>NC_065557.1:8179929-8804929 GCF_022605725.1 Anthonomus grandis grandis | reverse complement strand
AAAGCTGAGACCATTTTGAGTGAAGGCTAGTATCGATATTCAATGGTTTTTCAAGTTTATTCAAAGAGGCTTTTTAAGGCATGATTTAATAATTTTTTCTACCCTAATAAAATTAAGAATCCTAACAGACCAACTTAAACCTAACCTAATTCTATTATATTGTTAATGAGTAGCCAAAAATAAACAGTTTTATTGACCATTTTATTTATTATTATTTTCAAAATTCTAGTCAAAAGTCAAGTATCGACATTAATTTCTTCATCATCAGGGTTATTAAAAAACATAACGTAAGGTAAAAACATTTTAAACTCGTTCTCTTTAAAGCAAACAAACCCACAAAAACATGACAAAAGCCAGAAACATCCTGCTAAAGTCAAGATGTTTTTAAGAACCTTGAATTATATCTTTTATTTTGTCCAACTTCATCTCCCAATAGATGATTACAAAAATTTAAAAACTGTAAATGACGAAAGTTCTATAATTCTTTGAACTTATTATGATTTTACAATTATTATCATTAACAAAGGCGATTTACGATATATAGTCCTGAGGCTGATTTACACAAGACTAGTATCGACATTTAATTTTATCTACTTTTAATGTACGAGTATAATATTGACTAATTTTTTTTTTTTTTAAATCATAGTTGATTTCCCCTTTAACAGTCTAGTATCGATATTTTATTAAGTCTTGAAAGTCTCCATATCATTGAATAAACGTTCTTTGGTCAAAAATCCATTAAAGGGATAGTATCGAGCTATTGTGTTGTCTAGAAAGCAATACTATCAATTTTATATTTTCATTATAAAGCTTCAATGATACCACTTTGAATCTTTTGAATCTTTGTCTAGTATGAATAGTCAGTCAATATATACAAAAGTTATATATGCATTAAATTAGAGAATTAAGAAAACTGAAGCCAGAAACCTACTGCAAAAGTTAAGATGTACTTAAAAACCTTCAATTATATCCTTGGTTAACACCTTTAAAAAACATATGTAAAAAGGGCTAGTATGGACTAAAGTGCTTTTAATGTACGAGTATAAAATAATTAATATAATATGAGATAAGTGGTTATTGTCTGTCTAGTATGAACAATCTATCAATATAATCCAAGGTTATAAATAAATTAGATTAAATAAATGATGGCTTGAGAGTGTCAAAAATAATTTGGGCTTTCCAGCGGATTTTACAGACAATTATCAATTCCTCGGTCTAGTATCGACATTTTCACCAATGAATAAATATAAAATTAAAAATACAGATCACAGATCAAAGAAAATTACTACAACAACTGATGTGAACTAAAATAAAACGACTTCCTCCATTCAGGCTTCAGAATGTATATGAATGTAAGAAGACTATTCAAAAGTTTTTGAGTGCAAATTTTAAAAATTATTGAGAGAAAAACTTGTGGGACATATATTGAGGTGCTGTGTCACAGTTTATACAAGTTTAAAAGCTCAGGGTTTCTTGATATCATCCCTTTTGATTTTGGAAATATTTAAGACTCTGAATCGATAAAGTTAGTTGCAAGATCGAATAGTCAAGATCCAGTATCGATATTTTGCTGTTCTTCAATGTGAAATGATTTGGTCGTGATTTTGAGGAAAGGAGAGTAAAAATCCTTACAAAGAGAGTATTAAGGTTAATTTGGGTTGAGTTGTTAATATAGAAAAAACTAGAGGCGGCAAGAGTTGGTAAGGACAATGTGCCAAAAAGATGATGAGGAAAAATGTGTATAATTAGAAGTTTTTATTTACAAGTAGTAAAATGCACAAGTGATTGACAAAATTCAATCACTGAGTATATTTCATCTAGTGATACTTAAAAAACGTACTACAAAATGGACCCAATTTCTATTTTATAATTTTATATAGTTATGGCTGTTATAACAGTTACAATGACGCGGCCATTGTTCATTCAAAAAGTAATTGGTTGCAGATAATAAATAACTAAATGAGTCTGGAGTCTATTAAATTATATTTTAAGTTAACGTTAATTAATTAAATTTACGTACAAATGCATGTACCAAGGTGGAGCAAAAAACAAATTAATTCCTTCATTTAAAAAAATAAATAAAAGAATGTTATAGCAGAATATAGTAATTTATAGAAAAGCGACCATAGAAAAGGTCATACACAAACCAAAACTGTGACTTTTCCTTGTAAAAGTAAAAATTTAGAACGCAAAATCAAGAAAACAAGCGGATGCTATTTAAATATCGTTATCAGAACATCCACATTCAAAAATAGCCGGGGCAGCGCAAAGTCCAGCTGAAGTATAAACAGGCCCATTTTTTGTACAAAACCCATAAATTCACTTTTCTCACACAATTTTACCTTCAAATAGTCCCATTGGTGGATCAATTTTGCTGGAAACTGCCGCACTCCCAGTCGGTCATTAAAAAAAAATATCCAACAGCACTAGCACTGACCTAGTTAACCAAAAACACCGGAAAAAAAATCGAATTTTATGTCAAATAACAGCTAAAACCACTGCTGAGCTTTACTATAGCACCGTCATCAAATTAGACTGACTGGACAATAATAATGTTCGCTACGTTGGACTTTGAAATGGCGACTATTACTAAACCACTGTTATGCGATTGTGTTCGCTATATTAAAATTTTTCGTCTGTGTGTGTGTGTCGTCATTAAACGGTCGAGGAGGAATTCCCCCAGCATCTTGTTTATCTCCCTAACTAACGCGTTGATGAAATTTAAATGTCGTTTGTCGACGCGGTTACATGATGAAGGTACTTGACGAAGATGTGGGTCGAGATTTAGATGACGAGATTGATAAATAAAATTGTTGGTTTTGATCGGTTTGGATTTGAAGAGTATCTGATGATGATGAAGAAGTTGGCACCGAAATGTTTAGACCAAAAAAAACTGAAACCTGGTCATTCTGATCATTAGTACTCTCGGCATCTTGAAAGGCTTGTGTGACTCAAGCTGATTTAAGAAAATGGTTTAAACAGAATTTTGGACCTTAAACTCCAATTTTAAGTTTATATTTACGATTATCGATGATACGATGTTTTTCTCTGATACTTGATCTTAACACTCCTGGTGTAACTTACTGGATTGAGACCCTCAATAGAATTGGTGATCATACTAATTTAAGGAACGAATCATATTATATATATTAAGCTAATGAACTGAAACTAGAATTTTTTGTGAGAAAGGGTTCTAATTAAACCTGGTAAAGCAAACAAACGCACAAAAACGTGACAAAAGCCAGAAACATGCTACAAAGTCAAGATGTTCTTAAAAACCATGAATTGTTAAAACAAGTATAATATGGACCTAATAATAATAATTCTTATTTATTTATTGTTTAAAAAAGTGGCCAGACCCTAGCTGATATTCATTATAACAGTCAAAATCAACATTTCATTAACACTTAAAAAGCCTCTAGTTCCTTAAATAAACGTTCTTTTGGATCTTTAAAAAAGGAATCTCTAAAGTTGTCTGTTTAGTGACAGTCTATTAATATAATCAAAGGTTATAAAATTGTGCACAATTGACAATTTAACAGTATAAAAAATAATTTTGGATTTCTAGTCAATTTTACAGAAAATTGTCAATTCCTGGGGCTAGTATCGACATTTCAATGTTTTGTCTTAATATCGCGCGGATTCTTTTATCTGTAATTAAAGGAAAAATAGTATCGACATTTTTATGCATTTAGGTCCAGTATCGAACATGTACCAATAATTCAATATAACAAAGGTAAAAATAACAGGCCAAACAAAATAACTACTATAAATGGGTGCAAAAAAATCGAGTCTAGTAACGATATTTGTGATGTGAACCTACTGAACTTAAAGCTCATTCAGGCTAAAAAACGAAGAGTTTTGAAAAGTTCTTGAGTACAAATTTAAATAATTAATTAAAGAAAAACTTATGAGACGTACGCTGGGCCACATACACGTTTAAAAGCTCAGAGTTTCTTAAATCATTTCAGTCGGTAGCCTCTTAATTAAATATTTGGTGTAAAACATGTTCTATTTGTAAGGTTAGGTCCCTTGAATTGATAAATATAGTTGTAAGATCGACTTTTTCAAGGTCCAGTATCGATATTTTGCTGTTATTTAAGAAAACGTGATTCGGGTGTGAATTTGGGAAAATGAAGCCTTTTTACTTTTACAAGAAAGAGAGCATTAAGGAGTAATTAGGTTGAGTTGTTAAGGTAAAGGTAATTGCTTACGTGATGAAGATGTGGACCAAAAGTTAGCAGCGAAACATTTAGTTAAAAAAAAATGAAACCTGGTTTCTCTTTAAAAAGAATGTGGGAAATCAAAATCCAATTTCAAGTTTCAATTTTCGATTATGGATTTTACGATGTTCTTCTCTGATACTTCTTGAGATAGTGATCTAGGTAATCTGAGAATTAGAGATGCTGATCCTAATAGTTTAAAGAACAAATCATATAAAACATAGGTGGCCCTCTGCCTGTCTCACCAAAAATCTACTACGCCTAAAAAGACGCGAAATTCAGCTAGTGACAAGTCTTTTAACCGGTCACTGGCACTTAAGAAGCCATCTCCATACTATCGGTATTGCGAACAACCCGGAATGCCGATGGTGCTGTGAGGAGGATGAAACCGTTCACCATGTAGTCGGGGAGTGCCCAGCACTCACGCGCGCCAGGTTCAAATACTTGGGTAACACTTTCAGTGTACCGAGTGACTTTAAGTCCTTCAGACCATAGGGCCTTATCGGTTCCTCTAAGGCCGTTGGGCTCTGGTAACCCCCGGTGGGGCATGACGGGTCCATTAGGAGACCTATATGCATAACTGCCTTGGCAACCCACTGTTTCGCCAATTCAAATCATATAAAGCATTATAATGCAGTGAGAAGAGTACTTCTAGAAGATATTGGTTGATTTAGCTGAAGAAATTTAATAAAAATGATGATTTTTTACAGAAGAGTTATCAGTTACTTTTCGTCAATGATCCTTAAGATTGTATCCCTAATAATGGCAAAGTTTAAATAAATGACCCTAAAAGTTGGCAGATGCGGCAATGTCTTAACACCTCTGGTTTAATCATACATGCAGCATTCTCATTGTAGTAGCGATTATAATAATTCTGGCAATCATTATAACGTGATCAGATAAGAACTTGATGAAAATGTGGATCGTGAGCTGAAACCATTGAAGAAACATGATCTTTTTGATCTTGTTCAAAGGAAGGAATATATTCGCGTCAGGTTTTTTTTTACAAAAATCTCACTTTAGTCGTTAATACTAAAACTTTTGCTCCTACGTCTAATAGGGGCTTTGGTGTTCAGTCAGCTATTATAGTCTAGTCCAAAAGAGACGTTAGAGGTTATGACTAGCATATGGTACTCGATAATGGCCCAGTTACATCTAATTCTGTCGCTTTAGAAGAATGGGATGTCGACCTATATAATGGTAACCGCTCCAGTTATATTCTGTGTCCTTCTTTTGAGTGAAGTGCGATCATGACAATCTTAACATGAAAAATTACATTTATATGCTTTTTGTATCTATTATGCGCTCTCAACTTTAACCCTGTGAGAGCCGCAATGATAGACTTCATACATAAGTTGTATTAGTGTGGTGAAAAGGAAGTTGATCCATGCAAGTTCTCTTCCCTTTACTAATGAAATACGATAATGGCTTACTTCAGAACCAAGTTGTGCAAATTCATGACGTGAAGAACTTTTCTAATTGAGTTTCATCAAGCATTATACAAGTCTTCTCAAGCAAAATCTTCTTCTCCTTGCATTGGAAGTTCACAAATACTTAAAATGGTTTATTAAGAGCATGCTGCCTTGAAAAATCGACAGATATACAAGTTTTTCATTGAATTGAATTGACTTTTTACAAGGAATCTCAAATATCTCGTTTTTGAGAGTTACTTGATCTTTGAAGAGTGTCTACAATATATGAATTCTTAATTCTTAGGATTATCAGAAGTAATAATTGGTAGGTAATCATTACAATTTTTACTACATGGTGCGATAAGTAGTGGCAGTTCTTGACGTTTCTTCCAAATTTCCAGATTAATGGTTTTAACGACTAATTAATTAAAACTTGATGAATTATTTTACTAGAATTTTGAAAAATCAACCCATTAGTCTAACTAATATAATTTATAGACAAAATATAAAAGAAAAATACTGATATAATATAATAAAAAATTGAGAAATTTATAGTTTTTTGTTTGTATTCAGTTTAAGTTGACTTTTTCAAATATTTTAGCACTGATTTTTATTCCTATAATGGATTTTTTTAGTTTAAGTTTTTTGTTAAGAAATTTAAAAGATATTATTTAAACCTCTCCCAGGTTGGATAATTCTGAAGTTTTCTAGGACTCAACATTTTCTCTTTTCTTGCAATTTTTAATTATTTTTTTGTCAAAAAAGTGAAACCTTTTTAGTGAAAAGTCAATTTTTTATTGACCCAACCTTTAGCTTTGCCAAGCCTTGCCTTTACAAATATTTTTCTTTTCAAAGCTGTTTTTGGGTTTTTATTAATTTTTTTTTTTAATTTTTGCAAGCAACGATAGTGATTCTTCTTTTAACTTTTATTCTTTTTAAAAATCTTTAGTATTATTTATTAGATTTTTTCTATATTCATGGAAACTGCAAAAAGTAATTTATTTCTTTCGCATAAAAGCTCTATCTAAGCTAACTTTCTCGTATTTAGCGATGTCCGTGGTCCTACGAACCGGACATATCGTTCTGTCACCAGGATATTGAAAGCTCTTATTTAGATTAACCTTTTCTGACTTGATCCTTTTCTGGAAAATATATTCAAATAATTTACTTAAATAGAATTTAGCTCAATTTTTTTTCCATATATGTAGTAGTCATTTCTTTATTTTAATCATTTGATTCTATCAAGTCTTTTTTCCAGACACTTAGGAATATTTGTTCTCTTCCAGGTTGCAGTGACTATTTTTAAAAATTTTTTCATCGACTGAATTTTGAAAAATACATTGTTCAGTTATTGATTTTCCTATTTAATTGTTACTTCCAGGGTGTAGTAATTACGATTATTACGTAAAAAATTTGAAGATTTTTAAAATTTTTCTCTTTAAACACTGTGATGGATTTTATTTTAACAAAGTGTTAGGATTTCCCAAAAACATACTTTATGCATCTTTTCATAGTTCAAGACTCCAATTTCTAGAAAAAAATGAAAAATAGAGGAGACAGAAAGGAGTATATAGGATTAGAGATTGCAATCATAATCCATAATTGCGAGTTATCACCTTTAAAATTAATTTTAGATTTAAAAGTCCTAAATTTTGAGCTTTTCTAATCAGTTATCAGTTCTTTCTAATTTATTTATTATCTTATTTCAAAAATTCTTTTGGAAACTTTGATAGGTAGTCACTCACATGGAAAAATTGGTAAATTTTGTTACTTAAGCAACATTTTTTAAATTAATTTCTTGCATGTTCTAAAGTAATTTTTAATCAAAAAGACCATACAAATAATCAAAATCCTGGTCTATGATAGGTCACTATGTAAAAAATTGATTTTTTTCTGCATTTATATAAACTGCCAAACTAATTTATTTCTTTCACAAAAAAGCTCTATCTGGGCTAATTTTTTCGTATTTGGCGTTGTCCATGGTCCTTTGAATAGGAAATGTTGTTCTGTGACCAATATAGAATCTTGAAAGCCCTTATTGAAATTATATTTAATTGTCAAGGCCATGATGTTTTAATTACAGTAATTGCGTTAAAAAATTTTAGGAATTTCCAAAAAACATGCTTTGAGTGTCTTTAAGAGTTCTGAAAAACGACAATTTCCAAAAACAACAAGAAAAATAGAAGACATAGAGGTGTATATAATATTAGAGATTGAAATCATTATCCTTAATTGGTTTATGAAGGCAGATATTGGGAGTTATCAGCATCAAAACCTCCTAGTAAAACATAAATCATGACCTATTTGAGTGCTCTTTGCATCCCTGAATCTTGAGCTTCTCTTATCAATTATCAGTTCAATGCTGTTTAAGTCACAAAATCCATAAAAATCAAAATTCAATACCAAAAGTGCCTTGACCTATTTTAAACCAAGTCCAGGTGAAAGTACAACCTGAACCAAAAAAAAAAACAAACACCAATTTAAAATCATTACCTTGACTTATGTCCGAAATGTCCATAATAACGTAATCGCAATACATCACGGCTAAAGATCAAAACGGTACCCCGGATATAGTTCAAAAGTACCACAAATTTTGGCCTACGCGACAAAGTCTAACCTGTAGACCCCAAAAAAAAAACAACAAACTTCTCCTCTCCTGGATGAATCAAGAGATAGTTTCGTTTGGTGCTAGTACCGTCGCGTCGCGATACTGTGTGGTGGGTACCTCGAGTGGTACCTTCGTTAACATTTTTCGCTTGGTCATGTCGGCTACACTAAAACTAGTTATTTATTCGTCGGCAAAACGTGGATTTGCGTGTGTGTGTGTGTTTGTATGTATGTATTAATGCATGGTACTTATGAATTGATGTACGAATATATTCGTGTGTGTCCTTTCAGAGGGGGGTTATTATCGGTAAATTTTCTTTGGGAATTGTTGGATGTTACGTAATATGGTCGTTTTAGACAATATTTAATTAAAGGACGTTTAAAATTAGATTTGTGGTTTTTTTTCTGGTCAAGGACTGCGGTGAACAGTATGATATAGAAGGAAGAACTCTCGGTTTTAAAAATGATGGGATATTTTTGAAATATAATGAAGTTTTTTAAGTAATGTGGAATACAGTTTGTTTGGAGATCGGTAGGAAAAATGTGATTTTTAATGCACGTTAAAAGTAAATTAAATAGAATGTCAAGTGATAAAAAATATAACTCTCTTACGAGAGTAACGCACTTAATTTTTATAATTTTTGATATCCTGTAAATTTTTTTTTATTTTTTTAAAAAGAAATTCTTGTAAAAAATCTTTTTTGTTTGCCTAATCTAAGATTTGAAATTGTTGAAACACCTCCTATGTAATTTTGTAATTTATTGGTGACTGTATTCATTGATTTTTACGTAAAAATCCAAAAATTTTTTCCGAGTGACCCCATCTTTTATTTCCTTTAATATGTATAGTTAAAGTTGAAAAAAAAAACGTTGAAACTGTAAACGTAATTGACGTTAATTTTTATATATTTAATTTTTTAACGATGATTTTAACGTATTTTCGTAAATTTTGTGTTAAATCAGTATGTGATTTTTAATTATTAGGATTCCAAAAACGTTGATTTTTCCAATCAATGTTATGAAATTTTAGTTGATTTAAACGTTGTGAATCTGTAAATTCAACCGTAAACGCTTAATTTTTTCCATGATGATTTTAACGTATTTTTGTTAAATTTAGTTTTATGTTAAATTAGTCGTGTTGCAAGATTTGTGAATGTAATTGTTAATTTTTAAATGATCCCGTATATTTCATTCTCTAGGTCGTCAAATTCCAAAAATGTTGATTTTTTACCATATCAATTTTACGACATTTTGCACTTCATAACATTTTAGTTAATTTAAACGTTGTAAAGCTGTATATTTAAACATAGACGTTAATTTTTAAATGACTCCGTTTATTTCATTTATAAGTCGTCAGATTCTAAAAACGTTAGTTATTCTAATCATCAATTTTATGTAATTTTGCATTGATTCCATAAGATGTTGGTTGATTTAAACGTTGTAAAGCTGCAAATTTAAACGAAGACGTAAATTTTTAAATATTAAATTTTTTCATTAATGATTTTAGCGTTTCGTAATTCTATGTTAAATCAGACGTTCTGGAAGATTTGTAAATGTGACCGTTAGTTTTTAAATAATTCCGTATACATTTTTTGAGTTATTCGTTTCTAAAAACGTTGATTTTTGTAATCATTTATTTTATGTAATTTTGCATTGATTTCAGGAAATTATATTTGATTTAAACGTTGTGAAGCTGTAAGTATAAAGGTAGACGTTAATTTTGAAATAATTATTTTTTTCATTAATGATTTTAGCGTATTTTTGTCATTTTATGTTAAATCAACCGTTCTGTCAGATTTGTAAATGTAATCGTTAGTTTTCAAATGATTCAGTATATTTCATTTTTTGTTACCAGTTTCTAAAAACGTTGATTTTTGTAATCATAAATCCTATGTAATTTTGCATTGATTTTATAATATTTTAGTTGATTTAAATCTTGCGAAGCTGCAAATTTAAACGTAGACGTTAATATTTAATTTTTATATTAATGATTTTAGGGTATTTTTGTCATTTTATGTTAAATCAGAAGTTCTGTAAGATTTGTAAATGTAATCGTTAGTTTCTAAATAATTATGATATTCTATTTTTCAAGTCGTCAGATTTCAAAAACGTTGATAATTGAATTTTATGTAATTTTGCATTTATTTCGTGACATTTTAGTTGATTTAAATGTTGTGGAGCTGTAACTTAAAATGTAGACGTTAATTTTTAAATACTTTTTCAACGACGATTTTAACGTATTTTCATAAATTTTTTGTTAAATCAGAGATTGTCTCAGATTTATAAATGTAATCGATTGATGATTCCGTATATGTCATTTTTAATTATTAGGATTCCAAAAACGT
This sequence comes from Anthonomus grandis grandis, assembly GCF_022605725.1. Taxonomy (NCBI): domain Eukaryota; kingdom Metazoa; phylum Arthropoda; class Insecta; order Coleoptera; family Curculionidae; genus Anthonomus; species Anthonomus grandis. The sequence goes on along the minus strand of NC_065557.1, from coordinate 8,794,342 downwards.
TGAATTTTTAAGTATCAATTTTATGACATTTTGAATTGACTTGATAAAATTTTTTGTTAATTTAAACGTTGTGATGCTGTAAATTTGAATGTAGACGTAACGCAAACGTTAATTTTTAAATATTCTTTTATTTCGCCGGTCCGCTAAGATATTCGCAGGAGGGAAAAATAAGAGAAAAAGAGCAAAAACCTACGCTTTGATCTTTGATCTCTATATCGACGTGTACGAGAAGGTTCGGAGGCTATTAAAAGTTGAGGAAAAAGTGGGCAAAGAGTGGAATTGTTATTTTTTTTTTTGGAAATTACTCTCAAATAGAGAACCTTCAATTGCGAAGTCAAGTACTAATTGCTTTAAAGTCCAAAGACATAAAAAAACTTTCCAGTTTCCATGTTATCCAGCTTCAAACCTCTTAAGCTTACTTTTTGCCAAATTTACTTCTACTAATACTAGTAACTTTAAGGTCCCAACTGAGAAACTTGATTTCCAAATCCAGGGAAGTCAAATATTGACTGCTTTCATATATTTTCATTAAGTTCATTCTTAACCTAAAAAAAAAATAATAAATCAACCCTTCCTTGTAATAACCGTATTTGACTAGCAGGTAGCTTTTCGCAGAAGGAGACGATCTCTTATGATTTTTCAAAGAACAGTTGTTTCAGTCACCTTGGGGCCCTCTAAAATTTATCGCGTACATAAAAGTAATGCGCGTATGCCTCTACTATGTATGCTTCCTTATAATGGGTATAAAGGGTTCGTATTTATCGGAATTCGCGTTTTAAAAGCAGTGGTTTTGTTAGAGGAATTTGTGGTCCAATTTTCGTGTCTCTAGCTTTATTAGTTTCAGAGGTATGACCTTTTGTTCCTAGGATTTTCATTGTTTTTTTTTTGGAAATATTTACCAGGTTAATTTATTTGGTTTCACTTATTTTTGGACTAAACGCTGAAACAGGTGTTTAACGTATTTTAAAAATGCAGCTTAATTGAATGACTATAGCACAGGCACAAACCTTATATACAGCGACGTACAAAAAAGACATTTGGAACATAAGAGAGTATAGAATACTCAACTGTTATGTTATCAGCGATCCTATCGGCTGTAGCTGTAGTTAAAAATGACGTTTACATTAAAAGCAGACTAATAATTTAGCGGGAAATTCAAATTATTATAAATATGATACAACATAAATCAATGGAAAAACTCCGGTCAATGGTCAATGTTGTGAATTTTTGTTAATGTATTTTAAAAATACAGCTTAACTGACTATAGCACAGGCGTAAACCTTATTTACAGCGACGTACAAAAAAACATAAGAGACTATAGTCTAAAAACGTTGATTGTTTGAATCATAAATTTTATGTAATTTTGCATTTTGCAATTAGCACTGATTTTATAATATTTTAGTTGCAAATTTAAACGTAGACGTTAATTTATAAATATTAATTTTTTTCATTAATAATTTTAAGGTATTGTCGAAAATTTTATGTGAAATCAAACATTCTATAAGATTTGCAAATGTAATCGTTTATTTTTAAATGATTCCAAATATCACCCATTTAGTCACAAGACATAATGGTACGGTTTTAACGTATTTTCGTAAATTTTACGTTAAATCAGACGTTCTGTAAGATTTGTAAATGTAATCGTTAATTTTTAAATGATTCCATATATGTCATTTATTGAGTGTCGTTGACCTAAATCTTGTAAAGTTATAACCGAAAACTTAACCGTTGATTTTTAAATATTAATTTTTTTCAATGATGATTTTAACGTATGTTTGTAAATTTTATGTTAATACATACTTTCTATAAGATTTGGAAATGTAATCGCTATTTTTTAAATTTTTTAATGATTCTGTATATTTCGTTCTTTAAGTTCTCAGATTCCAAAAAGATTGATTTTTCAAATCATCAATTTTATGTAACTTTGCACTGATTTACTGAAATTAGCCTTTAAATTTCCAAAAATTACCATTTTTATTTTTTCTCTTTCACGCGTATATTTTTTATTTTTGCATTTTTAATTTTTTTTATCTTGTAAATTTCATGTTTTTAAGCAACATTAAAAAATATTTTTTTTTGACGTGTATTTTTTTAACAATTTATACCTTTTTAAAATTCAAAGGTGGTGGATAGGTATACACCACCTCTGAAAAATAAAATTTTGTTATTTTTTGTTTTAACGCTTGCCGGTAGTTAAAGTATTATTTCATGTTCTTTTATTATTTGTGAATTTTTAAAAACTTAAAAAAAATAAATTCAAAGCAGCAGTTTATTCGTTGATCACTCTATTGTTTTCGGACCTTGTTATACATTTCAAATATGTTTGAGACATTTTATACGGAGTAATGTTAAAAAATTAATATATATTTTTTTCAATTGAACATCCTAAATTTTATTATATTTCTAAATAGCTCTGATCTGATTACAAATAACTATAATACTTGTATCTTATTTTCTGCAGTATTCGATTTAAAGGTAAAAATAAATAAAAAAAATCAATTAAATATTGCCTAGAAATAATTACCCTAATGTATTCCGTATATATAACATATTTTCAATCATAACAAACTAATTTGGATCAAAACGCCGGATTCTACCAGTTAAATTTATTGACAAATAATTACACCTTAATTTAAACGGTTCTATCCTTAATTATTTTCAAGAAAAATTAGAATTTTTTTAACGAGTGCTTACCTTAACAAACCATTTTTTTTAACATAAATTTACACATTCTACAAAACAAAAATTACTCATCAAACACTCGTTTTACCACAAAAGTGCAACAATGTCCATTTTCATACGGAATGACCATTATAATAATCTACAATTTGCTCAATACATGTACTTAACAAACCAGAAAAATGACAATGATATAAAATTCTCTTGGAAATAATGATTAATATGGTTATATAGTAGTAATACATAATCGGACAGATGCATGCGAAAGTTTGTCATTTATAAATTGTTTTGAAAAAAAAACATGTAATGGTGTGATAAGGTATATAGTGAATCATTTAATTTGCATATACATATAGTGCAATACTGTTTTGGTATTTTATAGATGCTATACATAACGATATTTCACGGTGTTCCAAAGATGCTAAATGGGGTCATTCAGACAAATATGCCCTTATCAAGTGGAATTGAATATTTTGCTTTAAACTTAATTAATTAGTATTTTGCACCACTGTACATAAATTATATATATATTTTTTTGTAATTTTATAGGTGTGTGTTTAAATTAATTTAATAAAATTGAAAGCACTTAATAACGCCAAGGGCTGATAAAAAAAACTGATTTATTAGCGTTATCACATTTATCAATTGCTTATCATTTTAAGCAAAAACATATTTTGTAAATATAGTTTTTTTAGATAAAAACATCTTATTACACATTTTAGATACGGAGGCACTTATAGGTACTTGTGCACAAACGTGTAAGAGAATCTTTTAAAAAAAAACATAAAACTTACAAAGTGTTGGTCTTAATTTGGAGATTTGCTTAAAAATCCGACTCAAAGGACCATTTCGGTATAGAAAACTTTTCCCAGTTACTATAAAGGGATTTTATATATGTTTTCTTAATAAAGTACCACAGAAACATCTAGAAAATTATTTTTATTTGGTGGTTTTTCGAAACAACAACAAGTCAAATAAATATCTCCTCTTAGTTGTTCTAAATCAATTAATTTTTTAATATAGAAAAAAATTAATAAATATATAAATTTTTCAGTAATTCCCTGCTAGATGAATACTAGCTCTCTGAAAAATCCATCTCGAAGGACCACTATAGGGGATAGAGAACATTTATTAAAACCACCATAATGCAACAAAAAAAAGTTAAATTACTCTAGTTTTCCTAAATTGCCATTTCTCTATAAAAGAAACAAGTTTTCTTCAAATTGCTACTAAAATCAAGTAATTCGTAATATTTGTATTGGTGTTAAAAAGGCTGGCTCGAAGGACCAAATAAATATATGCAGATCCTTTTTGAAAATTTCCCTTGGTATTTGCCTGTGATTCTTTAATCAATTTATGGATTTAATTATACCCAATTACATACTTCATCGAATACAGCACATAAAGAGAAAAAATCCGGCTCGAAGGACCAACTAAATGGGATCTATGTAGACAAATAAAACAGAAATTATTATTTTTCTGATTAGCTTTCTTCGACTGAACATTTCCGTAATGTAAAAGGATATCGCAAAATTAGTTTTAAGATTCATTCATTTATATTAACTAATTTGGCCAATAGATACCCCTAATTTTCTTAAGTATTCGGTTATTTAACTGCTTTCCTCAGATTAAAAAATATTTTGACATATAAATTTCAGAGTTTATTAAACGGAATTAAATGTCCTTTAAAAAGTGACATTTAAGTTGGTAAAATTAAATGGTTTCAGAGGAAACTGGCGAAAAGTACGAAAGTTAGTACCCCTAGAAAAGCAACTATTTGTTTTGAAATATTTAAAAAAAACTGATTATAAATTTGACTAAATATAATTTAATTGTGTTTTGAATACATCAAAATTGGTACTTATGGAGCAAATTGGCCAAAACTTAATAGTACGCGCCCCTAGTTTTCTTACGTGATTTTCATATTTGGCTGTTTTTCCTAATACGAAAACCTATGAAAATACTGCTGTAAAGTTAAAACTAATTTCCTTTAAAATATGTCTTATAAATCTCTTACAAATTTAATAATTTTTAAGGAAATGACGTGATAATGTGGAAGTAGATACCCCTAGTTTTCTTCCTTGGCACCTATTTAGCCTATTTTCCTATTAAAGAAATTAAATTTTGTTAAATTGATGAAAATGGGGACAGCATATGCCCTTAGTAAAATGGAATTCTTATGTTCAAATTAAAATAGTTCTACAGAAAAATGAGGCACTACATACCCCAAAATAATCGTGAACTAGTAGTCAGTACATACCCCTAGTTATCTTACATTCGGTCTGTTTTTCAAAATATTTAATTTTATCAGTAAATATTCAATATCATTTCCAAGGAATGATACATATTAAAAGTATATTGATGCAACCCAGACCTATTAAAACATGTTAACAAATTGCTGTCGGACAAACACCGACTTGAATTTAATTAATTTAAATACTTGAAATTATACCCATCATTACATTAATTACTTTTTCTAAGTAATGATAATTTATCGGTTTACCTTCAGGTCATTAGGACAAGAGCATATCAACTATAAGTTTTTAAATAACCTAAATGTATTAGCATTAAGATATTGGATGAAGAAAAATTAACCCTAGTACGTTATGCTGTACATTTAATATATGAAAAATAAAGAAGCTCAAACAAGAATAAAATTATAATATCAAGAACTCATAATGACAAGGCCAAGAATCCCTTTTAGATGTACAAAAATTGGTGTATCTAATTTTAGAGAAAAATTAAGTAAAAACATCCTGTAGCATGTATAATAAATAAAAATGTTTTTTTTTGATAACCCCACTGATAAACTAAAATTAAAATGTTGACTCATCTAAAATTAAAATGTGTTGAATCATTGAAAAAAATAAATTTCAAGATCCGTTTTCTTAAATAATATAAAACTATTTTTTTCCAAATGCAATTATAAAATAATTGATAAAAACTCATTGCCTTTTATATATAAATATGTCGTCCTGTCATGTCATTATGACTTTCATTAGATAACACAAAAATCCTCATGGAAACGATAATTTTGTGTGTTTTTTTTAATTACGAACAGATCCGATAAGATATACTTGCTTTATCATAGTTTATTCAAACTCAATATGTTTAAATTTAAAAATACAATGATAATGAAACATTAGTTCTGGTATATGAGGGGCTAAATTCTAGTTTCTTTTAGTTATTTTTTACCTATTTAAAATCCTCCTTTTTTTGCTTAGTTGATTCAGGTAAAATGGATCATACTTAAGAATAGACATTGTTTGAATGAAATCATCAAAGTTGGTCATCCATGTACCTTTCCAGACTATTTTGTATTTAAAATTCTCTGGAAATGCGCTTTAAGCAAGGGATCTTTTTTTTTTAATTACATGAAGTAAAAAATATAATAGAAATATTTATTGTAATTTTTTTGACTCAAACTTGTCTAAGTGGGACAAATATTATTAAAAAATTTACTCCCTGGAAATCAGGAATCTTAATTCAAGACCTAATTTTGATTTTTCCCTTTCTTCCTCAATCCCTTAATAAATCAAAAGTTCTTTATAGGAATAACAATTTTGTCTTTGACTGGTTCATTGAAGAATTCAAATCTTGGCTTGTTTGATGATTCAGATAAAGTGAATCATCCTTAAAAATGGACACTGTTTGACTAAAATCATCAAAAGCTGGTCATCCATGTACCTTTCCAGACTATTTTGTGCTCCAAACTCTCTGGAAATGCGCTTCAAATTCCTCTTACCTTCATTCAGGCAAGGAATCTTATTTTTTTTTAATTACAAGTGGTAAAAAAGATAATAGAGTGGTTTGTTTTTCGTCTTAAACTTATCTGATAAGGATAAGTAATGTCAGCAATTCTACTCCAACTATTATTATTCTTTTTTTTACTGGTTCATTGAAACTTTTAAAAAATTAATTGAAAAATTTAAGATCGTCCAAGAATGACCTTGTTTTGATTGCCAAAGTCTTTACTATCTTGAAGAACTCTTTAAAGATAGACTATATAGACTTTTTCTTTGGGTATGAACTTTCAAGCAGTTTTTTTTATGCAAGAAACTCTATTGGAAATCTTCTGCTTTATATTCTTTCATTATAATTTATCTAACTCACTATATTTAAATTTAAAAATATAATAATACTGGACCAGAAGTACGGGTATAAAGGGCGCACTTTCAGGCTAAATTCTATGTTTTATCCAGTTCATTTTTTCCTAAAATTTCAAAATATGAAATCCTTTTTTCGCGCTCGGTTAATTCAGGTAATTTGGAACATACTTAAAAATAGACACTGTTTGAATAAAATCATCAGAAATTGGTCACCCATGTACCTTTCCAGATTATTTTGTAGTCCAAATTTTCTGGAAATGCGCTTCAGATGCCTTTGATTACCTCCATTTATGCAACGGATTCTATTTTTTTTTTTTGAATACAGGCAGTGAAAAAAGTAATAGAGTAGTGTGATGATTGCGATTCTTCTTTTTCCCTTTCTTCCTAAATCCCTTGAATGAATCAAACGTTCTTTATTGACGTTAATAATAAGTTTTTGACTCGTTCACTGAAGAATTTAAGATCATCCAAGAATAGCCTTGGTCTGATTGTAAGCTTAAGTCCCTACCACTTGGAGAAGAACACAGAATATATAGTATTTTTTTAAAAGTAGCTTTTGCTTATTTAGGAAGCTCTTGGGTGGGTTAATAGCTGATTTTTTCCTATTTACAATCATCAGAAAATGGTCATTCATGTACCTCTTCACACTATTTTGTATTCCACGTTCACTCGAAGTGCGCTTTAGATACCTCTGATTATCTCCATTCAAGTAAGACAAGCAAGAGATCTCATTTTTTTGAATTATATTGTAGAAAAGGTAATAAAGTGGTTTTTAACGTAAACTTTGCTGAGATAAACAAGGAATATTAGCGATTCTACTTCTTTCGTATCAGGAATACTATTGAAATTACTAGGAATGCTATTTCTTCTTCTTCATCATGACATTCTCTGGGACTTTTTTCTTGGTTCATTACATGCTTTAATCTAATAATGTGGTGTTTTACCTGCGATTGCAGGCCAAAGTTGGCATCTTAGAAAAATACTTATATAACTTGTTCTTTGTGTAGGAACTCTTTAAGGAATTCTTTCATGGAATTTTCCGTATGTGAGAAACTTCTTTTTCCTTCGGCTTTATATTCTTCTTTCTCAGCCCTTTTAATTCTTGTTTCAAAGTAAAGATGGTTGTTTATGGTTCCGTTAATGTCGAAGGTTTTTAATTTTTATCAGGCTCTTGTACGTCTTCTTTTTCGTCCGATTCTTCTTCTTATCATTTTTAATTGTGTCTGATTTCTGATTAATTTAGATGTCTATTAATTTTATTTCGATTCTTGCATCTTTCAAAAGTAAAATAAAAAAGTATAAAAGTATAAAGGTATAAAAGGCTCCTTTTCGGGGCTAAATTCTATGTTTCTTTCAGTAAATTTTTTTTAAATTTAAACTCTTCCTTTCTTGCTCTGTCGACTAAGGTAAAACGGAGAACATTTAAGAATATGCACTGTTCGAGTAAAATCATCCGAAACTAGTTATCCATGTGCCTTTCCAGACTATTTTGTATTCCAAATTCCCTGGAAATGCACTTCAGATTCCTCTAATTATCTCTATTCAGGCAAGGCTCTTATTTTTCTGAATTATAGCGAGTAGAAAAGGTGGTTTGCTGTCAGTTTTTTGTGGCTTAGGCTTATCCGTGAAGGACAGATAATAAAAGCAATTCTACTCCCTAGGAATTAGGAATCCTAATTCAAGCCCTGATTGTGAATCTTCTTTTTCTCTTTCTTCCTGAATTACCTTGACGAATCGAAAGTTCTTTATGGAAATTATTATCCTATCTCTGATTCATTGAGGAATTCAAGATCACCCAAGCATTATATTAAAGAAGTCGATTTTGGAAGGGTAGTGAATGATTAATAAGGAAAATACTTGCTTAGAAGGAAGTCTTTTCTCTACAAAATGAAATGTTTTTTAAGAGTGATGCATTTCGATGAGATAACTCATCATGATTAGACTCAACACTTAGCTTCCTTAATTACAAACAATCAAAGATATAAAATATGAGTCTGGTGAAGATAAGTTATCTCATTATAATGTTATTATTTTGTGAAGACAGGAGTTCCTTCTAAGAAAGTATATTTTTTATTCATCCAAGAATGGTGTTGCTCTGACTGCAAGCCTAAGTCCCTACCATCTTTCTACTTGGTCCAAATTCATGGTTTCCTCTAACATATAGTAGTTTTTTAAGCAGGTTTTGCTTATTTAGGAAGCTTTTGGGTACCTCTTTCTTTGTTCTGTTCCTCTGTTCCTTCTTCTTCTTCATCCCTTTCAGTTCCTGGCTCTCTTCAGGAATTTTATCCTGGGTCATTTCATGCTCTAATCTTAAACTGGTGTTTTATTGGTGATTGCAGATTAAAGGCCTTATCATCTTGGAGAACTACTTATCTAATTTTGTTCCTTGGGTAAGAAGTCTTTAAGGAGTTCTTTCATGTTCTTTATGTAAGAAACTCTTGAATATCTTCTTTTTCCTTCGGCTTTATTTTCTTCTTCTTTCTTAGAGTTTTTATGATTGCGTTAATCTATACTACGTTTTTTCAAAGGTTTTTTTTCGTCCGATTCTTTTTCTTCTTCTACCTTATCATTTGTAATTATTGCTTCAATTATGGCCATATTGACTGTTTTCTAATTATATTTTAGATATCTTAAAGGCGACAAAAGACATCATTTGTAACTTGTTAGACAAGGACAAGTGTTGTTTGTATTGGTAATTCTCCTGCATAAAACTGAAGCAACCAGTGCTCTTCTGATTCATCTTTTTCCTTTCTTGGATCTTTTCCAGACTTTTCCTTAATTAGGAAGTTCTTGGGTTGGTTTGGATTAATTTTCGATTCCGTCTGCGCCCTTCTGGTCTGGAATGTGGTTTACTGAATATAATTTAAAACACGTGATATTTCGTGTAGACCTAAATCCAGTAAATAATCTGTAGAGGAGGCAATAAGAAGCTAAAAGCATAAGTAGCAAATGTCTGAATGTAGTCTACTATAAAAGAACAAAAATGCATTTTTTTAATGTTCAGATTCTAGGCTGATCACATTCCAGTCAGTACTAAATTAATACATTTATTTATCGCATTTTTTCAGTACTTTAAAGATAATATGTGCTATGAAAACAACAATAACAAAAAAAAACCCTACAAAAACCACTTTTAGATACCATAGAATTTACTCGAACTGGTATGGTGCAAAATGCCCTAAATATACTGAATATGTAAAGCTCTTAAAATTAATATAGAGGCAAACGTTTAATCAATTTTTTTTTGAATACTTACCAAGCAGATTAAACCCTAAGTAAGTACAGTCATCCAGCCTGATGGTACTGCTCAAAAGATAATCGGTACCATCGAGTTCACCATCGGATATCGTACTCATTTCTCCCGGACTTAGCGAGTAAAACGAGGCGGGCATTTTTAAAATCGCGCCGAAAAACCAGCTAATAATATCTACGAATTTCGAAATTCGAAAATATCAAATAAAAATAAAACGGTAACTGTTAGATAACCGAGATAATGAATGCTACATGCAATAAAAAAAACGACGGTCTCGAAATGAAGGTTAGCACGATAAAAACTATTTCGAACTAAGAGTGAACAAAAGTGACACAAAGGTGGTTGTTTCTTCGAATTCATATGGCATGCAGCCGGTATGATAATAACTAGACGGATAATTAGAAGAAGAAATGAGTTTGTAATTTAAAATATATTTCGTTCGTGTCCGCGTAGAGGGGATACAGTGTATTTATGAAAGATTTATCTTGCCCGAGCGATAACAGCGATTCGTATTTACAAAATTTCATTTCGAAAATTATGAAAGTGTGTTTTGTTGCCATGTATGCAGAGGCTTGTTTATTAAGGTTTTTTTTTGTTGCTACAGAGAGTATAGTAGTGCTACTAAATAAATAAATAAATAATGTTTATTTGGTGATTTAGAGAATTCTTTTTTGATGATCGCGGGTTAATTTTGCACATCTACCTTTGATATAGTACTGGTTCTAGTTACCATTAAGTTTTTCCTTGTACAAAGAATTAATAAAACAATTTTTCAAATAAAATATTCACTAAATATATTATTAACACTTGGATTTATTTTTACCTATTAAGAACGGTAAAAAGTCAGGGGCTATTGGCTCTTAATAGCAATTAGGTCACGTCTCTTGTTCTTATTTTTAAATTTTACTAAAATCGGTTGACTCTCGATATCCGTTATTATTCATAAATAAACCTAAGTTTTGATATAATTAGTGAATGTTTTTTTGGGCTTTGCTGAGAGTTTGGTGAATGTACTAATTTAGGTTTAAATTAGCCATAATTGAACTAGCGACCATTCATTTTTGGTCCTTCGAACCGGATCGTTTCAATACAGCAAATTTGAGTTAATCCAGTTATTGGCCAATATCGTAATCTTAAGTTCGACAAAACTTTGTTTGAGCTTCAGTATGCAGTAGTTTTTTACGTTCTAACAATATAATAAGCCTAGTAACATGATGTTTAGATGGTAAAATAAAAAATCTTTGATTATAACTAAATGGTATAGTCAAGGATTTGCAAGAGCCCTTTAATAGACCATTTATGTTAATAAGAAGATTTTAAACATTTAATACTTTAGCAATAGCAGATAAACAAGTTACCCAGAAGCATGAGTAACTTAGGCTTGTAAGGGATAAGAAAGGGTTACATAGTAGATAATTAATAATTTGTTATAATCAATGAATATAATGAGATCTCTAGCTTTCATGAACTTTTCATATTATAATAATTTTAAAACACTATTATCTAGATTCCTAATTAACAGTATTATTTTTTGTCCAATTGCCTAAAACAATTCTTTATGCAATTATATGCATGTAAGCTGTGTAATAACTTTTTTTAATTTTAAATTTACTTCTAAACGATTTATGAAATATTAACTCTTTAGACGAAATATTATACAAGTTTGGGACAAGATACTCACTTGACCTAAGCCCTATATATCTCTTACTGGCCGAGACAGTAATGGAAATCTAGTATTTTTTTGTGTGTAGTATGTAGATCTATTTTTCTTTTATTTACCAATACAATTATTTAAAAAATATAGAATTGCCTTACATCTAAAACCCATTTTTATATTACTTCAAGATTATTTAAGTAACAGTGCAACCTAAGGTTGAAGATAGGAAACCTTGTAATTAAATATCTCTTTTTCAAATTGTGTTTTTTACTTGCTCATCCTACAAATGCTGGTCAATGATTATTCCCAATTAATTAATTGAGTTCGAGGACTAATTACATTGTCGTTACAAACCTTATTTTATTTTTTAAACGTTATTTTTGGTCGCATACCGTGTCGAAAGCTTTGGTAAGGTCTATAAAAACACACAGAGATGACTGAGTTATTACTTTTAGTTTTAGATATTACCCTATAAATGCTTAAACCTAAGATGTTTCAATTTAATTTAATCTTATCGGTTGTGCATAGTCAACTACTTGACTTCCCTAAGCTTGTATCCTATAAGGTTGCGTTTCTCTTATACTGTATAATAATCTACGGCATACATTTTGGAGTTTTTGAATTCAATTCCCCTCAGAATCTCTTATAATTTTGTAAAAAATTCACCATAAATGCTGATTTTTTCGAATTTAATTGTAAGCAATAATTTTTGTAAAACTCGCTTGGGAACTTTCACCTGATTCAAATGAGAGATATATTTAAGTATCTTCAGGATAACAAAAAAAAGGTTGACCCAAGGATGGTGCCTTGGGGAAACCAGAAGAAATGCTTAAAAAACCAGACTCTACCCCATTATTAGAAACATACTGGTACCTATTTCTAAAACAATCAGCATGCTCTTTCCTTTAAACCAACAAAAGGCAAAATATTTATTAGAAGTTTATGGCTTTGCTCAACTGCCTGGAAAAATCAAACAAAGAATTTGTAACTATATTTACTTAATTACCTGGATTCAATGAGAAATCTAAAGCTCAACTCCTTGCTAGGTATAGTAAAATAATGAATTTAGGACTCTATTTAATTAACTGAACTGAATGAACAAAACATATGACTTAACTGTCTGAAATAATAAAATATTAATTAATTTTAAAAGAATGGCCAATGTTAGTTTATTAGAATTAAATGCCAATGACGTACAACAGCTGTGGTTCGATCTAAGCCCTAACTATATGGTCGTATGTTTTGTTTTTTGTAATAAAGAAGAATTCACCCTGCGAATAACACCTTTTGTATGTACACATATGTATCTTTATGGTATATTCAATAATTTTTATTTCTTTCTATAATATCGTGCTCCGACACGGCTAAACACCTAAAATTAGCTTGAAATAAGTTATTTTTATAATAGGATTAATGAAAAAAGACAGTATTTAATAATAATAACAATAATAAAATAGACCAGTATTTTTTCAATATACAATATCCTAAGGAATAATATTTCTTAATTTTTGCACGTTAGCTATTTTCGTTGAAGATCTTCAACATCTTTTGTGGCGGTTAATTGTACGTTAAAATATAATTTTTTTATGTTCCGTTAAAAAATTGTTTTTTTGCTATCAAATGTTTTATAAAAAAAACAGAATGTAAAATCTACAATTGCTATTGTAAATTTGAAAAAAAAAATAAAAACTTGCGAAGGAACAATATAAAAAAAATAATTTTAAAATTTTGACATACAGTGCCGGCCAAAAGTAGAGAAACTTTTAATTTATTTTCTAATTTAATAATCTATTCAAAATTTTTGTGACACCATGTATTAAAAATGTTTATCTTAGCCTAAGCCATAAATTCATACCAAAACAGTTTGAATATTTATCACAGGAATGTAAATAGTAAACAATGTTTTTTTTATTTGAGGAAATAAATAGAGAAACTTTTCGTATTAAACATTTTAAATTAAATAGGTCTCGTTTGAAGCAGTTCGTTTTCCATTGTGAAGAAGCCTATTTAGTATTAAAATGCCTCGAGGCATAAATTTACCTGAACAAATAAAAAAACTTATAATTGAGAAGCACAATGCGGGAGTGAAACAAGTAACAATCGCTAGAGAACTTGATCTTCATAAAAGTGTCATATGTAAACAAATCAAATTGTGGCAAACTAGAGGCACTACTGCCAGCATCTCTAAGCCAGGTAGACCCAAAAAAAACAACATCTGCAACTGACAAGCGACGATGTTCTATAAGAAATCCATTTTTCTCCGCTGAAGATATAAAAAAGGCATATCCCAGCATTTCCCTTTCAGTTCGATCTATTCGAAGACGTTTATGTGACGCCAACTTAAAAGCCAGGAGACCGGTAAAAAAACCTTTCAATTCAACGAAAAATAGACAAATTCGTTTAAGATTCGCAAAAGAACACTTACATTGGATCTATAATCAATGGAAAAACGTTTTATGGTCAGATGAAAGTAAGTTCAATTTATTTGGGTCAGATGGTATGAGATGGGTTAGACGTTCCGAGAATGAAAAATTCAACCCAAAGTACACTATTCTCACAATCAAACATGGAGGCGGTAATGTGTTGGTGTGGGGATGTTTTTCCGGGCATGGCGTTGGTCCACTGGTGAGAATAGATGGGATCATGAATAGCCAATATTATCTAAGCATCTTAAGGAATAATATGTTTCCCTATGCCGAGAATAATTTGCCGTTAATTTGGAAATTCCAGCATGATAACGACCCCAAGCACACTTCTAAAATTGTTAAAAATTTCCTAACCTCTCAACAAATTCAAGTTCTGAAGTGGCCAGCTCAAAGTCCAGATTTAAATCCCATCGAGAACTTGTGGGAGCACCTAGACAAAAAAGTTCGACAAAAAAACCCGAATAAGTTCCGAAATAAAGACGAATTATTCCAAGTCCTAAAAGAAGCATGGAGTGAAATTTCCGGAGATATTATACACAATCTTCTTGAATCTATGCCAAGACGGTGTAGAGAAGTTGTGAAGAATAACGGTTATGCCACGAAGTATTAGTGTGCTTTTATCCACATTTTGTATTATAACATAATTATGTCATAAAAATAAAAAGTTTCTCCATTTTTGTCTTTAGAGAAAATAAATTTTGTTTGCATATTTTGTAATAAATTATTTGTTTTTAATTTTTTTTTCTAATTATTTTCGTTACTACTAGATATAACCATAAACATTATTTACAATTACTTCGAATTAGTTTGAATAAGAAAAAAATAAAAATATTAAAAGTTTCTCCACTTTTGGCCGGCACTGTACATATGCTATTTGAATTTAATATAGAAAGACTTTAATAATTTCACAGATTTCCTCCTATTATATCTAAGTCAAAAAAGTGGTCAAAAAACATTCAATCTAATAATAATTGTTTTTTTTTTTGGAAAACTTAGTAATATTGGCTACCGTCTATAGTTAATTTAATTGTTATTGTAGTTGTTAATTGTAATAAATTTTATTGTTACGTTATATACCGTTATGTATCAACTAAAGAACGGATTCTAGCTATTACCGATTTTAATTTTTTAGAAGTGACTTTCAAAAGACAGTCTTTCCTATTTAAAAAAAAAACAAAATTACTTCTAGGCAGTTATTTGATATTGCCACGTTGTAGCTCTTTATTGGAAATCCTAGGAAGTTCATAAAAAGAGGGAGTTCATATAAAGAAACAATTTTTAAACATTCAAAAGATTGGTGAAGATATTCGAAAGTTTGCTACGAAAAGTTAGCCAATATTGCCAACTTTGACGTTTTTTTAGATATTACATATAAATGTCGAATTTAAAATCTGTTCCATGGTGTTTCCTTATACATGTATGACACTAAAAAATTAAAAGAAATTTACCCATTTATATCTGAAAGACAACAATCTTGGCAACATTGGCTCTCTCTGTAAACAATGTTTTAATTTAAAATTTAAACAATAATTGGCTTAAAAAAATCTTAAATTATACTTAAGTGCCTTGCAATTTTTTTAATAAATAGTGTGAAATCTATAAAAACTATTAAAACAAAACAATATTTATTGATAAGGATTATGGGAATTTTATTAAAAAATAATTGCATATACTATGATATCTCTATAAAGATTCCAAGAACATATTTTATTTTAATCTTTAAGTGTCATATCTGATTTTATTACAAATTATACATTAAGTAAGTAAAACCATTTCCCCCTTCCATCCCTTTCTCTTTTTTAAGTAAAATGAAATTTACAACTTTTAAAATGACGAATGAACGCCATCTTGCACTACAATTCTATAAAATGGCGGCACACCAAAAATGGAATTATTAATATCGCTATAGCAACTAGAGTTATTTTAAGAATAGGCAATAATAACTCACATTTTTATCGCAGAACATGGTTTTGTTTACGAACATCTAAATCGCCCTAATCTAATACAATTTATAAATACACGCACTTAATTTTCGGACAAAAACGCCGTCTGATTATCATTATTTGCTACAAATCTCCCGAATGTAGCAAAACATTATTGTTATTACGTATGTCCGAGTGGATAATGAGCTTAATAGAAAAACCTATGGTATAGATATAAGAAGTGAAACCGATTTATCAAAAAGGCCAGGAACTCTAAAATTTAGAAAGCGATAACCGAGGGCCAGACAGAAAAAATAGGTTATCCGCGGTGTATAACTATGTTGAATAAAATCCGGTATTATTATTCATTTTTCGATTATTTTTAGAAAGTGTCTAGGATTTTTGTAGATTAGGTCAGGACTGATAGATGAGGAAACTGAATTAAATGTGTGACACGTTTAGACTAATAGAGAGTGAAAAATTAAAAAAACGGAGTAGTTTATTTATTTTTTTTATTGAATGTGGATTTGAGTCAATTTCCAATAAAATCTTCGTTAATCAGTTCCAGATGCTGCAAGAAAATCCTACAATACACCGATAAAAGCTGAAGTTTCAACACATTTAAGATATCAACAGAATAACAAGAAAAAAAACCAAAATTAATTAATTATAGATTTATTAAAATAAACTTCAGAGTTTAAAATGTGGTCCTTCGAACTGGTCAGCTGTCCTACCAAATTCATTTCGTTTAACTAAATTAATTTACTTTTATTTATTTTTTAATTACATCTAACTTGACTAGATCTGACTGACACTAAACAATTGCTAACTTTCCCAACCTTGGTCCTTGGAATTCATTCACTCCTTCAAGATTATTTAATTTATTTATGAAAACCTATTCACTAAAACAACCTCAGACAACTATTTAAATTTATACCTAATTTAAATTAAAATTTGGTCATTTGAGCCAGCTTTCCTCACAAATTTTTGATAATACTATGGTGAGTTTAAATTTAATTTGTAGGGCTCTTTCAAGTATTTCAATTAACTTAAAACACGTTACAAATATTTAAAAATTTGGTCCTTCGAGTGGGCTCTCAGAAATTAAAAAATCTGTTAAAACTTCTAAAAATCCAACTCTTAAACAAACTTCCTTTTTCATCTCATCGATTGATGAAAAAAATAGTCATTATTTAAGCCTTTTTAAGCACAAATGGTCTCTACTAATTATGTGTGTCAACTATTCAAGTGTCACAACAAAAAAATGATTATTGTTGCTACAGCACGCTTTCCCAGAACACACTTTAATCATATTTTTCTTAAAATATCATTAGCCTAGTGGCAGTTGCTTAATCTCTACTTTCAGTGGAAAAATAACTTATTACAGGTGTTTTATTGCCTGTGAAATGCGATAATATGATTCTTGGCAATTATATATATTTTAATCTTATCACTTAATCTTGTATACTTTACAGAGATGCCATAAATATTTTTTGTACTTCTTGGTCAAAATGTTATTTTTCATAAAGAGAAATCAATTTTGAAATTAATTAAAAATTTCAAATGACGCACTAAATTCCATAATGTTGTTTTCGTGATAACTGCGGATGTTTTGCACAAATTAAAGCCAAATTTTTTGAGGTATAACTTCACTTGATAATAAGCTAGAGCGGTAAAAATGACGATAATTAAGCAACGAGAGATTCATTGCGTCTCAATTATCAATAATAAGTTGTTTTGGCTGATCGGGTCGGTTCTTTTTTTGAGAAAGTGAATTTTAACTTTTGTTTATTTGTTAAACAAATTTGAAATTCATTTTTGAAGGTCATTTTCAAAATGCTAAAAGTATGGTTTGATTAAGAGAGAATTCAAATTCAAAATAGGTATCCATATACATATCCTCCTGGGACCCGGACATGTTTTTGTTCAGTTAGGGTTGTGAGACTTCTAAATATAATAAAAAATACATAAATAAACATTGTTTACTAATAACATTTTTTATTTTTTTTCTTACTTTGACAGATACATGACGTCCATTAAAATGGACATTGGCTCTTAACCTAAACAAAAATTCCTAATATATAATTTTTTTTTCAATAACATTTCAGTCTAAACCTATGAAAACGCAGAAAATAAATGTAAACTTAAATTTATTTGCTATGGAACTCCATGAAACAGTATCTGTTACACCTCGGATGTTTTCTTGGGATTCACTTTGTGGGTTCGGTGTATTTGTCAAAAGTTGAGTGGCAATTTCGATTTTAAAATCTAAATATTGTTGTATTTTGCGTGGAGGGATTTTGAATATTTTTTAATCTCTTCGATAAAATATCCATGAGTTAGCCATTGCTAGATCAAAGAAATGGAAAATGACGCTTACAGTCCATTTTTTTGATCTGGCTCGAATTCTATAATAGCTAATCATTCGGTCTATCAAGTCTATTCCTCCCATACAATCGTTGTATTTAGTAACAACGTAAGGTCTTTTAACCTGAATGTATTTAGAGTCTTTTTTAGACCACCTTTTACACTCATCGCTAGGTTGAATTCCTAGAGCAGCAGATGCCAAAAGTACAGATTTCAGATCATACCATTGTACAACTACTATTTCGCCATCTTGTCTTACAATTTGTTCCGAGCTGCCTCTACATCATCTTTTACCCTTTTTCTATCATTTTTACACAAGTTAAATTTGCTGCCGCTGGTACACGAGATTTCATAATGGTTCCAGTACAATATTTCTCTTGTTGACTAAGATATTCGAGAAGTGGTATTGCCGTGAAATATCTATCGCAGTACACACGACTTCCAGGAAATAATGTCCTTCCAAGGCGAACAACAGCAGAAGGTCCAACACCAAGTCGGTTTAGAGAATCATCTGGAAAAGTATCTTTTCCTTGATATAATTCAAAGTCTACGACAAGACCATCAGGGGCAGCAACAACAAAATTTTTCAAGCCCTCTGGATTTGGATTTCCTCTAACGAACTGCTTCATTTTACAAGTCCCTGTAAATGGGATCATCTGTTCATCTACAGCAACCACTTTCTCTCTAGGTAGCTGCAAACACCCCTGCCACACTGCTTTTATAATAGGACGAACTTTCTAAAATTTGTCAGACGTGCGTACCTCTTCAGCGATGCTGCCATCAATGACGATTTTAAGGTTACTTCTTATAGCAAAAAATCTATCTCCAGTCATTGTATCTGCAATAGCTGAAACTTTAGTGGTTTTTGCCCAGTACATTCAGATTTTGGGATATTTTAGATAGGACATCAAACAAACTATTCCAAAAAAATGTTTAATCTCATTAAGAGTCAATTTAAGAGATACTCCTTTAAGTTCAACGTACCTTGCATTTATGCAATCACACACTTTTTGGAATAACTCATCTTCAAGGTACATGGCTAAATACGATTTTGCAGTCCAATCATACCGTTCTGCCATGAGTTCTGCGCTGCATTCACTAGAGGGGCCTTCAAAATTTGGAGGTGCAAAAGTATCATCTCTTCTCCAAGACTTTCGCTTTAAAGGATCCACAGATTGCTTGGCCATTTTTAAGTTCTCTCTCAGGACACTAAGAGGAATTCTATCTTCCTCCTCACTGCTGCTTACTAGTTCTTCATTAATTATTTCTTCTCTCCCCATTAAATTATCCATAGTTGAATTTCTTCTTCATCATCAGACATTTCAATGTCAGAGTCATCATTTCCAATGATTTTTAGTATTTGCTCCAATTTTTCGTCATCTTCCCCTGGCCGAAGCACTCTTTGATCGCCAAAAATTCCTAAAATAAATGAGTTAATTTAAAATGTGCATGAGATAGATCCAATGTCCATTTAAATGGACGCGAATAACTTAGGGTAATACAAAACTTATTTAATTTTTTTATTATTGTAATGTTATTTAAATTTATCTATTAAACATTTGCAAATAAAAACTTCCACAAAGTTCATTACAAAACGTTAAAAAATAGGCTACATACCATCATAACGAGAACCACGTGCAGCCGCCATCACAACAGAAAACAAACAACTGATTCCCAGCACATGTCCATGTACACAATTAAAGTCGACCGAATCGCACTGGGCGGCAGCACCGAAGTGTCCAACGCAGTGGATGCGAGGTCTAAGCTGCTTAAATAATAAATTAACGAAACTGGAAACATAAAACTGGCATGTCCATTTAAATGGACGCTAGGTCCGAGGAGGATATACAGTGAGACCTATATGATCCTTATTAGAGATTCCAACAATTAAATATAACAAAAATCAAAGATTTATTTCAGACCCTAATCAGTTACAAATATAACTTAAATATACATAGATACGAGGTCTTAGAATTAATATGTTTAGCAGAACATAGAATAAACAAATAAAAAAAATTAATATCCTGAATAAAAAAATTATGAAAGCAATAAATAATTCTGTTTCTGTTCTTCAAATGTCTTTTAAGGTTACCGCTCACAGTCTTTTCTTCATTAATAAAGGGAGTTTCTGGTAACTTTTCATATGTATTTATCCTTTTATATGTCTCGGAGTCTGACTGCATAAGTGTAGATACTGCATATCTACTTCCTAAATTTCTTAAGTTATAATTAGTACATCACTATTTGATCAACATTTAATTTATGAGTATATTTATATTTTATGTTTTCTGTATTGCGATTTTTTGCTTGTTTTTTGTATGGTTTTTTATTATTTTATTAACTTTGTCTACAACATTTGTATAACTTTTTTGTAACACTAAAGCAGATTATTATTACCTATTATAATTATTTTAATCCTTTTCATATTCAATAATTTTGATTTGAAAAGGATATTAGAAATTGTTGAAATGTTCACCCAAAAGCTCCTAAAATGCCAGTTATTATGCTCCTATTTGGACAAAAGAGAGGATTAATCACTTCTTAATAAAAAAACTTATTTTTTTATAAATAAATTGATCATGTTGATTCTGATTAAAAAGGTCGGTACCTAATTCTTACTTATCAGATACTCAAGTCACCTCATAGGAAAAAAACATGATCAAAAAGTAAGGTACCTGCGGCAAATAAGACCCAGCTAAGGAAAAAATGCTTTATTGTGTTATCAAAAATTTAAACAAAAACAGGACACTACAAATATTGAAAATATGAAGCCTTTTTAACAAAATAATACATTAATTAAAAAGTTTATTATTTTGATTAGGCTTTTGACAAGCTTTGTAAAAAAATATGAATGTGGGCCTTATTATCCGACTGTTCAGTAAATAAGGCCCCATTAAATTATTTTTTAGTAAAAAATACATTTCTAACCTAGAAACAAATTTGACCACTAAAATCTAGGAGCAGTTTGGGCAGATAAAGTCGTCATCATCATCTTGTGAGAAGCCAACACACGCCTCGTGACACCAAGTCCCGCACGCTATGCACTGTCTCATGTCGATTTTATCTTGTGTCTGGCAAACAAAACAAAACCAAGAGTCCGTAATTGAAGGATTTACTTCTAAAGTCCTTCTTCCAATACCTTTTGAAGATGATGGTATCGGCTCCTTAGAAGCAGATATTTTGGATGGTTTCGTGATGGGTTTAGTAACTGATGCAAAAAGATCTTTAGTCACTGCTTGTGCCCTGTAGTTAAGTGATTTCTTCCTTGCTATGTAGCGAGATAGATGTTGTAGAAATGCAATAAAAACTTCTGTCGTCATACTACCCTTCTCCGCCATTTTCACAAGAAACCCCGGTGGCAGACCATCTTGCCATTCAGGCTTCAATCTTTTGCCCTTAAATATGATAATAGGAGGTATGGAATTCCCCAAAGCATTGCAGCATCCTGCAATGGTCACGTTCTCGGCATATTCAGGTTCCACGAGATGGATGCGCTTGGCACCTCTTTTCCCAATAATTTGTTGCTGGTGATGGATGGTCAACCTGCAACCCTTTTCATCCATATTAAAGAGATTTTGGAGATTCTGTTCAATATTCATTTCTCTGTAAATATCAGAGAGCTTGGCAAAATAATCATTTACTATGAATTTATTGAGCTCTCCCAGGAGTCATAAGTTGGACTTTCCGTCTAGCAAGATGTGGGTTGCGCTTCAAGAACCCGTAAAGCCAATCTTTTCCAGCTACACCTTTAGACGCGCGAAACAGGTGTTTAATGTTATTGTCGACACAGAATTTAAAAGCCGATCGTCTCACTAACAGAGGAGTTAAAGGCATGCCAATTTCACACAAACGAATGATTTTTTCTGAAAATTGATTTTCCTGATTTGCTGTTAAAATGCTAGATCTACCCATCTTTTTTATAGCGTTTCCAGATTGTATGTGGTTCCGTAGGGTTCTTCTCGGAATTTTGTAATGTTCTGCGGCTTGTCTTTGTGACATGGTTTGAGTTTGGATGGCATTTATGGCAGACTGAAGTTGCTCTGACGTCCATATTGCACGTTTCGTTCTTTCTCCTGGCATTTTAGGTATCCTTCTGGAGAGAACTTATAGATAGAAACCGTGTCGTTTAATAAGGCCCACCATTTATTCAGTGGGCCTTAATATCTTAATATCTTTGGCTGTTAATAGAATTGGCAATTTTTATTTAAAATCTAAATAATTAAAAACTTATTTACCTTTTTGACTAGATTTTTACATCAAAAGATGCTCTGTGAAACAGAGAATGTAAGAAACCCAAACAGTAGAAGCAAAAAGTTCGTTAAGTCAAAAAAATTTACGAAAATGTGGCACACCAGAATTATAAAACGGACAATTGCGACAACTCCGAAGATAATTTAACACTGTTCCCGCGTGCTGCTTCCTTTGAGTTCCTTATAGTAATATGTGGTATATCTAAGGAGGGGAGTAATTTGACTTTGTCAGATTTGAGTTATAGTGTTAAATATTAAAGATATGGTCAGTGGGCCTTATTGACCACCGGGCTTTATTTGCCGCAGGTACCGTACTCAAATTGACCAGGTTAATAGTTATTACTATTCTTTGTTTTTTATTTATTATTCGTTTTTTTAAAAAGAGTCTGGCCAGACAGGTTTGCACCGGTGCCAGCGGTTTTGTAATCAAGTTAAGCTCCTATTTATCATAATGACTTATTTATTGTAAATTGTTAATTATGTTTGTTAATGATAAATAAATTTATTTTGAATTTGAAAAAATTAACAAGGGCTTCCCCACAACTTTGATTTGGAGCAGGTTATCATAATTTTGAAAGTTTATGAAATGTTAAAATCATATAATATACATGACGTTTTTCTATGAGGTCATTTTCTGTATACTATGGTGAATGCTCAAATCCTTATACAAATAATTAAAATACTAATTTACTAAACTTATAGGCAACCAACAATGTAGCATACAGCCAAGTAATAAAAATAAGCTTATCTGGAGAAAGTTATAAATAAAACATTATAATGACCAACAGAACAATAAAATCCCTTATCTGCTTTTCAGATATGGTTTTTGAGATGTTTCAATAATTCCTAATATAAAGTTAAATTACTGCTTTTTTTATTTACTTTTGCATTTAAAAGAAGTGTTTGCCAAGGCTGTTGTCCTTGTCTGAGATTAGATTATATTGTATTGAAGACCTCGGAAACATATTTTATGTTATAAATTGTAATAAGTTGAATAATAAAAATTATTAAAAATTAGCCATAGGAAATTTTGAACTTTTGTTTGGATATTAATGTCGGGGACTACAAATATGTTAACCTTCATTATAATGTTATGAATATAATATACTCTATTTTATTTTTTATAAAGAATATAATAATATAAATTCGAAGGATGTATTTCACCTATTTTCCCAATTTTAAATCATTAAAATTCACAGAATTTCATTATGCTTCTTCAATAAAAAGATGATGATAAAAAATAGAACATTAAGAATTAGGACGATTAGGATTGTACGAAATAATCATAGTGTGAGCCCCACCTAGATTGTAATTTCACAAATTTTCGTAACATCTATAAAAAATTACTTGAGGTGACTTACCAGGTCAAACTTATATAAAATATATTAAATGATCACCTTCTTTCAGGACTTATATCACTGTAACATTACATTCGCCTAATACACCTTTAAACTGGTAAGCATATTAATAGCAACTAAAGTATTTTGGTAATCATTATAATCTAATTTGTCTAAAATTAAATGATACAAACCATTAGCTTCAGTCCGGATTTGAAACATATTACAGCATTAGTAACTAATATGAGAATTTCCATTCTATAATTATTATTTTAAACCTTTAAACATGTATCTATATTTAGAAATAGCTAAATAAAATTAGCATACATGCATAATATAATTAATAGATGAATTTAGTTTTTTAAGTAATTATTCTTGGGCTGAAAATAGAAAGTCTATTTATCTACTTACTTTTTCCTAGGTCAACTTGTTTTAAGTTATACACCTAAACTGATTGAAACAGCTTTGACCCTCAAGACAATACTGAATCAACGTCACTGTTATTTAACCACATATAAAAAAAACCTCATTAAAATATGAATAAACTATAAAAATCAGAAAAATGTAATTTATTAAAAACTTACCATTTTGGGAAACCAAATTGACATTCTGCACTATCACGGAGGTGGTTGTGTGCGGTTCGGTTTTTACTGCTTTTGACGAGTTCTCAGTTGAATCAGTTTTCATTTTTTTAAAGAAATTATATAAAAAGATACTTGAAATATAAGGGAATCTAATAAAAAGTGTGCATTTCAAAACAAAACCAAATAAACACAATACATAGCATAACCTCAAATTGTAGTTGTCAATTGTCAACTTTTGAACTTTGGACCATCACATGTTACGTTCCAGTGGGTTAGTAGCCAGAAATATTGGTCAATCATTTAAAAAAATTATTATTGGTATTTTTTATTGATTAATAATACTGGGTGGTCCAGAAAGTTGTTAATTTTATAAAATTAAATAAAAAAAAAACCCGTTGATCAATTGTAATAAATTTATTCTTAAAATTTACAGAAAACTTGGGAAATTTATGTCTTAAAAATTACGTTGTCCAAATGTGCCCCATTTCTTTCCTGGCACTCCTCAAGCCGAGCCCTTCAATAACGCGTTGGCAAGTTTCTGGAGTTATCGCTTCAATTTCTTGCTGGATATTGGCCTTTAGATCATTCAGGGTGGCGGGTCGGTTGCTGTACACCTTACTCTTAAGGTATCCTCAGAAAAAAAAATCGCAGGAAGTCAGGTCTTGGCTTCGGGCGGGCCACTGAATGTCCCCTCTTCGGGAGATTAATTTATTGGGAAAAAGCGCCTGAACGACAGGCAAAGGCAGGTTGGAGGTGTGGCAGGTGGCACCGTCCTGCTGAAACCAAAACCGATTCCAAGCGGTCTATCGGTAATTACCGTTCCTAAATGGTATTAACCAAACACGTCCAAGCGGTTATAGTTATAACCGTGTTGACATATGTGACGTCACCAATTAGCCCTTATACGTCATCAATTTGGAACGGTAGTTACCGACGTCCGAAGCTGTTTTCTAAACGTCAAATGTCAAAGATATTGAAATAAGCGCGGGAAAAATAAAAACAAACAACAAATTATTTCCTTTTTAAAGATCACAAAATTTATTATGATATTTATGTTTAGGAACTTATTACATACAACATTACTGGCGTCTGGGGTATTATTTACAAACAAACAAAATGATGACAGAAACAGCTGAAAAATTACGAAATTTCTTCAACCAAACACGTCCAAGCGGACACGATTGGTTATGTTATAAAGGGACTGTTCAAGGTCAACCAAGGGCTTAACCGCGGTTAAAACCGATAGATCGCTTGGAATCGGTTCAAGTGTTTCGACTGTATCTCTCAAACTCCTGAAGGGCGGGAGCGAAAAATGTTTGAAGCATGTCTATGTAAGGCCGCTTTCACACGGGTCGGTATGGCAGCGATACAACAGCCGTGCGGTAGACGTTCGGAATGCAGAGCAAATGTCGCTTCTATATAACCAAATGTTTGACTTCACACGAGTCGACGCAACAAGATTTCGGCACGACATGCTTTCTACATGCTGCTTATCTGCAAGTTTTTAGGCGGTAAATGGTTTATACCGTATGTATGTTTGATTGTTTACGTTTGTGTTTGGAAGTTGAAAATGTCGAACGAGATAAATTTAGTATAAGAAATAGAAAAATATGAGTGTCTCTATAACTACAAAATCGCAGAATATTCGCGGAAAGATATTACGGATAAAGCATGGGAAAGAGTGGCAAAAAAAAAACCTTTAAAGGTAATAAACATTTTTTATATTAGTCTTATAAACAATAGTTATACTGCCATGGGACGCTACCGTTTGGCTTGATAAAATAATTTGCTAAATAATTACGAACAGTAGCTCCAGAAGATGCAGGGTTTATACGAATAATCTCTTCTAGCAAATTATAGTTTTGAACTGCGATATTCAGTCGATGTTCGGATATTGGTGGCGAATACCACGTCCCGTCTTTAATTCGTATAAAATTAGATAAAACACAAACACATTTTATTATATTTATAATATTAGAGATTTTTGTACACCTTATGGGGGTTAGCAACACTTGAAATTTTTGAGTTACCATGCCAAAACTACATTCTATGGTTTTTCATCCCCTGCTCAACCTATAGTTAAATATACCTTTCTTATTATCCAGTGTTTTTATAGGGAATGGTCTCATTAAATATCGTTTGAAGGGAAACGCGTTATCTCCTACGAAGAAATATGGTACTTTTTCCTGGCTCTCATCATGTGGCAAACAAGCACTAGCGGGTAGATTTAGACCATTTCTTTCCAAACACTGACCTAAATTTGATGCACGAAAAATTCCTCCATCATTATTTCTGCCTGCATAGCCAGTTTCTATCATTGTGAATAAGCCATCTGCATCACAAACCGCAAGTAAAACAATTGAATGGTAGTGTTTGTAGTTGTAATTTGTTGATCCAGAGTTGGGAATGTTTTGTATTCTAACGTGCTTGCCATCAATTGCTCCTAAGCAGTTAGGTAAGTTCCATAATTCGTAAAAGCGATTTGCTATTTCCTTCCACTTTTCGTTAGAGGGAATTTTCATATAAACATTGTGAAGGCTGTTCCAAATAGCTAATGTTGTTTCATTTACTATATACGTAACTCCTCTTGCAAAATATAAGGCCAGAGCAGAATAAGTGCATCCCGTAGCAAGATACCTAGAATTAATAAGAAATAATCAAACATATAACTTTTGTATTTCTACAAATCAATTTGTTTTTATTTTGTTTCATTTCAAGAGTGTAAGGAAAAATAGCGCAACATCAGATC
Source organism: Anthonomus grandis grandis (assembly GCF_022605725.1). Classification (NCBI taxonomy): domain Eukaryota; kingdom Metazoa; phylum Arthropoda; class Insecta; order Coleoptera; family Curculionidae; genus Anthonomus; species Anthonomus grandis. The sequence goes on along the minus strand of NC_065557.1, from coordinate 8,767,009 downwards.
TTCATTTCTTCAAAGTATGAAGACCCCTCTAAGTGGTTCTAAACCAAAAAAACCGTATTACCTCAAGGATTATTTTCAATTTATACTGCCTTATGTAAAAGCAGTAAATACTTCCGAAAATAATGGCAATGTCCCAGAACCTATTCCTGATGAAGACAGTAGTTGTGAAAATCTAGCAACAGAAGACTCACCTTCAAATGAAAATTTTAATGAAAATTCTCGGAATGACGACTTTAATTTAACAGAAGAAACAAATCGACCTGCATCATTAGCAAAACAGAAAACAATACAACATTTATCAGCGACGCCAGCATCTACCTCAATGAGTACCGTTCGATGTCGTAAACGTTACAACACAGAAGGTGAGCAAACATTTGTCAACTACTTAAAAGCAAAAACAAGAAAGGTTCAAGATGTGAAGAACTCTGAAAATAAAGAAAAAATCAGCCACATGCATCACTTCTTACTAAGCATGCTACCTGACCTGGAAAGTATGACAGAAGAACAACAAAGGAAATTTAAAATCAAAGTAATGATCCTTGTTGATGAAATAAAATCGCAAAATGTTCAACCTACATTCAATCCATCCTCCTCATCTTTATTCGAAAGACCATCTACCAGCCACTCTGTACTAACACCTTTAGTGTCTCCTGATCGACCGATTCACTCTCCAGAAGATTATTATTACAATGAAATTCCGACAGCGCAATCAGGGTCAGGCGTAGCACCAAATGTTTGTTTACTCTTTTTTCCCGAATTTCAATATAGATGTTATATCCGATCAGTGATATAACATAGATAATGTAGAGTAGTGTGTTTTGTTTTATTCATAGTACTTACCTCAAAGTTATTAAAATCCTTTCTCCAGCACTTACACGTTCTCTCATGTTCGTATTTTGTCTACGAATAATTGGACTAATAAGTTGTTCAAGTTCTTGGAATGAAATTCTGTACATTGACTGAAATTTTCCATCATTTAAAGTTAATTCTTGAGCGGCAACAAATAACCTACAGTTAATGTTTCTTTCAATGTATGGATGCACCCAACCCAACCCAACCCAACCCAATATTTTCTTTTTTTTTCTCTGTTGTAATCTCTTAAAATACATATATAACACAATGTCCTCTTCATCACTAGATGACGACATATTCACTACACTGCTGTGGAATATGTTGCCTCATGTAAATAGATAATGCGGCAGAGCGTCGTTACGGTAATTGCTGCGCCGCTACCAGGTGTGAAAGCAGCCTCCTTTATTCAGTATAGTTGTATAGTTAAGTATTCTCGTTTTAACTGCCTCTAAATCTTTGATATTTATGGTTCCCAAAAGCAAAAATGTTCATAACCCTAACACATTAAATATTCTATACTCTAGTTTTGTTAGATCCAAATTGGAGTATGGCTGTCTCATTTGACATCCAATTTACCGGGTCGATATTATAAGTCAGGAGTCTTCAGTTTCTGCAACGCAAATGTTTAAAATATTTAGCTTTTAAGAAGGATGGTATTTCTCCTGCTAGAGGACTAGACACAATGATGAATTTTTATTAGATAGGTTTGGAATGGTATCCTTGCAAACCAGAAGGCATAGATTAGGAATTACCTTTTTATTCAAACTCTTAAATACTAAAATCGAATGTACCGAATTACTAAATCAAATTAGGTACATAATTTTCAGGTTAAACGCAAGATGTAACTTTTTATTGTCAACGTCCTAGAACTAATATGCTAACTAGAGCGCCAATAAATTATATCTGTTATTTGTTTAATACTTATTGTACACATTGTGATATTTTCAATGATTCTTTGAAACCAATAATTAGCAAGGTTAATTGATTAATTACTGTCTCTCTATTGTTTACTTATTTAATAGTTTAGGTAAGAGTTATGATGTATTATATAATTTTGTTAAACTGTTTTTCATTTCTTTTTTCTCTTTTGGTTTTTTTTGTTATTTTTATGAACTTTATATTTGTATTTCCTGTAATTGGTTGACTTACCTGATGAAAATATATGACTATTTATTATTTATTATTAACTTTACATTAAAATCATTGTTAGGCTCTTTTGGAATAATAAATTACCTCAGAGTAGGTACTCCAAATAATCATTTCTCAACTAGATTTGTTGCGAATAATATGATTACCGCTGCTCAAGTATTTTATACCTCTGTACAGAAAAGTCTGCTCTTCGTTGCTCCAAAAATGTATAAAATTTTACCACCTCAGTTCACAAACAAATCGTTTTTTAAAATAAAGAAACCTGCACTTATTGACTGAATTATTAATATGAAAACAAGCAACATTTTTTAATCTTGTGGAAACCATATAATGAAGGAAAGGAACGGAAAAAGTAATGTAAAGATATAATAATATGTTTCTTTTATTTGTTATTTGGTTGTCGGTACTCCTCTACTGTAACAATAAAACATTTTTAGACTGGGCTTTTGAATAAGTACACACACAAAATTATTTGTTTACTGTGTAATTAAATGGGGTTTGTAAACAATTAGGATTTTTTTTTAATAAACCTATTTTTGTTTTGTTTTGTTTTTTTGTTTAAAACATTGTAATTTGTTGAATAAATAAAGTTTTTTATATTATCATTGTTAATATTATCTAGCATTAAAGACCAACGGATATGCTCAATATCCCAGAGTAGAGCCGGGTTCTCCAAGCTCTGGAAAACGAAAAGAAGAGGTCTTGTAGAAAAGACCAAACTAGGCACCAAAACAATAAAGGTTCCGATTAAACAGGTCACAGATGTAAATAGCTCCGCACGTGCGGGGTTCAGGTTTTCCGAACTTCAACTGGTTAACGGAGGTAAGAATCTTGCTGGGTAAGTGGTTTAGTGGATTTAAACCACTCACCCAGCATCTAGTATTCACTTAAATACTCGATAAGTTCCACTCTACCCAGCAGGGTAGACTATGTAAAAGACCATTTCATTCGTAACGTAAAAGTGCATTCCATTCTCTCATCTAAAAAAAAATTAAATTAAAGATCATTTAATTTTGGCCAATAAAATATCAATAGTTTACCACTGCCTATTATGTCTGTAGCTAACTTCACACGAAACTTGTAGGGAAATGTGTTCCTGACTCAGTGTTGCCAGACGTACCATAATTATGGAATTGTACCATAATTTTGCAACATTTTTTGCTTGCTCCATAATTTGTACCATAATCAGAAATGTACCATAGTTGTACCATAATTTTGTTTTTTTTTTTGGGTTTTATAAATTTCTATGATTATTTTTTATATTAATGTGATATGAACAATTTCGCAGTAAAATGCGAAATGTACATGAAAAATCCCATTAAACACAAAACTACATTAAGACACAACCCTTCTAAACGTCAACAGTCCGTCATTTGTTTTTATTATTTGAGGTTAAGTTGTTTTGTTATTATTTTTGTTTGCTTTTGGCTGTTGGGGGTGAAATAGAACTAAAGAATAAAGCTTCAATAATTATTATAAGATCCACCTCCAACTCCGGCTTAAAACAAAAACACAAATATTTCTGATTCTGAATCCGAAGATGAAAATAGTGAACGAAACTTAAAACAAGTTAAGTTTGGAAGTAAAAATAGACGAGCAAATAGACCCCAAAGCTATCGAAAGGATTGGGAATTAGATAAGTCGTTTCAGGGTTGGTTAACATTACAAATACAAATATTACAATATACAAATATGTATATGTATTTGTGTTAATGTTTATCTATTTTTCTTTTTTGAATTTGAGTGCAATGTTTTGTTCATTTTTCAATAAATTACTATCTTTGTTAAAAAAGTATTTTATTTCTACTAGAAATCGTTCTTTTAATTAAAAGAAATGATTAGAATAGGAAATTTGATTAAATTCATAATCCATTATCAACAAAATGTAACACATTTTATAAGTTTGGCGACGGCGCGACTGTGACGTGACGTGATACATAGGAAAAGGTTGTGTACTGACAGAATTGTATGATTGTACCATAATTTTGTACAAAATTCCATAATTATGGCCAGAATGTACCATAATTCTCACCCAATCATCTGGCAACACTGTCCTGACTACATAACCTCACTTTTTAATTTCTAACATCGGGAGTTACATGGTTTTTTAATAATATATTTTTACTTTTTTTAAATGTAACATTGCCAAAAACCATCATAGAATAACTAATTCGAACCTTAAAAATGCCACTAACCACAACTCAGCTCGAAGAATCGTTTTCTAGCAGCGAAGAGAGCATCAAAAGACTGCTTACTAGCATCCTCAACTTAAACATTCAGCAAGAAACCAGCGAAAAATGCATCACTAATGTAATAAATAAACTCCTATCTACCGCAAAAAATCGTAAACAAGGTCTCGAGTATTTAAACCTGCTGATACACAGTTGCAGTGCCTCCGCTATCAGTGAATATGCCCTCAGTTGGGTTAATCATTGCATTATTAAGTTTCCCGATGACATCTTGAGAGAGTTGAAACTGAAGACCTTGAGTAAAATTATTGAGGCATCACACAATGAGTCTGATTTTAACAAGAAGTTTGTTGCCGAGCACATTTCAAAAGTATTGGACAATTGTCTGACCACCTCCTCTATAAATTCTTTTGAGTGCAAAGCAGCTTTGGAATTGATGGTAATCTGTATGGAATATTATCCGAGTTGGTTTGGACCACATAGGCAAAAAATCGAGGGATTTATCACTGTTCACTTTGATAGTAGAGATCCTCAACTCGTTCAGGTTGCCTCATTAGCTTTTCATCATTTACAGCAGGTAAAATTACCATTTTTGTTATGTACTAGTACTTTTTATAAAATATCTGTATCTAATACTAGATGAAATTAAAAAGAGCACCTTTCATGTATTGATAAAAAATAATTCCAATGATTGGGGCTGTATATAAATGTAGATGTTAATAGACACTTTAAATACTTAATTTCATTATAAGATTTTATTTAAATTTAACAAGTTTACACACACAGACAATTTATATAATACATTAAAGGTGTTTAACCTAGATAAATTATTAAATCTAGAACAAGGTAAATATATGTATAAAATTGTAGACAAAAAACAATTACAAGCATTGTATTTACAAATAATGTATGCTCATATTACACTAGTCTCACCTCAAAAATATGAGGTCAAATAAACCCCTTCGACAAAGTCCATCCTTTCCTGCTACAGACCTTATAAAAGAGTGTCAGAAAATTAGGTTATTTATATGAAGAGTTTTTATCAGAGTAATATCTTATATAGAAAAAAGAAAACAAAAAAAGCAATAGTAATGAAATTAAAAAATATATAAAAGAGTTGAATATCTTTATTTTTATTTTTTTTGTGGTAATTTGGATATTGTTACTTTCATATAGTAGATTTAATATGTAGAAACTTTATAATTTGGAACAAAAGATAATGTATAATTTTTTATTTATTTTTGTATCTTTTGGATGTTTTCTTTGGATTTGTTTAGTATTTTTATTACTATTATGTATTTAATGCCTATTTAAGCTTACTTAATGTTTATATTAATGGTATAAGTTTATATGTTTGCATAAAAAACATTGTCAATAGATTAAAACCATACATACAAAGAAAGAAGGTTACAGAGCACAATATCAAAATGGACCTGATAGCTCATGAATTCCTCAATTGAATCAAAGCATTTTTCTATAAGAAATTGTTTTATTTTATACTTAAAAGAATTTAGAGGAATATTTCTAATACTATGTGGCAAATTATTAAAAAATGTAGGAGCATAACGGCTGCATTCCAGGAGGTTTGTAAGAGCACAAAATCAATTTGCATATTAAGGCATTGATGAGTATTGTGATCATGGGTCTCCTGAACTGAGGTATAGCCAGAGAGGTTCTTTCAAAGATACAGGAGAGCCTCAAGGATGTGTTGGAAGTGGCAAGATCTTTAGACTTTTGAAGAAAGGCTTAGCATTATTATGGTATTTAATTCCAGCTATAATCCTAATTGCTCTTCTCGGCAAAGGTTTTTTTTTCAAAGGCCTTTCAATGTTTTAAGCACCCAATGTCCCCAGGCCAGTAGCCCATACATGCATACAGAATGGAAAAGTCTATAATATGCAATTTTTAATGTTTCCATATCAACTATTTTCAATATATTAAAAAGATCGTATGTTGCCCAGCTAACATGGCATTCAAAGGTCAACCAGAGTTACTCCCAAGAACTTGATTTTTTTAGTGTTTTCTGGGATGTGAGTTTTTTTTTTGGAGAACATCATCGTTTTAGTCTTATTAAAGTTATTATTCATTTATTTCTTTGATCTGTCTGCCTTCCAACTGGTATCCAAGCAAGAGCAAAGAATATCGTGTGATATGCAGTCAAAGGCCTTGGGGAGATCATTGAAAATTAGGACTACAATCTGCCCCTCCTCAAAGCACTCAACTATGCAGTCACAAATGCTGGTACCAGTGTGCAAAACCCTGATTAAAGGGGTCAATAAATTATTTTATTTAAAAAAAATAAGGCTGCAGGAAACATTTGTATTTACACTGTAGGAAAGTGTAGGAAAAGAAACTAGTCTAGTTTAGCTTAGTACTTAATATTAGTTGAGTAATTTCTTATTCTATATATGACTGTTGATTTGCTAGCATTACATGATAAATTTGGAAAAGACTTTTAGATATCCAGGATGTTATTTTCTTAAAAAAAATATAATTTTTTATTTTAGACTGGAGGAGCTGGTACAAATGGTATAAACCACAGACAAAATTTCACCAAGTCATTTCACAAGCTGTGCAAAACCTTACATAATCTCTATGACAAATTTTTCGAGAGAGAAAGAGAATTATTTCAAGTTGATACTCCTGATTGTGAATCGTTTGATTTCCAGGATGATCCTGGTTGGAATTCCCTAAAAGTTCTTGATGTCACTGCTCAAAGAATCAAGAATGTTTTTAAGTTTTTGGAAACGATGATAAGGTAAAAGGTTTTGTAAATTCGTAGGGTTTTTATTATTTTACAATTTTTTAGAATTAAATATCCTGTTGCTAAAGAAACAAATCCAAAATATCTCCTGGATGTGATAACAAGAGCAACATCGCTTCATAAGTGTATTTCTGGAAATTCTCAACAAACCCTGGCAACTTACCAGTTTTCATTATTGCTTCTAGAATTACAGGCCTATTCACTTAAACTCCTAAGACTTACTATAATTTGGTAAAAATACATTTAATCACACATGGCTTTCAATAAATATAACATTTTACAGGTACCAGTCAATTTGCTTGCCATTTTCCTATATTATTTCCAAGACTATTGTAGAAAGTATTCAGAGGAGCCACAATTGTGATTGCTATAAAATTGATTGGTAAGATATCTTAGGGAATGTCAATGTCTCATAATATTTTTTTTTTTTAAATAGTTTGTATCAAGAAGCTGCTTATAAATGTTTCTCAGAGTGGATGGCAGTGTCAAAAAGCTCTCTACATCCCCAATTTCAAGCTCAATTATTGGAATGTATTTTAACGGATATAACCCCAATTAAATCTCAAGTAACTCTGGCCATTTCTCAGGCAATCACTGGTAAAAAGTCTCAAAAAGCAAAGAGGAAAGCTATGGCCAACAGGATTATTAATAGTGGCCAGAGTAGTAAAAATGAGTAAGAAAACTTTGTTTTTTAACTCTGTTTAGTAGTGTCAGGTTTGGGAAATATTACATAAATTTTTGTTCAATTAAGTCATGATTTTTAATTATCTTATTTTTATTTATGTATTGAATATTGCACAAAAACATAATTTTAAATACTAGTGGTTAAAACTATGAATGAGCAAGACATTAACATTAGCACAAGTAAAATTAGGGAAAATAGTATTTACGTAATTTTATTATTGGTTTATTAACCTTTAGGTCTTCAAACATATTTGAAAAATCTGTTGAAATATCCACTTGCAAATTTGCACTTACCGCCTTAAGAAATTTCCTAGAATGCACCAATCTGAACATCAAAACAGATCTTATTAAGGTAAACTTTGTATCCAAATCTCTGGAGGAGTTATTTAAACATTTAATAAACTTTTAAGGATCTTTATAAGTCGGTTTTCAACTCCCTTATAAGCATCCAAACGGGCAGAACTCAACATCCCTACACAGACCAACAATGTCAAGCAAAACTATATGAAGTCCTTGTGGCTCTTTATGACCAAACGAGTGTTGCAGCATTACCACCCCTGCAAACTACCATAGATATCCTAAATAGGGGCCTAAATGGTAAAAATGTTTTAATAAGGGATACATGTCAAAGGGGTTTGAGGTTGATTGAGAGTATTTGTCAACCAGTTTTTCCCTCATTGTGTCTTGGAGTTGAAAGGGAGGAAAATGAGGAGAAATCTGGAGGCGTTGAAAAAGAATTTATTGTTTTGGAAGAGATTCCTGACGATGCGGAGAAGAATAGTGTCGATTTTGGTAAAATTCATCAATCAATCATCCATCTTCTATGTTAATGAAGATCTTTTTAGATGCCTCCACTATTGATTTAAATGATGAGAGTAGTGAGCAACCGGGATGTTCGTACAGAGTGAATTTACCTGAAACTGATCAGTCTTCCATGGGGGATAGGCAAAGTGAAAAAGGTAATTTTTGCTATATATTTTAATATATTCTAGTAATTTTATTTAGATTGTCGTCTGGGAGATTATGAGTTTGAAGAATTGGGCTCGGTGACTTCGAGTAAGCGCGGCGATGATGTTGAATTTGATGGACGTGTTTTTGTTACAACACCTGATGCAGATGTTGAAAGTGTTAATAGAAATTTAAATGGCTCAGGAGGTGTTATACATGAGGTTTCTTTGGAGACAATAGATGAAGAGGAGGTGGAGGAGTCACATGAGGTTGAGAAAAATGAGGTAAAAAGATCTTTTTGTTTTCCTTGAAAAATATTGACAAGTGTTATGCTAAATGTGAAATTTTTTTTAATTTACAGAAAGCAATATTTTACAATAAAATTTAGCATCTTAAAACATACGAAGGTATAATAATTTTCGTATATTGTGCCCATAAAGCAGGAATAAAACGTTCCTATTAAGTCAAAGTAGCGTATCTCAAAAATGAAAAGTTTATAATATGTAAAACCTAGTAATGGTTTTACATTTTTTTTCAGTCTGCTTGTAACGAAAATAAATCTTTGCGTACTTGACGATTTAAAATACAACGAAGTGGCGGATTTCCACTTTAGTTTCTTTGTCATATACCGTAAACCGGGGTGACTTTTCCACTCCCGTGGGGACTTTGCTCCATTTAAAAAAAAAGTTTATTTTAATTCCCGCCCAAAAACGTGTAAATATAACGCACCCAAACCGCGAGTGTATTCAACATTACAAATTTGGCTATACGGAGCGCGCTGCGCACGTCGATACCTTCAGTAACGTTCAGTCAACTGCAGAGGGAAGATACGCTTAATATTTTGTTATAATTTAACTTAAAAAAAAATTTCTGTGTATTTTGGTTTTTATTCTAGGTGTAACAAGTAAGTATGGCAAAGATATTGAATTACCTTGTGATTATTTTTTACCTAGTAGAACCATTTAATAGTCGTAAATAATTCTTGAAAAACGAATTTCGGTTTTACTGTCAATATTTCGCAGTATTGGGGGTTACTTTTCACCGGAGCAAAGCCACCTCAAACTACAAGTCTGGGGTTATTTTGCTCCGGCTAAAGTATTTCAAATAAATAATGAAGAAAGCTTCTGTTTGTTTTTTATCAAAAAAAAAAACTAAAAGTCGGCGTCATAAATTATTTTTTTTTTGTTTCAGCATGCCTAGGAAATATGAGAGAAAAGCTGGGGCCAGAAGGTATGCAGACTATACCAAAGAAACATTGGAAGAATGCTTGGCTGAAGTTAGATCAGGGGCACTATCACACAGAAAAGCAGAACAAAAGTAGAATATACCTAGAAGAACGATTTTAAATAAACTTAAGAAAAAACAGAAATAGAAAACCAGGTGGTCAACCTGTTTTTTCTTTACAAGAGGAAGAGGATTTTGTTGAGTGCATTATTGCTTTGGGAGACTTTGGTTTTCCAGTCGATACTCAAGAGCTGCGTCATATTATTAAGGATTATTACAGATGTGGGAGAAATGTGAAGATCTTCCAGAATAATTTACCCGGCAATGAATGGGCAAATTTGTTTATTGCAAGACATCACCATTTGTCTTTACGCTTTGCAATGTAAAGCGTGCAAAAGCGGCAGTAGATGAAACTGTTCTACGCAACTTTTTCAATAATTTGGCCAGTGAATTACGTGATATTCCTTCAACCAATATACGGAATTTTGATGAGACAAACCTTACGGACGATCCGGGGAAAAAAAGGGTCCTTGTCAAGAAAGGTTCCAAATACCCTGAATATATTCGAAATGCTTCGAAGACATCAATATCTGTCATGTTCGCAGGAAATGCTGCTGGAGAACTATTGCCACCATATGTGGTTTATCGAGCTACTAATATGTGGACTACATGGACAGAAAATGGGCCAAAAGGGTGTCGCTATAATGCTAGTTCTTCGGGTTGGTTTGATAGCAACAGATTTACTGACTGGCTCGAATTTCAAATGATGCCGAGATTGAAAAAATTAGAAGGAAAGACAGTGCTAATATGTGACATCCTTTCTTCTTATTTGACAGTTCATTCCCTTAGATTGTGTCGTCAAAATCAAGTAAGTTTAGTTTGTTTGCCGACAAATAGTACCCACCTAACACAGCCTTTGGATGTGGCATTTTTTCGTCCAATCAAAATAGCTTGGCGCAAAGTATTATCAGGCACTGAAGATGATATTAGAAACACAAACATTCAGAAACAAAATTTTCCTCCAAAATGATGAATATGATTGAGCCAACCATCAAAGATAACTTGCTTTTCGGCTTTCGCAAATGCGGAATATTTCCTTTAAATATTGAGGAGGTTTTAACCCGCATTCTTTCAACCTCACATAATAAAAGGATGATAGAATCTTTTCTTAAAATACTGGACACAAGAAGAACTTTGTGTACGATTACAAAAAATAGAATAAAATAGAAGAAGAAGAAGCAATAGAACAAGAAGATGGAGCAATAGATGAAGCCATGGAACAAGAAGATTTTATTACACAAGGCACCCAACAGAGAGAGGATATACTTCATTTTAATGACAATTCATCAGATGATATGGAAAGATGTGGAAATGGCCCTCAAAGCCAGACGAGCTTACTTATTCATGGTCTGATGTTCGGGGATCTATTAAACCCCCTAAACAAGTTACAAAAAGAGGCATCTTCTCTGTGCCTGAGCTCGCCTGCTGGTATCAATCTCAATCCAATCTATATCTCAATCCATACTTCAATATACTAGTATTCATACAATCCATACTCAATCCATACTTTAATTATTAACCTAATGCCTTACCTATTATACGTGTTTTCTTTCCTATTTTTAGAATCTATTTTTAATTTTTGTAGTTTTGCATTTATTTTTTAATTAAACTGCAATGAGTTATTCAAGTGTTAACATTTTTTGTAATATTTAAGAAACATTTGCATTTCCTTATATCAAAAACCTCAAACACTTTAATTTTTTTAAATTTTTACATCCCTCTTTTTACTCGCGGGGGAAAAGTAAATAAAACATAAGGTTAACTTTGCTCCAATGTATAAAATGTAAGAGTTTTGCCTACATATTTAGGGTGGGGCAAAATAACCCCGGGCTATGGGCGAGTTTGCTCCACTTTTCAAACTAAAAAAAAACAAGATATTCGATATTTCTACGCACAATTCTTCAAAATAGTAATTCTTTAAGATGTTTCTTGTATGTAGAATGCAACTAGAGTAAAGAAATTTCGTAATTTTGTAATAATTTTAGCAATTTTTAAATTTATCTTCAAAAATAGGAGCAAAGTCACCTCGTTTACGGTACTGTTTTAAAATCGAATTTTAAAATAAAAAGATAAATAGGCGAAATCTGACTTAATTTGACTATACGAGGTGGCCCAGGCCCTTTTATCTCTACTCTTTCCAATAGAAAGGGTTATATTGTGATACATCTTTTGAATATTTACATTTAATAGTTACTTACAATAGTTTCCGGACATTGCGAAGACTATCGGGTATAAATTTGATGATATTGATTAAAGATGCCGTTCCGCAAATATTCTGCTAATATTCAGACTGGGTGGCATAAATTTTCGATTTCAGATATCCCCACAAAAAAGAAATCAAGGCAAGATAAATCGGGTGTTCTCGCGGGCCATTCGATTTATATATAAATTCTATAACTATATGTTTCCTTGAAAAGAAAAGTATACAAGCTCAAGGATTTTTTTTTAAACTTTCTCATTCAACCTTTATATAATATTAAATCTAAGTAGTGTCTTGTTTGGTATTAGGGTTTTAAGGTTTAAATATTATTTGAGGGTTGGAAAAAGGGAGGTTCTAATAAAATGGCTACCCGCAAATTTTACTGCTTAAATATCAATTTTCTTGCATTTTATCGAAGCATATAGATAGTGAAAAAATTACACTTATTAATAGAAATTGTGAAAAATTTCCTATGATTAATTTGATTAAGATCCTTTCAGTAGGAAGAGATAATGTAGGAATAATGTTGGTTTGTAAAACAATTACTTAAAATCAAAAAGCTCATAACGTTTCTCCTTTAAATCAGATGAATAATCTAAACTACTGAAAAATATAGGGTATATTATATATTTTTGTACTGATTTTGTATTAGTATGTATTTAATGTATAACAATTTTTTTCAAACAAGAGACAAATTTTCTACAAACCTTTCCTTATCTTATATGCGGGTTATCTCATGCATTTTTTTTGCTACAAATTAAAAAAAAATTGAAAGACTCCATAGCCTAATTTACCCGGGAATGGCTAATTTAGACCTAGTAGTACCAAATTGTGGGTTTATTTTCTTTAGTCCCTAGTCTTTTACACCAAGCAATTTAAGATGATTTTAAGAATTTTGTTTAAAGAATTTAATGCTATAGCAATTAAAGTGACAACTGATTATCGAAAATTTATTACATTGTTTGTTTCTTATAATCTTGTATAAACACATTTTTTGATTATTCAATTCTACTAGAATTAAATAAATGTAAAAATCATATGAGTGGAGAGAAATATGGATGAGTGTATTGCACTTGTTGTTATTAGTTTTTTCAGAAACATTCTATTTATAATTTTATACAATTTGTTATGTTATAAATGCTTTGTATTTGCGTGCTAATTTTTAAAACAACTTTAACTTTTTATAACATTGTAAGACCTTGAAGTAGATTATTTCTACTCTAAAACTTGCAATGAACAAACAAGTTTTTCTTCTTTTTTTACGTTCAACTCTGTCCTGGGCTTATAATAATAATTCAATATTTTTAAAGGGCAAACAGATTAAGGCTTCCTGAGACGTTTTTTTTTTTTTTTTTTTTTTTTTTATTAATAAACTTTATTACTGAACTTAAAACAGTTTACACAAAACTGATAACAAGTCCTTCATTAGGAATATTTTAATATTTAAATTAAATAGTTAAGTATACAGGATAATATAAGCTTAGATAAACTATAAAAAAAATTAACACTTTCAATATTTATCCCTTTAACCCACAAATCAACCCCAAAACAAAAAATACCAAAACTATATAAATTTTCTCCAATATAAACCTTTAGTTTCAACAAAATACACAGCATTTAATTCCGCCAAATGTTTTTTTAGTTTTTTTATAAACACACTAGTTTTTTTTATATTCACAATAAATGGTGGAAGTTCGTTATAGCACCTTATTGACTGGCTAATTACACCGTTTCTCCGCTTGTCAGTCCTTGATCTTGTTAGATAAACACATTGTCTTGCCCTCGTTAAATAATTGTGAAAGTCACTACTCTTATTTAAAGTTACCTTAGTTTTAAGTTCATTATTTATAATTTTTTTTTATAACTTACATCGCTCCAAACTTATTATCTGTTCAACTTTTAAAAATTGGTATGTTTTATATAATTGAGCAGTAGGAAACAACCTAGGTAAATTATAAAGGTATTTTATAGCCCGATTTTGTAGTTTTTGAAGCTTCTTTACCAGAGTTTTCGTTGTTCATTCCCAAATAGTACCCATGTATTGCAAATGTGATTTAAACAACGCATTATACACCGCTCTTTTCATTTCATCAGACAAATAACTCGCACATTTTTTGATAGCACCACAAGCACTGTTTCTTCTGTACATGACAGAAGTAATTTTTGTAATTTAATTCTTCATCAATATACAGTCTAAGGTATTTGTGGCAGTCAACTTTTTTAATTAGATTATTGTTTATTTTAATGTCTATTTCACTTATTTTTTTATTTTTATTCCTAAACACCATATATACAGTTTTGTTTACATTTATTTGTAAATTATTTCTTAATAACCATTTGTGATATCTGGCTAGACACACATTTGTTTCCTTGACTAATGTTTTGAGACACTCACCGAGTTTTTTAATCCAAGGACATATCTTGGAGTTAAATTATCCAAGATAAAAAGCGTCTCTTTACGAAGTTTATCTACAAATTTGTTAACGGTTGCCTTCAAGTTGTTAGCTTTCTTGGTGCGTTCCTTTAATTTCTTTATTGTTTCTTTACTTTATTTAGATTTTTTCTTGCATTTTTTTTGGTGGCTTTAGTAGAAAATGAGATAATTAGATCAAGGTGTTAGTTTTTTCTCAAAGTTTTCAGATTTTTAGTGTATTTTTTCACATAAGTCATATTGAAAGAACTCGTCCATTATCTCTAAAGAGACCTACGTTATCAGTCTCAAAATATCTTTTTAATTAATCAGGTAACATGTTTCGCTAATAAAGCATATACTTAGTACTGAGTAGTAGTAGTATAGTAAGTAGTAAGTACTTACATCTAGCTATAAGGTCTGATGATGCTTTATTAGCGAAACATGTTACCTGATTAATTAAAAAGATATTTTGAGACTGAGACTTAGAGTTTTCATTTTTTCTCTACATAAGTCCTATTCTGTAGTCAAAAAGAAAAACAATAATGTTTCAATATTTTTCTATTAAAGGCATTCAGAGCAGTTAGTCAAATACTCCGTTATAACTATTTTTTAATAAATAAAAAAATATCTCAATAACGATTTAATTTTTTTCTGTTAAGGGCATACAGGGTGTTTGGTCTAAAGACTCCCTTGGACCAAAATTTTGATGAAAAAAAAATCAGTAACGATTTAATATCTTATTTTTTATGGTATATAGGGTATCCAGTCAAAGAATTTCTTGATAGTAAATTTTTCAATTCAAAGACAGATCTTGAAGCTAAATTATTTTACATAAAAAGCGTCTTTACGGAGTTTATTTACAAATTTATTAATGGTTTGCCTTCTTGGTGCGTTTCTTTAATTTCTTTATTGTTTCTTTACTTTATTTAGATTTCTTTTTACCTTTTTTCGGCTGCTTTAGTGAAAAATTATACTACATCAAATCGTTAGTTTTTCCTCAAGTTTTTCAGATTCTTTTTTCAGGTAATATAATGAAATGATTTTTTTTTAATTTTTCTACATAACCTCTATTTTGCACTAAAAAATAAAAACAATAACGTTTCAATATTTTTCTATTAAGGGCATACCGGGTGTATAGTCAAAGACTCTCTTAGACGTACATTTTTGAATCCAAGGACAGAACTCGGAGCTAAAACATCCAACATAAAAAGCGTCTCTTTGTGAAGGAAATTTACACATTTATTAACCCTTTTCCTATAAAGTTGTCAGATTTCTTAGTTCCTTTAATTTCTTTTAATTTAAACCTACATCAACATGTTAGTTTTTTCATATAACCCCTGTCTTCTACTTCTAAATGATACAATCGCCAATAACTTTTAAATTACTAAGTTAAAATTACAAAAATAACTTACAAACTTACAACAACTTAAAATTACATTTTTTATTCCAAGGGCAGATCTTGAAGCTTTACAATCTAACATGAAAAATGTCTTTTAACGAAAATTATTTACACATTTATTAGCGGTTTTCCTTTAAAGTTGTCAAGTTTCTTGGACCTTTCTTTAGTGTTTTGCATTAAGATTTCTGACTAATTTTTTATTTGCAAGTTCCAACTTGAACTTGCAAATAAAAAAATACCTTAATAACGATTCAATATTTTCCTATTTTAATAGGGCATACATAGTGTCCAGTCAAAGTTTTCCTTAGACGTCAAGGACAGATCTTAGAGATAAAATATATGACAAAAAAAGCGTCTTTTGATTGGAATTTATTAATATTATGTTTATTTTTAGAGAGTTTTATGTGGAAAAATACAACAAAAAATAATTTGGAAATCTAAATAGAGCTTGAGAATAATAAAGAAATTAAAGAAACGCACTAAGAAAGCTAAACAGTTTAAAGGAAAACCGCTTATTAATTTGCAAATAAATTTCCTAAAGAGACGCTTTTTATGTTGGAGAGTTTATCTCTACCCTTAGATTCAAAAATTGACGTCTAAGGGAGTCTTTGAGTGGAACTCTTGAAAAGACACTCTTGCAATCTCAGGTTGAACTTTTATATGAAAAAATACTAGAAAAATAATTTTAAAATCTGAAACAATTTTTTATAAGATAATTCCATAATAATTTTTAGGATGCACATCGACAAGAAATGATGTATGCAATCATTAAAATCGCATTTTAAAAATTTAGTATGTACGGTGTAAACGTATTGAATATTTACGCGATTTTATCCTTCTTACACTAATTACTGCACATATTCTTTACAGAGCGAGACAATTCCTCAAGAATCTAAAACCGACGAACCTCCAATTGAACCCGATAGTTCCCAAATGGAATTAGAAATTATAACGATCGATGATGATGTTGATACTTTACCAGAACCAGAAGTTTCCGTTAGTACTGAAGAGAAAATGGAGAGTGAAACCATCAAAAGACCGAGAAACAACGAAGAGGAACCAACAGTTGACAGCAGTGGCCAAACGGACATTCCAAAACCTGATCAAGTCGAACCCGAATCACCTGAAGAAGTTGCTACGGAAGAACCGGATTCGAAAAAACAAAAAGTTGATGAAAGTGCCTCCCAAGTGGAAAAGGGTGAAAATGATCCAGACGATAGTTATTTGGAAGATGATTCGTTTGTCGATGAGGTAAAAGATTATTAAATGGAATATGTTGATGGTTTAATATAAATATTCCAAAAAAACTCAAATGCATTTCATTAATATTTTAATAATTCACAGGTCTAATAACTATTTATAAGGACCTAATATGCCCGCTACTACTTAAGTTAGTTCTTGTAACAAATCCTCTTCTATAAACTGGAAATTTCCTTTCAGGTTCTTTTGTGAGGTACTCTCTGGTTTGACTATATTGATTTGCGTTAGTATTTGCATTGTATTTATTAAACGCAGGTTGATTCTCTACCCGCAAGGACTTTTGTCCTCTTAAACTCTCTTCCTTATTAGACTCGACCGTTTCAAAACTCACTTTACCATCCCCTTTACTTTGTTTGGTGGAGTTATTAGTGTCATCATCAAAAGTTGGTATTGGTATTTTAACGTATAAAATATCATCGGATTTCTTGGAATCGTTGGATATGTGGTACTGCACGTTCTCAACTTCGGTGTTTTTGATTACGTCAATGAGACTCTTGATCGCCGATAATTTTGAGTTTTCCGGTGATTCTACACGGCTTGATTTGGCATCTGGTTGGGTATTGTTTGGTGGCATCTCTTTATGGAGGTAAGAGACCGGCCATCTTCGTGGTTGCCCAAAACCACCTAAAACGAGAGAAAATGTAAATAAATAAATAAATAAAAACGCCTTTGTTTTAAAACTTGGCGAAGGTCAGCTATGCTAACTTAACAGAGTAGAATGATTCATTTTCAGAATCCATAAAAATAATTACAAATATGTACATGAAGAAAACAAGTTATAAATTGGTAAACTTATTCTCGCATAAGTAATTTTTTCATTTTACGTTTCAACATATTAGGACACATATCTTCAAGTTGACCTAAAGTGTACTGAAGCATAGGAAAATAAGCTCTCAATAATGGGTTTAGTTATTTTAGATATTTCATAGAGTAAATTGAAGCATGTCTTGACCAATTTATGAAGAAAGCAAGCAAAGTGTAGCTTTTCTCGATTGGAAATATTAAACAATTTCAGTTCAGAAAGTTTTTGACTTACACGATCATAATGTCCAAGCTGTCAAATTAAACGTATGCAAGAAAAGTCAGACTAATTAAAATATTAAACTCCAAATAGATTTGTGAAGTATGTAAGAAACGAGAAGTTAGGAGATCAAATACTTAGACAATACAAAACAAAAAATAAATAATTAGTAGAGTGAAGGGCAAAACAATAATAAAAGAACAACGGACGCCATTGCACAAAGAGCTGAGAAAATCAGAGATCTTAAAAACAGCTTTACTGGTTATGCGTAGCAGTATAAAGTCCAGAAGTCTATTAATGAATCTCTATCGAAGGAAATAAAGAATCTTAAAAAAGGGAAGAACTCAAAAAAAACGTTTAAAGCTGAAATCTCTACATGTTATTAAGATCCTATAATCCAGGACCAATAATGTAGTTTTAGTGGGTGTCTCCAATACTCCTGATCAGGGTTGCCACCTTTTCTGTTTAGAAAATCGGGACAGAACTGACACAAATTCCAAATATTATAAAATTGATTTAAAAAAAAAACTACTCTTAAATTTGTTATCTACATTTTATTATATTTACCTAAAAGTAAAAACTAAATAATATTATTTATTAGAAATAGGATCCAAAAAGAAACTTAACCTGACTACGTTCTAATACATTTGACTATTTATTTAACTACATCTAAAAAGAAAAATTAATATTTCTAGTTTTCTTAAATTTAAGAAAGGTACTAGGTACACTATAAACTAATTCTAACTAAATAGAAATGCTAAAAACTAAAGTTATAATTTTATTTATTTTTAAAAGAATACTTTTTATTTGATTTTGCTGCCAAAATAAGAGATGATCATTTTTAATCTTCTCTAGGAATTCCGCATATTAATTAAATCCACTGAACATCTATTCCTTGTGTTTGTCCACTTTAACGACATCGATGAAAAGATTCGCTTGACATAGGCATTAAATGGTGGAATACTTAATAAAAAAGAAATTATTTTCAACAATGAGGGCATTTGAATTAATGTAGCTTTAAAAATAGATTGCCATTTATTTATAATTGATATGTTCTTTTCAGAAATTTCTTTAAGGCAAATTTTTATAATTGAGTATTCATTAAATAATATATCAACATCTATTTCATCTAGTTTTAAAACATTTACAATTTTTAATAATTCATTAAAAGAAAATTCTTTTTTAAAATTTAATGGCTGTATTATGAAAAAAATATTCTCAGAAAAATCAAAATTTTTTTCCAGATAATTTATTGCCCGAGTTAAAACCAAGTTAAAATCATTAATTTAATTTGTTTGTTCCATAGGTTTTAGGTTCTTGATATTTTGCATAGCATAGGATCCAAAAAATTCTTCTTCTAAACGGTTCTCTAAACTTTTCTTGAAATTCAACATAATTTCAAATAATTCTGTAGTAGATTCATTTTGTAAAATTAGTGAGACTTTCTCAAAAACGGGAAATAAATTGGCACAAAAATGTAAGTAAATGATTGTCTTGGAGTGTAAATAAGCGTCTAAGTCACTTCCTTCTTCATATTTCTCAATTTCGAGAAGTTTTTTAATAGGTAAGGGACATTCATTACCCAATGAAATAAAATAGGATAATATTGCAGGGTAGTTTTTAAGAAGTCGCTGAATAGCAGGCCCTAAACATAACCATCTTGTTGGAATATATTTTAATAATTCTTGCCATTCTAAATCTACAAACTCAACAAATTCCTTTAAATTTTCCCTTCAGGAAGCACTAGAACTAAAGTAGTTATAAATTTTTAAAATAATTGTTTCAACATCAAAATTTAATTGCTAAAGAGAAAATTTAAACGTATTGTTAACAACATGTGCCAAATACCCATTTTTAATTAACCGAGAATTTTTTTCTGTTAAAAGAGTGTAACCAGATCTATTTTTCCCGAAATTTGCGTTTGTGTTGTCAGCACTAAAAGCAGCGAGATTTTCAATTTTTAAATTTACTCTTTCTAGTGCTTTGGTAACAGAATTGGCAATTGCATCAGCCGTTTCTAAAGCTTCCTCAAAGAAATCCAGTAGTTTGGATTGAACACCTTTTTCAATTGAAAAATATTGTAGGCAGATGGTATACAATTTTCTGTTTCCGTTATTAGATGTATCCGTTGCTACAGAAAAATAATTATAAACCCCTTTTCGCCAATTAAATCATTTAAAATCTCTTCTACAGACTTTGGCCCCAAAATACTTTTAACGATATTTTCCACTTTGGTTCTCCCGCAAGACATTTTCTTACAAATATGTAAGTCATACAGTATTTTCGGAAGAAGTTTTATCCCGCAATCTAAAGAGTTATAGGATTGATTGTTTTTAACACAATGAAAAATTTGTGCTAACTCGGCTATTATCACATTACTAGTGTTTTGTATGTTTTTGTTATCAATCATGTTGTTAGTATTTGTGACTTTTCCGCATTTTCACGTCTTATATGTTCATGTCCATCCTTATGGTGTTTAATGTCACTTAAACCGCCATGAGAAATAGAAAAGTCTTTTTTACAAAGAATGCACCGGGCATATAGCTCATTTGATATATATTGAATATTTCCTTAATTAACTCATTGAATACTTCCTTAAGCTCATCTTTTCATGCAATCTAGAAAAATAATGAATACAGATATCTTTCATTTTAAATCTAATTAGAATAACAGAACCACATCCTATCTAATACTATTTTTAGAATAAAATATTTTTAAAATGCTAGAAATCTTATTTGAACCAAAAAAAAACTACAAAAATATAACTACTGAATAAAATGGTTTTATCTTACCTTTTAAAATGCTTTAATGAAACACACACACTTATAACGTTGATTGAATATTGGATTGAATTACCCCTATTATCAATCAACGCTTATAACGTTTATCGATACACCGCGATATTTAAAAAAAAATCAACTAGCGTCAAAGTCAAAATCGTGCTTGCCGTGATAGATTAACAGAACGGTTTAGTTCAAAAAGCCCTGAATTACTAAATACTAAATGGAAAAAATAACAAAAATAATATATTAATTCGACTAGCCAAGACGTTAAGCGTTGCTGCCAACTCTGCGACCCGCATTCGTTCGAAGCACGGATGCAGATTTTTTTTGATAATTTATTTTTCATTTTTTTTCGGGAGTAATCAGCCAAAATCGGGACATATGATCTTAAAGTGGAGACGCGGGACTTTAGTAGTAAAATCGGGACTGTCCCGACCAAATCGGGACGGGTGGCAACCCTGCTTCTGATAATCAAAAATATAAAAAAGATAAAAGGTAAAGTACAAATTTATTAACGGTTTGCGTTGAAGTTGTTAGCTTTCTTGGAGCGTTTCTTTAATTCCTTTATTATTTCTTTACTTTATTTAGATTTTTTTAAATTTTTTTCGGCTGCTTTAGTGCAAAATGAGAAAGCTCCATCAAAGAGTTAGTTTTTCCTCAAAGTTTTCAGCTTCTTTTGTTCATATAATATAATGAAATGATCATTTTTCTACATAACCCCTGTTTTGCACTAAAAAACAAAAAACAATAACGTTTCCATATTTTTCTATTAACGGCATTTAGAGCACTTAGTTAAAGACTCCCTTATGCTTAATATTTTGATTAAAAAAATATATATATTTCGATTCAATATTTTTCTGTTAAGGACATACAGGGTATATAGTCAAAGACTTTCGTGGACGTACATTTTTGAATCCAAGGGCAGAACTCGGAACTAAATCATTCAACATAAAAAGTGTATTTTTTTTGAAAATAATTGACAAATTTATTAACGTTTTTCCCCTAAAGTTGTTAGATTTCTCAGTTGCTTTTATTTCTTTATATTATTTATCATTGGCATTTTTTTGCCTACTTTAGTGGAAAATGAGAAGGCTACATCAACATGTTAGTTTTTTCTTAAAATTTTTTGAGTTATAAATGTATTTCTTATATAATCCCTGTCTTGTACTTCTAAATGATACAATCGACAATAACTTTTAATATTTTTCTATTAAAGGCGCACAGGGTATCCACTTAAAGACACCCTTGGATGTAAATTTTTCAATCCAAGGGCAGATCGTGGAGCTAAACAATACAACATAAAAAGTCTCCCTTCACGAAAATTATTTACACATCTATTAGCGGTTTTTCTTCAAAGTTGTCAGCTTTCTCGGTCGTTTCTTTAGTGTTCGTTTACTGTATTAAGATTTCTGGCTAACGTCCAATCTGTCAATTCAAACGTACGCAAGAATTACAATACACAATAATTATAATTGAGAGGTTGTCGAAAATGAAGTCTAAAGTAATTAAAATTTTAAACTCCAAATAGATTTGTGAAGTATGTAAGACACAGAACGAGAAGTTAGGAGATCCCTAACTGTACCCGAACCGCCTGCTGCTTCAAGATCACAAATACTTAGTAGGGTGAAGGGCAAAACAATAATAAAAAAATAATGGACGCCACTGCAAAAATAACTGAGGAAATCAGAGCGCTTAAAAACAGCTGTGCTTGTTATGCCTAGCAGTATAAAGTCCAAAAGGCTATTAATGAATCTTTATCGAAGGACATAATTAATATTAAACAACTTAATGAGGGAACTAAAAAAAAAACTCGCCATTGCTGATATAATTTTAGGAAATTGTGAAAAAAATGTCGTCAAAGAGGAAAGAAATTAGAAAAATCACCAGTAAAAAGTGTGGATTGACAAGAACAGAAAATATTTACTTAAATAATGACAAAGAAAAATTAAAACTCTGATCTGATCAAAATAAGAGATGTGAATGATGTGGAAGGGCTTCTTTTATAAGAGTCTCTCAGTTCCTAATGTATCGATAGTCTTATGTGGTTTGTATGTTTTGACTATAGCATTCAGTGACCCTACCTTATTCTTTCTAAAAAAAAGCTGTGTAACATGCGATACAATTAAGGAAATAGATTTTTTTTGAACGGTTTTCAGTATTTTAATGTAATTTATATAAATATTTATAGAGTTCCTTAATTTTAATACACTTGTTTTTGCAATCACTTCGGGTGGCTTTTGATTTGATAGTCCTTTCAGAAACTCGTGTTTTTAATAGTTTAAATAAATATATATTGATGGATGTGTATAATGAAAGTAAAATAAAAAAATGTGATGGTACGATTATTTATGCTAAAAGTAAGTAGTTTTTGAGCTCTGAAATGATTAAAATAAATAACACAAATTTTTGAGAGTGATTCTAAATAAGAATTCTATTACTATAGGAATTATTGGTAATTAAAGATGACCATCTCTTTCAAGATGTTTTTGTGACTGACTGGAATGAATTATTGCAGAATGATTTTAGACAATGTTCTTGTGAAATTTTTATTGGAGGCAAATCTTGATATCATGTCTTATCACTCTAGGTACTCTAGGTTAAATTTAGAAATAATAGCAATAAATTGCAGTAAAATTTGTATCAGATCCTAAAAAACATCAAAAAAATAATTTAACAAACCAAAGAATTAAATCAGCAGTAAGATAGTCCTATGGTTGGAACCTTTGGTATGACGCTCAAATTACAAGACTAACCAAAACTATATATAATAGAAATATGACTATTGGACTATTGTAACTTCAATTAGGAGAAGAGAAAGTAAAAAATAACAAACATACTTAATAATATAGGAATTATAGAAGTATGTTATCAAGATTAATGAAATTGGTAAAAATACAATTTTACAAGAAGTCGTTTGGTGAAAACTAGACGGAAATCCTGAAAAGCTTTGGCAAACTAAGAAAGATGACAAACTAAAGGCCACCTAATAGACATATTAGGGTACTAATGAGCGAGGATGGTAAAGACCTTTCAGTTGCACTTGAGATGGCTAATGATTCTAACAAATATGCTAAATTAGCTGGTAAAATTGATGTTCTAAATGTTGGGGTGAATGATAATATACGAATTAGAAGTTCCATGTTTCTTATCCCAATTACAGAAAATTAATTATTAACTCAAATAAATTCTTTAAAAAATGGATCAGTGGGTCTTCGTTGACTTATCGAAGGCATTTGATACCATGACATTCTTATGAAACTAGGGAAAATAGTTATTAAAGGAGTTTCCTTAACTATATTTAAGTCACATCTCACTAATCGCAAGCAAGTTGTCAGGAAGGTGCAACAGTTTGAGTTCGATATTCCACAGGGAATTATGCTAGGCTGTGTTTCTTACTTATGTCAACAAATTAACAAGTGTTACCAGAAAAGGCAAAATCATTTTCTTTGCAGATAAAACTGTACTATTAGTCAGAGCTCGAACATAAGATAATGTCTTTCGGGAGTGTGACGAGAAACTGTCCAGGGTTTAACCCTGGCTTGATTCTTAAATTAATCTGTAAATATTAAATACAGAAAAAACTAACTTCGTCACCTTTGGTATGTCTTCTAGGAACTTACTTAATAAACAATCTCTTCTTTTGCATAATTATGACTGCAAAAGAGGGGCTTCACAAATATAGCAAACAAAATATAACCAAAGGAAGAAATAGTGTGAAATATTTAGGGATATATTTTGATCAATCTACTATATAATTTCTACGAATTAAGACATGTAGTTTCATATTCTTTATTGAGGATGTTTTATAAGTTGGCTCAATTTTGACTTATGGTATAATAGCTTGAGGTGCAGCTTGTAAAAATTTTCTATCCCCACTCTTTTTACACAAAAGTATGTTGTTAAGATAATGTTTTTTAAAAATATAATGTACCCATTAGCAATATTATTTAGAGAGGCTAATTTGTTAAATATACAACAATTGTACATTGGAAATGTAAGTAAATTTGAATTTAGAAATAACAAACTTGAACAAGGTCTAATGGATTGCTTAGAACTCTCAATATTTTGCCTCAAATTTTTAACATACTCTAGTATGAAATTTATAAAGGAAAGAGTTGACTAACTTGATTTGTGGCTAAGTGATAATTTTGAGAATATCTGCCACCAAATAACTTATTTTATTAGTGTAACTTTATAGCGCGTAAACTCAACTATAATCTGGGATTCCTTTTATACTTTTTTCTGCCTTATCTTGTTGTAGGATTTCGCCCATTATAAATCTTTATTCTTACATTTTTAGATCTTTCCATCCAATATTTCTTACATTGTATTTTTTTCATATAGTTGTATAGTATCTTTTAGGATGCTGTAAAATGATTAAAAAAAATTTAAGGTGCACACACAGACTTTTAGTTCCAGCACTTAAACTTAAGTATCTTTAATCTTGTAAATGTCGCAAAGATTATAATGGGCTTTTTGAGGAAGCCTAGACAGCTGACTTCGGAATATAATCTTGTTATCAAAAATCACACCCAAATTTTTGTATTCGTCAACAACCGGTATTAACTATTACCAAGTTTTGAGACGCCCAATTTAGCTGACTTAAAGTAGATTATGGGATTCAATTTTAACCCATGCTTAAAAGAGTATCTAAAAACTGACTTCAAACATTCATTAGGCCTCCTAGCCGCCGCGCCGCAATTGTATCGGGCCTGGTAAAACAAAGCTGAATCTGCGTCTCATCAGTGTATCTATGGCTGTTTTTATTACGAAAATACTCCGACATATCAGCGGTAAAAATGATAAAAAACAAAGGATCCAAAAGTGATCATTGGGGAACCCCTCTATCCACATACGATGGCTTGGACTTAGCTCATCAATTGTGACCGACTGCGATCTGTCATCGAAATAATTGCGAATAAATCGAATCGTTTTAAGTTTAAAACCATAGTAGAAAAGTTTTGCATAGAGCAGTGCTTGGTTCAAGGTATTGAAGGCCTCGCTAAAGTCCAACAACACCAACTTTCACCTCTGTCTGTAGGCAAAAGAATCCATAGTTGTAGTACTAAAACCTTTACGGAATCCAGGTTGCAACTTAGAAAATAAATTACTATCAGTGAAGTAATTCATGATTTGCCTATGAATACATTTTTCAAATACACAAGTAGAAGTAGTATACTATTTGGCCGCTCTAAACCCACTTATTAAAAATAACTTTGCTTTCAACAACATATTATTTTTGTTCTCAATGGGAAATACTTTGGGACAAAAAAGAAATATCAGTGAGATTTTCGTGTTATTAATGGGGCTCATACCTGGTTTAGGAGGACTTAAAAATTCACTATCGAATTGTTGCTCGTACTCGTCCAGGCTCGGCTTAGGTCCCTCCGGCCTCAAAGGTGCACTCGGTCTATCAGGTCTGTATCCGTGAGTGTGAGGAGGTGGTGGAATGTAACCGGAGGTGTGCCATGGCCTTTTATCAGTGTCAAACCGGTCTAGGACGTTGTGGATATAAGGGTAGTATTGATCGTTACATTTGCGCCATTGGGTTCTGGATGGTCCTACGTAGCACCTATATTACACAAAGAGTTCATTTCAAAATGACTTTTTGCGGACTATCAAAGACTCATTGGTTCAGTGATGTCTAGAAAGGCATTTGAAACTTCACATGTATTCAAGCCCTTCTGATTTAAATGATTTTTTTTTTCTAATTTATAAAGGACCTTGAAATTCTAATTCTAGAAAATGTAAATATATAATATATTATTAAGCAGATGATAAAATTAAAGTATCTAACTATTGTCCTATAAATATTATAGGAAACTGCTAAGATTATTAAAAAGCGTGTAAAAGACATTGCTGGATTTTCTACAATCTAATTCAATCTTATCAAAAAATCAGTACGGTTTTTGAGGAATTTATCTATTTTTTTAATGCTATATTCATACTTTAACTCAGTTAAGATAAATGATAGAGGAGTGGCTGCCAATTCTACGGGCTTATCCTGCCCCAGCTTTTATTTAAATTTTAAAGAAAAATAACTTTAATTACCAGGAGTAAGGATATCCATTCGAGAATCCGCAATGATGATCGGGGCTGCAGCAGTAGTCCCAAGCATCGTGCTCGCCCCCTTCCAACTCGCAGTACCAAAATCCGGTGACGCGGTTTTCTTTACAAAGGGTACCGCGTTTGCAGGGCCACCCTTTGACACTGTACACCCTCCAAACGTCCAGCGCGTTTACATAATCTAAAAAATATTAGAGTTTTTTGAAAGGAAACTGCAGAATATGATTGTATGGTTTAGTATAAGATTCGTAAAAAATAAAAAGTTTCTCTGGAATTGTAGTTTTCGTTGCCACCCATATTGCGCATCATATACAATAGATAAAATAGATCATTTGGTTTAGGTCTTCTTACCAAGGTATGTAATTATTTTAAAAATGTGAATATTTAACAAACTTTTAGCGATCAGCATGTTTTGATGGAGGCGCAAGGAAAACTACAATTTATTTGACATGAATCTTCAAATAACATTCGGAAAGATAAAATTTGTTTGTCCTTTTTTTATCCGCTTATATACAAGATGTAATCTAAAGATTTTCGTCAATTAAGTTAGGAACAATTTAGGCTTAAAAATATCGGCGAAGGAGCGGGGAAACCAATCACATTTTTAAACTCCGAAAAAAAAAAGTTTTATATTATTCTTAGATTATAAAAACCCCTTTGTTAGAAACGCTATTATCTAAACGTTTCTATGCCTTATTAGCCTGAAAAGTTTGAGAAATAACACGATTAGTATAATTTGGTGGATGCACAGTAACACGCGAAAACTGTTGGTGAAGGAGCCAGGAAAAAATATGCGTTGCAAAAAATTTACACACACGTACATTTTTAATTGATATTTCAAAATGTCAAAAAGGATTGGTAATTTTTATGCACTTGAATGCGAGATGGAAAATGCACCTCACATTCAAGTGAAGTGAGTAATTTTTTAATCAAGGCTCTTAAAACGATTTAGATTAACGCATAATTTAAGCTTAAAGATATTGGTGAACGAACTGGGCAAGCAAAATGTTGCTGAAAATTGTCTTAAATGTTAAAAGGATCTTGAATTTATCATTTAAAAACATTAAACACGAAAAATCTTGACCTTTTCTTTATTAAAATATATATCTAGCATTTTAATGTACATTTGGCTGAATAATTTAAGACATATCGCAATTAAGATATTTTGGTGGAGGAACCGAGAAATATAATACTTCTAAAAATGCCCTACTTTGCATATATTTTGGCAGAACTCATTCTACAAGTGAAATTGTGTGCTTTAAAATATTGGCGAAAACACCAGAAAACACCTTTCTTTAATCATTAAAATTTAAAAAATAGCGCAAGAAATATCATTTATAAATTTTAAATTCGTATTTGGGAATCAAATATATGTACATTTTCTAGGGAGATTTGTCCACTCGAATTCGAGATTTGTTTAAATGGAAGAGTTTTGTTTTCTCTGGGGCATCTTAAGTGATTCCAGTCTTTTGCTTGCGTCTTTAAATGTTGGTGAAGAAACCAGGAAATTAGTACAATATGTGTAACAGACGGAAAACAATATGCTTATAAAAAGTAGAAGATCAAAAAGGCTTAGTGATTTTTATCCGCATTCAAGTGAAGTGAGTGTAAGATTCTTCTTCATTGGGACGCAAGAAAGTGATGAAGTGAACGCATTATTTAAGTCTACAGATATTGGTGAAGGAACCGGGAGAGCAAACTTCTCCTGACAATTTTTTTTAATGTTAAAAGAAACTTGAGTTTATCATTTGACAACATAAAATACGAAAAAGTTAAGCTTTTATCAGAATTAAGCTGTTTTGGTGAAAGAACTAGGAAACGTACGACCAAAAATATCATATTTTACATACATTTCGATGGGATTAATTCCATTAGAATTTTTATTTGGGATAGTTTCTTAAATAAAATTTGGGGTTTAAAAATATTGGTGACGGAGCCAGAAAACAATTACTTTTAAATTATTAAAATCTTTATAAAAAGCTTATTAAATGTAATATATAAATTTTAAATTCGTATTTGGGAATTAAGTTAAAACATTTTTAGGGATATTTGTCCGCTCGAATTCGAGATTTATTGTAATGTAAATTTTTTGTTTTCTCTGGGGTAATTTAAGTGATTTCGCTTTTTGTTGCTTGGGCCTTAACATGTTGGTGAAGGCACCAGGAAACCAATGTAATTATGAGTTTAAAGATTTTGGTGAAGGAGCGTGAAAACTCTTTTTTATTTAATCTAAATATAAAAAGAGTATAAAAGAAGGTTGATGCTATTTTAGTTCACTTTAATCCGAAATTCAATCTAAGGTGATTTATTTTAACGCATTCGAAGTGATTCTGGTCCTTTTGCTTGAGCATAAAAATGTAGGCGAAGGAACTAGGAAACTAAAATTAAATTATGGAGTTTTATTTCTTATACCTCTTGCATCATTCTCAAATCCCTTACTAGAAACCCCATCGTGCAAATGCTTATATGCTAAATTTACACACTCAGGATTATGATTGTCCCAAGTGAACAGCCAGGACGTTGGATCGTCAACGTAGTCAACATTCGGCAACAGATCTCTCTGCATAATATCAGAGAGATAGCAGTTATGTCCTATTTTAGGACCATCAGTGCTAAAAATTTGACAAATCATTAACTATTATTTTCTTTAAAACATATTTCAACTTACACAAAACTGAAAGTCATACACCTAAACGCATTTCCTTGTCTGGCTTTGGAACATTCTACTTTGCAATCCAATTCAGTAGGAACATACAAAGACTTTATGGTGGCCTGGGGTAATAACTTGGCGGCTGATCCGAACCCAATATAACACACTGAAGAAGAGATTTATTAGGAAAAAGTTTAATTTGCTTCAAGATAACTTGCATTGGTCAATTTTCACCCCTTCGTCATTTTTAACTGGAGCTTTTCCCCCAATACCGAAGTGATTGGGTTCACAACCATGTCCATAACTGCCCCGATCGTATACTTCAAAACCCGGTTCTGGTACAAAATGGGATTTGGGATCTAGATCGAAATAGGGCCAATCGGTCAGTTGACAGTTGTCTATTATTCCTCCAATTATTGGAGATCCATATCTAAAATCATTTTGATGTAGAAAATCTTAATTTGGCAAATATTAAAGACACAAAGTAAAAAACACAAGATATTTAATACTGTCTTGTAATGATTGATTTCTGTCTCCTCCTTCTTAAGCAAGCTTAAAAAGACTTACCTAAAGCTATAAGCTCTACAGGTGAACCTCCTGGACCTCAAACACTCCAACTGACAGTCCACAATTGATTTAACAGTAAGAGAGTCTCTTACTACTGAATGGTCCAGTCTTTGACCACTTCTCACTCTCCAAAAGCATTCTAGGAACCCAAGGTTACTCCATGCTTACCATTTTTTAAAATTATGAATCCTTACCACTCTCTTCTCTTCCTAGCACTAGCATTGGCTCTTGACATCTGACACGATTATTCATGGTGTAAATGTCAAAGTCTTTATCAGGTTCCAAGTCCGTATAATAATCTAATTCTTTATGGTTTCTAGTGCTCAGATAGCAGTTGTCTGCTGCCAAGTCCCCCACATGTATTGTATACCTAAAATCCCTAAATTATTAAGGAAAAAGTAGAAAAATCAGGGTGTAATACCTGAAAGCATAAGAAGCACAAAAGAACTCCTTCTCATTAACACACAACAGCTCACATTCGTAAATATTTGGCACCGTAAACAGCTTTTTCACTACGCTCTTGTGCAGACGAAACCCAGTGGCACTACGCAGAGAACATTCTAAAAGAGAATTAATTATTGAGCATCAAACGAGAAAATAATCAATTGTCTATACCATCTTTTAAAATTGGAAATGGAGGTTTTCTGGGTTCGGCAGGTGAAATATGGTTATCCAGTTCAAAGCCGTTTGAGTCATATGGTAAGTACCCAAGTCCATTAGAAGCGGGTCTTGATGGAGGTAAGTAAGGCTCTTGAGGCCTTAATAAGGGTCTTCCAGGCCGATCAGAACCATATCTTTATAAATAAAAAATTCGTTAAAATAGTATTTCAGTTTTAACGACTTCTCTTATAATATGGCAACAACGCTAGCAAGAGGAGCTATGAATATGACTAAACTATGCGGTGTTGCCCTATGTTTTCTTATCTCTATATTGCAAAGCTTACAATGATGACTGTTTGTCTCTCTCAAATTTGTTGAGGCCCCAGTAGTTGTAGCTCTTTCTATCCCCGTAGCCTTGGTATTCCAACGAGAGGCCTCCTGTTCCATAGGAGCCACCATAAGCGCCCCAATCTTCTGGTATGTATGGTTTTGGTGGGGGTTTTGTTGGAACGTAGTAGTTACGAAGATCTTTATGTCTGGAAAGTCGTTTTTAAGGAAAAATGTGAATGGACCTTTTTAATATGAATTTACATACCTATTTCCATAGGCGTAAAATAACAGGGTGACATTTTTTTGTTATGTTATTTAGGAAGGAACTTTATTTTTAGCAGAATTTATTGGTTGAAGCTTCAAAGGGTGCCGCCATTTTTTTTTCAAATATGTCGTTGTGGTGAAACAGTGTTGCCAGGTTTTGTCAAATTTCATCAGATTTTGTGATCTTTAATTGTGGACACAGGATCTAATTGACAAAGAACTAATTGAGTACACTATACTACGTTCCCAGTTTCTGATTCTTGTATGTCCTTAGAATGTCTTTGACTGCTTATTTCTATCTGTGGTAGAACCTTTATATCCACTATATATTTTTTAGCGTTAAAAATCATACTTTAATTTTTAATAATTTCACATGAAAAGCCAATAGTAAATCTGGCAACTGCCTTTGAATCTGGTGATTTTTAAAATTTTTCCACCTGGTAACACTGTTGTATCTTAAGGGGGGTGTTGCTATATTGAACCGAAACAATGGGACTTCCAAATAATACTTAAAATATAGAAGCTTACTGTCAGTTTATAACTGATTTTCTAGATTTTAAAATTAATTTGAATATTATACGGCGATATAAAAAAGAAATCAAAAATAGGCCTAAAATGCAGGTATTTATATAAATAGTGCTCGTCATGTAATATGTGATATTCATGCACTGGAAAGTGAGAACTGTACTGCCTAATATATCACTTTTCATTACGAAAATCATTTTGAATTTCGCGCGTTTAGTCGGAAAGCTTCTTCTTCTTCTTCTTCCTTTATTTTCGTTTGGCCTTTGAAGGTACTTGGCCATTCTGTATTTCTTTGTTAGTCCATTTTCTTGCCTTGGTTCACTCTTCGTCTTGTGGTTGTTATGTAGTAACTTAGTTGAATTCTTTAATTATTCCTTGTATTTGTAATTTCATTTTTAATTTTTACACTTTCGCTACTTTACTAGCATCTTTATTTGATACTTTTAACTTTGTTTAACTACGCCATAAATTAAGAAAGATTGTTGATGTTATGCACAATATACTTATCGAATTATGTAGGAAGGTTGTTGACAATTCTGTAAAGATTCCTCACAATTTTATTTTGTTCTTTTCGAGAAATCCGTGTGTAACTTTTATAATATTTTAGTGAGGTTCATACAATAATGAATGAATTGATATTAGTGTTTCTGCAATACTGCTATTGATGAATTTGTGGAATGGATTAGGATCATTGTTCCTACACACCATTAGAATATGTGTCATGTCAGCCACCTAATTTATCTTTTTTCTTTCTAAATTTTCGTTTTTGAGTAGTTCCAAGGTTGTTTTTCTTAGTTTCAAAGTTGCTGTTCTTTCTGCCTATTTTAGCGCTTCCTCATTGCTGATGTTGTGCGTTAAAATCCCCAGCTATTATCATAAAATATAAGAAATTTCTCAGGACTTTCGATATATATTTTTTTTTACTGTCATATCTGATGAATTATACCTACTGTAAAGATATTCTTAACACCGAGAAAACAGTTGATTCTCGGTGATTCCGAAATGACACAAGTGGTACACCGCATGACGTCTCGAAGATAAGCGACTCTTCCGGAATGATCAGCCGAGTATATAAGGAGCCGCGTCGCCACTGGGAGTCAGTTGTCAGTTCAGTGATGGTTCGGAATATTGGCGCCAGATTTAAATCAGGCATTAATTACCGGAAAATCAATATAAGTGATAGTAGCGCTATACCTCACATCCCCGAATAGTATCCCCGTCCCCTCTTAGGTCCTTTTTCTTGACCTCGTATTTATTATCCTTACAGACTTTTACTTGAGCAACTCCTTGATGCATTTTGGAAAACTTACACAAGTGTTTAATTGATTGAGGATTATATTATGTAATCGTAATTTATATGTGATTGTAGCATATGTGGATCTTATATTGAGAAACCTAAAATTTTTTATCTATTTTTGTCTTAACTAGTTATAGACATAGTATAGTGTATAGTGTAATTAAGAGTGTGTTGTCCTGTTTTTTTTGGTACTGCCATATCTCCACCACTCATCATCCTCCTCCGTTGGGATGAGATGAGTAGGAGAGTTGTTCTAGTTCCTTAGGTTCTGATAGAATTGGAAAGTTAGCAGCACTGTAGCTAATCGACAGTTGACGTATCTATCTAATGTGACACATGTCACATGTCAGTTGTTTTAAGATGATGTTAAGAGGCAATAATTAACGAGTCATATTTTGTGATTTAAAAGTAAAATATGGATAAGAAATGGTACTTGTGACCCATGTGCATACATTCGTTAAAAATTAGGGATTTTTGGTTTTAGGAAATCGTTCATCAATGAAATTTTCTTATTTGACATTTCATTTTTTAGTGACGGCTGTCAAAGATATGACATCTCTTAATAGAAGCCCGAGTGACAGACGTTAAATTCTTATGAAAATAAACAACAAAAATCCCTACAATAATTAAGTTGTCAATTAAAGATCTTAAAACAGTCGTAAAAAAATATAGGAGAAAGAATAATCAAAAATCCCTATTTTTCATCAAGCCTATGTATGGAAAAGCGTGCAAAATGACCCCAAGCAAACACTCATATGATTAAAAGAACAAAAAACATCGTATATCTCTCGTCCTACCTAAAACGATCTCCATATTCTTCTCCATATCTCCAAAACTTTTGACCCGAGTAACCGTTATGCAGACGATACCGATCTTCAAAATATGCCGGTTCTAAAGGTGGGATGGGAGGGGATTGATGGTACTTATCATCCAGAGGTACGATAACTGGATATTTCTTAGGAGGAGCATGATCAAAAGAGGAACCAGGAAGGTAATGAATTCCAGAAGGCCTCTGACGTTCCCCGTGATAATCAAAACTATCTACATTGTGTTCATTGTAATGGTAACTGCTGTGATGTGATTCGTGTGAGTGATGATGGAATGAGTAGTCTGCAAAAGAAAAAGACAATAAATAAAACTATTAGGGTTACGTTGGAATGCGTTTAATTGGTTTTGTACTACAATAACATATATGGGTTTTTTTGCTTAAAAATCTATAGGCAGTGCTAAATTTTCTAAAGTTACACATTTTCAATGAAACAAAGTGATGTAGTCTAAGGAACACGTAGGCATAACAAATCCCAAATGAAATTTTCCTGAAGATATTTACCTCCTCTTCGGTTTCCGTACTCTTGTCTTGTTGTATCGTCATAGGGAGGTCTTGGAAGAGGTGGAGAAGGTCTTCGATCAACTGGCGGAGGAGGCGGGAGGAGAGGTCTGGGTCGTAGATTATCTTCTCTGTAACCATCTTCCCAATTATCAGTCGGGCGACGTAGAGGTGGAATTATGGCTGACAATGGTCGTTCTGAAATATTTAAGAATAAAATACAGAGTGGTACATTCACATGCATGTAGAGATCGCTAAAATTTCATATGGTACATAATAATAATAAGGCTTTTATTTCCAACAGTCACCCACTTACAGGAAATACAGAAAGAATTATGTACAACAGGTTTAAGGTTTAAAATTAAATAATACAATATAATATTAAGCTAAAGGAAAAGTTATGGAAGAGGCTTATAGGCTAATAAAATTTTTAGAAAACATACATTTACTTAAAGCATTACCTACCTACAAAATCTATAAGAGAAATTTAAGATTTAACATTATTGATTAACAAATCCTACTAAGAAAGATTGAAGCAACAAAGATGTCCAAGTTGTGGTTACAAATAGTATTAAATAACTTACACATATAATAAATCGGCGACCTTCTAAAAATGTTATTTGTTGCTCTATTACACTGAAATGTTCGAGAGTTTTTAGAGTTTAATCTGGTTAACAACAAAGTAACTTTGATTTAACAATGAGCTACAGTCGATTTTATAATTAACTAAATTATATAAAAAGACCACGGCCGCTACCACACGGCGGTCGGCTAAGGCTTTCATGTTCCAACGTGCAAGCATTATATCTTGACATGTTCCTCTTGCTGGATAAGCACCATCGGTCTTGTACATTAAATATTTTAAAAATCTACGCTGAATTGACTCAATTTTATCAATCTCCACCTGATATACTGGATGGCATATAATTGAAGCGTACTCAATCTTGGAGGGAACAAATGAGCAATATAAGAACTGCACCACCCTAACTTCGTCAAAATTGCGACAATTTCTTATTATAAAACCCAGAGACCTGGATGCTGCTATAACTGTATTATGGATATGATTTTTAAAGTTGAAATTTTGGTCAAAAGCAACGCCCAAATCCTTAATTTCAAGACACTTAGTCAAAGGAAAATTTTGTATTTCATAATTATGCTGAATAAAATTTTTGTTTCTACAAAGAGTTTACCTGAAAACACTTTGACACATTAAGAAAAAGTCTGTTATTCCGACACCAGTCATATATATTATTTAGTTCAGATTGAAGCAGTTGGCAATCAGATATGGTTTCTATTTTTCTATACATTTTTAAATCGTCTGCAAAAAGCAGTTTAACACATAAAATAGTAAGTGCAAGGTCATTGATAAACAACAAAATAAGAAGCGGTCCCAAGTTTGCACCCTGTGGGACACCAGATCTTACGATGTATTGATTGGAGCGAAAACCGTCGATTTCGACAAATTGCATTCGGTCTAGAAGGTACGAAGAAAATAATTTTAATACATTTTCAGAGCAACCCAGATAATAAAGTTTTATCAATAAAATAGTGATATCTACTTGATCCAAAGCCTTTTGAAAATCCATGTACAGAACATCCACTTGACTTCTGTTGTTTAGGGCTTGACATATGTATTCGGAAAGACAACATAAATTAGTGATACATGATCTTTGTTCCATAAAACCATGTTGATCGGGCGATATTAGTGTACTTACTTGTGCGTGTAATTGTTTGTGTATACAAATTTCAAAAAACTTAGAAAAATTGCATACAATTGATATCGGTCTATAGTTTCTAAGTTTTGACTTGTCGCCCTTTTTAAAAACTGGAATAACTGGCGCGATCTTCCAACAAGACGGAAACGAACCTGTTTGAATGGATAAGTTAAAAATGTGAGCTAATGGTTTCACTAAAGGTGTAACGCAGTCTTTAACTAAAAAGCTTGGAATAGAATCGGTACCACATGTTAATCTGTTTTTGAGTTTTTTGGGTGCTTCGATTATATCGGACTCTTGAACAGGATTAATTAAGACTGTGTTTTGATTGTGCAGTAAAGTATGAAGAACAAAGCTGCTTGCATCTGAATCAATGAAAACGCTCTGGAAGAAATTAGCAAAAGCCTCGACGATTGACTTGGGATCCGAGAACTCATTAGTGCCATCTTTCACCAACATAATAAGATCTTTGTAAATGAAACGTTTAGTTTAAAAAGAATTAAGCCACACTTAAATACGAATTTAAAGAAGAGTTCACGAGTTCACAGGAGTCGCAAATTTGATTTCTTTCAACAAGTTTTATATGAAGAATTCCAAAGGGGTAATATCTGGGCTCCGTGGAAGCCAACTGACTCGCCCAATACGTCCGATCCATCTTTGGACTTTTGTTTCCGTTAAAAAGGGCTGGACAACCGTCAGTTAAAAAGAGACGCTTATATCTTTATTCTAGTGAAATATTTTTTCCAAGTATTGGCGTTTTCTGTCATTAGAAATTGTAAAAGCCATTAATTCCTTCGGATAAAAAATAGAGTCCAAATAGTCCTCTTAAACCTTGAATAAGTTGCAAATGGTAAGCATGTAACTCGAGGAATTTTTGACTTTAAAGAACGAAGTGTGCGAGTTGCTATTTAACTACTTGTTATTGGATTCCTCCCAAATTCACAAAGGATCTCACTATGACTCATTTATATTTTGCCGTTCATCAGTACTAGTACACCGAACAGCACACATCCTCCAATGGATGTCCTGCACTGGTCCAAAGTGGGTCGAAATGTCCATGGATTAATTATGAACATCCTCTGGATGATAATTTTGTATAAGTCAATGGATTTTTAAATTTGCTATATTTAATGGAGTTTAATTCGCTTTCCAAAAGATGGTTTCAAAAGTGTAGATAAATTACCTGAGTCCAATGGAACTTAAAGAGAAACTCATGAAAATTAAGTTTCACACGTACGCACTTGTCATTGTGACAAGTTAATGACCACCTTTAAATATTAATAATATTAGAAGGTGACGTAGAGTTGAGCTTCTGAACGGTTTTTTTTCTTCATGGCACACTTTAAGAAAGCTTTATACAATAAGAAAGTTACAGTTTTTTTATGATAATGCTTAGTAATGTATTGAAAGGAGAAATCGAAAACCAAAACTGTCATTTATTATTGAGGTCTGATGATGCTCTAGTCGAGCGAAACATATAACCTTTGTCAGTTTATTAAATGTATTTGTGATGCTGTAGATTTTGTGTTTTTACCTTTTATAAAAGCGTATGACCAGCATCTTTGGGATAATGGATGAATTTTTCGAGTTAAGTATCTCCTTTAAGGAACTATCCTCTATACAGGTACGAGATGCAATAGAGTCCCTAAAAACATACACTTCTTAAATATTTATGGATTACTAAACTTTTTAATCTATGCATAAGGGAAACTCCATATCCAAACGGTTTTAAGATTTCAAAAGTATTATCCATTTGGAAAAAAAGGAACAATAATGATGTAAATAACGACAGATCCATTTCTTTAATCCCAATAATCTCAAACTTGTTAAGAATTAATTATATGATTATTTTGAAATTTTTATTTAGATTGTTTTAGAAGGGACAAATCAATCACTGCAGCAATGTTGCATCTCCTGAAGTATGTAGTTGAGTGTTTGGAGATTCGGTCTTATGCTATAGAGCAACCTTCTGTGATCTCTCAAAGGCCTTTGAGTGCATGTCTTATTAGGTTGTCTCATGGGACAAAAAGAGAAAACCTATGTGAATAGTGTGTGGTCTGATGAATATCTCAATGCTCAATACTGGGACTGCACCTTTTTATAGAATATTTAAAATGATATTAATAGAACGATGGAATGTAAAACTGTCTTGTTGGTAGATGATATCCACCAGTAGGATTTAAAATTCCTGATGGAAGATGTGATGTCAGGTTTGGACCAAGAGTTTAATGCAAATAGACTGAAACTTAATGTGAGGAAAACTAAAGAAATTGTGTTTACAATGAGAAACTTGAATAGTGCAAGTGCTCCTAGGGTTTTTGGGAGTCCACTTTGATCCTGCCTTAATTTTTAATCGCACTTTGATGTAGTTGCTAATCAAATTGCAAAATCAGTATACCTGTTTAAACACCTTAAAAAGACAGTTGGGAAGGAGGTTCTTCTCATGGCGCTTTGTTCTTTAATCCAGTCAAGCTGCACTTATGGGTTGGAATGTGTTTTATTTTTTTACTCGGAAACGGTACCTCGTACGTAAAAACGTTAAGAGACCGAATTTGCTCCAAATTAAAGCAGGATGTCAAGAGTAAATAAAATTAAATTTTAATTAAAAAAAATGTTCTTTGCAGTTTGTTGCAGTACGGATGTCACTGGTTAAATTTAAAAAAATGTTTTAATGCAAAAAGTGCTCCTTGATGCTTAAAACCTATATCGCAAATTTCATAGAAATATTTCAAGCAGTGTAAAAGTTATAAATAAAAAACACTTTTTTTTTCTTATAATTTTAACACCCTGTATCTCGGAGAGGAAGCATTTCTCAACCTATGTTTTTATAATACACTAGGACTTATTTTTGACCTAGAATACGTTGTTAAAATGTCTTGGTTAAGATATAGACCTCCCAGTATATCATAAACAAGCGAAAAACTCAATTAGCTAACGCTAGCTGTCACCAATATATCACCAGTTACGTCTTTATTAGGCCGCGGATTCTTCTTTTTGTTTATAATTTGTATTTGGCGCCATTTTTCCTTTGATTTGATTGGTTTAGTTTGACATTTGACAGTTTAGCGGGACAGTTAAGTTAAAGTTGTTAGTGTAGCCGGTATTTTTTTTAGTCTCAGCTAGGTACTTGTTATTTGATTTTCTTAATATTAAAATAAAGGATGGATCAAAATGGTGTGGAAAGCAAGAAAAAAAGAAAACGGAGCCACGAAGAGGAAAGAGAAACAGCAAGTAAGTAGTCAGGTATTGCTTGCAAAATTTATTTTAATAAATTAATAAAGAAATAAAGAACCTACAAAAAAACCGATATAACAAAACTTAAGTTAACTTTGCAATAAAGCACGATTTTAAAAAGAATTCATTTTTATACCGAAAACGCGTCGGTACCGACGTTTTATTCACAGCATATTATACCGCGATATTCTCAGTGTTGCCATATGTTCGAAAGTTAGGTTATGTAGCTTTACTTTTATAGCGACTAATAATTTGCAAGATTATAGCAAGGAATCGCGTCCATAGACGTAGCAATAGCGTGGTTTAATGTTTATTTATTAAATATACCCCAATAAATGTTACAAACTTACAAGATTATTAACATAGTACAGTTGGTTAATTGTAGTATTCATACAATACAAAGTACTAAATTTAAAATAAGAGAACATTACAACAACACAATTACCAAGCTAACAACTTATCACAAAGTAAGAGATCTTCTTACCTGAGTGAAATTATAAATATCAATATAAGGATGCGTATTTAAAAAATTCATTTAAGAATTGATAGGGCTATGATACGGCATTTAAAGTGGCATGATGTCTATGCTCCTGATATGGAATGTTATACAACCTAAAAGAAAGGGACAAACAATATCACCATGTACAAGTTTAAGGATTGCGCCACACTAGATGATTATCAATAAAACCATAGTTATGGTTAACAATGGCAAGACGAGACCTATGAGCACAATGTCTCAAAAATTTATGTTGAACCTTGTTAAGTGTTAATATGAATTGGGTGATTTGTAGATAACAATAAAACAAGTCTGGTTGCCTCAACTGCGAGATGATTATAATTTGTAGTAACAAAACTCAGCAACTTGGAAGCCCTTACGGCAACATTATTAATAGTGAAGAAATAGTCCATACTTGCAGTGGAGTCGTAGGTTAAGGTAAAATGAAAAGCAGCAGCAGCAGCAGCTTGCAGTCTGCCTCCACTTACTTATTTTTTAAATAAGTGGAGGTAGATTGCAGGATTTTCATTTTACCTTAACATTATTAATGTTCCAAAGAAAAAGACTTTTTTTAACTGAACACATACTAATTAGTATTATTAGCAGAGTAACTAAGTTATTGATGTACAGGGTATTTCAAATCATGATCATTTTATACTTTTTTTGAGAGTAATAAAGTTAATGTCTAGTTTTAAACTATAACAAAATGAACTGATTATTATCTATTTAGGACTTCTGAACCATCTAGTACGTGTTAAGGGTAGGAGTGTGTTTCTGTCTTCTATATTTATTTATTTAATACAACTAGGTGAGGAAGTATGTTGATCACCGAATACTTCTACTATCATTCTAGGATAGCTGAGGCTCCTAGGGAATTGCTATAAATAACTTGTCACGAAGACAAAACGGTGTGGCCGACTCTTTTACGAAATCTGCATACGTTCTGCATTAAATGAAATAAATAATTAGCCCTTTGAATACCGTTTCTTGAATATGCGCTATTGTCTTCTTAATTTAATTCCTAACAATTTTCCTTTCATTTTTACTCAGGGATATTTTAAAAGATTGTTCCTTTTAATTTTTAATTTCTCTCTGATTTTTGTTTCCTCAGGCAAAAGCACTCTGAAGTTTCCAACTTCCAGTTACCTACTTCAGTTTATTATTGGTAGGTTTATGACCCAATCTGTAGCTCTACATCTGAACCTTAGTCGCTTTTTTATTATTTATTATAACTTGATTCTCTTCTTAATATTCCTTAAATTGTAAGATATGAAGAAAGGATTTGCCTTAATGATACTATATGCTCGTGGAATAAACTCAGATTAGTTAATGCCTTCTATACAGGAAGAAAGAATATAGTCATTAGAAAAAGATTAATTTCAATTGATTTTTTTCAGATCACAAATGAATAATAGGTAATTTACGAAAAGTCATTTATCAGACCTATATCATGATACCACTAAGGAAGGTATCATTTAATATCATGACATAGAATGATAGTGATGGAAAATAAAATTTCTATGATATTTGTTCTATTTGTTATTAAAAGTGGCACCCATGTCTTTTATAAAAGACACATATTTAATAGGATGGTTATTTATTGGACATTTAATATCAATTTGCGAGTGACGCTGATTTAACAATATTTAGGGGTAGTTAATTCAAGCCTATTTATGTTGCACCAAGTGAAACGGCTATCCAAGTCATCCTGCAAAAGCCTCCGATCACTAACACTGCCCACCACTCATGAAAAACATTTGCTGTTTTTGAAACAAGT
This sequence comes from Anthonomus grandis grandis, assembly GCF_022605725.1. NCBI lineage: Eukaryota > Metazoa > Arthropoda > Insecta > Coleoptera > Curculionidae > Anthonomus > Anthonomus grandis. Next base: position 8,725,215 of record NC_065557.1, on the reverse strand, counting down.
CGAAATGTCATTGACAAAAACATAAAAAAGCACCCTGAGGTACAACTGAGGTGACTGTAATTAGATCAAAGAGGCTTTCTGAACACGACCCACAAATGAACTTTTAAATTAATAATAACCGAATTGAGTATGAACACCTACAGACAACGACTTTCTTAAAGAAACCTTTATGATCAACCTGATCAATTGCTTCAGAAAAGTCAATATATATGGCATCTATTTGCTTACATTCTTAGGAACAAGGGATCACATTGATAAAAAGTGGAAGCAGTGGATCTTCTATGGCAAAAACCATGCTGAGAATCGGATAAAACATCTCTGCAGAGCCGGGATGACTGTTTTGCAACCAAATAGTTAAATAACTTAGGAACAGCTGATTGGAGGCTTATACCTCTGCCGTTTTCAATTTTGTTCTTGGGGGCATCTTGGGACACACGCATTCTTTTAAGAAATAATTAGGGATACCATCAGGCCCTGTGGCAAGTTTATCGACACTACAAAAGTGTGATAAGGACTTCTATCCAAACATTCATACATTAAGCAGGCCGCACACCTACGATATAATTGTTGCGCCACAAATGCTTTTTCACAAATGTATCGGACAGAATTTAACGCGCGCGTGTTATTTAATTTGGATCCACACACCTAAGATGCATTTGCTATCAAACGGAATTTGAAGCCACACCGCATTTGTGTTTACTCCCCGGATAATCAACCTGTCCGATATTTGTTGCGGCGTGTCGTGTCACGTTTTGAAATACAAATGAAGAACGATATTACACAAACCATTTTATTTATTCAGGAAGTAAAGAAATATTATATGACCACACTTTGCAGGTAACATTCTATAGGAAGCTTGAGATTCATCATTATGATTTAATAATAGCTTTGATAGTTAAAAATTTCCCTTTTTGGAACAACCACTATTATAGGGATGAACCCAGTAATGACGTTTTCTTCGGTTTTGACTTAATAATTGCCACATCATAAAATCATCGTCATCAGAAGACGACGACATGGCTACAAATGCGGAACAGAACTAAGCCCTGAAGGGCGTGCTTGTACCGCATTTGTGGCAAATGTACAAAATGTTGAACGAAATTATGTCGAAAGACAAATGTGGCGCCACATTTGTTACTTAGGTGTGCGTCCGGCTTTACTTCACATTCTGGGCACATTGGCAGCCTTCAGTGCTGTGCCGAAAGGTGTGCTGGCCTTCATGTATATTATGATATCGAAGTAACACCCAAAGAAGTATTAGAAAGATTTTTCTAAAATAGGCAAGTATCATATAAATTTTAATGTATGGTCTTATTATATATTTTTTGCGTTATGTCCTTTTTTGTCGTACACACTGTTATTGACATAAGTCCCTGTCTTTCAAATACAATATCTTATAAAAATTCTTTATTTGGCCAGTCAGCGGTTTAATGTGCTGTCTACAAGCCTTCGGTGAATATCCACTTTTTTGGCGTACACACTGTTTTTAGCGTAAGGAATACTAACTTGGCAATAACACGGTTCAATGTGCTGTCTACAAACATTCGTCGAATACGCACAATTTATTGCTTAAGTGCTATTATAAATAGACAAAGGATAGGGTCTCTCCCATATTTTAAAACTGCTTTTATATTTTACGAAAACTGAAATCCCGAGTCTTTTAAAATTTTTAATGTCCCTTATACATCGTTCTTTGCCCTAGGTAGAGTTTTTACTATCAAGAAGCCATTAAGCAAGCCTCCTAGATAAGCGTTGCTTTTTTCATTTAATTTATGCACAACTTCTTCCTTTGTCGTTTTTCTTATACTACTCTGTCATCTTTCTTTATAAGATTTTATGAATAATTCAGAATGCTTATGAATAGGTTTCTTAAAAAAATCTTTCAATAAAATCCATAAAATACTGTTGATTTTAGATGTTAAGTAATAATTTGCTTTAAATACTTTTAGGAAAACTCCAAAAAACTCAGGACTCACATAGTCAAAGACAGGAAAACTTAAAACTGCTAGAAGAACTGCAACAATTCATTGCTTATATAGCAGAAACACTGACTGAATACTGCAGCATTTCTTTTTTGAGGATCATGTGCCTTGCGAAAGAAATTCAGATACATCAAGCACTAGATGAAGAACTTTGGGACATTGAAGTCGAAAATGGTATAGAATATGATGAGATTTAACCAGCTAATGTTAATATGTATTATATTAAATAAATAACTAGACTTACCAAGTGGTCTTAATCCATCCCCTCGTCTATTTCCACCATCAAATCTATCGTAGAGTCCATGCCCTCCTCCATAGGTTCCAGGATGAAAGCTTGCACTGGCAGGAAACTGCCTACAGCCCACTTGAACAGCATTTCGGTCTCTGGTGTAAATATCATAGTCTGGATCTCTGACGATATCACGGGATAAGTCGAGCCTGGACAATGGAAGGTCAAGGAGTTCACATTCGCCTTTTCCCCTACCGGTTGGATCCAACCTGAATGGGTTTTATGCATTATATAAAGAATGTGAGTCAAGGGCTTCGAGTTCAATATAAAAACGGGTTTACTATATAGTAACAATTGTCGCATAATGCATTATTTAGATGACTTAATTAGGGTCAAATGACCTCACTACCTGTAATTGAATCCTTCACAAGTGAATTGGCGTTCATCGGCACACTCTTGTTGGCACTGCTCGACTGTGTCACAGTCTAACAGCTTTTGGACTAGACTTCTTACCACACGTTTACCCGCGAATGATCTTCTAAAGCATGCTGAAAAAATTATAGTTTTTTTTTATAGAGCCATAAAACGTTTGTTAATGAAAATTTGGCGAGAGAAACAATGTAACTGTTGTTGATGTTTATCGAGATTTGCAGACCTTGGGTCATGAAATTTCTACCCATAAAAACAATGATTTAGAATAGGCGGTGTGAATAGTGATTTTAACAATTATGCGGTTATTTTATTCATAATCGTGACATGGATAGGTGTAGATATACTAATGGGGTTAAAGAATTAAGATAATGTGCTTGTTATGTCTCATTTCGGGCCCGTGCATAATTACATAGCGATTAATATGCAAATAATTAGTAAAAATGAGAATAATTATTTGACAATTAATTTTGTTCAGGGTAGATAATTATTTTGTGATAAAATGCATATAACGTAAAAAAGTTACGAGTATTAGCATATAAACATTTTAATATAGTACCTAGTATTGATAGTCGAAAAAAACATTTGATTCTTGTATGCCAGTGAAAGTAAAAATGGAAAAATTGCGTAGTAATCGTGAATTTTCTGTAAAAATATGGTTGAGATTTTGAAAAAATTGGTTTAATTGCTTGGAAAATAATATAAATTAACATGTATGGAACAATAAAGGAGCAATGGATATATTTGGAAGCTTTAAAGACTTCTTGATAAAAAAAAACAACTTATTTATGGAAAATTTAATTTTCTTCTTTTTTGCGTTGGACCGTTAAAATAATTAAGAAGTAATGTTCAAGCAATGACAAATGAAGTGAAGAACAATTTAAATTCCTGAAATTAGCCTTTAAGGAAATATAGTTCAACTGCATGAATTTGGAAGATTATAAATTTGGGAAAACTTAAAAAAAAAACAAAAGTACTATCAGGCAGTTGTAGGATGTAAAGAATAGGGTAGGATCGCCCAAGAGTACGCACTTAATTAATTTTGCTTCATCAAAACTCTTTAAACTTTAAAACTAATTGAAATTTTAAACCAAAACTTTATTCAACATAATTAATGTACCCCTAAAATATAGACCAAACGATAAGTTTTAACACTGAACAGAAATATGAAGATTTTTATAAAAATAAGAAAATGCGTACTATTAGATCCTTGGTACCCTAAGAGTACTCAGTGGTACCCTAAAGAATACGCAGTAGAATCTAAGAGTACGCAAAACAAAATAGTGCCCAAAAAATTTTTATTATTATATATTTTTATATGGCTTAATAAAACCAAAAGTTAAAAAAACAGTCCTCATGCCACCCGTTTTCATGGAAATTGCACTTTAACCAAAAAGATGTAGAATAATATTCAAAACGCCCAGCACAAATTGTATTGTCGTTTTTGTCGACTTTTTTCTTCTTTACCAAAACACCAGGTTCGCTACTTTGTACAATAGAATCAGCAAGAACTTTTCTTTTTGGCCCTTCTTTGCTTTCTTTCCTTCGGTTTCTTGTATTAAACTATCTTTGTAAGAACTTGACAATAAAATTTCGGATTTTCTTGGCTTGTTTCTTATAACTTGCACATGAGTTGCTTTCGGAAGAGGCGAGATCATTTTAGGTGTAAGTCGTGAAACACTTGGACCGCTTGGACCGGGTTCACATGGCTCAACCACTGTCTTAGAAGTAGTTGCTAATTGTGGACTAGGCGTTCTAGTTTGCCTTTTATCGACCAATTTTTGATTTTGTATTTATTTTTTTTATTTTGATCAATTTAATATTTGATCCGGTATATCCGCAAGAATGCTAATATCCTCTTTATTAGATAAGTGATTAATAGGCAAATGGGCCGCTTCAATTTCCGATTGGTTTTCTTGAACCACCTCCAGTTGCGGTCTATCTGTGACCTCCGAAGGCGCAAAGTCTGTATCACTGAAAACATCGGGATTATATGGATATATTGCTGTGCAGCTAAAAGATTTTTCACAAATTTGGATAGTGGCTGCTTTGGAATAGGCAGAATGGAAAAGATCGGCTAATTCTTTTAATTTAATAGCATGTCCAGGATTGATAACCACCTATTTATCACATTCATTTCAAAAAGCCCTTTTTAAAGGAAAGAAAAATCCCCTATCGAATGGTTGAATCTTATGACTCGCATGGGGCGATAATAAAAACTATATGGCATAAATCCTAAGAGTTCGCATGCGTACTCTTTGGGTGCGTACACTTAGAACTCAGACAAAAAGGCTTCAACATTTTAAATACACATTTAGGCAACCAGCAAAACTTCTATTTATGCCGGTAAAAATGGAGTGTAGACATCATTATTCATTAAAGTTTTTAACCAACAAAAACTACTAATCTCATGTCACTTACCTTAGGAGTCTAAAAAATTACAAATAAACTTTTTTTTGGGATAAGTTTGATGTATTAATTGCAAATGGCCAAGAACAATACTTACGCCTTTCAGACGTCTCATAACGAACTGCTGACCAAATGACTACTGGAAGAGTTGGATAAGTATGGAAAAATAGCGACCGCATACTCTTAGGAAACGCGTACTCTTGCGCGATGCTATCCTAATAGACTAAAATTTTTGGAAAAAACTGAGCGGTTTTTAAACATTTGGAAAGAATAAAAATTACCTTTTTGGGAAAAACTAGGTGGAAAAGAAACTTTTTTCGAATAAAATTTTTTGGATAATTAACAATATATTCGAGCCTTGACAGACCTGACCATTTTCCTGACCTTTTGATTTTTTTTTTTTGGAAAAAAATCTGGTTGGATGGATTTAAAAGGTACATTAACTGTGTGGAAAATTAGAAAAAAACGCGTGTTCGCTTTTTTGAAATTACCTGAAGTTAGTTTTTGAGAAAGGTCCGAGTTGGACTTATACTTGTTTTTATTTTTATGTATTTCGCTTAAATGGAGATAAATGTGCAAGCAACGTAGAATTAAAATCCTTAATACAGTGGTCTCGGTACCACTTTTTTTTGAAATATGAAGATAGAGTTGCAGTCCATACCGCATGTGAGAGTCAAAAAGTGGTCTATATCAGATTTCAAAGTATTTATGTCCTTGTTTTTCTTTTTATAAGTGTTGTAGCATCTGCATATTGCATGCAATTATTTGAAAAGATGAAATTATACAAATTATTCACATATATGATAGACAATAATGGCCCTTATATTGAGCCTTGAGGCACGCCACTAGTAATACTACTATAGTCAGATTGTTTTCCAACAAAATCTATATAGTGCTTTCGACCTGACATATAAGATATCAATAAAATCCAAGGATAACCCTCTTATACCGTAACTGCTCAATTTTTTCAAAGTCATGGAAAATGCTGTCGAACGCCTTACTGAGGTCACACAAAGTTATACCAACATCTTTCCTTCCCTCAGAGCCCTCGACGATATCTACCACAATATCTGGGACTCTGTAACTGTAGGTTGGCCAGTTCTAAAGCCAAATTGTCCCACCTACAGCATTTTCTTGTTTTAAAACAATTCTTTTTAATATTACTTTGAATATTGGACCCAAGACAGGTATAACTGAAATAGGCCTGTAGTAACCTCAATTGTTCTGGTCTCCCTTTTTAAAGGTATACCAACTTTTGTTTTTTTGAAGGAGTCTGAATATGTGCAGAGCAAATACAGAAATTTAACAGGTATGTCAGTGATTTGTTGAGAAAATTCTTTACTAGATTTTATTTTGCTGTTTATATTATAGACGTCCATGGAATGAGTTAGTTTAACAGTCAATTGGAATCTGTTCATCCATATAGGCGAACACCATCATCTATTACTGGCTCTTAAAAGAAGGTCTTATCAGACATTGTGATCACTGACAAGGCTGGATGCAACAGATACAAAAAAGGAATTAAATTTACCAGGGTTAACAGAGCAGTTTCTATTTGAAGTTGAAGATTAAAAGCCTGGAAATTTTTTTTTATTTTTTGGCAAAATCTATTGTTCAACAAGGAAAAACTGGCTACACAGGAAATAAATAGCTTGTTTGGAAAAAAATTAATTAATTATCTGGATGATTAGAAATATATTTGAGCACTTGAAAATCAAAAATCTGATTCGAGAGACCTTAAAATTTTTTGAAAAAACTGCCAATTAACTGCCTGGAAATAAAAAAACTAACTTTTCGGAAAAAAACTGGTTAGAAAGGATATAATTCATAATAAATTTGAGACTCAAAACATTCCACTCAAAAATAAAAAGGATTTTAAACTTTTTTATGGAAATTAAAATTCTGGTTAGAGGAACTAAAAACTATATAAAGTGCCTGGAAATTAGCTTTTGCGAAAAAATACTTCGACTGCATGAATCAGAAATTTTTACAAAATATAGAAGTTTCTGTTTGAATATTAAAAATAGGAATAATTACTTTCAGTCAATTGTGAGAAATGAAGATCGACTTCCGGGAAAAAAATATTTAAATTTTTGGAAAAAAACTGTCTACCAACTGTTTGAAAAAAACAAAAATCACTTTTTCGAAAAAAAAAGAAATTAATCATACATTTATTTGGACAGGCTTGAAGAAAATAAAAAATTATATGAACTATTAATTATAATTAACTACTGGGAAAAACACTTTTAATTTGATTTAATTAAAAAAAAAAACAATTTTAAGAAAGAAAATACACGAACTACATTTCTGAAGAAATTTTCTGCAATAAATTAATAAAAACCTCTGGTCAAAGTAATAAACCAGGTAGACGTATAGTAAAAAAAATAATAAATATGTTTCACTATTTCTAAAGATATTACTTCTGGAAAAAATTGTGAAATTTAAATTTGAGGCTTCGAAAAACTGTTAAACTGCTAGTTGAAAACTTAAAGTAATGTCAACTGGCTGAAAAACGAACATTTTAAACCAAAGATATTAGTTTAATAGAAAAAAACGCCAAAATTCTCTATAAAAGAAATAGGAAATTTAAAAAAATTAATGTTCTATTTGATCATTTGAAGGAAATAACTTGTCATTGAAGTAATAGAAAATAGCCAGGGAAAAAAATCTGTTGACTTAAAAAAAAGCCTTTTAGCAGCTTACAAGAGCTGTTATAAGGAAAAATTGTTTCAAAGAAAATAGGAATATAATAAAAATGTTGTTTGACCACTAGAACAAATAAGAAATAACTTTCAGGCAGTCAAAGAAGATTGAGAAAATTATTCAGTTAGAAAAAAACACTGGACTGGATAATTTTAGATAATATGAACTGCTTCTAAAATAAATTAATTATTCCTACGCAATGGCTGAAAATAAATTAAAAATAATCGCTTTCTGGAGAAACATACTTTTAATTGATTAATTTTTTGAGAAAATAGAAAACCCAAAAATCAAAGGACTTAATTTTGTAGATAATATTTTTCACGTATCTTTATAAAAAAATCTAATGATGTCAGATCAGGAGATCGTGCTGACCATTCCTTTGGTCCTCGTATCCCACAGATTTTGAAATATTCGTTTGAGGTACTGCCAGACATTGATTTAGTACTTTATCTTGCTGAAACCATATGATATTAGTAGGAACTTGGAATCTTTTCAAATTTGGCACAATATTAATTTGGAGCAGTTTTTAATAATCTTCACTATTCTAATTAACATCGATAACCAAGAGTCCTATGATATGATCTCCAAGAAAAATTCCTGCCCAATCATTGACTTTTTAGGCTTTTGGGTATGTTCTTCCCTCAGCAAGTGAGAATTTTCTTTAGACCAATAGTAGCAATTTTGTCGAATAACATGAAGATGAAGGTGTGTACCTATCTGAAAACAAAACATGCTCTGATTATATCTTATTGTTAGCTATCTTTGTCAGCCATCAAGTTTACAAAAATCTGTTCTGCTATTAAAATCGTCTTCCATGAGTTCCTGAGTTGGTATCAATTTATAGGAATCCATTTTATTTTCTTTCAATATTCGTATAATTGATTACTGGCTAACATTGAAGATTGGCACTGATTTTTGATCAAAAGTATATAGATTTCCTTAAACTGAAGCATAATATCCAATTTGGTATTATCACTTATTTGCAGCTGCATTTTTAATATGTCCAAGAGTTGTGTTGTATTGAATATGTGTTTAATATGTTGAGAAGCTGCTTTTTTATTTTACTAATCGTTCCCTGGGATAAAGGTGGAAAATTGGGACATTTTTCATGGAATAAGGGACTATTTTACTTATAAGCAGTTAAAGAAATTCAAACGACTGTCACACTGATCTATTGCTGCCAGACAATAATTTCCAATGCCAAAGTGAAGAACACACTTTTATTCATTTATTTATTTTTAATCTAAGTAAGAAGGTATAATCAGTAAGGAGAAATAGTTCATGAAATACGTCGAGAATATTCTGAAAAATCATAAAATTAAGTAATATACAGGGAGTGGCATTTAAAATAAAAAAGTTTATATTGACCTGTATATTTTTTCTGTTGAAAAAAAAAGGCAAATAAAATTACCCATCAACGTACCTAAGCGTTTTTTCGAGAATTTATTTCATTTGGCTGATACACACTGTATACGTAAATCACATGATATTAAAAAAAAATCAAGCACTTAACAGGTTTTTCCCAAAATAACTTTACAATTAGTAAGTTAAGATTAAGTAAGATGTCTTATCTCTAAGAAGAAACATGGTGATAAAGTCAATTAAGTGAAAACTTTCTGATTATTTTTAATTTTATTTCAAGAAACTCATTCATGAGGCATCATGTATATAAAGTGAACTTTTCAATCAGAATTTTAATATTATGATTTTTTAACACAAAAATATTACAAATGATTAGAAAACGAATATCTAAAAATGAAAAAATAATTGAAACAAAACCTTATTACCTTTGGCATCCTCAATAACAATAATAGTACCGCCAACAACAAAAACACAACAAACAAACCCAATAACAAAAGTCCTTAACACCCCCATATTCATCCCCCGGAGAAAGCTTCAAAGTGACACTATAAATCAGGACATCTCGCAGCACTTTTTTACACAAATCCACTGAATTTCATATTCGAATCTTCGGCACTATACTTTTGCTTTCTGTTTGACCACGCAGCCTAATGGAAATGGCAGCTATTCCCAGGCGAAAAATTTGCATACAAAAGTCGACTTTTTACGCAATTTTCTACTCTTTAAGAACTAGATGGTCTTTGGCTTATAAACAATCGCGATGTTTTCCTACCAAATTAAACTTAAAAAAAAATTATTTGATTGCTATAACACATTGAATGCGATTACTGTATGTCTCGAACCCAGTTGTTAGATTATATGGGTTCTTCCCAAGGATATGCGAGTAATTTTAGTGAATGAGTGTGATGATGCACTATGGTGGGTGTGCTGCAGTTGTTCTTTAATCGTGCCATTTTGATGAGAGGACTATTGAGAGATGCACTGATTTATTTGGTTGGATCGGTATTGTGTGATTTTATGACAAAAGGGCTTGTGTGTGGGAAAATTGTTGTGTGTGTACTATAGGAAGTAAAGGCAGAACAGTAAAAAAATTATTAACGAGATGTGGAGCATGTTAGTATACAGAGACATCTGAAAAAGTTAAACTGGAAAAACTGCCTTTTACCGGGGATGAATTAAAAGTGGTGGCTCGGGGTGGTTTCATGTACATTTCAGATCATAAAACATAAGAAGAAATACTATAAATCATTCATTTTCATTGGGTATGCGAAAACCAAATATTTATTGAAAAATCTTTTTCAATTTGATTTTAGGGGAGAGGCAATAGAAGAAAAGCACTATTGTAAGAACTATTGTACCGTATTGGCGGTACAATTCCGATGTTGCCAGAATATTTTTAAGTTAAGTAATACGTATATGCTTCAACGGTGGTGTGCTTACCGATCCTTTTTTACTCAAACAAAAAGTTGTAAATTTAAATCTAATTAAAACTACATCCTCAGATCTCTGAATTAAGCTGTTGGCTTTAATGGCAACATCGCGGTTCAGTGTGCTGTCTATAATATATACTACTTGCTATTTTTGGATGATTTGCGGTAGTACTCTAATGGTTTCAAATTTAAGTACAATCTATAGGATTCTCAAAAAAAAATCAAAATTTTTGGTAGAATTTCATTAAGAGTTCCATTGCGAGTCATCTCTCTGAATTCATTATTGATTTTCTTCTTGGCTGTAAATTCGGCTTTAAAGAGCCATGTCCTTTTCTTTGTCTTTCGACAAATTAATATCTGCTTTTGAGGTTCTTTATAATTAATTCAAGGGCCTGGGAACGGGCTTTTCTTGTTATCCAAAGAGTTTTATTGCGAGTCATTTCTTTTCAGGTAATTGAAGTCATTATAGATTTTCTTCTCAGCTCTAAATATGACTTTAAAAAGCCGTCCTAACCAACCCTTTTCTTCGTCTTCACACAAATTAATCTCTACATTTTGAAGTTTTTTAAAATTAATTTAAGTGCCTGGAAAAGGACATTTCTTGTTTTTTCCAGGCAGTTGAGCAAGAAATACAAAATCTCTTAAAGAGCTCCATTGCGAGTCATTCCTTTTCAGCTAATTGAACTCATTATTGATTTTCTTTTAAGTTATTATTACTACTTTAAAAAACCGCGCCCAAACCATTTTCTTCGTCCTCCAGTTTTCCAAAATTGCTAGAAACAAGGAAAAGGAAATTTCTTGTTTCTTCCAGGCAGTTGAGAAAGAAATACAAAATCACAATAAGAGTTCCATTGCGAGTTCTTCATTCTTTTGAAGTTATTGAAGTCATTATTGATTTTCTTCTCATCTGTTAATAGGACTTTAAAAACTGATAAATCTCCTACAAATGAATATCTAATGTTTTATGTTGTCCAAAATTGAAGTGTTTATTAAGCATTCTTTTAGTCATTCTTCTCATAGAGTGGGAGTAGGATAAACGCTATCGTTATCTTTTTAACTAAGTTTTTTTTTATTGCAAGTTAATGCATTGATTTCCATACCCAAGCAATATATTAAATTGTTTGGCCTAGCAATATATTAAAATAGTATAATTTTAAGCAAATATAAGATAAGTAAACAATAAAATGGCATTTTCTTAATTACTCAATGAAGCTCAAATAAAAAAAAAAACAAATAGAGGTTGAGGTTGAGAACCTGTTAGGTAAGGTTCTTTTTTGATTTTTAATTTGTGTTTTGTTAATAATATTTGATGATTCTAATCACAATAACTTCATTTCATTGATCAATGCCTGAGATATATGAGAAAATAACATTAATGGAATTAATTGAAAAAATTACAATAAATAACTAAATGGTATAAATAATTATTAAATAAAACAATAATTATATAAAAACAGAAAATGAAATTAACGAATCTTTTTTGATTACTCAGCGGTCTGATATAGACATTAAAGAAAAATTATTTTCAATGCTTTGAAGAAGTAATGGCGAGGATTCTTGAATTTCTAATTCAGAATGATTGCAAGAGCCTGAAAAATTCCGTAAAATCCCTGGAAGACTTAAATACTTATTTCATAGTAGAAGGATAAATTACTTAAAAGTGCCTGGAAAATATGAAAAGTATAATGCAAAAAAGATAAAAAACTAATATAATTGTCTAAAAAGAATAAAGAATTATTTGCTATGCATGGAAAAAATAAAGAGTGTTGGAAAATGAATTATTGAAAAACATGAACGAAAATTTCAAATTTAAAACAAACATTTATTTGAAGTTTAATTTCATGTATGTTTTCTAAATGGAAAACATAAATAAACTCCAATACAATTTTTTTGTCTTTTTTAATTTGTGGTTCTTACTTCCATATTGTTTTTTTAAATTCGTTTACAATTTTTTTATTAGAAATATTATTTAGTTAATTATAAATATAGTCTCTAATAGGATACTTAGATCTAAAAAATTAACATCGTTCCGCTGAAAGGTATTTCACATCTAAACAATATACATGGCCGGTCAACAAAATTATGTTTTATTGTAAATTATCTAGAATTAGGATATTACATAGATATACAAGCTACTGTACAGCTTAAAAAGCTGTTTACATATTATGACAAGTGATGATAAAAAATGGGTTTTATTTTTTTTATCACATATATTATTTTAAGTGTTATCAGTGATTTTAAATATTAATTGACCCTGCAACCTACAACAAAAAAGGGTTTAATTTTTAGTATGTTTTACATGTAGTATAATATTGTCCCAAAAAGGCCAAAAATTGAGGTTTGTCGCTAATGGTAGAAGAATATTTATTCAGATATTATTCGTTCATAGTTACTCGTATATTAAGATAGGTTCTATATATGACAAACGTTTTTAAATAAGTATTTTTTAAATAAAGAGACAATTTTCAACGTCTTATATCTCATCAGTTATTTCAGCATAAGTATGGCATATAACTCATCAATTTTTTTGCAATTGTACGGAAAATCTGAAAATGTTTGCAAATTTGGGGTTTACCATTAAAATAATGTTCAAAATTCCCGTTTTTTTACAAAAAAAATGTTTTGGAGGAATTTGATGTAATTATTTATGTTTTCTAATTATTTCAAGTTTTTTTTCATCTTCTATAATAATTTTTTTATTAAATATTTTTTGTTTTTCAACTTTTCGCACTTAATACTTTAAGTTTTTAAGAAATTAAAGCAGTTTTTTATTTTATTTCAGATATCAGAAGACAAACAGGTTTTATTTGTATAAATTTTTAATTTTATTCTATTGACGTTATTTCCTCACGTTTTCGAGGCATTGATCAATGAAAGGAAATGAAATAAATTTGTTTAGAATCATCATATATCTTTGACAATATACAAGAGAGAAAAACAAGAAAAAAAGTACAAAAAACTACCTGTTATGTAATACTTAACCTATATTTGCTTTTTTTAATTAACTTATTTTTTAATTATTATTAAAAGATTGAACTGGAAAATTAAAATAAAATATAAATTTATGCGAGAAAAGTAAAATTTAAAAATATTAGGAGAAAATGAACAAAACAAAATTTAAAAATAAAATGTAATTAATAAAAATTTAGATTCTTTAAATGGTTATAAAAACTCAATTCATTTGAAGGTATTTCTCAAATATTAATTCCAGTCCAGGGAATATTGGAATAAATATTTGGTTGGACTCAATCTTATTAAATTGAAAAAAATAACAAAATAAAATATAAATTTATGCAAAAAAAGGAAAATCAAAAAAGTAACTAAGGACAAAAAGACCAAAAAAAATGAACAATAAAATCTAAATAACTAACTAAAAAATAATTGCTAAATTCTTTAAATGGTTTAAAAAAAACTTATTGCATTTGAAGCTATTTCTTAAATATTTGTCGCAGTCTTAGTCTAGGCATTCGAAGTCATTTTTCATTTTTGAAGTCGTTTTTTATAATTGTAGGCGGTTGGAGCTATGTCTTTAGCTTTTAAATTTTGAAAATTTACTTATTTTTTAATTATTACTAGAATTAGATAGATGACTACAAAAAAAGGAAAATAAAAAAATATATTTTAGGAGGAAAAGGCAAAAAAAAATAGAATCTATATAAAAAAAATTTGATATCGGTTTGTAATAGTCTTAGACATTTGATGCCATTTTTTACTTTTTGCTTATATTTTGTAAGTACTTGTAAAAAATTGAATAAAAAAATTAATAAAATACAAATATATGCAAAAAAAATTATTAAAAAAATATTTAAGAAGAAAAAGGCAAAAACAATTAAGGAATAAAATCTAAATAATAAAAATTATTATTTTTTATTGATTTTTCAAGAAAAAATATTATTGTTGAAGCCACTTCTCAATTATTTGTTCCAGTCTTAGTCCAGACAGTTGAAGCCTTTCCACATTTTTGAAGTCATTTTTTAATAGCTGAAGCCATGCTTTTCTCTATTAAATGCAGACAATTTTCCAGGCACCCTAAAGTCATTTTCAGGATATTAAATTTGCTCATTTTTTTTTAAATATTTTTAATTAAATATTAAATAAAATATAAATTTATGCAAAAAAGTAAAATTAAAGAAAACATATTTAAAAAGAAAACATTAAGATCAAAATCTAAATAATAAAAATTTAGATTTTTTTATTGGTTTTAAAAAAAATTATTGCTTCTGAAGTCGTTTTTCACTTACTTGTTCTAATTTTAGTATAGGCAGTTGAAGCCATTTTTTTATCCAATCTTATTAACTTCCAGACATCCTACCTTATTTTATTCAGTAATTTTCAGAATTTTTAAATTAACTTTTCATTACTTTTTTAATAATCAATATAAGAATAAAGATTTTGAAAAGAGCCTTAATTTAAAAAAATATTCTTATAGAATAAAATATAAATTAACTCAATAACAATAAAATTAAAAAATTTAAGGAGGAGAGAGAGGAGAATTTTTAAATAGGAAAAACACAAAAATTCAAGAAAGTTGTAGAATAAATTCATAAATTTTTTTTTTAATTTCCTTAATGGTTATTCCAAAAAAACAAAATTTACTTAAAAGCATTTCTTATTTTTGAACTCGTTTTTTAAATAATTTTACGCAGTTGAACCATGTTTAATTTTTTCCAGGCATTTAAAGTCATCTTCGTCAATTTCCAGACATCTTACTTTATTATTTTCAGCATTTTAAATTTTGGTAATTTACCTACATTTCTTTAATTATTAATAAAAGATTAAATTGCGAAAGAAAATTGAGATAAGATATTTAAGAGAAAAACGCCAAAGCAACAATTTAAAAATAAAATCGCTACAATTATATTACATCACAAAAGTCGTTACAATTATTTTGCACCCACTTGTAACGTAACGATAAGAAATTCATTGACTACGCTAAAATGCATACAACGAATGTTGATGCACGGGTATTTTAGCACCTAAGAAAGAAGTTTGCCCGGCTGGTATACATAACTAGCTCAAACGTTCAAGAAATATATGTTTTAGTTGTGCATTCCCTAGAATTACGATATTGTAGAATAATTGTTATTTGACAAGATATTATAAAATATTTGTCTTGTGTCATCAGCGATTTTAAAAATTAATTGCCTCTACAATCTACAACTAAAAACGTATTTATTTTTGGGTGACAACATGTTTGAAATTGGCAAAACTTTTGTTTTTTTTTTGTCTTGGTCAAGGTGTCTTGGTGCAATTTAATTATGATCATCGACCTAGCGACAAAATTTTGATCTGGACGGCGATATTTATATACTGTGATAGGTTTTAAGACAAAGGTACTTAAATAAGTAAAATTATCAGGAGATCATTTTCAACCTTTTATATCTCAACAGTTACTTTAGCAAAGACTAACCTATTAAATTTTTTAGAATTCTATAAAGAATGTTCTATTCTATGTCGAGATTTTGCACTATTAATGATATACCTACCACGTTGTATAATTCCCGTTTTTTTAAACAGGTATAAAAAACCATTAATTACGGTAACCGAATTTGATAAATGACTTTAAAAAAATTAGTTATGCATAATGGCAACAATGGATGCGATTGTTGCAGCCTTCGGCGTTATTATGGCACCATGAGATTTTTATCTTTGACAAATAAGGATGATGTAAGGGTCACCTATGACGTCATATCTATTTGCATCAGGGAGTATTATTATATAATTAACAAATGGTAATTGGTGCTTCCTTAAGACTGTTTTAAGTATTTTTTTTAATTATTATTATTTATTTATTGACCAATACATAATTTTAAAATTATTATTTTTTTGCATGACACGAACGCAAGCACGCCGTATATACGCGAACACGAACGAAAATGACAATGATGTCCTAACATTTTAATTATGCTATTGTTTTCATAATTATGGTTATTCTTAAAAAATTAGTCGAATAATGGAATAATTAGCGAGCAATGGCTTGATTGCTTAATTAATTTTGTTCAAGTCCAGTTTGGGATTTTCCAAATAATATATTAATTAGATATCATTAACGTTAATATATGGTACTAAGGTAAGAGAAAAATCAGTTTTAGAAGATTTGAAAGCCGACGTTTTGTTTGCAAAAACCATCATCACTTTTGATTCTTAAATATACTTTTCTCGAAACACAAACTAAAAAATCATCATTTTTATTTGATAAATATTTTTTTTGACATTGATTCGATGTTTTGAACAAAAAAAAAACGATCATCAGCTTTGATTCTTAAATGTTGCAAATTATTCTTTTCCTTTGATTAAAATCAAATTTTAATTCAAAATCTATTGTGACACACGTGCCATTGATTCGACGTTTCGAACCAAAAAAAAATCATTATCAATTTTATGTATAGTTGGCTGCTTGAAATTTAAAATTCGCAAGCCGACGTTTCGCCTCCGAGCAACCATCATCAACTTAGGACATTTCTTAAAGGACTTTAAAGCTACTAAAATTATAATGACACACGTATTATTTCGATATAAAATAAATCATTATCAGTGCTATAATTCATAATTATTTAATTTTACTTTGTACCCTTCAATAAGTACGATTGCTCTTATTTTTGCTTCAAGTTTCGAGGATGCATTTTCAATCAAATTTACACCCAATTTCCTTTTGATGCCGAATTAAAACAAGCTTCGACAGTACTTACCCTCTTTAATTTCCTTGATAATCCCAGTAACCACGTGCTTACCACCATAATCACTACCACTTGTCACGACTTTTCGATTTCCCGTCTCCGGTTTTCTATAATTTCTATTTCCGTAGTCAATTCCTCCGTAATGGTTGGATAGCCCCGAGGATGTTGGTCGAGAATTCGAACTTAAATTGGTCGGATTCTCTTCCAATACCTGCGTACCATATCCCGGAACATTATATTTGTATCCAGAGAACGGGTCACCACCATATCCTGGTTTATGATCGGGACGTGCATCTTGGTAACTGGGTCTACTAGGTCTAGTATAAATGGAGTCTTCACTAGGCCTGGAAGGTTTATTGCCATAATCGAAATTTACCCCAGGCTCATGATTAGAGTGTGAACTAGGTCTAGGATGTCCATAAACAAGGTCTTCACTAGGCCTGGAAAGGTTATTGCTATATCCAGGTTCACGATCAGAATGTGTATCATGATAACTGGGTCTATTAGGTCTATAAATAGAGTCTTCACTAGGCTTTATAGGCCTATCACCAAATCCCAAACCTAATCCATGTTCATAATCAGCACTTAAATCGTGATAACTAGACTTAGGTCTAGAAAATCCAGAAGCCATTGCACCATCTCCAGAAGGCCTGCCAGGCATATATCCCGAAGCTTTATGAGGCATTTTATGTTCATAATTGGGCTTTATAGGCCTCCCATATCCAGATTCACCCCAGTCAGGTCTACTGGGGTCATTTCCAGGTCTCAAAAATAAATAGTCGTAGTCTGGACGATTATAGTCGTTCGGATGAGGAATAACGGATCCGTACTTATTGGGGTAATTTGGAAAAGGTTTTTCATAGTGGTCGTAAAAATTGTAGTTTGGATTGTAGTCTTCGGCATGCTCTAGACTGTACCTAAAACCAAAAATATATATGTTATGCTTGAGAGATTTATACTTTAATGTTTAGAACTTTGCTCTAAGAAGATCATGTTAACTTCAAAGTTTCCATTGGTACTATTCAATCAATCAATAAATGCTTTATTTTTATATAAGTACATTCGCTATAAATTGTGTTTTATGTAAGTGAAACAAAAATGAATCGCACAAACAAATAAGGTAGAAAGTTTGACTAAATTAAGTCATAATCACCTTTCGCAACTAATAGCTCTTTAATACGTTCTCTAATGTTCTTTTGATCATTGAACTTGTAGGCCTAGGCAAAAAGCTGGTAAACTTAGAATAATTTTACCCTGCTTGACCCCGACCACGTTATGAGTATATTATGTGTATAATGTTTTTAACTGTCTCAAATCAAGGAAGATTTCAACTTCTTGGAAAATATTTAGTGAGAATTCAAAGTCTAGAGGCATTCTGATAATGAATTCAGCACTAAAGCAAATATTCGAGGAATCATATTTGACCTTATAAACACGTAAGAAAAGAGTGCCGAATTCGATGACAGAATGGCAAACATTATTTACATCCAAGTAGATTACATCATTAGCATTGACTGCTTTAATTATGCCTATTTGTTGCGTTCATATTTTTAAATTTCTTATGAACTAAACAAACATATTTCCATATAAATGAGGAAGAAAAGTTTAGTATTATATAAGTGATAAATGGTTGGCTGCAAAACTCTCTTCTACTCACATCATACAGAGATCGGATTTTTTTTTTGCAAGACAAAAACACGTTAAAAAGTATTGTGTGTATGCACCACCACAAGCAACATCATATACTATTATCGTTAAATATATATCTATTCAACGATTTTTTAGTAATTTTTTTGTTTTGCTACATTTATCAACCGTATATGGTAAAAGTATATTTATTAAACTGTAGAATATACGATTGTCATATACTATTCTGTATGAAATTCTTATGAAAAATCACTGTTTCGAATCCATATTATCCAATCTAATTAGGCTGTTTTAATATTAAATATTTATATATAAAATTATATCAAATTTAAATAAGAAGCAGTGTTATTAAATTAATTATTGTATATATATTTTCTGCAAAAACATTGTTTTTCCTCAAAACAACCCTTAACCCCCCCACCCACCCCAAACATTTTTCCAGTAAGAAATTCCTTTAAAAAATCACTGTTTTTCGTCCATAATATCCAATCTACGGTTTTTGTATTAAATATTTATTAATACATGTATATAATTATATCAAATTTAAATAAACAAATTGTGTTATTAGATTGGAAAGGTTTAATAAAAATTTTTTTTTCCCAGAATATAATTGCCTGAGAAAAAAATGCTTTTTAAGAAAATTATAGGTAAGAATATACGTATATAATATACGATTCTGGTTGCAAATGGGAACATAATTCGGCATTTAAAAAAATTGAGAAGGGATTTACATATCTAGTCTTTAAAGTCGATTACTATTATCACATATATGCCACTGTGAACCATACGATTTATTTTTCATACACGTATATATCTTATAGTGTAATAATGGAACATCATACACAGAGAAATATAAAAAATAGTATTAAATGGATTAAGGTATCGTAGCGCAATAATTATACCAAATAAGATATACAAATTTCAAAAAAAACTCAAGATAAGCTAAGATACCTAAAAACTAAACAAGGATTTAAAAAATAAAATTTATTTTAGAAAAATGCAGTGGTGTACTTTTTGTTAATTGAAAAATATTTACGATAAATATAAAGCTTGTTCGAAGACTTTCTAAGCCCACAGTAAAATATACCACAATTCAAGTTTAAATGAATATATTTATTATAAATTCCATATCAACAATAAAATTATACGATTAAAATAAAGGTTTTATACTTGTCTTCTATAACTAAAAATTCAACGTTTTGTTAATTGTAAGTATATTTGTTTAGAAGCTCATTCTGAAAATTTGATTTTTTTACATTTGATCATTTAATTTGATTTTCCAAAAACACATCATTTAAATGGCATATAAAATTCATAACACTAATTTTTAAAATATTTAAATACAGTTTATTAAAATCACAAAATTTTTTGATTTTAACAATAACTCTATTAACTGTGGTATTTAGTTTTATGCCACATAATTGTTGCATCATCCGCCAGCTGAACAAATTTCGCTGAGATTCCAAGATTGACCATGTCATTAATATAAATGAGGAACGGAACTGGTCCAAGAACTGAACCGTGTGAAACACCAAGAGTCACAAGTTGCTCCCTTGAAGAGATATCATCCACAGAACCACTCTGCACTCTATTATGCAAATAAGACCCAAACCACAGAACCCTTGAACCCATACCACTCATGTTTTGAGAGCAGTACCTTGTGACTAACACAGTCAAATGCCTTGGTCAAGTCACAAAACACTGCTCTGCTGTAGCAGCATCATCACTGTTCAAGGTTCAAGTGAAAAAATATTGCATCTGATGTTCCCTTGGCCCTTCGAAACCCTAATTGCTCCGACCTAATAGTTTAATTTTAGTTTAAACTTGTCATAAGTCACCTTTAAGAGTTGGAAGCAATGCTATCGGTCTGTAAGAAAAAGATGATTATGAAACTCCCCCCTTAAATAAGATGGGAGATCCTAGCCATCTAGAGATAATTGGGAAATTGAACAGTATTGACAAAATGACTATTGAGGTGGGATTTCCATGATCTTCCTAGCTCAGCAGGCAGAATTTCATTAAAAACGTTTACCTGTGATTCTCAGACTCATATGAATTATAAGAACTGTGATGGGATTGGTACTTTCGTCGGTCCACCTGAACCTGACCATTTCCATATCCAGAATTTAATTCATAAGAGGGCCTAGAAGGAATCTCTGGATCAGGTCTACTATTTTGATCCATATGAGTGTTTGGCAAGTAGCTAAGGCTCCCATAGCCATACCCAAACTGTAAATTTGCTGGCTGTAGTTTGTGGTCGTCATAAGGTTTTGGTAGGGCTGAAGGCCTAAACGGTGGCAAGTGCCCTGTAATAAAATAATATATAAAATATCACTTTCATTTGCAGTAACTGATTTCCTATTTACCATTGACCGGCTTCGGGGGATAGTTGTCTTGGGATACCAAAATGTCATGTACAGGATGTAAAACGTTCTCAGGTCCAGAGGCTATGCTCACCAGTGCCTGGACGTGGTGAAGATCATCTCCTTGAGAACCTACATGTCCTGGTGCCTGACCTTGAGGCTTAGCATATTGATATCCAGTTGGTTGTGAGATTGAGTTGTGGTGGTGGTTAGTTTGGGCTGGTATATGGTGGTCTCCATGTTGTTCCTGAACCGCATATCCGTCATGAGCAGGTTTACTTACTAAAAAGGATTTGTTAGTGGTAATAAGTGCTACTAAAGCTTGAATCACCTTTTATTTTAACTGGCGGAGTAGCTGGTTGTTCTTCATGGTGCTCCGGTGGTTCTAAGACTATTTGACAATCCAGTGTCTTGGTATATAGGTCATAATCAGTATCTTTGATCGTACCAATGGGTTTTAAGTCTGCGGTTTCTTTTATGATGTATTTGCCCAATAGGCATGTTCCATTGCCCTTTGGACCTATGCTATAAAAAATTAATAATTTACATTGTAATTAAATAAATTATTTAATAACAACAAATAAATCACGACGATTTGAAAATAATATAATAGAAGGAAGTATTTTCAAGTTTTAGTGCAGCCTTGGCCATCCAAGTTATAAAAACTAACTAGGCATAAGAAAACAAAAGAAGTCGACCAATTATTTTCGAGTTGTGATTGTTCTCCTAAATGGCCACAGGAAACGACGACCTTCAGGTGTTTTTCTTTAATTTTTTTTACTCGTAATGTGCATATTTATATGATGAATTAGTAATTGGATAATAATTTTTTTAATACTAGGATCGTCATTTTTTATATACTTATTAGTTATATAAGAGTTACGTCATATTAAAATTATAATACTTACCCAAAACTGTAGGCTCGACATCTCTTGTGCTCTTTTGTACATTCCATTTCGCATTGAGAAACGGTATTGTGTGCGAAAGTCTTGTATGTTTGTTGTGGGCTTAGTTTTTCTCCTATAGCCAACCTTTCATAACAATCTGAAATTAAATTTTTGAAAAAAATTTATCCTGTAGGCATATAATTAAGTGGATTTCATTAATACGCATTAAGTCAATCATACACACATCTTTTTTTGGTTTAACTGTATCTTTGATTATGGTTGAATCAGGTTTCGCAGCGGGCTGAAAATGTTAATGAACTTTTTCGCTTGATTTGTGACCTCTTAACAGATGGTTGATATTTTTGACCCAGTAAAATAGAGAAAATATTGTTCAAGCTTTTAAGGATTATAAATTGAAGTTAATTAAAGTATTGACAAGTTAAATTCTAAAAATAATCATATGGACGTCTTACTTCAGAAATAATTTAAAAAAACTGAAATATTTTTGGTTAATAATTAGAAATTAGTATCTAAAATATGACCTTAAACTAAATTTTAAAGCAAAAAAAGTATAAAAAGAAAAAAATATATTTGTTTTTTGAAGATATTAATTTTTTTCTTTATCACTACCCATAATTACAATTCATTATATTAATTACCCTCCACAGACTTTAGTAGTTTTTTAATTTGAATGCCTTAAAAATTTTTTTTAAAATTGTGCGAAAAAAATTCTATTTTGTATTTTCTTTCCTTTAAAAATTTAAAATAAATTTTTGAATTTGCAGGCAATTTTTATTTTTCTGTTTTCAAAGCAGTTTTCAAGTGACTTCTTATTCACCTTAAGTGATAGTAATTTCAGCTAAAGCTTAAAAGAAGACGAATAGCACCGCGACTTTTACTGTTTATTGAGAGTTTAATGATATCTACGTTTTCCAGAAAATGCAACCCATTTTCTAACAATTCCAGGCATTTGTAATATTTGCCGATTTAATTTATAACAATAATTTCAGACTACAGCACTATCTTTATATATTCCAGTTAGATAAAGAGACAGAAGACTTAATACAAAATATTTTCAATAATTATTTTTTTAAGGCAGTTGAAGTTTATTTCTTATTTTATTTAGTAGTTTTAGGCTGCCATAGTCTTTAATTATGTACTTGAATGTTGTTGACAGTTTAACTATGGCAGGCAGTTCAACTAATTTTTGGGACCATTCATGAGATTTCAATTAATTTTTTGTTTCACACCTTTGCAGTCATTTTTATAGAGGGTGCTTCATAATAATCTGACCACGCAAATAAGTCTGTAAAAACAAGTAATAATACAAAATGACCTTTATCAAAGGAAAGATAAAGAAAAAAATAAGGGTTATCTTTAATTTGACTTAAGAGGTCGTTTTAAACGTGATTTGAAGCTCAAGATAATTTTATTTAAAAGGAACCTTCTAGTTCTAATGTTGAATTTGAAAAGAGCGAAAAATTTCACGTTTAAAATGATATTTTAAAAAGTTTTTGTTTTTAAGTTCTTTCCAGGTCGTTGAACTGATTTTTCAAGTTTTAATTTCCAAAGCTTAAAAAATTTATTTTTCATATTTTTAAAAATTTTTAAGGTCGCCCAACCATTTTTCTGTCATTTCCAGGATAAATAAGTTAAAATGTTTTTTTTTCTAGGCTCGTAATTCTAATTGTTAAATAGATATTATTATTTAGGCCTCTTTCCAATAATCTCCAATTTTTCCGGTTCTGAACAGCTTGCATTCAGTTTGTGGAGATGCGTTTCACATCATCTGTCCATCTGGTTGGTGGTCGGTTATGGTTTCTGTAAGCTATATGCTCAGCTTAACTCTGTTTCAAGCAAGCCACTCGCTCTACCGCATCTGCAACCCCAGATCTCTGTCCTATTGTTTCATTGGGTACTCCACCCCTTATTGTAATTCCCGATGGAGAACGTTTCATGGCGCGTTGTGTAGCTCTAACTTTATTTTCTAATTTCTTCGTTAACGCTAAAGTCTTTGACGTATGCATTGATCAAAACCTTTGCTTTTCAGGCACAACGGAATCTCTGACTTAAATTTATGTTGAAGTTTTCGATAAGCTACCCACATAGGCAATATGATATCAATATAATGGGTGATTAAGATGATTTCTTATCGATTTTTATACCTAGACTCTCTAGCTCAATATTTTTCAACATTTTGAACTATTCAAGAATGGTGGTAAGCAGCTTAAGCGAGATTGTATCTTTCTGTCGATCAATTATCGGTCTGCTCATGTATTCTTACACTTGCTGTTGCTTGGTGGTAGATATGTTGTAGGATGGTACAGTATTTACTGTCAACTTGGCAGTCAGCCTAGCTACCATCTTATTATGTCTAAGGAGTCTTTTTCTTTTTTTAAAGGCTTTTTCATAGTTCACAAACACTAGCAGTCAAGTCCGTTGGCCTCAGATAACTCTGGGTAAAGCTCTAGAAATTTATCAGGATCCTTAAGTGAACTTCTGATTCCTTTCAGTGCCCCTAACTGACAGAATTCATTCAATAATCAGTCGTTTTTTTGAGAGTGAACCCTGAGTTTTCTAAATTGCCTTTTAGGTTCTCATCTATGCCCACTATTATAAGTTTCAGTTCGAAAGGTCGTTGAGAAGTTTGAATTTTATGTAAAAAGACCCTCTAGTTATATCTTCAGAAATCTCGAGTTTGTTCTTTCATACATCACTTACTAGTAATTTTTTTAGAAACTTCTACTTTCTTTCATGATTAACTTTTTTTATTTCTACTAAGATAACCTACTACTATTTTTTTTCAGAAACCACTAGTTTTTTCCTCCATACACTTTGAATTATGCTCAATGTATGACCCACTAGTAACTTTTTTACAATCCTACATTTTTTATTCAAAATCTTTTTAGTTACATTTGCTGAAACTGCTACTTCGTTTCCCAATGAATGTTTATATTCAAGGTATGATTCTTCTTTCATAAAATTGGTAATTTAAGTTTGTAAGTGCATTTTTGATACGTTGGCACGGCTCGACCTGATTGTTCTGGAGGCTGAGAAAAATCGAGTTTAGTTTTAAGGCCCTTAAGAGAGGTGACAGTAAGTTGATTGGCCTATAGTTGTTTAGGTTGGCAACATTTTCCTTTTTGTGCATGATAATTATTATGGCATTATTGCAGTCTGTAGGGACTGTTGCTTTGATAAGATATTTATTAAATAAAACTATTATTGTCTTCAGTAAGATCTCTCTTCTTTCCTTAACTGCCTCTATCACAATACCATCTTCACCAGTAGCTTTATCCTTCTTTATCTGATCCCTGATTAATGATCTGAAAGATTGTCTGGAGATCCTTTTCTTTTTCCTCTACAGGTTTGAATAAAAACATCTTTTATGATTTCCAGGATTTTTTTTCATTCGTGGTGGGTTATCCATCTTTATTCTTTAGTTTATTATCTTTAGTTTTCTCTTTTGAGAGATTTTTATTGAGGAATGCAGTGTTTCTATATACATTTCATTTATATTTTCTAGGTGTTCACTAATGGTTCGTTGGTATTCACTACTATTTTCACTCCTCACTCTAATGTTTCCTATCTCCTTAGATTCATCCTTATTGGTACCCTGGCCATTCTATCGTCACTATCTACCTATAGTTGACTTAGCACTGTAACATCTTATACAAGTCGCTTTTTCTTGATGTCGAAATAATCGATCTCGTTTTTTCTATTTCCTTCAGGGATGTTCCATGTTTGGGTATTTAGCTTTCACAAAGAAAGTATTCATACAGACCATGCTCCAAAAGGAACGTGATCTATACGCTAGTAGGGTATTTCCTCTAAGTATAGGCGGTTAAAGTAAATTATTCTTATTTTATCCATTAGATTATTTTATGATTAACTCCTTTTTTTATGTAAATATTTTTTTATATGTATTTTTATGAGAAACTCTGATTTGTTAACGGTTACATCTTGACTATTGAAATGCCTTTAAAACACTTAAAGAGCTTTTCTGTTAGGACTTATATTAGTTTTTCGCTAGAAAAATCTGTTTTTTATCACATACCTAGAAAAAAATAATTTCCTTGGAAGAAATAGCAATAATTATAAATAAATAAATTCAAAATATAATTTAAGGCAAATTCGAATGAAATAAAGCTCTTCGCAGTAAGAAGGCCTTTATTCATGAATTTTTTTCAGGAAAATTTTCAGGACAATTTTTTCCTTTAGACAGAATTTTTTGATTCTATCAGGATTAATAAATTCTAAAAACTGTACTAGGAACTATGAAAATTTTACACTCAAAATTCCCCAAAAAGTTCGCATAAGCAAATACCTAAATAAACTTCTATTCTATTCCAGCATTTTTTAGATTCCTATCCATATCTAAAAAATGCTTTTTTGAATATTTTATTTTATATATTCTAACTATTATTATAACAATTCCAGTGGGTCTAAGAAAGCCAGCAAGCCGAAAATTTAAATATCAACCTATTTTGGTGCATAACCTATAAATATAGGACTCACCTTTTTATATACATACATACAAATTGTCTTAAAAATAATATTAAATTATTTAACAGCAGATTTAAAAAAAAAATGAAGTTAAGTAACATTTTTCTAGTCCGAAAATTAAAGACAAATAAAATATATGATAATAAACTTGATGTTTTTTTTTTAATTTTGGCCATACATTTTTCGTATTTAACAAATCTAAAAATTGTTTTTTTTAATTATTTGATAGAGAGCGCAACAATTTCACTTCGAATAAATGATAAAACACAAAAGATAAATTAAAAATAAAAATGATTAATATTTGCCTGTAAATGCATTTTAAAATTCTTTTCCTGAAAGATCCCTGAATCTTAAAAAATAATTGCTCATTGCGAAATTACTCAGCAGCAGTTTGAATTGCTCTCTTGTGTTTATTGTATTTTTAACAATTGATTCTAGCTTTAGCTTTCTAGATTTAGCATTAAGATACCCTCTTACTGGTCTAGCAAAATGCGCAATTCGTTTTACATAAAAACTATTTAAAGATAATTCCTCTAAATAATCAATATATCAGTATCATATTACATTTGGAGGTAAGGCCTCAAAAAAACATTGTCTATTACACCATACAAAATATTTTTAATTTTTAATTTTAAATTCGTATTGAGAGTGTCTTTTAGTAATGAGGTTCGGATTTCCAATATCCCATGAGTGCTTTTTGTTAAATTAAAAATTCCTTGTCATGTAAAAGTCCCTTCATTTGTAATTATAACTTTATTTATACGAGGTCTGGCTATTAAATAAGAGATAAGAGACTGGTTACGAAAAAGGGTTTTATTATAAAAGTTATTATACATTCGAATGCTCCCCTTCAATATACTCCCCTCCCCTCGCCACACATCTTTCCATACGTTTTTTCCATTGATCGAAGCAGTGCTGAAAGTCTTCTTCGGTGAGGGCCTTTAAGAGCTCTGCCGTTTTTTGCTTTATCGCTTCCATCCCCTCAAATCGGGTCCCTTTCAAAGCAGATTTTATCTTCGGAAACAAAAAATAGTCGCGCGGGGCCAAATCTGGCGAATACGGCGCGTGTTCGAGCGCTGGAGTGCGCTTACCGGCCAAATACTGCCTCACAGATAGCGCGTTATGGGCAGGTGCGTTGTCCTGGTGCAAAATCCTCGAGTTGTTTTTCCACAACTTTGGCCGTTGCCAAAACTGACAAATAGTAATTCTGGTTGACAGTCTGACCCTCTGGAACCCATTCAGTCATCACGATACCGTTAATGTCGAAAAAAACGATCAACATTGCCTTGAATTTTTATTTGGACATCCTTGCTTTTTTTATTCTGGGCGATTCAGGCGTCTTCCAATGCATCGATTGCCGCTTGGTTTTAACATCGTATTGAAAAATCCACGTTTCGTCGCAAGTAATAATGTTTTTCATCAGTAAGCAGACCTGTTGACGCAAGAGGTTTTGGCACAGATGTAAATAGCTCCGCATGGAGCTATTTACATCTCAGCTCCGTGCGGAGCTATTTACATCTGTGGTTTTGGTCAGGAGTCAGGTTTTTTGGCACCAACTTCGCACAGACTTTTGTCATGTGTAATCCCCGTGTAAAATTTTTTTAACCGTTTCTTTATCGGCGTTTACAGCCTCGGCAATCATCCGGGTGCTCATTCGACAATCTGCACGTACAATTTGGTTGATTTTGGTCACTGTTTCCGGAGTTGAAAAAGTGACAGGGCGACCTGAGCACTCAGTCGGAGTTTTTTCAATTTAACGAGAAATTTAAGATTGATGCGTTGCTTTCGTTTTTCGTCACACATGGTTTTCGGCACGAGAAAAAAACACGTTTGTTTCAAACCGTTACTGCACGAATACTATAATAGTGACGAAAACGTGTTTTGGTACGTGCATAGACAAGATATCTAGATACCCAACGCACTACTAATTTTTTTCCCCTGGGCGGCCTCCATGCACGTAGTCTCGTTATTTAATAGCCAGACCTCTTAAATAAGGGATTTTAATTTTGTTAGGCCTAGATAGAACGGAAACATTCTAGTCTTAATCTGGAATATTTGCATCCAAAAATTTTGTACAAGCGTGAAATGATAAAGATGTTCGCCATTAAAAATTTTTAATACTGATGCCTTACTAATGCTATTTCTTGCAGCCATATACTATTTGTGGATCTTCAACAACCTGGATTAACAATTTTTCTTCTTCATCCAGACCAACCGGGATGTTGGATGTGAACATCCCCTAGTATATGTTTCTAAAAAGTTTAACATCTGGATATTTCCCTATTGGATATAATTGTCCATAACGCCGACAAGCTCTTAAACCGCTTTTCTCATTTCCGAAATAGAAAAGAATTGATGCCTAGACATTTTAAACCAAAGTGATAAATAAACAATAAACACTGGAACCAATCCTAACAAGATAATAACTAACAGACCGTGATGAAAGATCGTAATAACGTTACTAAACGTGAATTTTTATAACCACTCATCAAAGTAGCTGACAGGAACATAAACCCTGACAATGATGTTTATAATAGTTCATCTTATCAGACACACCCTTCTTAAGAGATATTTTAACTTAAAATAAGAAAATAAAATTTTATGTTAAGCACATTGAAAATTATTAATGTAAATATCATAGCGAGATTTTTGAACTTTACCTTTTTTAAGCAAAACTGTTGGCAACAATGCATATTTCAATTAAAAAAATTCAATAATGTGGCGTTTTTTTTATGAGGTAATTTTTGCCATAATATTAAATAAATACAAAACGAGTACATACTAAATTTGAGGCCAAATTAAAAAAAAAATATGAGTTTATCACCTTCTATCTTGGTAGTCTTTGACTCTCGGACTAGGAAAATTGAACTTATTTTTAATCCTCTTTGTAAGAATCCGTTGTTAAATTACTTACCATTTATTTATAGGATACCTTGTATATATGTTTATAACTATATATTTGAATTACTTTTATCATCTCATAAATTCAAAACCAAGTATCCTGTTAATTTATTTAGAATTTATTGTATGTGAAGAAATGTTTTTATGATCTTTTGCTATAGAAATAATAATTTCCTACGTAAAGAAAATAATTGTTTATCAGTTTCTATATTGCATTATTTAAATTTAAAACCTGCTTCTGGGGGCATTTATTATATTTATTTTTGTATACTTAATATATGTACTTAACTTACCATTTTTTATCACAGTAAGCTTATTATCAAAATGTATCGCCCTTGCAACAGCAAACACTAACAAAAACTTGACCACCACTTTTAATGCCAACACCATTGTAAATAATTGTCAAATAATTTTTAAAACAAAAATATTCAAATTATTTTAAGCTGATCTAAGCCATTTTAAAAAGACTTTGGGTAACTTTAAGCAGGTAAATCAATCGGAACAGCAGCCGCTCCTTCGGCAATTAAACTGAAATTATATCAATTATACACTTTCTTGCATCTTTGTTTAGTAACATGCACGTTTTTTTATTTAAATTAAATAAAATTAACACTAAATTCTTCTTTATAAGCCCTTTTAACTCGCGGTCACTTCTCGATCTTAAGAAAGGCCAGCGCAGACTAGAAGGCCGTCATGAAGATGGTTTGGTAGTCGCGAACTTCTTCTTATGTCTTTTTTTTTGTCGGTCGATTATCTCATGTTAAGATCTTCGAATTAATTTCATGTCTTGGTACTGATTGGACCGCGCGAAATTGCTTTGGTCATCAACTGTTCTGGTGTGAACAGAAAAAAAATTGGAGTCATCGGCTTAATTCTACGCGTAAGGTTTTTCTTTGTTGGTTAACGTATATAAGCTTTTGTTTCTTGTAGTTTTAGTTTTACAAGAGGAAATGAGTCGTTTATATGCAAATTATATAGCGTTTTTAATTTTTATATAAATTAATAATATTGTTTTATTAAAATTTACATTTCCTTTGGGTATATGACAATGCATTTTATGTATAAAATATAATTGGAGCATTTTAAATTAGCAATAGTTTTTCTTAAATTTAAAAGTGTAATAGAAAATTTTTAGGCATCAACCTTTTTGCAATATCGTTATTATGTTTGAAATAAAACCATTTAGTTAACATAACTAACCATCTCTTTTTAATACACTATATATTCATCATAATCTACCTTTGTTCAACAGATAAAAACTATTAAATAATTATTCACTAATTTCATGGACTTGCCTAATCTTTGAAACAAGAAGGTGCAGCCATCATCACCTTTTTATTAAATTATTATTATTCAATTTTTTTGTGCTTTTTAGGATCGTTAAAACGTTGTATCCGAACTATTAATAATAATTTGGCAATTACTGGTTTAATGTGCTGCGTACAAGTCTTCGTAATATTATATCTACCATTTGTAGGCTAATTATTATTATATATAGCGACGTCACTGGTTTTTAGGCCAATGTTTGAAATTCACGGCAATTTAAAATCCAGTTTCGTCTTCATCAATTCGTCAATTTTTTATCCCTAAAATCGATGGAGTATCACAACTATTAATAACATTAACATTTAAAAAAAAAAAAGACAAAGATTTCTTGGACTTTTTTTGTCTCATACATTGTTATTGACATACGTCTTTTTATCTCTAACACATTGTTTTGAAAAATATTAAAATAAGAAAACTGTTAGCAAAACAAAGCTTACAGCTAATTTTGATACACCTATAATTCTAAAAATGCCTGACGGTAGTCTCTCTCACTCTATATTTTTATGTCCTATGATTAAGAGCGAAACAGTTGTGATTGAAAAATCAGTCTCATGTGGAGCGAATAAGGTTTTATGTAATTGGTTGGGACGTGTTATCCATATTCTTCATCCCTTGCCCAATATCATCAATTTTTCCGTTCAATATTGATATTTCCTAAAATAATTAAAAACAGCACTTATTGTACATCTACACAAAAAGGGTGGTAGATCTTTGGTTGATAATTATAGGCCTATTATCTGTATTATTTTCGAAAATTCTCGAAAAATCTTATAAAAAAAGCTTGTGGCATTTCTTCATACTTTTAGCATTTTGTCAGTCCATCAGTTTAATTTGACTAACTACAACCTTTATTTTAAACAATTTTGATTCAAAATTGAAATCTGCTATTATTTTCTTTGATTTTACTAAAGCTTTTGATTCTGTTAACAACACTATGCTTCTAAGTAAGACTTTTCATTATGGTGTATGAGGATCTGCCTATTGATGACTTGAATCACATTTGTCAAATCAAATTCAGGCTGTAAAGCTGAGAACAACAAAAAGTTAAAACGGATGTTCTACAGATATGTGTTTTTGGTCCTATTCTATTTCTGATTTTTATTATTGATTTACTTTCTTTAATTGAAGACAGTTATATCACCTTATTTGCCAATGATACATCGGCTATTATTTCAGTTCATGACTATCAAAGTCTTCATAAGGAGATAGCAAATACATAGCTAGGATAGGATCACATTATATGATGAAAAAGGATAGGGATAGTGTTTTTTCAATTTCAGGTAATTTTATAGTAGCTTAGAAAGAATTTAAGATATAAAAAAAGATGGATCTATTACGAATAATTAAACTCGTTTAAGAACATCCTATCGCAATTCGATGGCATGAGCTGCGGTGTCCGAGTGGTTAAGGAGATGGACTTGAAATCCATTGGGCTCTGCCCGCACAGGTTCGAATCCTGTCCGCAGCGACACTTTTTAGTTTTTTTTTTAATTCTTATTTTATTAAAATATTCATTGAAGTCATTTAATTGATTTAATTTAAATCAAAATTTCAGTATTTTAGTAAGGGTTTTAATTAAAAATGACTTAGTACACCGCTTCTTCTAATTAAAAAAAAAATCGAATCCATATTTTTTTAACAATATGTTGTTTATGTGTAAGTGAAGATTCTTAGAAAACGTATTATAAAAACCAGTTGATTATATTTTAATTACATTGTTATAATGCGAATAAGAGGTTTGGCCTTAGGGTACCGAAACTACAAATTAAGGCGGCGAATTATTGACCACCAAAAGAAATTTATGGAGAGGCTTCATTATCTGAATCATTAAATTTTACGATTATTAAAACCGCCATAGGAAATCAAAATTTCGGACAAAACCTGTCTAACTTACCGTATAACTTGTAATCCACGTCAGAAAGGTACATTTTCCAGACGTCTGTACATACATGAGTGTAGAGAATTTAGTGGAGGTATTTTTGTTGGTACTGAATCAGATGATGCACGAGCAAAATATTGTCTTCAGCCAGCTTCTTTTTACACTATTTTAAACCCTATAAGTTATGTACTAGAAAAGTATTCCATAATTTATGATATTGTTAATATCTATAAATAATACGTCAATTAGGACCAGAATCGCGCGACAAAAATATTGCAACTTAACTCAATAAAATCGCCCCAGCAAGTTACGATCTGTTGTAATAAGATAAGCGTTTATGTTTTTTAAGTGAATTGTAAGAAAAAAGTTATTAGTAAACGCAATTTTTTTAAGGCATTTTTATTTTTTGGTTAGGGATTTTTCCAACTAGTCGTAACCGCTTTTATTGGCAATAACTATAAAAAATTGCGTGGATACCACGCATTTGCAACAAAAATCATGCCACTTGACGTGATAAAATCGCTTTGGATTATATTTAAATTATTTTTTTTAAGTATTTTTAGTCTTTTATTTAGTAATTACCTGTTATTTTGGTAGTACATACAAATAAGAGTATCAATATCATGGATATTGATTTAATCAATTTTGTATGCTTAAAAATGCTATAATATAGTTGCTAAACGCTATAATATAGTTTTGTAACGCAACCTTTATTATAAGTAATTTTATTTATTTATTTAGTTGTTTGTTAGACATCTGGGCGACACCTGCAAAAATTGCATCAATTAAGCAACATCGCGTGTGTAGTACCTAGTTTTTTCAGGCATAAAATACTGCAATTTCTGGATGAGACAATGTCGATGTGACATCGTCAAAAATCGCAGATGTTAACTGTGGGCTTAAGCAATAAAGTTAAAAACTTGTCAAAAATTGCGTTGTTTAGTAATTCAAATAAGTAATTATTAATAAATCATTTAATGAACGTATGTATTTTTATTTACTAATTATCAATTTCCTTAGCAATACTAAATTTGCATGAATAGAGCAATATCGTTAGACAAAAATAGGCTGTAATTTCTTGACGAAATAAAATCGCAGATTTTAACTCTGTGATTAAAAAATAAAATTAAAAGATACTAAAGAATAATACTTTAAATAAATTATTTTTAGCTTTTTGTTGCATAGCCAAAAATTGCATATAAGAAGCGACAAAAATAGGTGAATTACTTCACCCGACACTTAATTTCGTCTTAAGTCACTATTAACGACATAAGACGAAACATTATAAGACTGCTTTATTTGAAAATAATTTTTTTTTTCAAATTCTTGGTTATATTGGCATTTCTTCGTTACGCAAAATTGCATCAATGAACTCCCATGTAAACTTCCTTTACACAAAAAAAGTTGGATCGACAGAAATTGCACATATTAGCTCTGTTAAAATATCGTCGAAAATTGATATTTTTTTATAATTCAAGTAAAGTATTTTGTTACATAGTCAAAAATTGAATATATAAACCACAAAAATAGGTGAATTTATTAACAGCGGTTGATATGCACAATTTTAATTTTAATTTATTAATTACCGAATACGTGAGCATAGTTACAAAAAAAGGATGAATAAAGCAACATCGTTAGACAAAAAACAGCTACAACTTCTTGACGCGATAAAATTTTAATGCTGTAATTAAAAAATAAAATTTAAAGATCAAGGATCGCTTTTTGATAATTTAAATAAAGAATTTTTAGTTTTTTATTGCATAGACATAAACAGGTGAATTTTTTCACGCGACAAAATTACTATTATTAACGACACAAGCCAAATAAGAACAGAGCATTATATTATGACTGATTTATTGTAAAATAAGCTTTATTATAAATTTTTGGTTATATTGGCATTTCTTGATTACGCAAAAATGCGTTAATGAACTCCCATGTGAACTTCCTTTAAGCAAAGTAATGCTGCAACTTTTTGACGCGATAAAATCGATGTTGGATCGACAAAAATTGCAGGTATTATCGATGCCACATCATCAATAGTCGGAGGTGTTAACTCTGTGATTAAGAAACAATGTCAAAAAAATCATCGTCATCAATAAGAGCGTGGTTTAATGATTCAAATAAGCGACTTTTAATTTTTTATTTCATAGTCAAAAATTGCATATAAAAGTGTGCCGTGTGTGGTGCCGATATACGCCATTTTAATTCTCATTTAGTAATTATCGATTACGTTAGCAATATTTACCAAAAGTTCCATAAAGTATCGCTAAACAAAAAAGCCTATGTGATAAAATCGCTTTTTAATAATTTAAATAAAGTATTTTCATTTTTTGTTGCATAGCTAAAAATTTCATACAATAAGCAACAAAAGTTGCATATTTCCACGCGCTAAAATCACTATTATTAACGGATAAAAACGATTTATTGTAAAATAAGCTTTATTACAAATTCTTGATTATGTTGGCATTTCTTGATTACGCGAAATTACGTCAATGAACTCCCATGTGAACCTCCTTTAAGCAAATAATGCTGCAACTTTTTGACGTGATAAAAACCACTTTCTAGCACGATCTGTTTTAAATAACGCTATTTTTAATTTCTAATTTGTATCATAGGAAATAAAGGATTAAGGAAGGTAAAAACAAAAGAAAACATAATTTCAAAATAAAGTAATACAAAAAAATATATATAATTTCTACTGGTGCAAGGGAACAAGTAATCAATTCGCAAATATTTTTGTTATATCAGTTTTAAAACTTGCACTTTTATTACAATAAAAAAAACCCTTACATAAACACATAATGAGTAAAATTTCGCTAATCGAGACTATAAATTACAAAAATATCGTACCGCTAAACGAATTGCTGTATATATTTATTATATAACAAAAATATTAACAAAAAAAAATCTAGCCATTGCAGTACATACCAACAGAAATAAAATATATAAACAAAAAATAAGGTTAGCAACATCTACACTAAAAAATGTTCACCAGTAGTTCAATATAATTCTAATAAATTAATTAAAAAACGGGACAAAATGTACAATTTTTTATCAAAGGTACATTATATAAATGTTTTAAACATTACATTTTAATTTTTTAACTGATTAGGTAGTATATAACAAAAAAAAATAGTATAACCATTACCCATTCGCCAACCCTGATTTCTTTTTTCTTTTTACAAAAAAAAATTCAGGCTACATTTCACAATTTTATTTATTTTATATGCGATTTTATAAAATTGCGAAACCAAGACTACAATGCAATAACACGGCCATGTAGTGTAAAAAATTTTATTTCTCATACAGCACGGTTTGTTAGAACATTTAATATTCTTTTTATAGCCTCCGGCTTACCGCCCACGTCAAAATGTCCATCAGTGATGTCACATTTCATTTATTTTGACATAAGTGGCAGCCGATACAAAGAAAACTGTTAACCTAAACTTAACATTTAACTATTTCTGGCATTTGAAAACAACTAAAAAAGAAGAAATTGCATAAACACCGCCGAGCAATTGTTTTCCTGAGACAATTTTTCAAAAACCAGTGCATTTTTTTATTTAAATATATTTTTTTCTCGGGCATAAATGCCTTAAGGTTGGAATAAAAATGCACCGTATTTTTAGTAACTGCGATTTTATTGCACAAAGTATAATTTTTTTTTACAAAGGGAACAACCATTCTTTAACACAAAAAAAAAGAAACCCGAGAGGGTTATTTTTATTAAAAAAAAATGTCTTTGTTTTGAGTATTTTTCCTTTAAAGTTCCGCGTAAGCCTCTTAAAACAAAAACCCAAAAAAGAAAATATAAAAAATGATTGTAAAAATTTTACTAATTTTAAATCCTAAACGTTAAATTTCGGATATAATGTGCCAAATAGTATTAAACATTTAACCTAAAATGGTATTGTATAATTATAAATATATATGCTGCAGTCTTTTTTTACTTATTTTCTTCACTTTTAAGTGAATATGTGCCAAAAGGTTCGTACTTAATTCTTACTTTAAAAGCTTCCTACTCGACAATGTAGCTTAGATTTGTTTCTCTAAATTAATTTTATTCCATCGTTAATAAGAACGATTTCGGTGAAAGAGAGTCTGTCTCTCCTTGTCAGCTAGACGTTAAAATACTAAAATATTTTTTTTTTTTACATAAATAAAAGTTGTGTTTATGTAATCTCCATATCGTATGTCTATTACGTTTATATTAATTATTTTCTTTTTAATTTGTTATAGTGAACAACAAGGTTAATATTCTTAAAATGTTATGGTGGTTTTTTTTGGGATTTTTGCAATTTTGTTGACAAAAAATAGACTTTTCATCATATCTAAATTTAATCAATACTTTAATTTATATATTAATTTTGATTAATTTTAAACTTAAATTTTCCAAGTAGCACTTTGTGAATTTCAATTGAGTTTTTGCTTAATGTTCTTTTTTCTTTTAAATTTCGCTTGACATTTAATATCCTCAAATTACGAGTATTTCGATCCTAATGAAAGATTTTATGATATTATAGGATGTTATTATCAAACTTATACGAATATTTTAACATTAATTTATACGCTAAATTTAATTGTTCCAAGTAGTACTTTTATTTAATTTTCTTTTATTTTAAAAAATAAAATATTTCTAATTATGTAGTTTAACTCTTGGATAAATGAATTAAAGAATTTTTTGATTAAAAAAATTATTGCCTGATTTCAAGAATTATAAAATAGTTCAATTACATTTTAAGAATTTGATTCTAAAGTTTTCTTATAAAATTTTCAAAAAGTGTTTTATATTTGAAAAAGTTTTTTATCTATCACAGAAATCAAAGAAAGTACCAAAAAGTGTGATTCAAACTCTCCAAAATGTATGCAACAGTTTAGAGATTAGATTTTGAAAACGATTTCTGCTTCCAGAATTATGTCTGGCTTATATTTTTTGTAGTTACTTGTAAAAGTACTACATTCTTTCAAAATTAAGAAAATGGTAAAAATCAAAAATTAAAAACAGCAAAAATATAGATTTTTTAATTACGAGTATTTCAATTTTAAATCAAAGTTTTACAAGATTATATGCCTATATAATCAAACCTTTACCAATGTTTCAACTTTAATTTACACGCTAAATTTATTTCCTTTAAACAGTACTTTGTGAATTTCAACATTTGCTATTTCATTTTCGTTTATTTTAGGATTTTAAAAATTTTTAATTATTTAGTTTAACTCATGTAATAAATAATTTTTTGGTAGTTTTAAATTTGCTTTTGGTTATATAAAGTTATCTTTGCCCCTTTTTTATAGTTTTGACTAATTTCTACCATTTTTTCTGGTATTTGACGCCTGTGGTCGCTTTATGTGCCTCTAAGGCTCTTGTATTGTAATTACTAGTAGCACGCTTCTTCTAGGCAGACTACTCCTCCTATTAACCTCAAATATTTAAGGTAATTTTTCAGGTTATGCTTGACCTATCTTAGATTTTCTTCTCCTTTATAGGGCTCTAAGTCTTTTATATTGCAATTCCTAGTAGCACGCATCTTCCAAGCAACCTTAACTTCGAAACACTGTACATGTTGAGGTTAAGCTTGCCCCCTCAGTTAAATGTTGACAAGTTATTGCCATCTTTTCTAATATTTGGCCCTTAAGGATCGTTTACCAGCCTTTAGGGTTCTTATACTTTTTTTAGTCTTCCTAAGACTCCTGTTAAACCCCAAATAAAGTTGGACTTTCAGGTTATGTTTGCCTTCTCTGTGATAAGTTTGACAAGTACTTAAACAGAGGGAACTAGTTGTCCAAATGAGTAATTGGCAGGCAATTATCAACAACTAAAAGTATTAAGTATTAACAATAAAGTATTTAAAAAATTAATGCATAATTCAAAGAATGTTTCTAATTATTACATTTACAGTTTTTATTTAATGATTTATATAGAGATTAAAAAGTTTTTTTTTTAAGTTTTTAAAATATCTTAAGTGTCTTTCATTTGAAAAATTCTTTTATTTATCACGAAAACCGAAAGAAAATTGCAAAAAATTCTTTTCAGTTCAATTCAACTGCAGTAATTCAAAATATCTGCATTTTCCAAATCGTATGTAAAAGTTTGAAATTTGATTTTGGAAATTGATGTAAAAAAAGCATTAAGCATTTTTTGTTGAAAAAATTAACAGGACAAATAGGTTTTTTACTTATTTTTAAAATTTACGTATTTTTTTAAATTTCCATTAAGGCTGATTAACAAATGACAAATTAGCGGCAAAACAAAGACTGTCTTTTATTTTTGAAATCGTCAAAACTTCTATATGAAAAATTTCAAATAAATGATCGTAATGTGCTTTTTTCGTACTCATTTGGGTGTAGTGCTATAGCGGTACAAGCCAAATAACAAGAAAAAGGCGCACTTGGTGATACAAGCAAGCCACTTTGCACAGGTGTAATATGGACCTAATAGATTGATTTGACCCGTAGTTCTCTCTTCTTTTCATCCCTTAGGATTTTGGTTTGGGGGTGGAGGGGGTATATTTTAAAAGTAAAATATTGAAATGCGTAAATACATCTAGAAAGGCGTGTTTAAAATGGTTATCGCTTTGTTTGGACCTTCGTAAGGCAATGCTAATGTCTGAATACACAAACATTCACCGGCAGACGAATTACAGCGCCACTTTTCAAAATGGCGGCGAAAAAAGTAACATTTGTCAACATCTCCAAATGTTAATGTGTTTGGTATCATTTCATAGGTTTTTGAGGTCGCTGAATACGTTTTTAATGGTAAAAATACGATTATATACGACCTAAGTATGTAGTAAAATCTATGAAAAAAACGAGGTGTATGGAGCCCTTTAGAGTACCTATCTATGCGCGCAACTTTCCGCCAATTCGATTTGCAGGTTGCCGCTCGCATAGTACAACATTCTGCGGCGCAGTTTTGTTTGTTTTAGAATTATATGCGGAGTGTTTTTAGTTTAGTTTGGAGAAGCAAAGTCAGTTGCTTAAAGGGGCTTCCATGCATATACTGGTTGCGACACGGTGTCTTATTTTGCAACCAAGGGAAAGCGTTCAGCCTGGGCTGCGTGGCAGGACGATTCAGCTACGAACGCATTTAAAAGACTGGCCTGGCCTTTGGACAATGAACCAGATGAAGAGCTTGTGGAAGCTTTGGAAAAATATACAGTAATATTGTACGGTATGCGAAATGGAACATGTACAGGTGTGGATCAAGCTAGAAAGCATTTATTTGCAACCGAGCATAAGCACTTAAATGCCATCCCTCTAACACGTGGTGCACTTGTTCAACACATCAAACGATCTGCCTACCAGGCAGGTCACATCTGGGGCAGGTCTATTAAGGTTAAACCAGACTGTCCAAACACTGTGGGGTTGGACCAAAGATAAGGGACAATTTAAACCGTTTTGGACACTTCTTCCAGAGGTTTGGAGTGTGTGTAGGGCCCTTGACAATTGTGGTTGCACTAAAGGATGTGAAAGCTGCCCTGCACTTTGGCATGTAAGAAGTGCAAAGGACAATGCCAAAACCAGAGGTTTCTAAGCCCTTTTGATAGTTTTTAAATATTATTATTCTTTTACTCGTAGGTTTAACAGTCCTGAGGCAGAAACCGATCCCAACCAAGATGTCGACCTTTCGATTTTAATTAAAAGAAAACATATTGACTTATAGGAAAAATTATATTATAAAAATGAATGTATACTTAATACTTATTACAATTATTACCTTAATTTTATTTGTTTGAATTATACCCTCTGTTTTTCTTGCAACCATAGTTTTAATGGTTGCCAAAAATATAATAACTGTATTTACTACTACAATAATTTCCATACTAGTTGCTATATGGCTTAAAGGCATATTTAATCGCATGTTTATGCTCAAAAACGTATTCAGCGACCTCAAAAACCTATGAAATGATACCAAACACATTAACATTTGGAGATGTTGATAAATCTTACTTTTTTCGCCGCCATTTTAAAAAGTGGCGCTGTAATTCGTCTGCCGGTGAATGTTTGTGTATTCAGACATTAGCATTGTCCTACGAAGGTACAAATAAAGCGATAACCATTTTAAACACGCCTTTCTAGATGTATTTACGCATTTCAATATTTTACTTTTAAAATATACCCTCTCCACCCCAAAGCAAAATCCTAAGGGATGAAAACTTAAGAACTACGGATCAAATCAATCTATTAGGTTCATATTACATCTGTGCAAAGTGGCTTGCTTGTATCACAAAGTGCAGTTTTTTTCTTGTACAGTTAGCACTAGTGTGGAAAGTCGGATCTCCACACACTCTTATATTTTTGTACTCAGAAATATAAATTTCTTCCAAAATCAAAAAAATGGCCAGCAATAAAAAATCAAAAACAGCGAAGTTTCTGAAGTAGTACAAAAATTTTGGAAATCTATTTTTTCAATTCAAACATTTATAAACCAATGATCGTAATGTGCTCTCTTACTACTTAATTAGGTGTTCACTAT
Organism: Anthonomus grandis grandis; assembly: GCF_022605725.1. Lineage (NCBI taxonomy): Eukaryota > Metazoa > Arthropoda > Insecta > Coleoptera > Curculionidae > Anthonomus > Anthonomus grandis. Next base: position 8,684,009 of record NC_065557.1, on the reverse strand, counting down.
ATTCTCCCTATATTTTTGGTACTCAAAAATACTACTTTCTTACAAAAACGAGAAAATGGCAAGAAATCAAAAATAAAAAACGGCGAACTTTCTAAAATGGTACAAAAATTTTGAAATTTTTTTTTTCAAGGCTGATTAAAACGTAATTAATAGATTTTTCTATCCAAAAAAGATGAGGAAAACAAAGTTTTCATTTACCTTTGAAAATTTCATTTCACATTTCCCAAAAATACAAATAAAAATGCCGAAAAAAAATGCAAAATTTAAAACAGCTAATATTCTAAAATCGTATAAAAATGTAGGACATTATTTTTCTTTAATTTACAGGAAAACAAAGTTTTTCATATACTTAAAATTTTCAAAATCAAGATCAAAGAGGAAAGGTCTCTATTTTGGACCGATTCTTCTATTAGCCGCTTAGGACTATATAAAAAATTTGTCACCTATTATTTCGCCTAATAGTTTGCCAGTTTTTCACAACAAAACCATTTGAAAAACCACTATTTTAAAATGAGGTTATAGCATCCTAAATTGAACTACCTAATAGTTCCTATTTTGGACCGGTCCAAATTAGGCAACTTTTTGTTCTTCAAGTTAAGTATGTCACAACGTGGCAAATATGGAAAATGTTGCCCACCAAAATGGTGGTATAGGTTTAAACGAAATTGCTAGAAGGTATGAAATACCGAAGACAACTGTAAAACGAAAAATTGACAAGAACAAACATGAAAGAAAACATCATGGAAGTGAAAGAAGAAAGAAAGTTAAACGAGCCTCAGTTCTTTCACCAAAAATTCAGGAGAGATAGTGAAGAATGTTCTAGAGCTTGAAAGATATCTGAATCACTCGTAGTGATTTAAATAACTTTGTGACTTTAAGCGAATAAGATTCAAAGATGAACTCAAAGAAGGCTCAACTCCATAAACAGAATTTGCTTGCTCAAATGAGTGAATTATTCGCTAAAGGCCTAAGGCATTTCATTAATTATGCGAAACCATCTAAGTATAAAAAGCTATTTTGATAATGAACATACCACCCATAAAAAAATTTAGAAGCTATAACTTTAGCTAGGTTGGTTTAGGCATCATGTTGTCGATACCAGCATACACTACCTACAGGTTGCAACCCTGTGACGTCTCATTCTTTAAGTCTGCACAAAAAATCAAGCACTTTCAGATGTCACAATTACTTAGAGATAAATATTCGAAAACTATATCAGTAGAGATGCTATAAGCGGAAATGCGACATATGGCCTTTAGATCAAAATGCGTTTGATGACAGTGATTTCGTTTGCCCCTCCAATGTTAATATCAAGCCTACCAATGCGCCAAAAGACAAGATAACCTCTTTAGGAAAGGAAATGTCCTAGAGTGCTTCTACTAAAATCAATCACCTATTCCAACATGCCTCTACATCTCCAGACACGTCGGCAGCTTCCAGTTCTACGACAATAATAACTAGTAGCTCCTACAAGAAAACCCTTGAAGAGAAACAATATAAAAAAAATGGCTTCTCCTAAAATCGTTAAAAAGGTTATTTCTTCTTCAGTCGACCTTCAAAGAACAGTCGTGTACACCTAAATCGAAAGACAAATAATGCCTTTGTCTCATTTGTTTATCTTCATTTTTGCAATCTGGTTCAGAGTCCAGGGAATTATAATTCTATGCCTAATATGTTATGCTGATATATTACTAAATTGATCTGAAAATTACATATTTAGTTTTAAATTGCATTTAAATAAGTTTGGTAAATGTTTTTTCATTAAATAAAGAAACTTAGACGTGGCCGAATTTAGGGAACTTGAGGTCCAAAATAGGAAGCCAGTATGCTCAACTGGATTAAAACAGGTTTTAGCCTGTTTTGCAAGATCTATGTATAAATTCATAGACAGGTGTAGAGTGATGTAAAATTACTTTGTTACAATTTGGTTCATAAGTTTTATTTATACAGAGGTACTTTATTAGGTGGTCTAATATAGGGAATGTTATAATAATATACCTTTATCCTAACGTACTTTTTTTCGGAATTATTGGGATTTGGAAACTAGTACTTTTTCGCAGATCTTATATTCTTTCTACTCAAAATTCCTTTCAAAAGCGAGAATATTGCCAAAAATTAAAAACAGCGAATTTTGTAAAATAATTTTGTACATAAGTACAAAAATTTTGGAAATTGATAATTCTTTAAATGCTCATTAAAAAGCAATAACCAATTCTTTTTGGAAAAATTTGCAGAAAAACGAAGTTTTTCATTTAACTAAAGAAAGTCAATAAATCAAATATTACGAACAGCAAACTGTCTTAAATCGAACAAACATTTTGGAAATCGATAATACTTTCAAGGTTGATTAAAAAGCAATAATTTTTTATTAGAAAAATTCACAGGAAGACAAAATTTTTTATGTGATTTGAAAATTAAACAAAAAAATTGAAACCAGTGAATTTTCTGAAATTATACAAAAATTTTAGAAAATTTATTCTTGCAATTGATGTTTTTGTTTAAGGCTATTAGAACGTCTATTAGTTTGACAATTATTTGGAAAAATTTAATTTGAATATTGCAATAATTTTTTTATTTGAAATCAAAATTTAAGAAAAAAATGGAAAAAGTATTTTTTATTTTATCATGAAAAGTATTTTTTCATTAATATTTTTTCATTTAATAAAATTGTTCAAGTCAAATTGGATTGGAAAGCTTTAAAAATAGTGAAAAAAATATCATTACAGATTCTCTGTAAACAAAATTTAAATTCCGAGTAAACTATCGAATTCGTTTCAAATTTCAACAAACATTTCACCTAGAAAATTGCAAAAATTCTAGAAATAAATGATATTTTAAAGCAATTTTCATTTTCAAAAAAAAAAAAAACAAATTTGGATTTTTTCCAAAAACTAACAGAGAAATTGTGTTTTTGTATTGTTTCCTATTTTCTTTCACTAATTCAATTTAATTTTACTAACTCAATTGCAAAAATCCCTCAAAAAATCAACCCACTCAATAAAATATCAATTTTTCAGTTCAGGTCATTCGAATAAAAAGCTGAAAGTCAAAATCAGGTAAAGTCTATGTCATAAATATTCTATCATCTATAATCATTAAATCTTTATACATATATTCTCCTTTTTTTAATATATTCTTATAAAATCGACTGTGACCGATAAAACTTAACTAAAAAAAAAAGAGCACCGTGGGTCAAAAATAGTAAATATTTACAAAAATTTAATAAGCATACAGTCTTTCTATATTTTATTGTAGTTCAGCTACTCGACTATAACTAAAGTGATTTCTTTTATAAATATGATAAATTCAAGTATACGTATAATTATGTATATTAATATAAACGCGTTCTAACACTAGTTTTAATTAAAAACTAAAAGAAATCTTTACTATTTCTGATCATGGTGACTTTATAAGTGTTTTTATAATTTGTGGCAGAAATAGAATGAGCTATATTATAATAAAATAAAAAACAACATTTTGTACAATTGTATAACATTTCTTGCATTAGTAGTTGCATACACGTCAATTTTGTCTGTTTGTTTTTTTATAATATAGCAATGAAAGTCTAATATCACGTCGAAAAAACCGCAAAGAGACATTACCACATAAGTAAATGTCAGCACCTTTAAATATAAACTCACTGTATAGAATAACAACAAGGGTGGCGAAAAAAGCAACCACAGAAAAAGTTAGGAAACTTTATAAAAAATCCCTCCAAATTCTTCTCCTAATAAATTCGAGACCCCCAAACGTCTCTCAAAAAAAACACAAAAAAAAACCCAAACATAGCCCGTTAAAATTTCCAATCTTTTCCCACAAATTCGATTTTTCTTCCCGTCCCCCCACAATAATAACAACAACAAACAAGTCAGTTGTACTTTTAAAATCAGGGCCTGGCTCTCTATCACAGTCCGATGCGGTTTTTTACAACATTTTTTATTTTTTCTCTCGTTCTGCTCTTTCGAAAAAAATACCATCTTCCCACGTCTTCTTTCTCATTTTTTAAATTCACAACAATAATTAATATTTTTCATTTCACTTTAACGAAATTATAATTATATTATTATGTATAATTTTTTTTTGTTTAAATTTACGCTTGTAAGGCCGATACATCAGTATGAAGGAATCTGAAACAAACAAAAAAGACAGGTGTTAATAAAGAACTGCTTTTTCTTTTAGTTGGAAGAAAATTTTTGTTTTAGGAAGATAAGCGTTTTTGGGAAATAATGTGCCGGTAAAACCCAAAAAATTATTTTCACTTTTATACAAGAAAAAAACCGTTGTACAAAATAAATTCTTTAGCTACTTGCAAAAATGCAAAAATGTAAAAAAAATGCTGACCTAATGAAATCGTATTTTTCTTGAGATTTAAATCACGCACTTTTATGCCCAAAAGAAAAAAGAAAAAACACGACAAAAAAATAAAAGTAAATCATCAGTTTTTGAACTAAAAAGATTTAAAGATTAATTTAAAAAAAAAATAAAGATAAATAAATAACTCAAAAACAAATATAAAAAAACGGCGATTCCAGGAGAATAAGTAAAAAACTAGTACTTCGCGCTAAAATACTTTTGAAACTCTTAATATCATAATATTACCTAATACATCATCATATAACTTTTTTTGTTTTATCTTTCAATTTTCTAGATATTTTTTATTTTTTTTTATCTGTACACACTTTTACAAGTTCTTTTTGTATTTTTTTTAACAATTATTCGCATCTTTAGGTAATTTATCAACTATTTTATTACCTTTTATTTCGATGTAAGGAGCATTTACCTAGGCTAAAGACATGATATTTATTACTAATATGTATGCTCCATTTCAAAGGCAAAAAGTTCACTAGGATATTAAGCATACAACACTAATTTAATATTGTTTTTTGAATTTAATTTTATTATTATTTTTTTTAAATGTAACTGATTTTGTTTAAAAAATAATTTATATAGAACTATTTGTATAAATTTTGTAAATATGGTTAATTTTTTAAAATTCTATGAATTCGTTTAGGCGTTTTAATTCACTCGAAAATTTGAGTTTTTATATATTTTTTTAAACACATTTCTTGATTTTTTGATATTTTCGGTTATTTTTTGAACTGTAAAAATTTACAAATAACTTTGTATAAAACCATTTTTAACCTCATTATCTGGAAACATACAAAAATACCAAATAAAAAAGTGTAATCAAAAAAATATGCAAAATAAAGAAGGAAAAACATGAATAAGAGAACTAAAATTAAATACCTGGGCAGGAAAATTCTTAAAAACTTTGATAAGAACAAATATAAAAAAGGGAAAGTTTTTGGTTTTAAGATTTATTTAAAAAAAAACCTAAATTAAAACATTTACTTTATATATTATTATATATTTTTTTTCGCACAAAATTCCATGTAGATTTTCTATACAACTTTGTTTTACTGTATAATATCCTATAGCTAAGTCTATGTGGTTTTTACATGTCTGATAAAAAATATAAATTCATGGTATTTATTACTATTTCTTATTTATATTGTATATTCCTTGGAATAGAATGAGGCGAAAAGTTTGCTTCCTTATTGCCGCAAAAAATGTTTAATATTGTTTTTTGTAGTAATTTTTATTAATAATTTTTAATTGAATATCTGTCTTTGTATAAGAAATAATTTATGTACAAATATTTATATAATTATCTCTAGAAATATGTTCAGAATTTTAAGCCCTCTGATTTTTTCAATAGTATTTTTTTTAAGACGTTTTGAGATTTTCGATTTTTTTTACTGTAACAGTTAATGTTATAAGTTATTGTTATTTAGTTTTTTAGATATTTTTATATTTTTTTAGTAATATTTGTAATATATTTTATTTCGAATTTTTATAAGCAAACTTTGTATGATGGACAATTCAGCAGAAAAAAATTAGAACAAATTAGTGACATATGATTGGCTTAAACTAGGCTCGATTAATTTTTTTATTATTCCCTCATTTCATTAAAATTTGTATTTCTTTATAGATTGTATTTTAATTTACTCAATGCAAATATTTTTAAAAAATATTAAATTTTCAAGAAAGTAAATGTTTTACAAAATTAAAAGGAATTTTACAGATTTTAAGCTGGCTTATGTGTGTATGTATCCGAGAGAATTTTTTCTCTCAGAAAAAAAAAATATTTAAATTTATATAATTTTTTTTAATTATATTTAATTTCTTAAACAGTCGTATTTTATATTTATATATTAAATATTAGATTTAATTTTATTAAACACAAATATTAAATAAAGAATTAATTTATTTATAAAATTATTCTGCAACTTATTTTTCTTAAAATTCGCTAAATTTGTTTTTTAAATATGAATTTTTTGTTACTTGTAATTTTCATAAATAAACCATGCATAAAATAATATTGATTTAGAAAAATAATTTAATTTTTATTAAATTTAATTCCATTTATTTAAAATAGGAAACTCTAATATCTTTACAAGACTTTAAGTGTATACAGGGTGTAACATAAGTGATGACTTTAATTTTAAGGAGTGATTCCTTGTCATATTTTAAGTAAAAAGTTTATATAAACATATGTCCGGAAATGCTTCGTTTTCGAGATACAGGGTGTTAAACTTTTTTTTTAAATCGATTTTTCATTAATATCTCATAAACACATTTACCGAATTTGTTGAAATCTTTACATTTTGTTAGTCACTTTATAAGGCACCTTTTGGAATTCTCACATCTGGCCTTAAAAAGTCAGGGGCGTGCCCACGGGCTAAGTCGGATGATTTTTTTGTAAGAAAATATCGCCCGGTACATTTTTTGTAAGTATGATATTTCTTTTAAATAATGCATCTAAAAATGAAACGTTTTTGTCTCTTAAATTTTTTGCGTATAACATAGAATTTTTTGTTTCGTTTAGAAATAAATAATTAAAAATCATATCAGCACGTCTCGGACCTCCATAAAAATAAATAAAATGCTTTAAAATTAATTGGCAAATTACCAACATGTTTATTATTTAACAACTAAAAAAAACCCTTAAATAAATTTTTTTGCAAAACGCATACTTGACCAAAAACAAAAATTAATAAGATGCTATTTTTGATGTTTAAATTTTAATGCAATGGCGTCGCAAATGGTTACCTATTTAAAATTTATTTGTTGTTTGTGTACGCCACCTTTTTTTTTGTGCGAGATATTTGTACAAATTTAAGCAATTAAAAATACGATCGCTTAATTTTTGTGAAAAATAATAAAAACTTACTTTAGTTTTAAATATCATCAAAATTTTATTAAATCGAATGCTCGAAATGAGAACCACGACTGTCAATATAAGCACGCAATCTTCTTTCCATCGACTGGCGCACACGTTCGAAAATTCCTGGTGTGTTGCGTATGACATTAGAAGAGTTTACAATCCGGTTTCTCAAATCGTTTTCATTCACAACTGCCGTTGCATAAACAAGCGATTTCAGATATCTCCAAAAGAAATAGTCCAGAGGATTCAGGTCTGGAGATCGTGCTAGCCATAGCTGAGGTCCCCCCCGACCTATCCATTGCTGAGCAAAAGTACCATTTAGATAGTTTCGAGCGACAAGACTAAAATGAGCAGGGGCACCGTCGTGCATAAACCACATGGTATTTCTTGTTGCTAGTGGTACGTCTTCTAATAAATCTGGCAATATTTCTTCTAAAAATTGTCTGTAAGTATCACCATTCAGCCTAGGAGGGAGAAAGTGCGGTCCGATAAGATGATCACCGATAATTCCGGCCCAAACATTCACGGAAAACTGCTGTTGAAATCCACCTTCTCCAATGGCATGGGGATTATCAAAGTCCCAAAGATGGTTATTGTGGAAGTTTCTGATGTCTTCTCGTGAAAAACAGGCCTCATCTGTGAAAAGAATTTTAGCCGTAAAATTTGGATTCTGGGCAGTTTTTTGAAGAAACCACTAGCAAAACTCTAATCGTGCAGGAAAATCTGTTGGCAACAGTGCTTGCACCAGCTGAATGTGGAATGGATAAAGTAAATTTGTGTGCAAAACCCTCCAAACACTTTCGTGGCTGATGTTAAACTGTAACGATAATCTTCGCGTGCTAGTTGACGGATCGTCTTCCACTGCTTGCAGAATTGCTTCTAGTTGTGGCGTCATTATTACCCTCGGTCTACCAACGTGCTCAGCATGAGCATTGACAGATCCAATCTCACACAGACGGGCATGGAGTCTTATGAAAGTTCTTTCTGCTGGAATTGGTCTATCGGGAAAGCGTTCATGATAAATTCGACGGGCTTTTGCACCATTTCCATCTGCAAGGCCATAAATGAAATGCATTTGAGCTAATTCGGCATTATTCATAGTTAACTGCACAGTAAAACACATTCAACTAACAGTACCCAGTACCTGGTAAATGTTAATGTAAGACATAGGAATGTTCTTATCAGAGAAATTTTTATACATACCTGCATAAATATGTAGTATTCCCAATAAAAGCATTTTAGGTTTTTTTTTATGGAGGCCCGAGACGTGCTAAAATATGGTTTTTGAAATAAACGACGCAAGATACGAAACGAAGCAAGATACGAAAAAAAATTAAGAGACAAAAAAGTTTAATTTTTAGATGCTTTATTTAAAAAAATATCATACTTACAAAAAATGTACCGGGCGATATTTTTTTACAAAAAAATCATCCGACTTAGCCCGTGGGCACGCCCCTGAAATTTCTAGGCCAGATGTGAGAATTTTAAAAGGTACTTTATAAAGTGACTAACAAAATATAAGGATTTCAACAAATTCGGTAAATGCGTTTATGAGATATTAATAAAAAATCGATAAAAAAAAAATTAACACCCTGTATCTCGAAAACGAAGCATTTCCGGACATATGTTTATATGAACTTTTTTACTTAAAGAATGACAAGGAATCACCCCTTAAAATTAAAGTCATCACTTATGTTACACCCTGTATATTTATATAATTTGCACAATCTAATTAAGAAATATTTTTAGTAATTTTTTAAAGTTTGCAACTGTTAGTCTATTAATCAGTAATTGTAAAGAATTAATATGTTTTTTTGATATCAAATAAAATATACTTGAGCATCTTTTTATAAAATATATTTAGATTTATAAATATTCCTGAATTTAATTAAGTATTTATAATTAATGGAACTAAAAATTATTTAAAAATAAAAAATTTTTATTAAATTTTAGTATAAAGTGCTTCTACTCAGGTTATTGATTTAGCTCTCAAACTTTTGACTAATTTATTTAATATTTATTACACGTTTTATTTTTAGCTTTAACTCTCATAATTTTCTAAAAGGTTTTTAATTTATTTCAACTAAACAGTTTAACACAATTAATAAATGTTAAAATATGATATCCTATAAACGTCCATATAATACAAGGAGGTTTAAAACATTTTATGAGCCTAATCTAAAAATGATTTCATAGCGTTAATTTACTATTTATATGTTAATCTCATGGTGAACATAAAATTTATAATAAAGATTATGTATTTTTTGTGTAAACGGTCAAATAAAAATTATAGTGTTAACTTATGTTATTTTTGAGTTGTGTCTTTTTTACTATAGGAGTGACTCGAAAAGTGTTTTACCAAACTGAAGGTTTACTTAAAAGAGAAAGAAAACATTGATACTTTTACATACTTAACTTGGATTTTGAGCATATTTTATAAAACGCTTTTCTTCCCAATTATAAAAATTCCAAAACCAATGAAGTGAATGTATACTTACAGAATAGCTAAAACAGGGCAGTCGCCTGGCTTCAAAAATCCGCCAAAAAATGCTTCAACTATCCACGCTGAACAACTCCTTGTGCAACGCCGGAAAGTCTAAATGGGGCGCCGATCGTTTCAGCTTACCCAGCGCGTCCATGTGCAACATGCTGATTTCCCTGTAAAACCCAAACACATTTTCAAATCAACCCTATCATCTCCCTTATACAAGACTCACCTCAAATTAGGTATCTTAGTAAGCAAGGCATCACAAACAGTAACATCCCCTTTAATAGGGAGACTGTGGTTTCTATCCAGCTCCAGCTTTAAAGCTCTCAAGACGGCTTGGTTCAGTCGGCCGATTTCGGCTATTCCTTTCAGTCCGGGCCGATCTAAAACAGAATCAGCTGTAAGAAAAAGAAACCCGTTAGAAGACCTCTCTTCTAACCTAATTTAAAAACAAAAAATACTCACCTGGTGATAAGAGTACGCAAGCGGAATAGAGGGCCAACTCGGTTTCAGTCAGCTTCAGTTCGGCTAAACCTTTGGCCACCTCGAACACGCAACTGACCAGTTTCATTTCGGCGGTGTCTGACGTGTAGAAGGCGTCCTGGGGTAGCATGGTGTCGCCGTAGAGCACACGACTATGGGACAGATCCAGATATCGCGACATCCGGATAATGGCGAGCTCGAAGCTGCCCGCTTTCAATAAAACAATTTGGTCGTCCTGGCTCAGTTTCATGAATCCCGGTACCATCTTAGCGAACTCTATGATTTGCTGTATGACGGTGGTGAGTTTTTGGGCGCAGTCGAGCCATAGTTCCTCGTGGGCCATGTTTTGATAATAGACCAACCGCGAGAGGTCGTGGGGCTTCCTGAACATCTCGTGTATCTGATCGATCGAGTAGAGACAGGTGCGGGTGTGTGCGTCGGATATTGTCTTCGAGAGGAGTTCTGATATTTGACTGGGGTCTAGAAGGATGCATATAGTTAGATTATGAATTACTTTAACTTAAATGTATTTTGATTCTTCATCGTGTCCACTTTATAATGGGGTACCAGAGAATCCCATATTTTAGCAAACGATCTAAAGTTATCCACAAGAGCTATTATTATTCTATCTATATTCGCAGAAAGATCATACGGGTAAAAAAACTCAAAATCGTATTTCCAAGAAGATCCAGAACGTTTCTGATACATGAGAAGGAGCATAAAAAAATTGACTTTTGATTATTAAATTGGCATAAATGTCCATCTAAGATCCAGAAATCATAGATTATCGTTATAAAATTTCGTTTTGTCAGTACCATTTTAGGAATATACAAAAGGTTCCTGGAACAAGAGATGCGGTAAAAAGTAAAAAAAACTACTTTTGGCCCAAAAATGTGAAAGAAAATTCCAATATCCACGCGATTATTGATCTAATCTGATGCCGTTTTTTTTTTTAAATCTCGACATTTAAGTCCTTCATGCAATTTATCTAAGACCATTTCTCAAGATCACCTAGATCGTTTTAGTTATAATGCTATTTTTCGTTCAGGTTTTTTTCGTTCAATCATCGTCTTTTTTTTTAATATTTTCAAATACATCGAAAAAACACAGCCTGTATTTTCAAAACAAACCTAGATTTCAAAAAATTAAATTACAAACTAAATCAATGAACAAAAAAAGGATATATGGTATAAGTAATGAAATGGAAAGGGAAAAAGCAAAAAATAAGTACTAATTTAAAGCAAAAGCACAACTTGGCGGTGGTAGCGTAGTATCAACTTACTAAAAACAAAATGATAACTTCTACGTCATCCTAATAACATGCACCCTACTTCAAATACTAAAAATTCAAAACCCAAGCAGAAAAAAAACGCAAAATCCGAAATGAAACGACAAGCTGGAATTGCACGAGAATTCTCATGAAAACCCAGAGAATTCCACTGGAATTCTTCGTGACGTAGTGGGGTTAAAAACTTACTAGGTAAGATAACCGGTTCGCACTCGTCCCCACCACCATTACCCGCGTGTTGTTGTCCTTGTCGCACCGACGTACCCTGACCTATAGGAGAGCTGACGTACGTGGTACTATCCACATAACTAGGCACCTGAAGACCGTCTACGGAGGCACTCTCTTGTTTTACGGAGATCACCTGTATTTAGGTTCGGTTTTTTGTTTTCATGAAATTTTGATCTAACTTCCATTTTTTTTTTCAAATTGAGAATGTTCGGTTTCGATTTTTTTATGTGAATATGGTAGAAGAAATACAAAGTTTTCTGTTAGCATGTATCAAAAACGTAAGAGAAAGGAGCTTTCTCATTAATTTTTTTTTTAATCATGCTAATGCTAATTTTGTATTCTCCTGCCTATACTGATCTCATGTACAGAGTTAGATTTTGCAAAAATCGCATCATGGTAGAGTTGTGATCTACAGGAGGACTTATCAGAAACTGTCTCTATCGATAGTGGGAGACCAGACTAGAAAATCCAAACGGGTTTGTGGCTAAATCTCAAAATCGGTGGATACAGTTTCCGATATATAATGATCAAAAACCGAATATCTCCAGAGTGTCAACTAGATCGATACTAACCGTGGTGCCTCCGCTTAGATTCGTGGACGACGCTGTCGTCTGCGTAATGCGTTTGAACGCGCGTGATTCCGGAGAAAGGGGCATGGAGTTAGGTGAGGATTTCGACCCTCCTCCGCCCCCGCCACCACCACCACCGCCGCCTCCACCACCGCCACCATTGGTAGTGTTAGTGCCTGAGGGAAGTGGTTAGTTTTAAGTCTAATCAGTGCTTCTATCTTTGTATTGGATGAACTACATTCACAAAAGCTAATTTTTTAGGTTTAATTAGGGTCTACAGAAGAACTGGGCATTTAGTCGTTTCATAGCCATTTAGAAAAAAGCTGCATGTTTGGACTAAGTAAGTCCAATTATAATTTTTCTATGGTGTTACTAAGAGATCTATCTAGTATATATTTTACAAATCGATGATGACGCTGAATTTTCGATAATATTTTGATCATACCCCAAAAATCGTGCATTTGAAATATCTTTTTTTAAATTCTACAACTTACCGGTTGTAACGACACTGGCCATTAAACTGCCGGTATCGCTGAGGGCGTCCAGGCCCGGTCTGGGGTCGTACGCGGTCGTACTGTCGACGTAATCCGCCGAAATGTCGTAACCCATTGTGGACGCCGGTACTTGCGTTTGTCCAGGGTAGTACGCAGGTGTATACGAGCCTACGTCGTTGTACGTTGGATATCTAAAAAAATGTTAAATGTAGAGACAAGAGAAACCAAAATATATATTGTATACCAAAATAGTTATGCTAAATCTCTTATTAAGTATACCAAAACTCACCCTCCATTATAACTATGATGCAATTGGTCACTACTAGAGGGAGTCTGTTGTTCAAACACCGAGCTATCCGGCGCAGAGTCGTTCTGCGCCCTGAGCTGCGCCCTGTGAAACCGCACCTCGTCTTCGACTTTTTCCCTTTGCTTCTTGGACATCCGTCCAAACTTCACAGCTAAAAAAGAAACATTACAATAACTAAAACTTTAATTTCCTTGCCCTAATACGACTTATTACGTATTGTAATGGTATGCGGATGATAGCATGTTGTCGATCGATACAGTTGTGGCTCTTAAAAGGTCCTAAATTGGTATAATTTGATTAAACAATGGTTGTGACGCAGACCGTTTTGATCCTTGACGGATTTCGCTTGAGGCGATCGCGGTCGCGAATACTACAAGAGAGAGACCCAGTGCAATTGACCCACATAGCATTTCCATAACTGTACAATGCTCACTTTATTAGCTAGTTTACAATATAAATTACGGAGCGTGTAACCGTTCGTACATAAACAAACACACACTCCTCGTTTGGATTGGTTACGTTGATTAACTGTTAAAAAGTGTGAAAAAGAGCTATGGGAAATGTGCCATTTGTGGCGAAGAAGAAGTTTTGATGCATGGGCTGTACTGTTATGGTTGAAAAAATTTATTAATTTGTTATTAAGAGAATTTTTGTTTTAAATAAATGGATACAGGGCGGGAATTTTGTAATTTAGGGTATAGGGATGTGGTAAACTTAATTGGAAGAAAAGTGTTCTTGATGGCCTTTTAGTCTTTAAGATGAATTTATTTTCAAAAGCTGGTCCAAAAATTGTCTCTTATTATTATTAGAAAAAACTAGTAATTTGTTGCATTTTTATAATTTGTTTTAATTTTGGAATCCTCTAAATATTGCTATTCACATACTGGAAAAAAATATTAATTTTTAACAGTGATCTTGTTCGGGAAGAGGATTGATGGAATAAAAAAAATGTGATTGATATCTGATAAGACTATAATCTCGATGTGTTTGTTACAAATTCAAAACATTTTTATTTTTATTAATAAGTTAATATATCACCTAATAAAGTCAATATACTATAAATAATATATCACCATCTCAATAAATGTATTGTAACTTTTCCAGTTTTCCTTGGCTTTTGGAATTAGCTTTAATAATTTCATTGTTAATAATACAGCTGAATTACAATGAGAAAAGAGTACCATTATTGAATTATTGAATTTTGATTTTAATGGCATCAACGTAATAATAAAGGATGAGAAAATTATGTACCACAGTAGTAAGTATTTAAGAGTAATGTTTAACCTTAATCTAAACTTCTACAATCATGCTGATTGTATTATAGGAAATTTCTCGAAAAAAATTAGTTTTACATCTAGAATAAGTCGATATCTAACATCCTACATAAAACCTTCGCATTCAGCAAAACAAAATCGCACTCTACTTACAATTCTGTTTAACTTTGTTATATAATTTGCCGAACTAGGTACAAAACTAAGGAGTTTTAAAAGATTCAAAACAGAGCTATCAAAGCGACTCTTAACTATGATAGATGTACATCGAGACATAATATGTTAGTTGGAAATATGTTTTCTCTTAAACAGCTGATTTTATTTAATGTTTTTATTCCTATTTTTAAAATTAAAAATATTTTTTTTACAAGTTAAGTTTGTTGTGATTTTATAACACAATAAATAGAAACGGTGATATTCGTATGGAAAAATGTAAAACCAATAAACTATATTTCAATATTACAGAGGAGTCTTTATCAATTAATTCATTTGCTTTATTTTATTAAAAGTTGTACTAGTTTAATATTTAAATAATCTTTGGAAGAATTTTTTTTTAACTTATCAGCAACTTTATTTTTATATGTAGCTGTTAGCCAAATAAAGGTATTATAATTAATTTATTTATTTATTTTATTTGGGAATAAAACTAAAAATGTAATTAAAAAGTTTACTTTCCTAGGTGGTTTATTTTGCAATTTATTTGTTATATTTTAGGAATACCATTATAAGCCTTATTTTATTATAATAACTGAATTACTTAGGAAAAGTTAATTTTATTATAATTGTATTACTTAAAAATAAATATTATGTTAATATTTAATTGTTTTTAGTAATAAAGTAAAAAAATCTTATACCATTAAGAGATTTAGAGAAATTCTTTGATCCGAAGTATTAAAAAAACTTTATGCAATTGTCTTCTAAAAACTAAAAAACAGCACCATCTCTCTTTATTTTAGGAATTGTTTTTATTATTTATTATTTTAGGAATAGTATTGAAATTTAAATTGCGCTTCTCTATAAAAGAATTCTAAAAAAGCCATATAAGGTTGGATCTGTTTCCATTTTTATGATTTTTTTGGGTTTTGAAAATGGCATAAAAAAACATCATTTTACATTTGAATTACTTAGCAACCTAATAGGCCTATTGTATTTTTAAACAAAAATTTTAATTTTGAGAATAATGGGAATAACCCTTTCGATTGATTTTCTATTAGTGGTTCAATTTATGTAGTTCCATTAGCAAACATGAATTTGCCACTTTATTTCTTGCGGTTTTTGGGATATGCATTGATAATCTCAATTTTAGTAACACAGTTGAATTACACAAGTTTCTTATGATCATTAGAATACCATGTCTGTAGGCTTGAATTCTTTAATTTTAGATGGCACTGAGAATTTGAATTTAATAATAAATTCTTGAATCATCTGTTTGTAAAAAATCAGCGAAAACAAAATACGTAAAATCTAGTTTCCTACATCTCTAGTTTTATTTTTAAATTGTGGGAATACAAATAAAAGTAAAAAGGCCAATATTTTAATTCATTTATAATGCAATTTATTTTTTAGATTTTAGGAATACCATTAACATCCTAAATTATTTTAGTTTTTTTGTAATTGTATTAGCTAGAAATGGATACCATGTTGGTGAGCTCAAAGTGAGTTTTATTTTTTCTTTGATTATTTATTGACTCTGATAAGGCAAATTTAACTGCTATATAAATTAAGTCAAAAAATTATATAGTATTGAAAGGCTTATATGTGAATTTAAAAAAAAAAATTCAAAATATATTTTTGTTCAATTTTCTTATAACTTAAAACTATAAAAAAAAATCTCGTATTAATTTAAGTCTAAGGAATACCATTAAAATTTAAAATGCATTTCTTTGAAAAAAAAAATCTATAAATACTACATTTGATTGAACTTATTTCAATTTTTAAAATTTTTTCTTTGGTTTTGGAAATACCAATGAAAATTCTAATTTTAATATTTAAATTAATTTACTTATAAAAAGTATGCTATAGCTTATTATGATTTTTAAAACCATTTTAATTTTGGAAATACCCTTTCAATTAATTTTTTTTATTAAGCTTATTAGTTTGATTTTTAAAACTTTGTTAACAAATCCGAATTTGCTATTTAATTTTTTGCAAGAAAATTTCTGAAAAATAGCTCTTTGTGTTTATTTATATGTAGTTTGCACAAATTTTAAAATTATTTTTTTAACAAAAACTTTTATAAGAAATATATATTTTTTTAACTGCTGTTGGTTACTTTTTAAAATAATGAAATTAAAAAAAAAATAAGAATAGAATCCGGTTGTCGCTTTTAATAGTTCATTACACCCTAATAATTTGTTGTAACTTTGGTGTAAATAAAGAATAGATTTGAAAAGGTGGATGAGCGACTTATGAGATGTATTTTGTGATAAATCCTTACAAAAATCTCACATAAAGTGAAAAATGTTCAAATGAATTGAAAATAAATGCAAAATGTGCATACTATAATAATCTTTATTTAGTAAATTGCTACATATAAAATACAAAGAGGTTAAAACGACAAAAATTAAATATAAAAAACAAAACATGGGTCTAATAATACAATTTTAAAATATGTACTCTTAATATTTGTTTAAAAATAATTATATTATTACAGAGCAAACCTTTATAGAGCACGGAATTAAGCATTTGAACGGTGTTACACTTATGAGCTAAAATAAAATCAGTACAATTCCTAGTATTATAATTATGGACATCACGAAATAGCACTAACTTATCACATATATAATTAGGTAAAAGGCCTTTCTTCAACTTAAATATAAATACATTAACATTAAACATAATTCGTTGATGGACGGTCAACATATTTAAGACATTTAACATTATTTTAATAGGAGCATAGCGGTTACATCTCAATATTGTTCTCATTGCCCTATTTTGAATTTTTTCCAATTGAGAGATTTTATATTGCGGTAAATTATATAAAAGAGTTGAACAAAATTGTAAATGCGGAAGAGCTATAGCATTAAATAAAGTTATTTTTGTATTCATTGATAAGTTTTGTCCCACCCTATTAATGAACCCTACCTTTTTAGCAAACTTTCTCATGAGCCTGAAAAGTTAAGTTCGAGTCTAAAATTACTCCGAGATATTTAATTTGATCCTCGTAAACTAATTCCTGTCCATCCACACAAACACTTACATTTTTAATGTTAATAGAAGATGTCTTCGACCGTCTACCAAATATACAAAATTTTGATTTTGTGGTATTTAAGCTTAACTTATTGTTACAAAGCCAGTTAAACAAATTGCCAAGTTCTATGTTCATGTCGCAAACCATTTGCTGTAGATTTTGACCAACTATATAGAGCATAGTATCATCAGCAAATAAAATAATATTTGATTTTTGAGCCACCCTAACCATATTAATGTAAATTGATGTAAAATAAAAACATTAATGTAAAATAAAAACAATAATGGACCCAGAACAGTACCTTGGGGCACACCGACATCGACATTTACAGTTTCAGACATAGCATTATTAAACTTCACACGTTGTAACCTATTACACAAATAAGACTTTAACCACTTTAAAACGTTCAGCTTAATTGCTATGTGCTCTAACTTACCCAACAATATATCTCTATTAACTGTTTCAAACGCCCTTTTAAAATCCAAAAACACAGCCAACATATAATTACCTTTAAAAAAGTCAATTGCCTTTAAAAAATTATCACAGATATTCAGAAGTACAGATTTACATGAATGACGTTTACGAAATCCAGATTGGTTAGGAACTATAATTTGGTTGCTATCACAGAACTGCAGTAATTGCTCTTTTACACATACTTCTAAGACCTTTTCATATATAGGAACAGTATTGATAGGACGAAACTCATTAAACAACTTGGTATTTGGCACCTTTGGGACACGAATAACTGTCGATATCTTCCAGGACTCCGGGAAGACGCCATTTGAAAGTGAGGTGTTTACGACGTCCAACAGCCTATTTCCAGCAACATGAAGGACATTACAAAGAATCTGTTTGGAGATGCCATCTTCACCCCCGCCTACATTTTTTAGATTATTAACGACTTGTCTCAATTTAGCCATTGATATTGGTTCAAAATTCTGGAGAATATTAGTTGAGGTTGGACTTCTTGGGGCATCGCTACCTATATTTTGTTGCGGTATATTTTGAATAATCTCACTGATACTATTTATAAAAAAATGATTAAATTGATGTGCTATTGCTGCCACGTCAGTCTCAATCTTTGTTCCAAAGAGAATTTCGCTCTGTATTGCTTCAGTTTTACCCGGCAGAAGGCTAGGTACTTAGGTAAAAATCAGGTAAGTAATTGTTCATGTTTTATTGCAGTTATTAAAATTGAAAAAAAAACTAAATAATATATTTTATTTAACAATTACCATTACGAGGAGTTTCAACGTTTTCTTCTTGTTTCTTTTAGGTTATACATATTTTTATAATAAATAATTAATGATAAAATATATTGATTTATGTTAACAATAACAACTTTTAAATAATGTACGGAAAACCAATGAACCATAAGCGTAAGCTAATATTACCAACTTAAGTAAAATCTATTTAAGGATTAAATTTAGGTGGTTTTGTAAAAATGATTAAATTTGTAAAATTGAGGGTAATTTTACAAAGGGGATTAAAAATGCACTCAAAAGGTGCTAAATAATATTTGATATTAAAGAAAATAAAGTGAGTAGACCATAAAAATCATCAAGGTGAGTCTTTTTCGGCTCTTATTGCTTGTACAGATTTAAAAAAAAACATTATAGAAATACTTTAAATTGAAACTTTTCGATAAGAGAGTGTGTATAATAACCTTTTAAATTTCCTTTAAGAACTGTGAGGACTCTGTTAATAAAACAAAAAATAAATAATTAAATGTTCCAGATCTTGTATTTACTAAATTTACGTAAAAACATTTAATTTTTTTAATTTCAGTCATTTTTTATTTAATTTCAAAATTGTAATAACAATGGGCTAAAATGGAATACCAACTTGAGTTTTTTTCTTATATGCTAAAAATAATAATAAATTGCAAAAAAGCCACCAATTATCATATAGTACAATATATATAACAATAAAAGCGTATAAATAACCTACCAAGCCACGTAGTCTATTAAAGTGTTTTCAAAGTTCAAAAATTTATAAAAAAAAAATCATAAAAGATTCTTTTAAGAATATCATCCCATAATGGCTATTTTAGTTTAGTATTAGATAGAATACCTAACTTAAATAATATCCTAATATTCTGAATTAAATAAATCAATGACCATTTTGATCTAGAATTTTTGTTTTATTATGTACAAGTAGTAATAGTTTAGTTAAGTCTATTTTGATATTAGAACGCACACTATGTTTGCTGTGCAACCTTTGTTTGAAGATAATCATAAAAATAAATATTTATTGTAATTATAACGATTTTTTTTTATTTTAGGAATATCACTCTGATTGTTTTTTGTTATTAAGCTTTTTTTTATTAGTTAGATTTATTTTTTTTAAATAAATAAATTCGTGCTACTGTTTGTGATTTTGGAAATACCTAGCACTGAATTATAATATTAACGTTATAATTAAATTAGCTGGGAAAAGTCATCACAAAACGAATATCATAATGACAGGTCTATTGTGATTTTTAAGAAACGTTTTCATTTTAAGAATACCCTTTGAGATTAGATGAAATTTCATAATGAATCGTATTATATGTAACTAGTTGTTAAAAAGAGCACTATTTTAACAGGTTTATGTTTTTTTTTTAATTTAAAGGTATTTAATTATGAAAGAATTATTTGCGATAAAATTTTTCAAAAAACTTTAAACTTTTAAGTCAAAGATAAAAAGTTAAATCCATATGTGATTTTTTGGCTAATCGTGGATGTGCATTCATAGCATCTCAATATATATCCTAAAGTTGACGTTTTACATTACAAAAACGGCATAATAAGCAGAAAGTAAAAAAAGACGCGAATGAAAATTGCATTTTAAAATTTATAATTGACATAGAGAATTTAAATTCATAAAAAAATGTGCACAAAAGCACTGTGATATAACTTATTGCTCATAACAAAATTTAAAAAAAATATTGCAAAATTGGCATCGTTTTATAAAAGCCACATATTTTTTTTTAAATATTTAAATACAGTTTTTAAAATTTAAATTTATAAAAAAATTTTGTAGTCCCTTATTGACCATGCCGAAATTTCAAAATAAAAATTAGCATCCTCTACCTTGTATTTTACGTTTATAAACTTTTTTCTAAAGAATTAAGAGTAAGAGTCATTAAAAATTTAATTTTTACGCAAGTTTACCCAGTATATGTTAAATACGATTTACTGGATTAACGTGGACATACATAAATATAAAAAACTCTTCCAATTTACTCGTTATAAGCAATTTTTAAATTAAATTTCGCGATAATGATGATGTTGATGATGATGAAACAAGATTAATGTAGTACTCACCATCTCGACTCATGCCGAGCCTGAGGCACTTTTGCAACCGACAGTACTGACATCGGTTCCGGTTGACCCTGTCTACCACACAATTTTTGTTTCTGGGACATTGGTAATTCACCACGGAGCTCTGCGAACGTCGAAAGAACCCCTTGCACCCCTCGCAGGTTATCACCCCATAGTGGACACCGCTGCTTTTGTCTCCGCATACCTTGCATGGTATGATTTCTATTTGTGCTGCAAATAAATTAGAAAATGTTAATATTTTTAAACAAAACAATGTCATATATATGTCATTTGTATATATAGATTCATTCTTTTATTAACGTTGTAAATCTGCAAAACGTATTTCGATATTTTTTCCTGTTTAATAGTAAATGAAGCACTGAATTCCTAGCAGTGTATCGATTTTTACAAAACAAAATGCCTAAAGCGTGAGGGCAGCTATTTAATGGATTTTTTGTGTAAAATATCCTATTAACAATAATTTAAAATATCCCACTAAATTACAGTGAATTAGTTATTACACAAGCTGATGTAGATGGAGAATTCTCAAACAAATTTAACATTCATTGATAATTACAAATTATAATACGTAAACCATTGATGTTGAAAAGGTAACAAACGTTTAAGATTTGTACAACAGTAAGAACCCTAGGGAAAGAATGTGCTTTTTTCGTAATAATTCAAATCAGTTTTCAAGTAATAAAAACTGAAACTGGTTAAACTCTTGTCATGTATATATTTATTGACTCAATTAGTTATACATTAAAGTTATTTTATTTTTTGGACCTGATCCAACACAAAATACTCTATTACTCCCTCATTAGTTCGAAGTCATTTCCTGATAATTCTAAAAAAAAAAATAAATAAAAGAACGCACTTATTGCGAACTAGAGTGCGAACGGCCAGCCAGCTCTCTGATTGTTTAAGCAGGAGATAAATTACAATTACATTAATTTCACATTAATTATTTACTTAATGCGACCGATGTATAATTTAACTGTTGTTATTACATAAATGCTACTGCGCTACCGCATTATTTCAGTCAGTCGTTGTCGAGTTCGACGACCTCCTGATTTATTTGATTTTAATAGATTAACGGCTGGTTTGTATTTGTTTTTCGTAAAGCTGAGATTTACTTTATTGATTTTGAAGTGATTTTCTGGTTTAAGTTTTTCGTCAAAGTTTATACAGAAAATTACTATTTTTTGCACATTTATAATTATTTATAACTAGCGTGTCTATCAAAATATAAATTAACATAAGAGTATGCAATTTCTTTGGCCACATCCGGAAGATTGGTTGAAAAGACAAAAATTTAATTTCTTGGTGAAATACTCAGGTTGAAAATAGTAAAAATATTATTTCTTTAATGAAATCTTAAATATTGATACAAAATCAGAAAAAGACAATTTCTTTGACAACATTTTGAAGTTCAAAATAGCGTATATTGCAATTTCTTTTTTTTACATAGAAATTTAAAAGCTTGGTTCAAAATAGGAAAAATGCAATGTGTTTTACAATATTTTAAAATTTTAAGAACTTATCTTAAATTGAAAAAAAATTACTAAATTTTATTATTTGCGCTTCAAAATAGAACACAGAAGTTTTTGAAGACAAATACATTTTTTTTATCAAGGTTTTCAAGTTCATTTTTTTTTATCAAGAAAAATAGGAAAAAACACGAAAAATTTCTATAGAGTTGACAATAAATAGAAATGTTAATGTCGACGATTTGGCTTTCATCAAATCTTTTTTATATAATAACATTATTTTCATAGTATCTTAAAGTTATAAGAAATTACTTTAATTGCCTAGAAGAAACAAAATGAATTAATTTTTTTGGCAAAATTTTAAAAATTGTTCTACGTAAAATGCAATTTGTTTTATGAAATCTTGATATTCCAAAAGGAAACGTAAGGTTGGCTTGAAATAAGTACGATTTTAAGGAAAAAGAAACAAATATTGAATTTTATAAAAAATAATAATTCTGTCATTTTCTAATATATATTTTTCCAAGGTTTTCTCTTTCTAAAAATCAGCAAAATAAAATCTTTGATCTATTTAGGCTTTTCCCAACGAAATCAAAAGTAATGAAGATGCCTTTAAGAGATTGCTATTTTACTTTCAGTTTTTTAATTTAACATTTCCTAATATAGCACTTACATATTCCATATAATATTATTTTCTAAATTTGCCCTTCTTTATTAATGCTAATCGTTTGCTATGAAATATTTATATTATTTAGAAGACAATTAGTAACTAAATTTTTAATATTTTAGTTAAATTAATATTTATTTTAGATTAAACTTATAATAAATATTAAAACAACAATAATAATTTAGGCATTTAAAAAAAGTTAACAAAATAACTCCAGAATCTTTAGGAATAAATAGGGACCCACAAAAAAACTAGAAAATTAAAATATTTTTCTGAATTAATTACCAAAAAATACTTAAATTAATCGTTTTTAAATAGAACTCACACCCTTGTAAATTATGCATTTACTATCATAAAAAAATAGTTTAAAAATTGATTTTTTTAGTAATTTATATTAAAAAAAAACGAATTGATTAATTGAACTGTATTTCCAAGATTCCAGTCCAATAAACTATTCATTCTTCTGATCGATTGGAACAATTAAAATATTTCATATCAAAAAGTAAAATCAGAGAAAACCAATGAAAAACAACTAAAAAATATTAAAGAAATTAAAGGAAAAACCTTTCTATAATAAGTAATTTATGAAAATAAAAAAAAATTTCGGTAACCTATTTTCCTGGTATTTATAAGCAACCTTTACTTCCTCAAAGGATACTCGTATATTCCATATTAAAAAATGTAAATTATTTTATATCGTAAGGATGGAAAACTGAATGAAGAAAAACTGCAAGAAAACTAAGAAAACTAAAAAAATATAAAAGCACTAGAAGAAACTACTAAAAATTACAAATGTAAGGAAACATTTTTGGTGAGTTTTTATAACCAGGTCCTCCTGACTGAGTAGAATCCTTTAATATCCTGAAAGTTGCCTAACCAACAAAATTTTTTTTTAAATCTTCCTGGCAATTGCAAAAATAAGAATATTCCATATTGACGAGATAAAAAAATATATAACAACACAAGGACAGTAAAAACTAATAAAAATATTAATATTATTTATAATTACCCTTTTTATTAATATATAATTACCCTAATTACTTTTTCTCCTGCTATGTTATGTTACTGTATATATGAGGTATATATATTCGAGATTGAAATAAATGCTTTCTCGTCCTTTTTAAAATTAAAAAACCTATATAAACATGATTTAAACATAACATAGTAGGAAAAAAACCGTAATTAGGGTAACGCCATAAAGAAAATAAGGCGATCTGTTTCATAGGACTTTTATTTAATGTTTTAATTATTAATTTATTTATTCATTTATTTGTCTATTTAATTGCAAACGAAATATGTACCGAAATATGTCCATAAAACTACTAATAAAATCTCCTCTTAACATTGAAAAAAATCGCCTAAAAATGTTAAAGCTTTAATAAAGAGGAAACCAGACAACTAAAATTATTTTTTAAAAGCATTAACAAAATTAAAAGAGTAAGCTCTATATCCTATTTCTCTTTCTGGCGTAAAGAAGAAAATATAATAAGTTGTCAACTTTAACTGATTTCTTTCGATGACATAAAAAGTATATTAAAACATGAGAACAGTAAAAATTAATTTAAAAAAATGTTAAGAAAATAGAGACAAGCAACAAATATTTAATAAAACACTAATAAAAGTAAGAATTGAAAGCGCAGAGTAACCAATTTAGTAAAATGCTTAAATAATTAAAAAAATTAGCAAATAAAGAAGCTTCCCAGAATTATCAGCAATAAATGAGAGTGCCTAAAAAACAATATATTTTTTAAATTACCGGTTTTTACAATAACTCTTATGTATTAATTACTCTTAAGAAAATGTCAAATTTACAAATCTTCTATAGAACTAAAGCGCAAAAGCTCTAAAGAGCTTGCCTGTTCATCAGATAACAAAATGTTATTAAAATAAAAATTAAAATTTTAATACTTTAGAAAAAAATATATATAAAGCCACAAACAACGTCCTAAGCTCGCTTAGTCATGAGCCAACTTACTTATATAGATACTGAAATAAAAGACATAAAAGATACATTTACCGACAACTAATAAAAAACAAAACAAACTTAAAATTTTCAACTCCCGAATTTAAAAAAAAAGTAAAGAAAGACGTAAAAAATATATTAAATCATGAGAGCAGTAAGAATTAATAAAAAAAAATAAAAGATAACTGAGATAACTAATAAATATTTAATTAAACATAGTAAGTAGTAAAAGCGTAAAGCAATGAATTTAGTAAATTGCGTAAAACATAAAAAAATATTAAGTAAGCAAAGTTTCATAATTAAAAATATAAAAAGACAATATTTTGTTTTAAAATTACCGGTTTAGAAAAAAACTTACAATAGTCTAAAAAGCATTTTTAATTAAATTTGTCAAGTTTGGTGATACGTAAAAAATATAATTCATAATGAGGACAGTAAAAACTAATTAAAGAAAGTGAGAAAATTTTTAATTGAACACTGATAAAAGTCAAAATTAAAAGCCTAAAACAATTTTTCTGAATTAAGTAAATCGTGGAAAAAATTAAAAATAATAAGTAAATAAAAGAACTTTTCAGAATTTGCAGCACTTATTAATGATGCAAAAACATAAATATATTTTTTTAATTACCGGTTTTTAAGGGAAATTTACAGAGGTTTAGAAAACATTTTTAAATAAAACTGCAAAGCATATTTTCTGAATATAACGAGTGTTAAAAAAAATATATTAAAATTTTATTTCTTGAATTTAAAAAAATATATGGAAAGACGTAAAAAATATATCAAATTTTAAAGACAGCAAAAACTAAAAAAAAAAGTGACATAAATAACAACCATTTAATTAAGTAACAAAAGTAAAAAGTAAAAGCGTAAGGCAACGAGTTTAGTAAATTGCGTAATTAATTAAAAAATATTAAGTAAATGAAAGAGCTTTTCCAAATTTATAAAATATAAAAAAAACAATATTTTTTTTGCAATACTGTTTTTTTTTTAAATCTTACAAGAGTCTAAAAAGAATTTTTAATTAAAATTTGTACAGTTTCTAAATATAACAAATATATTAAAATTTTGATTAAAGAAAAAACTAATTAAAGAAAATTTAAAGAAAAGTAGAAAAAAATATTTAATAACACATTAGTAAAAGTCAGATTAGTGTTTGTAGTGTTGAATTAAAAGCGTAAAACAACGAATTTAGTAAATCGTGTAAAAATAAAAGATAATAAGTAAATAAAAGTTATAAATGAAAATTATTAAAGATGCATAAAAATAAATATATTTTTTTAAATAACCGGTTTTTAAGAAAAACATACACAGGTTTAAAAAGCATTTTCAATTAAAACTGTAAAGTTTACTTTTTGAACATAACGGATTAAAAAAAAAAATATTAAAATTTTAAATCTCAAATTAAACAAAAATATTTGGAAAGGCGTAATATCTATATATCAAATCATGAGGGCAGTAAAAACTAATAAGAAAATTTTAAGAAATATGAGACAAATAATCTATATTTTATAAAACACTAATAAAAGTAAAAATTAAAATGTAAAGCAACGAATACAGTAAATTACGTAAAAAAATTAAAATAATAAGGAAATAAGAGAGCTTTCCAAAATTTTCATCATTAATAAAGGGGCACAAAAAATAATATTTTTTTTTTAATTACTGGTTGAAAAAAAAATTTAATTCAAAAATATGTTGAATTCTTTTTGAGTATACCTCTTATAGAGTTAGCACTTTTCCGTTCCTCGCCATCCAAAAGTTGCGGCGGTGGTGTGGAGGAGTCCACAGAACTAGTTTCGTGGCCCCCATACAAATCCCTACCGGCACTATTACTATCGCCAACACCCCATGTTTCACTACCATTAAACAAATCCGGAAAATTGTTCATTTTTCACCGATATCACTACCAAACTGTACAGTTCGACCGGTTCCTCTGACACCAAGAGGGCGCATAATGGCGCAGGTAGTCAGTCGTCGATCGTCCGGCCGATACACCCGATCCGAGTCCAGCTGATTTCTTTTTTTCGGGAAAAACTGACTCACTAAACACAAAAAAAATTCAACTGGGTCACTGAACTATTTCACAACAACTAGGTGAGATTTTTCGCCGTTTTTAGAAATATGAAACGTACGTCACATCGTATCACATCGACCTCCATGTTGAACCTGAAATAACGAATTCTGGGGGGGAGGGGCGTTGGGGGGTAACACAGAGAAAACCCGCAGCACCCGCGAAAACAAAAGAAGTGTAAAAGAACTCTATTATCGTATTAAAAAGCGTTGAAAACAATTTCGGATGAATCGGAATTGACAAGAGAACGCGCGCGAGAGTCATACGCGAGATAAAGGGTCATTGGTAATTTCACAAAGTAAAATATTTCTACTGTGGGTCGATGACCTGCGCGTCACAACACAACAGTAACAATCGTGTTGTCATTAGCCAGTTTTATAATAAATACCTCGCGGTAAAAACATCTTTTTTTTTTTTTGGGGAAAATTTCGACAAAAAATGCTCTATTTAAAGCAAACCCTTATTAGCAAAGTTATGCAAAGTGACGCAATAATATTGTTCTAAAAGGTATAAATGAGTAGACCCGGTAAGTTCGTTAAACTTGACTCGGTAACTTTTGGAGGTTCAACGACCTTCACGATTTTAGGCAACAGAGAAGCCATTCACACTACGGTCGAACGTTAAACGGTGAAAAGCGTCAACTGACGAGGTCTTTTTTTTTAGCTGCGGTAAGACGACCATAAGATATCTTTGATTTTTTTGGGGGGGTTTTGGCTTTGGAAATGGCAACCTTGCAAGGTCGTGCAAATCCCAAGGACCTCTTAAAGGACATTTTTATTGCGATTTAATTACAAGAAATGGGGAATTTCTAAAATTCTCTACGTGTCTGAAACGTACATTCCCAAGCAGCACGCGAAGGCTACTACTAAACAAAATTACTTTATACTAGAAGCTAGTTATATTTAGGGCATATTGAACAATAAAATGTTACTTAACAGGGCTCAACTTTCGTTTAGCTGTATTTAGTTCTGTAAGAAATTGTATTTAGTATTTGAAAGTACTTAGTATTGCAGGTCAATATAGTTTTTATGTTTTTTCCAAAATTTCAAATATTAAATTATTAATAAAATCTTAAATTTTGTTATTAGTAACGTTTTTTTTGAGGGTTCGGTTTGGTTGGGTGAGGACATATTGAAGCCACTTTGGATTGGGTTGGATTGAGTGAAAATAAATATTATATAAAAACCAACCCAACCAAATAATTTATGAAAAAAATGATGTATTTTCGCAATGTTTTTAGCATATATATATATTTAAAAAAATATCTAAAAAATAAATCATAAACATCTATTCATGTAACTGATTTCACTTATCCTAAAGTCGTCAAATTGTAAATGATCGATGCATTTCCGTAGAAAAATTTGGGTAGTTTTTGCTTAACTGACATTTCCAAATATTAAATAAACCATATTTTTTTATTTAACTGATTTCAGTTGTTCTAAAGTCCGGAAAAAATGGACAGGACGCATTTCCGCAGGAAATTTTTTGGCATTCTATGATCATAGGGGCTATTTGAAGCTAAAAATGTAATTTTTTCTTTAATAGTAGATTTCAGCTAAACAAAATTTGGACCCTTAACAGCAAATTTTATAGATAACTATATGACAGTTAATTAAAATGTTTTTATAATTCAATAACTCATTTGGTATTAATTAATCTTATATAACCTTTGTGAATTAAGCAAAATTTATGATTTACTTAGTTTATAATTAATTTAAAATATATATTTTATAAAATCGTTTTATAAAGGTTGAGTAGTAAGGTGAAAGAAAACTTAATTATAAAACAAATTACTGACTTACAAACCAATGACTTTAAAGTTATAAAGATTATCTTAATAAAAATATTTTCTTAAACACTTTAAAATGTTATTCATTTACTATTTATAAAAAAAATATTTCAGTACAAATCTTATCAAATCCAGGAGATTTTTTGGTCTTTTTTATAAATTTAATTAAAGTTTTTTTATAATTTTTAATAGTCCCTGCCCAGAAACAAATTTAAAAATTAAAAAACATATTGTTTGACATTTCAGGTTTATTGTCAATAATGTTTTTAGGTTTTTAATTTTTTTTTTGCATACTTTTCTCCCACTGAGCATTTTTTTTTCAATTTTTTGGTTTTTGTTACAAATTTTATTGGCCGATTCCCATAAACATTTAATGTTTTGTTGGTTATTTAATAACTTTTTAAAATATTGTTTGTTTGACATGGCAATAGAGTTTTCTAGTCTCCTTTTACACTTCTATAAAGCTATTAAATCAGATAGAGATTTTTTTTAATTCTTGATAAAGATTTTATTAATAGCCTTTAGAGGGCTTTGACTAATCTAACCGTTTCTTAAAATAATTACTTGGTTCCTTTTAACTATTTTATATGATATTTGTTATGCCTCTCTAAAAGTGGTTAGTCATTTCATATATTCTTCACAGGAATAAAAATAATTCTATTAAGTCTTTTTTTCATTTTCCATAATTAATGTACTCTTTAATCTTTTTATTTGGAGAGTTATTACATATTTTCTGATTTACTATTTCGATAATAGTGGGATAATAATGATCCGTTATCTTGTAATTTAACAAATAAGCTTTTATGTACCCGGAATAACTAGATTTGACAAAATAGTGGTGGAGGCAAGATTTTTGTAAATTTCTATACACAACGTATATTAATAACGTTTGTACTTTAAAAGAAATTAAGCAATTCTTAGGCTCGCTTGGCTATTATCGCAAGTTTATTAAAAAGTTTGCTAAAATTACAAAACCTCTTACCCAATGTTTAAAGAAAAATGTAAAAGTAATTCATAACAAAAAATTTATTGATTGTTTCAATTTTTTTTTCTGTCTAAATTTTAACTTTTTTATTTAACTTTGTTTTTAATTTAATTTTTTTTAAATATGTAATTTTACTCATACGTGTCTAATTTTATTTATAAATGTTTCATTTATTATTCGTGAATATATACGGCCTCTAGAGTTTCTTTTGTCTAATAACAGTTCTAATTGAAACATCAAGTACCTTCCTCCTTTTCTCTAATTGAATCGGTGAGTGGAAGAACGATATAAACTTTAAACCAAAATAGCAAAAACGATCTTTAACACTAAATCTATCTGATGGACCGAAAAACGATATAACTTTTGAAACCTATATGCTTCATGACAAGGGGGTAATTTTGCGTTGAGTGAACAACAGTATAACTCCAGCTTTTATATCGTTCTTCCACCCAATGTGGGAATACTGCGCGTGAGCTGCTTCAGTCGGTAAGTCTGTCAGTTGCCATCTTGTTTTTTTCTTGATGTTGTTTACTAGTTAGCAGTCACGAGTCACTGCCAGTTTGCACTGTATTCGATTGATCCTTTTGAACTTTTGAGTGTAAATATCTACTTGCTAATAATTTCACTAAAAATCATAATACCTAGCAGTAGTAGTAGTGAGAGTTCTAGTACAGATAGAGGAAAATGTAGCCGAAAAAGAACATGCCCTGAAAAAAAGGAGCGCAATGAAAGAAAGAAGGCTCGTCTTCCTGGAGAAAAATATATAACTAAAACTGGCAAATTAGTCGACAAAAAGTTTGTCAAAGGGGACTGCACGTAAATACAATGAACTCTTAATATTTGCTTAAGTAATCAGGGAATATTTTTATTTAAATCAGAGAAAATGTACATTCAAGTTTTTTTATACATTCTATTTTACCAACAGTTTGTATAATAATATTCTTTTTTTTCAGATGTAAAAATAAATGCATGTCAAAACTTACACCGGACGAAAAAGAAGCAGTTTTAAGAAAAGTTTACGAGAAAGGTTCAAAAAATGAACAGGATGTATATTTACATGGATTTATGGGTTGTAGACAAGTAGCTAGGAGGCGACCAGATGGGGAAGATAGGAAGAAAAATAGGGAAGTTACTTTTTGATATTACATACGGAATAATAATTTAGAGAGGCAACCAGTTTGCAAGGCAGCTTTTCTTAGTCTGCATTCAATATCAAATTCTAGATTACAACGATTAAATAAACTCTTGGCTGCTCAGATGTCACCTAGAGATCTACGTGGTACACATAATAATCGACCAAATGTCGTAAAACCCGAGATTATTACGAAAATACAACAACATATTGAATCGTTTCCCTATAAAAACTCTCACTACCGTTCTAAAGAAGTTCACTATCTTGATTCAGCTCTAAACGTCAACATTATGTATAATCTTTTTGGAAAATTACACCCGAACTTAAAAAATACAGTAAAATATGAATTTTATTTAAAGTTCTTTAAAGAAAATTTTGCATTGAAGTTTGGAGGGCCCCAAGTTGATGTTTGCAGTCAATGCGCAATATAGTATTTGACTATATTCAAAATATGCCACTGCCTGTTATACCCGTCCAAGAAATGTTTTATTTAAGACAATTGTGGCTGTATGGATTTGAATTACATGATTTAAAAAAAGACACTGGGCACTTTTATACATTTCATAAAGGTCAAGCTGCGAAAGGTCCAAATGAAGTATGTACATTTATAAACAATTATGTGCAGAAAATGCCTGCAGAGATTCAGGAGCTTCACATATTCTCAGATGGATGCCCGGGCTAGAACCGAAACAACACCGTAGTGAGATAACAAGATACTTATTGGCTCTTGCAGCTTTAAAACGGTTTCGTGAAATTCATCAATACTCCCCAATGCGTGGTCACTCTTTTTTGCAAAGCGACAGAGACTTCGGCTCGCTCAAGAGAGTTATAAGAAAATATGATAGAATCTATGTTCCAGAGGATTACGAAAACATGATACTTTCTTGTCGCAAATTAAAATCATTTACGACGACAACAATACGCAGATATAATCGAGTACAAAAACTGGTGGCCCAACCACTACAAGAAAACTTGTCAATCTTCCGATGAAAGAAAAGCTAAATTTGCAATATCAAACTACAGGCAATTCATTTATGACAGTTCCACACCCGGGTATGTCATAACTAGAGCGACTATATTGACGGACTTGTCACAAGAAATTTCAAGTTAATCAAACCTAAAGCAGTCCCAACTTACATACTCAAAAATGTTAGCGATCAATGTAAAAAAAATTGAAAATTTGAAAAAGGTCATGCAATATATGACTGGAGAAATTTTGAAATTTTTCTACCATATAACGTCATTGGAAACCACTAACATGGAAGCTGAAGACTAATGGCCTTGAAATTAATGTTTTTTCGTGTTATAAGAATCAGGTTTTGTAATGTATGTTAGATACTATTATAAATAATAAACAATTTACAAATATGCAACTCAGTTTATCAATTAACATTAACAATTTAAAGAATTTAAAAAGTTGAGCGGAAAAACCGTATAACTCCTAGTACTTTTTGTCCCGCATCTTAGACAAAAATAAATTTAAAAAATATTTTATTTTATATTCTTTTAAAGAACTCGATTTCATGTAACTTTGCAATGTTGAAGACTTGTAAAATAAATACTTTTTGCCCAAAACAGTTTTTTGTGATTATCTCTAAACCACATTTTTGGAGTTATATCGTTATTCACCGATTCAATTGTATTATTGATGTAACCATGATTCTTTAAAAAACTACTAAAAATATGAAAGAAAGAATCTTAAAGAGGAAAATATTTTTTTATTAAAGAAATGTAAATTTTTTTGAAAATTATTTAAAATTTTAATATTAATAAAATTTGCTAATTTTTTTATAGGCATTGCTTATTACTTTTAAATATCGACACCTCATAGGCCAAATGGCGTAACCCACAAAATAGCCGAAATTAAGTTAAGTACATATCTCGATTCTTCTCCGAAAAATACATTAGCTGGCCAAATGATATAACCCACAAGAAAAACTAAGTTATCAAAAAAATTGAAAAACATAAAATATCCAAGTTTGGAGTAACCGTTTTAAAGAGTGGCCAGTTGATGTATCCCCCAAGTGTAACCCTATTTCTTAAAGGATTGACCTAACATGAACAAGGCCAAATGCAGTAAGCCATATTATTCAAAAATAATGTAAAAAAAATGCGCAAAATTGTCAGGAGCCATATAACGTAACCCACACATGCTCACATGTATATTAGCGTAAGAACTCAAGGAGTGATCTGTGTTTCTTGTTTTGCTGATATTTTTATTTTTCTAAAAAAGTGTCAGATAATATTCTTAACTTTTTAATAAGCCAAATAATGTAACCCGCATTTTTTTTAATATTGTTAATTTTTTATTTATTAATATTAGTTTTATTAGGATTTGCTTTATAAAACTTTTTCTTAACAAAATTAGCAACAAAAATCTAAAATTTTACTATTAAAAATAATTATAATCAAAGATTTATTAAATTTTTTGACCCTCCTGTAAAATATAACTTTTGTGGGTTACGCCATTTGGCCTATGAGGTGTCGATATTATAGAAAGGAACATGAATTGAAAAAAACTGCTAAATATACAAATAATTGTATATGGAATTTCTAAAAATCTTCTTCGACTTCATAAGGCTTATTTGAAAATTAATATCTCTATATTTCATTTATTCAGACAATAATATTATGTCATTATTTTGTATCTTTAACTTTATTATTTTCTCGAGTAAAAATTTCTTAAAATTGTACATTGTAAACCCAAAAAATTTACATAATATTAATCAATTAAAACTTAAAACTGATTAAAACACAAAACAGCAGTTGCCCCAAGATAAGATGTTAACAAACTCCAAAACGCCCGATAAAACTCGCTACTTATGCCACGTCAATGGCATGCCAACAAAGTTTCTTAAACAATACACTGACTATAGTTTAATATTATTTAAATCGCAACTTATCTGTTAAAAAATCAAGGAAAATAACAAGAAAATCCGACCCTGGTTTTTGGAGAACAGTTCCGTATGGAGGCGCGGTTGTACGAAAAGGCATTGAACTCGGGGTTATTCACTTCCCGAATAATAATCTCTTGGACGCCGCTCCGGACTTTCTGTCAATTGTCAATTTAGAAAAAAAAAACAAAAAAAAAAACTAATAAAAATTCAAAAAAAATATGGCGGCAAACCGTGTGTGTGTGTGTGTGTATGTAATACGAAAGAGAATAAGTGTATATGTATGTCTATTTTAAGCGTGGAGTGAATGACCGATTACCGCAAACAGATAAGGCAATAAAAACATTGTTTGAGTTCGTCTCATCGGGTTTTGTAATAATTTTTTTTCTTGTAAATTATTATCATATTTACGGTGCTGCCGGTTTTTTCCTAATAAAGCCCTTTAAAAAAAAATTGTTTAGCACATTGGTCACCACTAGAACTACAATAAAAAAAAAGTCACTTCAGAAGGCACTGAATTGTTGGTCACGACTTATTATATCACACTACATCCAACCCTAATAATTTTCATCACAGTTATGCAATTTTCGCCGCGTTTTTTTTAAATTTTGAGATATTTATCACATTTTCTTTTTGCTCACGTACTCCTCGGGACGGAATTTTCTTCTCCGCACGGCGAACGCGGAGGAGATGGATTTTCGGACATTTTTTTTTTCGGGTTGGAGTGAGCCCTCTAGCAAATCGTCCGTGTATCTGTGAAGTAATCCGAGTGAGCGCGTTTACGGAACTATCAACGAAACGAAGACGATAGCGGCGTCTCTGTCGGACACGTAGACGAGATCGGGCGTCGGAACGGTGAAGTGTGTTTTTTGACGCCGGTGTGTGACGTAGGGGACCCCCACTTTGAAACGCGGGTTCGTTGACCCCCGGGACTGAACCCTATGACTACGTTCCCGCGGGGTTGTCGGATTTTGTCTTCGGGATGAGAAACACGGAAAAATTGCGTTTTATTTATTTTCCGAAGTGGTGTTTTGAGTTACTTATTTTATTGGGTATTACGTCACTTATAGCAAAAATCAATTTAGAATATTTTATCTCACACGCTCACAAAATTGAAAAGAAGAAGAAAAAATTAAATAATTATCTTAATATATTAAATACTTAATGCAAAATAATTATTAATTTTTGGAAAATTGCTTTAAAGAGTTTGATAATCCACGTATAAAATTGACTCAACCAATTTTTACTACAAACCTTATTTTACCATTTATTCATGAAAATGAATTTAATAAAAATGTAATCTATAAAATTCCTTGTACTTGTGGTAAATTTTACATAGGTGAAACGTGTAGACCATTACCAAGGAGAATTAATGAACAGAAATCTTACATAAAAAACAATGATTTTCAAAAATCTAAAATTACACAACATGCATTCGACAATAACCATATAGGTAATAGACAGGAATGCATCCTCAATTTTAGCAAAGGAACCAATTTCCAAATTACGTAAACTAAAGGAAAGGGCATTTATAATGTAAAATGAAGATAAATGCTTATAGAGCTACTTGTTCGTATGATTTAAATAATACATGGATTCCTTTATTAAAAAGAGAGGTAGATCAGGGTATTCTCAAAATTAATTAATGATTTAAAATATTTGATATTCACATATATTCTACCATTAATTTACATGAAAATCACACCCCTTTAATTTTAAAGAAGTATCCTTTGAATTTTTTGTTATCTTTTAAAATAGTTTGTCAAACTATTAATAAACCGTCAATTCATATTAAAAAAAAAGTATTTAAAGTATTTTCGAATTAGGAAGTTTTGATGGTATTACATAGCTGAAAATTTACAAGATAAGTATATTTTAATTTATTTTAATTACCTTGATAACGATAGTAGATATAACTATCGAAACGTTGGTTCAAATTAGGTATTTTTTAAAAAGTAGGTCTTCTTGCTGTTTTTATCGTTTTTTAATTTTAATATTCATAACAAAGTTAGGTAGAATATTAAAAAGAAGAAGGAAGCTCAGAGATTAATAGATTAAACATTTGCTCTTAGGTATATAAAAAATCTATTATACCTCAAGTAAATTATTGTATTTAAAACTTATTGAACTTAAATTAAATTAAGTATATCGAACGGTATCATTACAGATTTGAGTTCAAATTTCTTTTAAATACGTGAATAAGTCTATTTTCTTCATCTTTTCAATTTTTTGAGCGTGTGAGATACAAATTTTTAAATTGATTTTTGCTATAAGTGACGTAATATCCAATAAAATAAGTAACTCATTATGAATTCATCACAACAATACAGATTTTACTTAAGTGGTGTTTTGTGGGTAAACTGGCCAATTACTGAAGGAAGCTATTTGTTTCTAGCCAATGTATCGAATGTTTCGAAACCTGAAAATTTTCTCTATTACCAAATAAAAGTCAAAAAAATTTTTTATCATATTTTATTTGTACTACTATTCAGGACGTTTTAAAATTTGATCCTCAACTATAAGAGATACGAAGTTAATTAAATTGAGGCAAAATTAAGGATTTTTTAACTTAACACTATATAAAAAATTTAAAAGATAATCGACAAAAAACCAAATTTCGAAAAATCGATTTTATTTTTTTCTGAGCTTATTTCGTATCCGATTTTAAAATAATTTGCTCGTTTGCTCTGCTACTTTTTTCGTACTGCATTCCAGATAGCATTGTTTGTCCAATGGACATCCAAAATTTATCCAAATATTATCCAGTATGTCCGAGTAAAATTGATTGGACAGCCAATTTAGGACATCATTAGACTGTAATGATGTCAGTAGTGATGTAAGGATATCCATTTGTGTTCTTATTATTATCCAATGTTTCTATGCAATGAAAACCATTGAATTCGAAAAATTTGTCAAAATCTTATAGAAATCATTTTAAAATAACTCTTTAAACAAGACTAAAATAAAATAACAATAATTTAGACAAACTCCACTTACATACTAATAATGGATTTCAAATAGACATCCAAAAGTGTGTTGTTGCTTTATTGGATATCATTGGGATAATATTCGGATGT
Source organism: Anthonomus grandis grandis (assembly GCF_022605725.1). NCBI lineage: Eukaryota > Metazoa > Arthropoda > Insecta > Coleoptera > Curculionidae > Anthonomus > Anthonomus grandis. The sequence goes on along the minus strand of NC_065557.1, from coordinate 8,647,093 downwards.
CTATAAGATAGTTGGTTTGTCCAAAAGCAGACATCCATTGAATAATCAATGGCTTAAAGGGTGCTGTCTGGGATGGTTTTTTAAAATATTTAATAATAATATTATCAATAAATCATTTTATTGTTCCAATTAATTATAACAATTTTGCAGATACAAAACAAATATATAAATGAAACAAATGGTCTTGATAGTCAGCTTCTCTCCAAAAGGAGAGGCTGTTAAAGCCGTAGAAAAATTCTAAGCCGTACTTACATTTCTAACCTAAGCCTAATAAAACCCAATACATTAATGAAGTTAGATGACTCGGTCCATTATGTTAAGCGGTACAGAGATAGTATATGGGAAAACTATTAAGCTCTGGTCAAAAAAAAATAAAAGAAAATTGTATGTATAATATCTTATTTTCTCTGAAATGCATATAAACGCCCATAAAAACTCATTCACTGAGAAGCCGCTGTCTGATCCTTCTTTTGAAACAGGATAAAGATGTGTTAAAATGAGTAACTTGGAATTTATTTACGGTTGACGCTACGAATCCTCTTTTAAAAAGTTCCTTATTGTGCTTGGGGATCGTAAGGATGTGCTTTCTACGTATATTTATATTATGAACATCAGTTCTGTAAACAATTTTCCTACTGAGATAGATAGGACACTGAAATTTAATGATGTTATAAAACAGACAAGCCGAGTGCAGTACACGCCTATTGAACATTGACAACCAGCTAAGTTCTTCAAGCTTATGTGATACGTGTTGTTCACGTCTTATGCCACATATAAAACGTATGCATGAGTTTTGAACCTTTTGTACTCTCCGGGCCTGTGTTGTATCCAGAAAAGGACCATAAACACTATCTGCGGAGTTAAAGTGTGTCACGTAGTTCAATGTTGGTTTTCTTTTCTAAGTAATGCCTATGAGGAAAAAGAGATTTAAGGGCGCAGTAGGATTTTTTAATACAAGCTGTTATGAGTTTGGTAAATTTAAGTTTAGTGTCACAAATTAAACCCAGGTTTTTAGTGGAATTTTTAAAAGAAATATTAGCGTTTCCGGTACTTAGATCCAACTGACTCAAGATATTTTCACGTAGTTTATCATTACAAAATAATAAAGCCACCGACTTCAAGGGGTTCAACCTCAGCATGTGACCCTTGGACACCTCACAAAGCGCCCGAAGATCCGTATTTATTCTAAGGTTAGCCTCTGTCGCATTTTCTGGCTTGAAAGAGTATAAAATTTGAGTGTCGTCGGCATATTAATGATAATCACAATGGCAAATAGAATTAATTTAAATTAATTTAAATTTTTATTAAAATTAGACGTGTAAATTGTAAAAAGAAGGGGCCACAAGACACTTCCCTGTGGGACACCTGAGTGTAAAGTCATTACCTCAGAGTACTTCCCATCAATTAATACCCTCTGCGTCCTGTTACTTAGAAAAGATTGAATCATAGATTGGGCATTAAACCGAAAACGAATATAAACCAAAATACTCAACAAAACATCATGATTAAATAAGTCAAAAGCTCGTGAATAGTCTAGAGGTACCAGAACGCTAGCTTTGCTGTTATCCAATTCCCCATTAATACGGTCTGTAATCTCAGCCAACGCAGTTGTACAACTATGTCCACGTCGAAATCCTGACTGCTTTTCTGGCAAAATATTATTACTTGAAATAAAGACAGAAATTTGCATTGCCATAACTTTCTCTAAAATTTTGGTCATAGCTGGTAGGATAGAAATAGATCTTAGCTGTCCATAGTCATTGGGCTGATTTACTTTTGGAAAAGTAATAGCAAAGGCCGACTTCCAAGCACTCGGAAATGTTGATAATCGTAAACAATAATTAATTAAATGTTTAATATAAGGAATGATAAAGGAGCAGCACAATATTAAAATAGTACTGTTAATATCATCGCTTCCAGAAGCCTTAGATTTCATCCCAAGCACACTATTGGAAATTGTATCCTCTGTTACCTCAGTGAAACAGAATTCCTGATTGACTTATTTATTATTCTTGTAAAATTCTAAAAGGTCTTTGTTAGGAGCAGAGTTTGAATTTGTTGTGCTAACAAAATGTGAATTGATCTCGTTAGGTTTTTTTAAATGAGTCGGAAGTGAATTTATTTTTCTATTCACAACATTAATTTTTTTAAATTTAGCCCACTTTTGTCTAGAGTTACAACTTTGGAATTTTATATTTAGGTATGCTTTTTTTTCTGCGCGATATGCTGTTGTAAAAGTATTACGAAGCTGTTTGTAATATTCCCAATGTTGAGGCAAACGTGTAAGGCGAAATCGATTTAGTGCATCATTTCTTAGTCTTTTTAGTAATTTTAGATTATCAGTAAACCACGGACAGTATGGTTTAGAACCAACTTGTTTTATTATTTTAAGAGGTGCATGTAATACGACGTTTCATCTTTTGCCAACCTTCTCCAACTTTGTTTTTTCTTATGGACGCTACATTGGATTTTTGCATTATTAAAATCGTTGCAGAATTTATTTTTTATCTGTATCTTTTTTCAGCTGGTTCTAAACTACAATTAGAGCTGACAAGAAGCCGATTTCTCAAGGAAGGTCAGTTAATTGATTTGTAAAAATTAAAAAAAAAATCTTCTCTTCCACGCAATTTCCTTTATTTTTCTCTCTCAAACATACGTGAATCAATCAATATATATTTTGTTTGTCATTTGAATGCGTGCTCACAGTATATTGTTCATAACCCAGTTTTAAAGCTTAAAAGCCTTTAGAATATCTCATAAATTAGTAGTTATATTTTAACCACTAGTAATAAAGTTATTCAGTTGCCAATAACAGACAAATTATTTTATTTCTTCGAGGCACTTCAGTGAGAAAAAATTCAATAACTTGATATTTAGTTTATGGATTTTAATGATTTTTCCTGGAAATACTTGAAAAGCCTTTAGAGTATCCTAGATATTATTAACTATACAATTTTTGCCACAGGATTTTAAGATATTCACTTGTCAGTAAGAAACAAATTATTTTATATCTTCCAGGCACTTTTGTGAGGAAAATGTCAATATCTTCATTTTTAGTGTATGAATTTTTTCATTTGTCTTACATAGTTCCCGCGATAGTATTAATAGGTTAAATTAGGAGAAAGCGATTGTCTGATCCATTTTTTAAATTTTTATACACTGTGTTATAATATCTGTAGGTTATATACAACACTACGGCGTAATAGCAAATACATATAATATTGCTTAAAACTTTTTTTGTATGTTAAATGTTCTCAAGTAATTAAATTTGTTTTTTTTTTAATGCATCCAGGCAGTTGAAGTGAATCCTTATTAAAGCCCAGTGCAACGATATATTAGAATGGTCACCCGTCAAAACACCAGCATTCCACCTGCCATACAATGCCATCCACCTTCTATTTACATTGTTTGAGAAGTAAAATGCTGGTGTTTTGACGGGTGACCATTCTAATATATCGTTGCACTGGACTTTATTTCCAGATAACATGAAATGACTTCGAGCACTAATGATAAATTAAATATAACTCGAAACTTTGGTTTAGAAACAAATAGTTTTCTTTAGCAATTCACAAATTACCACTTTAAATTCAAAAGTTTTTTTCTTATATTTTGAACAATTTTAAGTTAATTAGAATTTATTTGGAATAAATTAAAATTTAAAAAAGACGAACGGTTCTATGGATTCCTTGTAAAGAAAGTATTCTGTTTTTTAGATATATTATTTTGTTATTTGGTAGTGTTTTTAAAAAATTCCATAAAACTTATAAAAAACTCACTAAAGATGAAATTTGTACTCAAATAGTTTGAAATATTCACATATTCCTCTAATATCAGAGGAAAATATGAAGAAAACCACCTATTTTTAAATTATATGCGTAGTATTTTATATTCGTTTGGATTTGGAATTCAGCATATCGCGTCGCCTTTTGTCGAAAATCTTTTTTAATTTTTTTGATTGTATAACGACAGCCCTATTCATGCGTCGAGGGTTGTTTGTGTTAGCATTTCTGGGCGTTGCTTTCTGGGGATGTTTCGGTCGCTTGGGGAGGGAACGGCAGAAGGTAAAACCCAGCCATCGAGGGTACTACTTTAAAAAATGTATTGTTTTAATTTGTGTTGAAGTGTTTTTCTGAAGATTTTCTACAGGTTAGTAAATTTAAAACTTATTAGTTTATTTTTTTATTGACAATGTGTAAATATATTTTTATTAAGGTTTATAAATTACGTAATATTTTACGTAAATAGGAGGAAATAACTTATGCATGTATTTATCTAAAATTGTTTCATGCTGAAGGAAAAATGAATATTTAAAGTGATCGACTGAGATAATTTATTTACTGAATTTTTAGGTATATTTTCGAAATTAGTTTTTTCTTTTTAAATTGTTTGTGTGTTTTAAAAGTAAGCTAGAGCCTTGTTGAATCTAACTAACATTTCGACCCTGACTGGGTGAATATTCAGACGTAACTCATACCACAGATAAATAAATATATGTTTCGCGAATTTACCGTCTATCTGTGGTAATACCTAGAATATTGACTCAACTATTCAACTCATAGCTGGGTAGCCTCCCGTATGGGACCTCAATACCTTCTAGTGATGGCTGGATAACTAACCCAACTCTCTTTAGTTTTAAATGAATAGTATGTATGAGGAATTAGACAGGAACAGTAAATAAATTATCTATTTTTTTTGTAACCGAAGGCAGAACTTATTACTCAGCATGATTCAATTTTTAGGGAATTGAGATCGAGGGTTTCTCTGCCGTGCTCTTGCCCCTCGTGAATTCCAGGCTGAGTACGGCATTATTTTTTTACATAAATAAACTAAGTAGGTGTATTATCAAGACTGCATTTTCTTTAATACCATCCTAATTATTGAAATTTCCCTAATTTTTGTCTTGTCAAGCGCATCCGAGGTAAGTAAAAGAGAGAGTGATTCTGTTACAAAACACAACGTAGGGAGAGTATTGGTTTCTTATTTATTTATTTTTTTCTCGTTCGATCTTTTCTTATTTATTAAAAAAAAACTTATCTCATTATCTTTATTAAAAAAAACTTAACCATTTTCTTAAAATATGCAGAAAAAATTGAACAAATATAGAATATTTTATTCAAAGACTTTATTCAGGACAAGTCAAATGACATTTTTATTTATTAGTATAAACAATTTCAACATAATTCATATGACGCAAAAATAAAAACAAATAAAAATTTTTCTCGTTACTAAAATGAAAATTACAATAAAAAATACATTTAATATTCATGGTCGATTTTTTTTTCTTAAAAAATAAAAACAAAATTTAATAATAATGTATATTTATTTATTTAGCAAAATTCTGCTATCTATATAAGCAAAAATATAAAATGAATTAAACATACACAGCACCATTAAATTGTTAAACGTTGCATTTCACTTCATTTGCAAGATATCAACAGTCGATGGTATATTACATCTTTTTTAAATTTCTTGAATTCGTTTATAAGAATTACACTTAAATAAATATGATTAACATTAAAAATAGGAGCAAATTTTTTATTATAAGTAGCACAATTTATAACATTTCAATCTTTTACATCATGTAATCCACTACCCTTTGAACCTATTTTCTTTTTTTGATAATACTTAAAACGCCTTTGAATTCCCTATTCGTTAAACACAGGATAACGATTCACGTGCAGAAAACTCTATTTTTCAAATTTGAATATGCAAGAATAAAATAATTGAATTTTCTTGGTAAAATCAAGGAATATGCGTAAATAAGATGCACGTTTGAAAGGTTTCCTAAGGTAAACCAATATTATTATTTAAATATGCCCTTTTTTGACAAATACGAATTAAAACATTTCCAAAATATTCCAAGAAATATTGTGCATATTTTATGATACCTGAATAAAAATTCCCGATTAACGTAAATCACAAAAAAAGCTTTTTTATTATTAGCTTTTGCAATACAACTTTTCAGTCTTCAAAAATTTTTAAAAAAGTAAGAAAAATTAAAAACAAAAAATTTCTAATATATTTATTATTTCTACTGAAAAATAATTACAAATATCCTTTTTAAAGCATTTCTCGTGTAAACAAAATACTCTTTTTAATTTTTCTTTAGCATAATAATATGGAACAAATTCCAGAATACATTTCTAACAATAATATAGTTAAAATAACTAATTACTTAAAAAATAAATGTATCCAATAGAATATTCATAGTTAATTTTTCAATGATCAATGAATATTCGAAAATAAAATGCCTTCAATATTCCATTTAGTTGCAATTTTAATAATTACTTTGAAAATTCCTTTTGAAGTCGCCACAAAATAAATAAAGGATATTCTTTTTAAGGCAAATCCTAGGCTAAACAATTTAAAAAAAAATATCTAAACTTTGTAATAGTAAAAAATCTCCATGTATTTCATTAGTTTAACAAAGAATGTGAATATTCCATGTTTGATTTATTTAAATATAGTAATAAACATTAGAAATAGTATAAAAATATGGAATAAATATTTTCTGGAAGAGTTTTTAAATTATACAAGGATTCCTTTTTCTTTGATCTTACACAGTATTTTAGAAATATGCGCTCTAAGCAAATGTACCAAACAGGAGAAAAATTCAGCACTTTTTCTAATTGTTTACCGTTACAATAAAATACAATTTCAGGTGTTTGTCATACCAACAAATTATTTTTAGAAAGGACTCAGATATAAGTATTATAAATTAAAGACAAATAATCTATTATATTTTTAAGAAATAATAAAATATTATATAAGCCTAAGAGTAGATTCTCATAAATTCATTTTATTAATTTCCAGAAATCATTGCGTATGCCAAAAGGTTATCATTTGTTATATCATAAGTACTCAGGAAGAATATTCAATAAATATTTATTTACGCCTTTTGATACGTTTAACTTCTTACATATCCGCTTAAATCGCTGGAAAATAACAATGAGTGTTGCGTGTCCAATTAAGTTATGCTTAAAATTGTTTTATTTCTTTGGCAATCATATGGCCGTTTCTTTTATTTTTGTATATATTTTTTTAATTCAATAGCAGAATTCGAAAGTAATAAATATTGAATACTTTTGTTACATAAGTCTTTGGTAGCGGCGTAAAACACATTTATATATTTTATTAAGGCAAAAATTGCATTACAATATTGATGTCTCATATATTCAAATAATACAAATATTATGCTTTAAATATTCCAAATAAGAGTAGGAAATAAAAATATCCATAAATATTATTATTATTAGGAAATTATAATGACTATCCTGTCCAATTAAGTTGTGCATTAAATATTTTTATTTCTTCGTTTATTATGTGTGCTCCTCTTAAATTTCATGATATAATTAATGACTCTAAACTTATCAATAATAAATACTTAAATAAAGGTTCTTCTGTAAATACGCCTATATTACAGTATATATTATTAACAAAATCCTCCTAATTACTATTAACACTTATTAATTGGCAAATAATAGACGTCTAAATGTTCGCAATAATCTTAAAAATAACACAAAAAACCTATTAAGTGTGCTTGTTTCAAAGTTTGGGTAGGTCCAAGCGAGCGAAAATATGCGGTAGGTGTCATTGACACCTACCGCATATTTCGCTCGTATAATTTGGGAGTTTGTTCACCTCACGAATACACCGTGAATAGTTTCGACAAGCACAGCAAATTTCCTAAAAAAAAATGTTACCACAAAGATGATGGTATGAGGGCAGTAAATAAATAAGAAAATATCCTACGCCCCTGGTTAAAAGTGACGATTGTATGGTGATTCGGTCCGTTGCGATATTTTATGCAACCTTTTTGAGATCTTTAGTAACGGCTGAAAGAGTGACGTTGTTTCCGCGAAAATTGCATACCTGCGTGATAATTAAAAAACTTGCAAAACGCTACTGTTTAATTTTTTTGTTTTGTAGGAGATAATATTCTAATTTGGTTTTTTGTGGTTAATGACTTTCAGAGTATATTGTTTTGAAAAATTTGTTAAGCTTTTACGGTAATTAAGTAATATTCGGGTATTGTTAAAAGCAGATAAATAGGGAAAGTGTAATAAGCTATTTTAGAAAATCGTATATTTTATTCTTGTCATATCGGAAAAACTATCTAAAAATGTTAATTAATTTGAAATAAGACAACAATTGCCTATTAAGTGTGGAAAATTACGAATATATTTAAAATGTGATCTATTATCTTTACTTGTATAGTGAATAGAATGTCCACTTATATGCTACTAGTCTCAAAATTAATAATATTCAAAATGCAGGGAACTAAAGTTAAAAGTATTAATTAAATTAGACCTCTTTGATGAATCAGTTTCATTTCAGTTTCATCAGATCAATTTTACGAATTTTCGTAATTTAAGAGAGAAATTAAAATTTATATGAGGCTTAGTTCTACTTTTTAAAGAGCATCAAAATCGGCTTATTTTGTATTGTATTGTTTAGGATACCCTATATAATTACTTGCTATTTATGTTACGAGCATAAAATTATCTATCCATTAATGTAAGAATGCAAACATCTCTGGGAAGTCTGTGAAGAACTTTCCTAGGATATCATTTTGATATAAGATCCTAAGAGGATTTATTATAAGAGATTGTATTAAACCCAATAAAAATTTATTTAATTCAATTTAGTTGAGTTTTCTATATTAAATTATTATAAAGCTTTCAAGCTGATAGTTACTAAATTGTCCAAGCAAGTGTCATGCTCATTTAAATTATGCGTAGCAAATAAAATGTCGCAATGATTAGAATTCTTAATTCTACTCCAGGAAGTTTTATTATTATTTCCTATTTAAATGCAAAAATGAAACTTGAGCTAAAATTTTTGGCTTTCAATTGTATCTTTATTTATTTAATTTTATTGAATATTTTTAATATGAGTTAAAAGGTCTCAGTTTTATTTTATTAACTTAAAATTTTTACCCTGTACATATATTATCTAATGTGGTTTTTTAACTTTTTTCTTTTTATTAATGAATACACAAGAAGAACTGATGATCCCTAGTACAAGCGAAACACGTTTAATCCTCTGGCCTTATATTTAATATATTTAAGAGCTGTTACTTGGAACCTAATTTATTACGTTTTAAAATAAAATTATTGTAAGTTTATGAGCAAATTAGTAATATTTATGAAATATCTAAGCCTCTTTATCTTTAAGTAGGATTTTACAGTAGGTCTTCTAAGTAAATTTCATATATTAAAATATTGCAACAATTTTTTTCTACCTTTATTTATTATCCTAAATTAATATAAAATATTTCAAAGGGGTCTTATATCCATTTATGATATGCATTAAAAAGAAAAAAAAACACTGGAATTGATTGCCACACAGATGAGGTTGATTATACATTTCTCATAGACATCCAAAATAATTTTTATATGAATTTATTGGAATAGAAAAAAACTTTTTTCAGTAAGTTTAGGTTATAAAAAATTTATTATTTCTTATTTACCTCCCTAAAAAAGCGACGAAAAATTATTTTTTTTCGATAATCACTTCGAGCTGATTTTTGAAACCGGTTGGGTTTATGAATGGAATGCCCTTGAGAAGGTATGACTTTAGCCCGTTGAGAGGGCAAAATTGGTGAGGGCAAATCAAATAGGTACACATTTCTTGTATTTGACTTATTACTTCTTTTTTCTTTTATATTTTAGGTGAATTTGTCTATTCTAACTTCGTTACCATCTTTTTCTAGGTCTGCCTATGCTTCTGCAGTCCAAAGGTGATTGATTTGTCACGTGCTATTTTTACGATTTTTGTGTCATCCATACAGTTCCTTTCTAATTTATTTTTTTACTTAATTTGCTTAAATAATTCATTAAGAAAAGAATTATTAAGCCTTTAGAATACAATTACAAAAATTAAATTGTAAAAAATTAAAATTAATGCAATTGCAGCAAATTTGACATTATTTATCTGCTTAGAAAAATATTGGCTTTTACTGAATAGAAATGAAATGCCAATTCAGTAAAAGCCAATTTTTTATTTTTCAATTTTCATCACTTTTCGCGTAAATTTTTTGATTTAAAATGAGAATCATAGTCATTTAAATTATGCATCATAAACAAATTACAATTTCAGTTAATTTTAAACTGAGTTAAATAATGACGTTTGAATATAATAGTATCTTAGTAAGTATATATTTTTAGGCACCAATTTAATCAATTAAATACTTATGACTTAACAAACAAGTACTGGCAATGTAAAAACTTTTCCATATTAGGCGAGGTCTATCGAGACATTTATCCTATATTAGACACTAACAATAACTCCATTTGATTTGATCTTTTGACTATTTGGTACCTCTATAAAAAGTTTCTGTCAAATATCCTGGCTTCACAGATAATTTAACATATAATACATAAATTTTTAGGTCCAAAGTAATTAAATATTGCTTACTGCAAAAGGCAATGGAGCAGCATTTTAAATTCCTTTTTTTAAATATATTTAATAAATGCCAATATAAATTACATACAAATTTCAGCATCTTTTCAAGTGAAGCCAATACTGTAATAGAATGACAAGAAGAGTTTTGTTATTTTGTCAGACTCTAGATCTATTACTACAATCTATTAAGAAAAGGTATTGCTCATGGCCGTATTAATCCAATCATATGAGAAATTTAAAAAAACCTATGCAATACCTACAATATTATAGCCGACCTTAATCACATATTTTTTAAATGTGAGAAATATATCTCAGCAATCCAGGTGTTGTTTCTAAATCTTATAAACGATTGCATATTAGAATGTCCTTTTAATATCATGCATTTAATTTCTCTAAATAATTAAACCTATCCGTGGTCTACTCTATTGTCTTGTGTTATTAAAAAGTCACCCTGACGGACCTATTTGGCGTGAATAGTTTACCCTTGTCTCATTTATGTTAAAATATTTAAAACAGATAAAAGTTAGTATTAATAATTAATTGGATGGTGATTGTAAGTTGAAGCAAATAAAAATGTTTTATGCTACAACTCTTTAAAAGATGGGTGGAGGTTTTGGTGGAGGTTTTTAAATCAAATTGATGTAATAAAATAGAATATTTTTAATATAACATACAATAATGCAACATTTCATAAAGGCCGAAACGTCGATAATTTCTTGAATTACTAATTCCTTTAAAGGTCTTATCCAACTATTGTATAAAATATGAGTTTTCATATAAAAATTTTTCGGGATTTTTAAGGTCTAATAAAAAAGACTTTACACACAAAAAAAAGGCAAAATGTGAGTTAAAGAAACTTTGATAAACAACAACAATTCATCCGATATCACCCAATGAGAACATTAATTCCTTCATGTAAGTAAACCCAAAGTTATCGGCCTCTAAGTTGAACGACCTCCCCGAGTATAATTCGGCAAGAGTCATCGACTCCTCGTTCCTCCGATAAATAATAGGCCTATTGCTCGGCACCGCACATGCCCCTCTATCGGCCGTTTAACGTTGCAAATAAAAAATTTAATTGGACTTTTATTAACACATTCTCGAACAGTAAAGTTTACTCTTACATAGGGCGCCGACACACAAAAAATACCCGATAACCGGAGCTTTTATGGCTTTCCTTTAAGTGTTAAACTGCTCATAAACAGTGTGTACAATAGTTTTTTAAAAAAGAGGTTTTTTTTATAGAGTTTCATTCGCATATAGGAGTGAGGTAAAATGAATGTCATTATTAGAAAAAAAAATCGTTTTTTGTCAATGAGGTCTAGTGAACCTAAAGGAGCTTTAAGCATAGATGCAAATGTTTAATTATTTTTCTTATTTCTTTTTCCAAATAATATTTAAAATATGCCCTTTATTTAAATGTAAAATTATGACTAGTTTCTCATTTAAATATCTTGATTTAAAAAGTTTTGTCAGTTGGAATAATAAGAGTTCTAATTAAGAAATATACTATAATAAAGCATAACTTAAATGGATATGATGCCCAGTTTGTACATTTAAGATAATCTTGTTTATCACGAATATAATTAATTTAATTTAATTCCTCGCTCCAAGAACTCAATACATTTTTTAATTCCGAAATTATTAAGAACATATTTTATATATAATTTTATTGGTAATTAGGAAGCAGCAGAGCCATTCTTCGCGGAATCAAAATTACGTCAGCTTTTAAAGGCTGAAGGCGAGGTTATGTAATTTTTTTCGTTTAGCCAGTTTCTCACTTATTTTTGCATAACCTTCATGGATCTGTTAGCCATGTTTCTATTTCCTTTAATTTTTCTGGTAATAACTTAATTATTAATATCCCTTGTTTTTAATCGCTTTTTCACTTACTACAAAAAAAATCAATAAGCCTAAAGGTGTTGATGCCACCTATACATCCTTGAACAAACTATTTTTTTGTATTAATCGACAACAAATTTTAGAAGGTGGTTTTTCTGCACGTTCACCAAAACATCAAGAACCTAATAGTTTAAATAATCGCTTCTATTAATAAATTAATTGCCGTAAAGTTCAATATTCTAATAACAATAGAGTAGCTAGTTGAACGATAAACGTATGAGATAAAATATAATTAAAAGAGATTGCTTAATTTATTTATCATATTATTATTAATAGGTGATTTCCAATAGTGGGTTGAGCAATGTTTTAAACAAGGTAAAGTTGAAGCTGAAAGTAGGGGTTAATGTATGTTTATTTAGCAAACAAAGGCAATAGCAATAATAATATGTCACTAATAAAAAGGCAAATAATAATTGATTTTAACCTTAAAATTTTGGTTGTAATGCATAACTTAATAGAAGATGATGCACATATTTTAAATTTTACTGAAAAAAGTATTTGGATTAAGACACGAGTTTAGGGACAATCTGTGGTACGCATAGCTTCATGAAGGGTAATATACTCAACTGTGCGTTAAAGTGATAATTATTTTTAAAATTGCAAATTGAATTATTTCGATTTTTTTTAGAAGCCACACATTAAAAAATTATTTTTTACTTAAAAAACTTATTACTTAAAAAATCATAACTTAATAGATATTGACTATTTTCAATTTATTGACTAGAAAGTGGAATGTACATACCTTGGAAAAAATACTGTGCATTACTTGTTAAAGGATAAAATACATATTTTAAATGCTAGGAAAAATATTGAGTTTTGGAATGGAGAATTTAGAAAGCAGTATCATTAAATATTAATGATTGGATTGATTGGGTAATGAGTTGAAAGTTTCCAGAACTCTTTATGAAAAAATTATCCTTTTGGTTCTATCTTTATTCAGAAGTAGATTAAAGCAGGTTTTTGTCCTCTATTAGGCCATTAAGCCGAGTTCTATAGAGAATTTCAAAGAGTCAGCAAAACAGATTGTAGTGTCATCGGCAAAAAGAGTAAAGTCAGCATTAGGATCAGCTGTTGGCAAGTCATTTATATATATTAAGAATAATAATAGGTCTAGAACAGAGCCCTGAGTTATCCCAATACTAATCTCATCCTCCCCCGATAACAAATTCTCTATTAGCTTATATCCCCATTAAGTTATAACTAATCGAGAATGAAGACTTTTAATTTCATAAGCAATAATTAAAATATACATTCCTTGCATTGAAAACAATATTGTGTAAAGGATAGAATACATGTTTAAAATTGCGGAAAAAATATTGAGGTTTAAAATGCATAACTTCCAATAGCTATTGAATATTAATTATTTTAAGCATAACTTAATAGAACATAATGCTTTTTTTAAATTGATTTTATAACTGGTATCTTAAAAAATCGAGTATTTTGTATTCCAAAAGTTAATGGAGCTTAACCTCCCTATAGCTACTTTTTTGACGAATACTTGATTCCAGAATTTCAAATTAAAATTGCATTAGGAGTAAGTTTTTAAATCTAAAAAAGATTAATTTCTATTTAACTTTTTAGGTAATTTACCTATTATGGATATGCTTTATTAATATTTGCACAAATTATCCTTGAGACTTATGCATAGATTGATAGAGAATGAAGTCCGTATTTTTACCACAAAGATTGAAATTGTATCACTAAATAATCAAGTCAAGTTAATAAAGTCAATTCTATCATAGCCAAGGTCCAATATAAAGATAACTTACATACAAAATATTTGAACTTTCTCATAACTTAATCAGAATTAATTTAAAAAAAATGATGCTTTGATTTCAAAATATTTCCTCTAAAGTTTTTGAGTTTTTCAGCTATAAAACAGGTGAAGAGTTCTAAAGATCATTGTTTTTAACCAACTTCTTGATATTTAGAGTTGAAACGACTGAGTGAAAAAAATTACTTTGAATTCAAAATTAAAATGTGGTTTTGAATCTCATTTAAACCTTACAGGTATTTTGTGCATAACTTACTAAACAGTCATACCCTTATTTTACATTTTACGACAAATATCATGTTTTTAAATCTAGAAATTCATTACATTTAATTCTAAAAATCTAAAGATTTTCTTTGCTAATTTTGTATGAGAGTACAGGCAGACTAATCAGACTTTTAATTATTATAAATTCAGAATAGCATCTTTTAGGGTTAAGGTCTTGGTTAATATACATAACATAAAAGACGGTGATGCCTAATTTTAAACTTTATGAAAGAATACATATTTTAAATTTTAGGAAAAATATTGAGATTCGGAACGTAGAATTTTAACTAATTTTATATCTGGTAGTTTAAAAAAAAAGAAAAAATAATTCGAATTGCAAAAGTGAATGGAGCTTAACTCTCTTATAGTAAATTTTTTAACGAATATTGGATTTCAGAATTTTAAATTATAGTCTTATTAGTGGTTCCAAGTTCTTAAATCCATAAAATCTTAATTTTTGTTTAACTATTTAGGTAAAAACTATTACGAATATTACTCATTTATAACAGCAGAAATTAATCTCAAGATCTTGATTATTATGCATAACTTAATAGAGAATGAGGCCTGTATTTTGCCGCAAACTTCCCTTTAATCAGTTTTTAGACAAATATTGGAATGTAGAATTTCAAATAGTCATTCAATATTAATTTTAAGCATAACTTAATGGAAGATGATGCCTTTTTTAAAATTGTTTTTATAACAGGTATTTTAAAAAATCGAAAAATAATTCGTAATGCATAACTTAATAGAGCTCAACTTCCCTATAGTCAACTTTTTGACGAATATTGTATTAAAGAATTTTAAATTATAGTTTCATTAGTGATAGGTTCTTAAATTCATAAAATCTTGATTTTTGTTTAACTCTTTATGCCAATAGGTAAAAAGTAATTTTTTATTTGCTAATTTTGTAACAATCAGACTAAACAGACTTTTTATTATTATACATTCAGAATAACAACTGTTCGACCTGAAGTCTTGCTTCAGATGCATAACTTAAAAGACGCTGGTGCCCTGATTTTAAATTTCAGGACAAACATTGAGCTTTGAATTTCCTAATTTTATCATTGGTAACGTATAAAATCCCAAAAAAAATCCGGATTTATTTCTGGCAAATTTCAAAAGCAAATAAAGACAAACGAACGGTCCATTAAACCCATAATCCCCGACATCTGGATCCGTCACAATATTTCCACAAATAAATTCCGCCACAGGAGCAAAGAAGAATTGAGAGGAAGAAAAAACATCTGGCGCGAAAAAAAAGCACTAAAAATGTGACATCGTCGTGGCATTTCGCAAATTCAATTGCTAATTGACGAATTGAAGAAATTCGGCGTGAAATGCGCCCCTCTCGGTAATATTTCACACAGATGTAAAATGTATTCGCGATGTTTTTGCGACGAAAATAGCTCGACCATCGCCGACAGACGAAAGCCGAGAACAGGTGCGGAAGTATACGAGAATAATGGTTTATTTTTAAATACCGACTGTTATGCCGACATTGTTTTAAATGGAATTTCTTAGACATTATTCTGAATAAACCCTATATGCCATCAGATGCTTTGGTCTAGATAGAAATGCTATATTGGGTTCAGAAGTCATGAATCAACAGTTTCCAGATGTAAAACTAAAATTGCACAAAATAGCTCCTTTTAGAATTAAATATATTGATAAAAATGATGTCTTAAACTTGATTATATAGTAAAATATGTTAAAACTGTCAGTTTTTGTATTTTTTTTAACCACCCATTGGTTATTAAACCATTATATTTAAAATTTTAAAAGCATAACTTAATGGAAGATGACTAGATTACATTTTTCAACCAATAATTGGAATATACAACCCTTGAAAATAATATTGTGTATTACTTATTAAAGGATAAAATACATAGTTTAAATTTTAGGAAAAATGTTGAGGTTTGGAATATAGAAATTCAAATAGTCATCAAATAGTAATTATTTTAGGCATTCTTTTAAGCATAACTGTATAGAAGGTGATGGGGGTTGGTCTTAGACCGACTTCTTATCATTTAAAATGTATTTGATTTAACTACACTTAAACAATCTTAATGAAAGAATTAGCACTGAATTCCGAATTAAATCTGGAAAAAAAATATGTTTAAAACTTGAGTATAACACAGTGAAAATAATTTTAAAGCTGTCAGTTTTTGGAAATTTTTACAAAGACACCTATTGGTAATTAAATCATTAGATGTAAAACTTATAAAGCATAACTTAATAGAAATTAAGTTATTTCAAATTTTCGACCAACAATTTTTCTTTTTATTAATTTATTTTGTATTTATTCGTTTATTTCATATATCCACATACATAAATATAATGCATAACATAGACATACGAATTATGCACCCAGATTACCGAATATCTGCATGTGCTTCTAGTTGTTTATACAAAAAAAATTAAATAGAATGTATGTTAACCGTTATATGCTAACAAAAAAAATCACAATAAAAAAATATAGAAATGAATACACATCACCCTACCCCTTTAACCTAATTTACTTATACAAAAATCTGTAACTGGAATATACAATCTGTGGAAACAATATTGGGTATTACTTATTAAAGGATAAAATACTTATTTTAAATTTTAGGAAAATTTAAAATAGTCATCAAATATTAATTATTTTAGGCATTCTTTGAAGCATAACAGATGATGAGGGTTGCCGACTTCTTGTCATTTAAAATCGATTTTATTAAAGTCCACCTAAACTATCTTAATGAAAAAAAGCATTAAACTCATAAATAAATTTAAAAAAAATTATGTTTTATATTTGAATATATCATACCGCAAAAGATTTTCAAATTGTCAGTATTTGTATTTTTTAGAAAAATACCCATTACTAGTTAAATCATTAGATATAAAACTTTAAATGCATAACTTAATGGAAAATTACTATTTTAAAATTTTCGACCAATAATTAGAATATATATATTTTGTTATTAGAATATATTTGAAACAATATTGAGTATTACTTATTAAATAATAAATTATATATTTTAAATTGCAGGAAAAATCATTCATTAAATATGAATTATTTCAACCATTATTTTAAGCATAACTTAATAGGAGATGCTGAGGGTTAGTCTTTATTTGACTTTTAAATCGATTTTATTAAACTCTACTTAAACATAGTGACAAATTGTTGGTTTTTGTATTTTGCAGAAAACTATGTACTGGTAATTAAATCACTGTATGAAAAATTTAAAAAACATAACTTATTAGAGAATGATAATTTGAAATTTTTAGACCAATAAATTAAATATACAAGCATTGCAAACAATATTATGTATTACTTATAAAAAAATATTAAGGTGTGGAATATAGAATTTCAAATAGTCATCAGATATTAAATATTTTAAGCATTCTTTTAAGAATAACTGAATAGAAGGTGATCAGAATTAGTGTTAAACTGACTTGTTGTCATTAATTAAACTCCTTTCAAACAATCTCAATGAAACAAATAACACTGGATTAAGAATTAAATTCGAAAAAAAAATTTTTTGAACATGATTATATCATATTGAAAAACGTTTCAAAGCTGTCAGTTATTAGATATAAAAGTTAAAAAGCATAATTTAATGAAGCAAGAATGGAATTTAAATTTTAAGAAAAATATTGAGGTTTTTTATCATAGAATTTTAAATAGACATCAAATAATAATTATTTTAAGTATAATTTTAAGCATAACTTAATAGAAGATGATGAGGTTGGTCTTAAACCGGCTTCTTGTCATTTAAAATTGATTTTATTAAAATCCACCTAAACACTCTTCATGAAAAAAATTGCATTGGATTTAGAATTTAATCCTGAAAAGATGATGTTTTAGGTCCAAGAGTTTTCCATCAATACTTTCCAGGTTATGTGGATTGAAACCAGATGAATCCTGTTCATCAACGAAAATTAAAACTACTCAATATATTTATTTCAATTAAGTAAATTTATAGCGTTTAAGAAAAAGAACCTAAAACATCCAAAGATGTTAAATCAGGTGGCTGAAATACTTTTCGAATTTAAATACTAATTCATATTTCGACTACATTTTAACCCTCTTCCACCCTATGGCAATCTCACATCTAATTTAACACCGCATATTAAACCAGCAATAAATCACCGACAATAAAACCCGAAAAAAATAAGCTCTGACGTGACTCCCAGTAACGTGGACGGACACGCCATCAACTTGTACGTTGCGTGAAACTTTTCCTATTGTCGGAAAATGGCATGATGTCTTCGCTCCCGAGGAGATCGATGATCCGTCGGGTGAAAATCCATTTAGCGAGGAAAAACCGGCTGCAAAGCAGGATCAGACATGTCGTATAACTCCTAATGTAACCGAACATGTAACAATGCCATAAAATAGTTCGGACATGACATCGGATCCTGCCGATCGCGGCCGATAGCACACACAGCACACGTAATATTTCGGTAAGTAGGTCACTGAGACCGAGTGTTGCGAGTTGGGTCATTGCACCGGCTTTGCTTACGGCATGGTGACGAGACGGTGATGTCAAGTTTTGCTTGTTTTCTTAAAATTTTCTTAGTTTAGAACTGGTCCAAGTACTCCAAGTGAAGCTCATGAGAGGCATGTCAAGGGTCGTTGGTATCAACAAAATTGGGGTTGTAACAGCAGGGTTATAACCCCAATTATAGGGTTAAAACAGGACAAATAATGCTTTAACATCGTACCAGTCACAGAAAATCTTTCATCACATTACACGATTCTAAATAACTAATTCATTGCCTATTAAAAATGCATCACTAACACAATAGATACTCTATTTTTATTTGATTTGGTAGTGCCCATCAAAAGTAGGATACACAAGACACTGGAAGAGAACATAATTCAGGATACAAATGATTTAATTTGTTTTTTTCCTGAATCTAGAAGATTCGCCATTGATTCGTTGGTTCTATGAAAGTAAATAACTTCACGAATCTATTTTGACAGTATATGAATGGCAATATTCAGCAAAAGTTGCGGTCATCAATTACAGGAATAGAGAATATCTCAAAAACCTGATCAGATTTCATCAGTTGTTAGATGTAAAGCCTCCTCGACTTGAGAACAGTAAGGTTGATAGAAATTAGTCTCAGGAAGATTTATCGTGTATGTCTAAGGAATTTGTGTTAAACTCGCTCGATATTGTGGATATGGATATTGTAAGAAGAGGACCACACACATGAACTATATCCCAGGTGAGAACGCACAAGCAAACAATAAAGTAACTGAATGGAATCAGTACTCAACAACATCTCTTGATAAAGGTTGACATTTGAGGTGCCTTTGAATTGATTTCACATATGTGGAGCAAGTCTGATTATCAAGGCTTTTATGTATGAAACAGATTCAAAGATATTGATATCGATGTAGTACGAATGATCTACCAAAGCAGAGTGAGATTTTTTTAAAATTTAGACCCATGGATTTATTATTGCACGAAGCAGCCAGCCTGATCAAGTCGCTTTGCAGCTGAACATAATTATTCTACTTTCAGGTATGTCTTATAGTCTTCGGTCATTAGCAAAAAGACGCGAAGAACAGTGTTGAAAACCTTAAGAGATGTCCTTGGTATAAATATTGAATAGCAAAAGTCCTAAGTGTAACCCTTGAGGCAAAAATTTTTTTAAAAATGCTTTTACTGTCTAGTAGAAAAATGACCCTTTATTGCATGATTTTTATCTCCCAAAAAAAATGCAGCAAAAAACTGATTCTACTCCTTAGAAAAAATAACAAATTACTTTGAATGCCTGAAAAAAAAACTAACAACTTGAATAAAATAAGAAATGGCTAAATTGTTCGAATGAAAAAATTTAAAATTATGATGAATTGCTTCAGCTGCCTAGAATAAATAAAAAATTTGTCTGAACAAAACAAAATAATAGTATGATGCATCCAACTTCTTTTTCCAGGCCATTTAAATTACTATTTTGAAAAAAGCAAAACTACTTTTATAAAAAAAAAATATTTAACTGCCTGGAATAAATAAGTCATCAATCATCAATCATTTTCTTAACTGTCTACAATAAAAATTAAAAATGGCTTTAACTCCCCGAAAAAAATTAGACTGGAGAAATCCAAGCTGCCAGCAAAAAAGTAAAAAAAATTGCTTTAAGTGACTGGAAAAATTAAAAAGAAACATGCCTCCAAATCCACGCGTTTTTTTCTTTACTACATTTAAATAACTTTTTTCAATTTGACTAGAGGAATGGCCTCAACTGCCTCTAATAAACACAAAATTTCTTTGAAATGCCAGATTTTTTTTTGCTCCAGACGAGAAACAAAACGTAAACTCAATTGTCTGGACAACAAAAAAATTAAAATTGCCATGACTTACTTATTATTAAAAAAAACTACACGTTCACTTATTATTAAAAAAAATCACACAGATTTAAAATGAATCACACGTATTTCACCCTTAAATGCATCATCAATGTAAACCAAACTACTACAATGTAATTTTTTTTTTCTATTCCATTAAAATACCTTTTTATAAGTTATGCTAGAAAAATTGCCTCAACTGCCTGGAATTAATAAGAAATTACTTTGAAAAAAATTGTCGTATTTTTTTGTTTATTCCAGGCAGTTGAGGCAATTTGTATGGCAGAAGTTAAGAAAATGCATTTAAACTGCGTGAAATAAAAAAAAATTGTTAAGAGAATTTTTTTAGCAGAAGTTACGTTAATAATTGATTTAAATGTCGTAGGGAAAAATCATCTATGTAGTTCAACAGGCACCCGATAGCACAAGAATCCGTCTAGATTGATAACCTTGGATTTGAGCAACATTCTCATTTTTTATATAGTAACATTTAGTGATTGACCCTGTCGAAGGCTTTAGAGAAGTCTGTATACAAGGCATGGACATGAAAACCTTCCTTCAAAATTAGCAAACGTTTAAAGATTGAACTCGATAGAACGATCAGCAACAAAGCCAACTGTTCACCGATAAGTTGTGACTAAAAGGAGTCAAAACATCGCAGATAAAACTTTAAAACATTTTGGGAATGGAATGGACCATGCTGAGAAGTCAGTAATTAGTTACCAAATTTATAAATTTCGAGAAGGGAAAATTCCTGATTGCAGGGATAAATTAGATATGAAGAACAAAGTTCGTGCTAACAGAAAGGTGAACTGCCTCAAGAAACTGGACGAAAGACAATCTGAGCCCGGCTCTTTACTTACATCCAATAGTGACAACTTGGTACAGATATCAGAAATTGAGATGGATAATTCCTTCCGTTAAATGTAAATTGTTAAAAACTTGTTCATTGGGAAGTGCACAAGCTCTCTGGCTATACATTTCCGAAAAGTAATCCGCCAATAAATAATGTAGTGCCTCTATAGGAAACTTCACTTGGAATCTAAACCTTACGTCCATTGAATCTCACAAACCACCAAAAATTCATCAAATTGATCCCGAAAGAAACCTTAGTGATCTCAACAAACTTCTGATTTTTTATGTTTTTGAATAAATATTTTTAGGATCTACCGTTTTTAGGTAATACTAACAGAGAGCACAAAAAAATTGTTTTGCAAATTTTCACAGAATGGGGAGATTTGCGGTTGTCTCTAATAAAACTGAAGCTAAATATTGATAATTTGTTGTCAACCCATAAAAAAATCCCTATTTAATTAAAAACCTGTAATCATTATATTTTAACAAATAGAGCAGAAAAAAAGACGTTGAAAATGAAGCTGATCATTATTCAACTATTCATCAAAATTAATATTTTTTCTGATGTATTCAATTGTGCTTTCAATTCTAAGGGAAACTCTCTCTCTTCTTTACAGGGATTCTGAGATTTAGGAATTATTCAAAATACACTTATTGGGCTTTTTCTTATTATGGTAATTTAAATAGAGAAATAGTGAAAAATCTATTTAAATGTTAAAGTTTTCATTAAGTTGCATAACAACCTAAAAATTTAAAAAAAATCATTTTAAGGTACGTTTAGTACCAGATATTATTTACTAGCTGATTTGTTAAATAAGGAAAAACCTTCTTTAGTATTCACAAAAATTATGCGGTCCATGCAATATATTTATTGAACCTGTTTCTCAATTGATAAATTATTATCAATTAATAAATGTTTCCTAATGCCAAACATTATACGACGATCATTTAGAAAAATTATGCACCTATAAAAGTTTCGATTCTGTGAATCCACATTTGTTATTAGTTGCAAGACCAACGCTTATAATTACTGATAAAATAACATATCAGTATCCGCAAAAATTATGCTAAGTAAATTTCCTAACTCGTGGTAATTTAAATGGAGTATAATTATATTTTTATATTCAACTCTCCGAATTAGGAGGTGTAACTCGCTAATCTGTGATGCAAATTTCGT
Source organism: Anthonomus grandis grandis (assembly GCF_022605725.1). Lineage (NCBI taxonomy): Eukaryota > Metazoa > Arthropoda > Insecta > Coleoptera > Curculionidae > Anthonomus > Anthonomus grandis. The sequence goes on along the minus strand of NC_065557.1, from coordinate 8,624,374 downwards.
TTTGAAAGTTTGAAAATTCAGTAGAGGGTCCATCAAAACCAGTAAGTTTTAATAATGGTCTACGATAATAAAAGTATGGGAATCTCAGTTCTGGAAAATTTCAACTCTAAGATTACTTAATGTAAATTAGTAATAATTAAGAATTTGTCTACCACATATATACATCCTCGTTCCCCTTATTGGAAAACAGGGCTACTACTAATATTATTGATTGCGAAGTTTGTGTATATAAAAGAAAAACGTGCAAACAGCTTTCTTTTATAATATAAAATGCCGCTTCAAAATGGCTGATATCCACGTTAGTCATAATTATTCTAAATTAAATCAGATTACTATCCCTCTTAGTCTTATTTAGGCACCCAATACTAATGTTGCTACAAATATTACAGATTATCATTCCTCTTAGTCAAACGTTTAAACATGCCTAGACTTATTTAAAATTTTAATAATAAAAGTAGCTTAAAATAGCTTGACTTAATGGGTGCTATTAATACCAAAAATATTGACATTTCTCTACAAGTACATAAAACATGCCAAATAGTGTCTTTCATACGACAAAACGTCATCAAAAAATTTTCAATTTTGAGGTTTATCATCGATATTTTTTACAGATTAAATCGGATTATTATTGGCCCTCTTAGTCCTACTTGTGCATTTTACTGTCAGCTACCTAAGCCGTAATTTTGCCTTTGGAACTTTAATACATCAGACTAAATCTTATATATTTCAATTTCTTTAAATGTCTGTAAAATATGCTAAAAAGTGTATTTTGTGCGATAAAAGATGACATAAAAATTATTGATTATTGTCCCTCTCCTTCACATTCTGCAAAGTTTATATGTACGAGACGGTAAAACCTTTTATGCAGAACAAAATATCTAAAAATTGCTTATTTTGACGTTTAACCTCATAATTTTTTCAAATTCTTGTCCGTCTTAGTCCTACTTAATACTTAACTATCAAATATAGTTGACATTATTGACAGTTATCAAGCAATCCTCAAAAGGTGCACTATGAACCCAAGATAGGGCCTGTGACAATGAAACAATCCGGTGTGTAATGCAGAAATGACGCAGGCATATTGAAAAGGAAAGCAAAAGGACAAAAAACCCACATGTGTTGACTAGGTGTAACGTGTAAGGTAAGGATGTCTGGACCTACAAAAAAAAAGGAGGGTTTCAAAGATAACAATAAAAACGGACGTAGCCAATGAGTGCCGGCGCAATATGCCACTTGCAAGAGTGAAGTGACGAATAAGGTAACCTTATGAGTTTACAAGTCTTGGTATGGACCAACAACGGAGTTGAGATGATTTAGCGGGAAATTTAAACTTATTTTGGCATAAGACATGGATTTTTAGGGCCTAATTAGTTTTTTACGACTGTTTAGTTCATGTAGATTTATCTAGGTCCATTTTTGTAAAATTTAATTTTGTAGCATATACTTTTTTCCATTTTTTGCATAAAGATGTTCTTGCTTTTATAGGCGTTAAAAATTATAAAAATATATACTTTTATTTATCATAACTCAAAAAAAAACTGTGAAAAATGAGCAAAAACGGTTATTTAAAAACTATTGCATCTATGTAATAAAAGCTCAGGGTTATCGATTATACAATATTATTAATATTTTTTGTATCAAAGCGACGAAGGTCGGTTAATGACCATCTTAAGGTCAGCCGACGCTCGATGTGTGTTTACAAATACTCATTATCCACTGCAGGACGATTAAAATGTATCTCAGGAAATCAAAAAAAAAATTATACAAATTTACACACACAAGGGAAACCTCCATAGTATTCCATAGTGTGTATTTATTTAAAGAAAATCCCAAATATCCAAAGATTTTCAAAAAAATAAACTGAGTTTTCCCGAGCTTTGTTTACCCGATAGAAAAATGTTTACGCTGATTGAAACGCGAGCTGCAAACCGTTTCGTTTATATGGAAGACATGACAGCGGGAAATTTTATTTGTTTACGTCAAACATGCACGCCTGCAAGTCCGGCAATGGGTTATAGCAGGAATTGTGCACCAACCGGTGTTGCCGAGTGTTATTATTAAAATTCCTTAGAAATTTTCGGGATTTTTTAAGTTTTAACGCAAAAAAAGCAAAATGGAGTCAAATACTATAACAACTTCTATGGGAATATCTTGTTAAAAAAAATCAATTATTGCCCATTAGCACAAGTACATTCTCCACCTTCGTTACGTAAAAAAACGACGCAAGAAAAAAAACTGTCTCGCAAAAAAACTTTCTCGTAAATATATACGGGTGTTGTTAACATTTGAGAAGATAATAAATTTTGTAACTGGTATAGCCTCAAGTAATTGCATGGGGCAGCTTTCTTTTAACGTAATTGGTAATTTACCAAAATTTTTAAGGCGCATGTAAGAAAAAAAAGGTTAATCTGACTATACGGGGAATCTCAAGAAAATAAGATAGCGTGAAGGTCTTTGGGAATTAGTGCAATTTAGTACCTACAACTAGTAAAATAAATAAAGAAGTTTTAAGCAATTATTATCCATGAAATATTCTAGCTCTCTAGGTCCAAGAGTAATTAATTATTTTAAGAATTTTTCTACTATTTTGTGGTAAAAATTTGGGTTAATTAAAACTTATTAACTAATAAGCATTAAAAGTTAATTACATTGGCTCGCATCTTCGCCATTTTCCATATGCATTTATAAATCCGAAAAAAGCCTGAACCAATATTAAAAATATTTTTTTACATATTTATTGGAAGAATAACAAATTATAGGGATTGAAAAAAATTCCTGGCGGCTTCACCATTTTTCTAATAATTTTGATTTTTAAGATCTATAGACTAACCTTAAACATCTATTGCATAAAGACTTATAGGCAGCAAAATTCTTCAAATTACAGTTTTTTAGGCAAGTAAATCCTAAGCTATTAAACTTTGTCATTTAACAAATTGTAGCTTCACAACCCCTACATTAATTTTTTAAATTTTTATACTGTCTCGTACCAAACACCTGTTTCTACCAATAGCAAAAAGAAGTATCTGAATATTTTTGAAATAAAGTAAATTATAGGCGTTTTAAAACATCCTTGTCTGGCACCTTCACCATTTTTCTTATTATTTTAAATCTTGAAATCCATTTCGAAATATATTTTATTATTAATGGCAATCAGTATGAAGCAAGAAAAAAAAATTATTAAGTTAAAGGCTTTTAAAACAGTTCTTGTATTCTAAAATTTTAAACATGCCTAAATTTAAAATATCTAAATTAATTTTAAAAATTCGTTTACTATCTTTTAAGAACATTCTACTCCAATTAGAAGCGCAAATAGGTGTGTGAATATCTTGAATACTGTATAGGTATGGAGATTTAAAAAGTATATTTTCCTACCCCTCCACCATTTTTTATATAAATTAAGACCTCTTTCAGCAAGCTAATAGGATCTTTTAAAGTTAGTTAAAATGTATAATTTAAAAACAAATAATTCAGTTAATTAAAAAACACATGACTATCCTTTAAAAAAAGTTCATACATTTAGCAAAAGCGAGTACGTAAGTAAGAGGGTTTCAAATTTTTTTTCTCCGGCACCTTCACCATTTTCACTAAAATTTAAAAGCTTTCTAACTTCTATGTTTGAAGCCACTGGGTCTTTTTATAAAAGACAATCAAGTATAGTCTTTAAAAACTTATCAGTCATAATGATTTTTAATTTGGTTAAGCTGCTTGGTCAATTTAAAGAATTGTTTCACTTTATGCCAGTAAAGTTACATTTCTATTAAACTGAAAAGGAAGTATCTTAATATCTTTTAGACCAAGCAAGTAATAAGGTTCTGCCCTGACTTGACTGCCCTGAATTCTCTTTCCTGACACCTTCACCATTTTCCCTATTATTTGAAAGCTTTCTAACTTTGAATGTATTGGATGGATTTTAAAAATTCTTTTAGCATGTTTTAATGTAATTCATTAATAACTCTTATTTTAACATCCCTTAAGGGAGGCAAGTATATTATTTTTAAAACTGCTCAGTCATAATATTTTTTTATTCCAGAACTGGTTAATCAATTAAAAAAAAAATTATGTGTTAGTTATACCACGAAAGGCGTTTTAATAATATCAAAAAAGAATCTCAATATATTTAAGAACAAACAAGTAAGGAAGTTTTCTTAATTCTCATCTCCGGCACCTTCATCACATCCCCTAAAACTTGAAAGAGCTTTTATTTTGACCATTGGAATGATTTTAAAATTCTTTTAGCATGTTTTATTACAACTTATTACTGACCAATAGTAAAAACAAGCAAATTAAAGGGTTTTACAAATTTTCTTTTTGGGCACCTTCACCATATCCCCTAAAACCTGCAAGCTCTCTTACTTTAAAGCCATTCGGTCGATTTACAAAATGATTTTATAATGTTTCAATGCAATTTATTACTGATTTAAGCAAGATTTTCTCATTTTAATATCTCTTAAGTATCTCATTTTTATATCTTTAATACTCATGCTAGTAAAGTTACATTCTCGATAACATCAAAAAAAAGAGATACTTTTTATTTTATATTAAAAGAGATACTGCTTGTTTTAATTTCTTTAAAAACAAACAAGTAGGGAAATTTCATAATTTTCATCTCCGGCACCTTCACAATTTCCCCTAAATCATGAAAGTAATAGTAAAATTACATTACTAATAGCATCAAAAATAAATATCTCAATATCTTTAAAAATCAGAAAGTTATAGGGTTTCCAAAGTTCTCTTTCCTGGCACATTCATCATTTTCCCTAAAATTTAAAAGCTGACTAACTCTGAAGCCATTAAGTCGATTTAAAAAATTCTTTTAGCATGTTTTAATGCAATTCACTGTTGGAACTATTCACTTATAGAAGAAAATCTAATTTTCACATATCAATTTTTAGTTCGAAAACTGCTTAGTTAATTTAAAGCATTTTTTTACGATGTCTATGCAAAGTTACATTTTTAGTAACATCAAAAAGAAGCATCTCAATATCTTTAAAAACAGGTAAGTAAAAGGAAAGTTTCAAAAATCTCATTTTTGGAATTTTCGCCATATTCCTAATAGTTTGAAAGCTCTTTTTCTTTAAAGCCACTAGGTCGATTTTAAAAATTCGTTTAGCACATTTTAATGCAATTCATTATTGACTATTACATGAAATAGTCATTTTAACATCTCCTCATTCATACAAATATAGTCTGTCTTTTATTACTGATTTATCATAAAGGTTGTTAATTCAAAACTTGCGGAATCGACGTTAAAAATTATTTCACCATATCCCAGTAACTTTTACATTTTTATCAGCATCAAAAGAAGTATCTCAATATCTTTAAAACAAGCAAGTATCAATTTTTCTTTTAAAATTTTCATCTCTGGCACCTTCACCGTTTCCCCTAAATATTCAAACCTTTCTAACTCTAAAACTACTGTGCCGATTTTGAAAATTCTTTTACCGTTTCATACTGTGATTCAGCACTAAACTACGCAAAATAAAGAGAAAACTATACTGCACCAACTCATTCTCAACTTAACATAAATACTACTATTACATTTGATATATTTTCGCTGTCAGATCATTGGTACCCAACACATTTACGCTCTCCAGGCCGTATTTAAAGAACATTTATTTCTTTTTAATAGCCCTCGTCAGTCAACGTATCTGGTAACTTTGTTGCTTTAAGATTTATTATAGTGATGCTTTCTAATTTATGCTACATAATATATATTTTATATACATTTTTGCGCAGCACTTTTACACCACCTACATTTTCTTTATAGAAAACAATAAAAAGACGACCCTATATATTTTTTATTATTAAGACCAATTCACTATTGGTTATAAATACGCCATTATACTAATAAGAATAGACCGTGAGTCGTGAGACAATGATGAGGTGCGGCCCGCCATTTTTTTATTTATTTCAGTCGATGCTCCGGCAAGTAGATTGCATAATTAGTGTTATAGTATAGGTATTTATAAGCAGATGTTTAAGTATAGGAAGTTTTAGTGAAAAAAATAATAATCTAAATATACAGGTTGCTTATGTGAACTTTTCACGGGTATATGATGTGTCACTTGGCATTAGCATTGGAATTATTTATCGTGGGTGGTTCACTTAAAAAAAAATTATATTGAGAAATTGTTGATTATTGTTGTTTTTTTTTTAAAGAATTTTTGCTTCTTAATTCTTTTTCTTTTTCGAATGCCTTTATTCTCTTATATACGTAACCACTTTGACTTTTCCCTTCTTTCTTCTTTTCTTGAAGGATAATATGTCCTTAGTAAAATATTTTTCTACGTGTTATTAATTCTAAAACCTCCCGATCTTCTATTTGTGCTCCTCGAAGAACTTCTTCATTTCTTATGTGGTCTGCCAATGATATTCTCAGCTTTTTCTCAGACACCACATCTCGAATGTTCCAATTTACTTATGTACCTTGCTTGATCAAACGTAACATTTTAGAGTTCTGTATTTTAGTTTGAAGTTTAGATTCTTATTTGATAGGAATTTTTTGAGTAATTTTTGAAGGTTGTTCTTTAGAGTCCTAGTCTACATCTAATCTCTTGTTCTGGGTCTTAATTTTGATTTAACATACATCTCAGATACTTGCGTTTTTTTCTATATTAACTTTCGGGCCTAATTTTGTGCTTGTTTTATTAACGTGATTCAATAATTCCTGAAGATCGTTTGCATTATTCGTCATTATTACAGTTGCATCTGTACATGTGATCTTGTTGATATGTATCCGTTATTTTTAATACCTCCAAAGTTATCTAAAACCGACTTCAAAAACATTCTTTCCAAATAAAGATTGAGTAAAATTAGTGATAATACTCACAACTGTCTGTTATTTCTCCTTAATATAGTCGGTTAATTAGACAAGACAAAATTTTTACATTTTATTATTTTTTTAAAAGCGTACGGCATCCTTTGCGTTGGTACTACAATATGACAATAAAAAAGCAAAAAATTTTGGATGGAATTGGATGAAAGTACATAACATTAAATGCATAAAAAAATTATTTAAAAGTATTGTTCAACTTAACTGAAAAATTACAGAATGTAGTTATTGCCTGAAAAAAATGTAAAAAAAGGCTAAAATCACATGAGAGAAATACACAATTAATTGCAGCGTACCTAGAAATTGTAATTTAAAAAATACAAATGTCTAAAATAATCCACGACATTACATTCTTTTTACCTGTTTGAAAGATAATTATATAAAATTATTTTAACCAAGAAAAAATACATTGCTAATTTTGTCACTTGCTAATTAATTAACTAGAAAAAAATAAAAACTAATTGCCTGGATTATCCTCTGAAACTGCTTACCAGAAATCAGTTAAACTGGTTAAAGAAAAATCACAAAAAAAAATAAAAACTGTAAAACTGGTATAACTTATCATGGGTGGTCAACTTATAAAAGATTAATTTAAGAAATCGTTGATTATTTTCTTCAGAGAATTTTAACTATTTGCTTTAATGGGGGTTATTAAAATTTCAAATTTAAACTTTTGTGTTTAAATATACTGCGTCCTTTAAGTTTGAAGTTCATATAACTAAAAAATTTGGGAAATGTCATGTAGATAAAAATAAATAACATTTAATGCCTCGAATAACTCAGAATTATGATTTAACTTAACTGAAAAAGAACGCAATGTATTTATTGCCAGAAACCAAATACAAAAATGATTTTAATCCATTGAAATAAATACAAAATTAATTTTATTCAATACTTAGGAATTATAATTTAAAAAACATGAAGTGCTTTTTATCTGGTTGAAAGATAATTATAAAAAATAATGCGAAAAAAGACCACAATCACCTGAGAGAAATACAAAATTTAACTTTAGTTAACACCTGAAAATGCTTGGACATTATTTGATTTTTATTTAGTTGAAAGATTTAAAAAATTATTTCAACTATTCGCCATAAGTGTAAAAGAGAAAAACTATGTCCCTTGCTAAATAATGAACTAGAAATAATTTAAAATGTCTAAAATGCCCGGAAAGAATTTCCTATGAGTTATGAACTGTTTAAAAAAATTATAAAATTTAGTAAGAAATTAAAAATTGAACTAAAATCTTTAAAAAAAAAGAGAGATAAATTCTATTGAATACTACCTAGACGGAAATAGATGTACTCGTTTATGCTATGAAAAACTTTTCAATTTAAACTTATTGCGTCCAGAAGCAATTTTTATTCATTACAAGCATTCGACGTTTTCCTAATATTTAAGGCCACTTTTACTTTTCGGTCATACGTCCCCGCACTAAAGCGCCATTACAGAGAGACAAATGCCAGTAGCAACGGGAGTGACTAAGAGAACACGATTAAATACAGAGTTGCCAAGTTTTCTTGCGGTGCTGTTTTTGTAGTCCGTGTGCACATGTTAAATCGATGATTTTCTCTCCAAGGAATTAGGTTTTGCCCAGTCATTTAAAATATTTTTTCATTTCTTCCAGGCAGTTGATTAAAAAAAACCGGTTTGTTTCTTATTCACCCGGACTATTAGCCGCTAAAACTGAAACAGTTGCTATTTGGCAACGAGTGCGATAAAGAAAAAAACAAAAAATTTGAGGCTGCCGCGTATCACTGTTGTCGTAAAAACTGGAAAATAATTTTGAAAAAAAAAATTGTCATAAATAAATCAAAAATCACTTCAATGATTCAAAAATAAAAAAAAGGATTTTACGATTGATCTGTGGAGAAAAAGATGATTTAACTGATGACAAATTAAAAAAATATATAATTTTTATATATTTGTGAAAGTATTTTATAGTTAGTTATTATAAGTTATATAATATTCCAATTCAGAATCTTAGATATAAAAATAAATTTAAAAAATATTATTATATTAGCAATTACAGATTTAAAAGCAAACAAGAGCCTGAAAATTTTTTAGGAATTAAAGAAATAAAAAAAGGGTGCATATTATGAGTCTTAATTTTTTTGCTAAGTGTATAAACTACATTGTTAAAAGTTACATATTACAGGATTGTATTTTTAATTAAAAAGAAAATACACCTCTTTAAATCCCTTGATGAATGATGAATTTAGACTCTACCCTTATTAAGATTTTTTCCTGAATTTTTGTTTGTTTTTTTTTAACCTAATTCTTGTATCCTTTGAACAGTTGTGTTCTTTTTTTTTAATTTAATGAATAATTTACTTTTACTTACTGACCGAAAATCTTAATAATACATACAAAAATACTAAAACGATTAATTTTACATTAGTATTTGGTGCTTTCTTAGGGTAATAAACCCGTCAAACCATTAACGCTATTAATTTTTTTCTCCTAAATATTATAAACTATGTTTAATTCAATTTATTTAGAAAAATTACCTGAAATTTTCTATATTTTTACATCATAAAGTTAATTCATGAAAACACTTACTTATAATTATATTATCTAAATAATAACTAAATTAAAAGTCCTTTTTAATAAAGACAACTAATTATTACCCCAAAATTACCCCGTTATCCGTCTCATATCAAAACGACTAATTACACCTACACATTTTTCATTTCAACCAAGGGTGTAGGCCCACTATATCAACAAATTGCCCGACTAGATAACTACTAATTAACTTTCGAATTTTGTCTTGTTCTCTTACGGGAACCACAATAATTATATTATTAAGCAACTTTATATATGTATACAATTTGACAGGCCGATGACGTCAACTTTTATAAAGCACATTAATGTATGATATGGGTATTTAAAAAAAAAGTGAAAGTTTTAGGGATGCCATTAGTATATCGATCCGGTTCAACTCAAATCTAAACGAATAAATTGTGAAGGTGTTTTAATTAGAATAGATTGTGCAATAGTGGTAAATTTTGTGGTTAATAAACAGATGGCCTCCCAAGCCACCAGATCTGACCCTAACAGATTATATCTTTTATGCCTTGGCGTGTTATTTATTGCACATACAAAGTAAACATAATGTGTTTACACGCTGCAATTGTTGCGTTTGGGAACACACCTATTGCGTATATTCGTGTATGTGTGCGAGTCGTGCTTTGGATTCGCGATATAAGATTTATTCAACAGTGGCGTTTTGGTGTTTTTTTTTTCATCGGGGTTTTAGAAAGTGGGTATACTAGTGTTAATATGAATGAAAAAAATTACAGTCAAGTAGTAACTTAGTTAATTACAGTAACTTAGTAGTAAAGCGCATGGATTTCAGATTCAGAAAAACCAAAGGGATTATCAGCAAAAATCAAAATTTATATAATAGCTTAACTTATATAAGTATTTGATATATTTGAACCATTAGATGAATGAAAAATTGGACTTAAATAATGAAATTAAAAGCAGAATAGATCAAGCATGTCATTCAAAGAAATGCAAAAGGTACAGATAGAGTATTAAAAATTCTCTTCAGAGAATCTTTATTATGCTATTGGTATTCAGCATTCTATTCTAATAAGTAGAAGCATGGATTCTCACTGAAACATAATGTAATTTAATTGAACTGATTGAAATGTGGGCTTGTTGTAAAATATTAAGACTAATGTGGACGGAGTAATGAATCAAATACTTTACCCACGTAATAAGAAATCTTTAATATGAGCTACTATCTATACTTATCCAGGAAAGTAGATAGCAAGGGTCTGGATGGTAAAATGGTATGGAAATTTGTTAGGACACAGTAAAGTACATGCGATTAGTTGACAATGTTCTTGCAAAATAAGGCACTTTAAGAAAAAAACATAAATAGCCAAAACCTGCTACTTAAAACAATTAACCCTGTCCAAACTTCTTAAATTATTTTCCTAATATTATTTTCTAAGCACAGTATGATTTTTTTGTAAAAAATCTTATTATGGTTGTGGAAACTAGGATTAAAACATAACCGTACAATAATGACAAGCCAATGATTATCAAAAAATATTAAAAAATTGAAGAAAAAAAATTGTATTTAATAAAATGGTAAAAGGAAATCATTGTACAACTTTTCAAAAGGTTTCAGAAGAGAAATTTTTTATAAATAGTAAAAATATTTAAAAAATTAAGTCCTTTTCATCAGAATATTCTTAATTTATTAAAAAAAAATATGATTTTATTTGACTATTTTTATACAACCCTTAAAATTATTTTTTGCATTTTTTTAAAATACTTTTATTGGGGATATAGATGCATTTATATTGTATGTACCTACCTAAGCAAAATATATAATTGTGCAGTCCTGAAGAAGCCTTCTAATATAGGCTAAAGCATTGGCAATTTTAAGTCTTTTTAATTTGCTTTTTACTTCAATTCTTAACCCAGTATAAAGAAAATGTGTTTTTATGTAGAAATTTGTTAAAATGCAATAAATCTAGAATTTTGCATTAGATAAATTACGAATTTATTTATTCAATTTTTAATATATTTTTTTCACACAAATGAGAGCTCGAGTCGAAATTTTACGCGTAAACAATTTTTGTTGAATATTTTCATCATAAGAATAAACATAAAAAAATTAAAAAAAATATAAATATAATAAAAATTAACAGGAAAAAAATAAAAGAGCTTCTGTAAAAAGAATTACAACCCGTTAAAATCCCCATAAATGTTTTTTTCTATTATCATAAATAACATTTTAAATGATTTGATAACATTTTAATTTAAAACCACATAAATACATGTGTTCTCTTAAAATTAACATCTACTTACCAAGGAAGTCAAACTTTGATTTTTGGCCTTAACAGTGTATGTTTCTTACCTGAAATGAAAAAATATATGTTTTAATACTAAACTTGAAAAATTTATTAAAATATCATCTCCTACATAATATCCTTATTATTTTATCAATTTAAATATAGTAAAATATATATTTAATGTAAATTTTCTAATGTAAATATTTTAATATCTTTTTAGCATGGAATGCGTTATTTTTTTTTACATTTGGGCGTGGTCAAAAAGTTGAATTATTAATAAAAATGGCGCCCATCTGTAATTTTGCCATTTTGACTGTCAGTTGAACCAAGAACTGAATTCCTAACCTAATTTCTCATTTTCAGTTCAATGAGCTTTCAGTGCAATAGGGCGGCATAACCTAATCTATTTATGGCTTAATTTAACCCTAACCTATTTTTTTTTAGGTCTTATCGTTTATTTTAAAAAAAAAACATTTTACTGAATTGGTTTGAGAATTATATAAAGATATAATAAATATAAACGAGGACAGATATAAAAGAAATTCATAAAAAAATTTGACAAAATGATGAGTTTTTGACATATTAGATGTGACCTCATAAATTCGAAATTTTTTGCCTAAATTTATTTTTTTTTAATATGGAGGGATAATTCAAAACTCCATAAAAAGCTAAGTTGATCGTTATAAAAAAGCAATTGACGAATTTTTCAAAAAAATAAATAAATAAAATTTGCTGAATTAGATTTTTATTCAGATTCCTCTTGTTTGGGTAAAATTCATTGAAGTACCGGAAGTCTATTTTGGCGTTGTTTAGTCCCTCAAATATTAACCAGAATTCTACGGCGTAGACACCCCAGATGTATGCTGATGTATCCATGATGGTATGCTGTATTCCTCGCATCTATCTATGTGTTCGTCAGGTCTGTAAGTGATCAATAGTACTAAAGCCCTTTCGAAATTCTGCTTGTCCGACCGGTTGGTAAAGGTCTATTTTGTTAGTGAGTCTATTTGCGAGGATGGAATAATAGACCGATTGGTATATATGTAGTTCTCTTTAGATTTACTACTTATGCATTTTTATAACTTACTGGTACATTCTACATACTGGTACTTTGCCTTTAATGAATACATTAATTCAATAGTACTTAATAGGTCTTCACCCATTTTTAAAATTTCTGCTGTTTTATGTTTCTTCTTCTGGGCAACGATGATTTTTCATATACCGTAGAGCCATGAAAAGTGACTTCAAGTATTTCTTCAAAGCTGACTCTTTGTGTAACTATTTCGGGTGTAGTTAGTTTTGGATTTGGAATTTTTGACTCGTACAGCACAGTATAACAATCTTCGATGACTTTTAAGATATCTGTGATGTTTGTGATCACTTTTTCATCTTTGTCTTTAATTCTATGTTTTCGTTGATGCTCTCTAGATAGTATTCTTCTTAGTACTTTCACGTTTTTATTATTTTCAAATATATTAATTCTTTTTTTTGTATTGTAGTTTGTGTTTTTTTAACATGTCAGTTTTGTTAACATATTCATCAAAGTTTTAGTTCAAGTTTTGTCTTAAGTCTAATAGTTGTTTTGTTTCTTTGGTTATGTTGCTACTACTTTATTTTTATTCTACTGTAAAAATTATAATAAGTTTGCATCGTTCGAATTTTACATTCATTCAGGGGTGACGATGATAGTTTAGAAAGATGAAACTTATGCCTATGGATCTTCAATTCTTTCACGATTATTCCCTTTTAAATTGAAATTGGCACTATCGTTCCTTTTACTTGTTTCCTTATTTAAAATGCTCCAAGCAGTTTTAATTTAATTTTTAGAGTTAGCTATTTTATATTCATTTAAAGAAGTACGGTAATTGGCAATATATCAACGACAGATCTTCCTTTGATTTTTATACTGCTGGTATATTATTGGGCTTTTTGTCTGCATGTACCAGACATCTTTTACAAATTGTGAGTAGTTCTTAATATCTGTGTAATTCCACTTTATGGGATTATTTCTAATTATAGTGGTATAGACAAGCAACGTGCATCTTTCATATATCTCATCTACACTCCTTGTCTGATACATTTCATACCAGCATATAATTCTTTAGATCTGAGACATTTTTTAAAAAAGAATATATTTTTGTAAATGACTTTTTACTACTGCATTCGTGATTAAATTCCAAAGAAATGCCAAAATAATCCAAAATATTAGTAACAATCACTCACCTCATAGGTGACTCTGAGATGATACTAATGAAAATGTTATCGAGGTATTTATTAATTTGAGTAATTTTCTCTATTCTCCTATCAAAATCGTCCTCATGAAGTTCCTGTAAAATTTGCATCTTGTACGGATGATATTTATGTAACTGTAATGCTCGTCGTACAGTTTCATGTGACATTCCAGTTAGACGTGCTACTGTACGGAGAGAATTGGTGGGTTCTGCAACGAATGTTCCCAAAATCTCTACTTGAGCATCTTCGTTTAAAACACGCCAACTTGCCCTTTTTTTGTTTTTAACTGAACCCGTTTCATTAAATTTAGCTACTACGTCCAAAATGTATCTGTGACTTACATTACAATTAGGATTTCTATTATTAAAAACTTCTGCCGTTCTTCTTGCGCAACTTTCTTGCTCGCCATAAATAAAAATCATTTCAATTCTTTGCCTAAGCGTGTATACCATAGTAACTAACAATAACACACAAATTATCGAAATAAATTTTAACTGATTTAAATACCTAGTGACATTGACTGGTAGGAAAGTTCACTAAATACTATTTTAAATTTCGGATCATATCATCGAACTGTATTGAGACGAATTCCATTGCAAACGAAAATAAACAAAAAAGAAAAAAAATAAAATGTTTATCTTTCATGACCAAAAGAATTTAATTTAAATAACCCTAACTTGGCAACGCAGCACTCAAATTTAAAAAATAAGGTGCCAAAATGTAGAGAATAAAAAGTTCTTTCAAATGAGGTATCACTCAACCCCTATTGACATTTAAGATTTTTGAGAGGGAGGTTCTGGGGGGTAGGGGGTTGAAAGAGGCGAAGTGATTTCTGCATAAAAATTGTTCCCCCTCGATAATAAAATCGACGTGTCCTAGCGATTCTGTTGCCAAGACCAAACGTTCCGATGTTTTTAAGGTTATCTTTTTTGTACCTGCTTTCGCATTGAAATCGCTCATAATTATGCATTTACGGGCATTTTCTGCTGTTTAAGCAACTATAATGTCTTCATAGAATTCCTCCACTAGGTCTTCCTCTGCTGCACTTATAGGGTCGTACACTTGAATGATTTGTATGACATGTTCTGGATAATTTCATTGTATTGTATATCACACGATTTGATATAGCATAAAATTTCGTGACCAGGTGTTTTCGTTTCTTGTTCATGAAGAATTTCAACTAAAGATTAAGCCAGAAAATTTGAAAATAAATTAAGTCATAATTTTTTTTTAAGTGATTGGCTTAACCCAAAGGGCACTACATCAATTTGTCTTTCTGAACTTGATGAACTGACGATTATCATAAATTCATCAAATAATAAATTCAACCTCCACCACTGGTTCTTATGTCACAACAGTACCGGATTACCGCGAGCCACGTTATTCTGTTTATACCGGCAAGTCACTATCGGTGGAGAGCGGGCAACAAATTATCGCCCGTTCGCCGTTTGCCGCTCGTCAGACATGATAGTCCGCCATTTTTAACTCGTTCAAAAGTGGGTCACGAGTTGAAAGACTCGAACCAAGGACATCGGGTCGTATATACGATTCACCGACCGATGCCGGTCTTGTCTTGGCGATTAATGTTATTTCGGTGTAATTGCATCGTTTTAACTTCAATTTAACGAGAATGTAATGATGCCTTTTTTCAAATTGTCATCCATAGGGTGAATCCGTTTTTAATTTGGACTTTTATGCAGAATGTGCTGAAGAAGATGCAGCTTTAGACGACGAGTTAATGAGCAACCAATAGAGAACAAGCCGGTAATAAAAATTATCATTAAAAGCATTGGACAATGCGGTGCAATTATGTATCAAATAACCACGATCTAGCAATTGGTGCACTGGCCACATCACCAGAGAAGAAGCATTAATTGCAGTGTATTCTATTTAATCATAGAATGATTTTTTTAAATTTTTCATTATTTTTTGTTATCAAAGTATAACAAAGTGGAGGTTGCAAGGAACAGACAAGAGAGCAACGAAGACGTACTTTTATATTCTTAATCATTAAGTTAAATTTGTTATTGTTTATTTTAAATCATCTCAATATTATTTTGGTTACTATGACACAATAGTAAAAAGAAAAACTTTTTATCTGCCAATAGTATTTTATTGTAGTAATCCAAGAAGAAGAATGAAGAGAAAAGGGTGAAAAAGATCACTCCTTCCTTTGTATTTTTACCCTAATCAAGAAATTTAATTTTTATTTACAATATTATACATTACAACAGTAGGTTCATATGATTTTCAATCATACAATGCATAAATCAGATTCCGGTCTAGAAGCTGGTTAGATCACTTCTTTCTTAAAGATAATAATTAAATTAGTAACTTCTGCGCGGATAATATATGCATCAAACAAATAAAACACTGAATGCATGAATGATATAAATAATAGAATAGATAGAATAAAAATATATAAAGAAAAACGTTCATACTGCAAAGCTGACTTATTTATTTGAACAAGAAACTCGGGATGATGCTATTGCTATGAATAACTTGGAAAAGGCATATCGACTTTTTGGACTTAAATAACATGTATTAATTCAAGTAAATTATACACAAAAATTAAACCCTAAATATGAAACTCTATTATTACGCCAATAAAAATAATAATTATTAACTTATTAAATAGCTACTAAGCCATTTTACCGAGGAAAAAGAAATAGAAAATAAAACATATCGCAATAATTAAAAAAAAGTAATTAATCGGGCAAAAAATAACAAATACTTTTCTAGCATTGATATGAATAATAAATTACTCAACTTACAAAATAAGTTTTAAATAAATGATTTGAATAAATTACTGTTTTTAGGTCAATAAATAACAATGGCATAATAAAACATATAAATTCCCTAAAAAATAACAGTGCATCACAGAATATTAGCAAAACTAATTAAAAACCTTCATATTTACCTGCTTAAACCATTAACATATAATAATTTTTGTCTATAATCACACCAATTTTTAAATCTGGAGATAGAGGCCAAATAAGTAATTGTAGACCAATAAGTACAATTTCTAATTTTGCAAAGATATTTGAAAAATATCTAATGAATACTAGCGATGCCAAGCATAAGATAATTAAGCATGTCAGACATGAATTGGATTCTGGTTAAAAATGTTTAGCTGTATCTTAGGATCTTGCAAAGGCTTTTGATGCTGTACCCCACGGACAGCTTCTTAATATCCTTGAAAGGAATTAACCTTTCAGATGTTCTGTAATGGAAGTGTTTAGGACCTATATAATAGACATGAAGCAGCATGTTAAAATAGATAGCAACATGAGTAACTCCTCTTCTATATAATTGAAATTCCCCAGAGAACGCTTCTTAGGCCTTTGCTGTTCAATTTGTGTATAAACTCAATTACAAATTTAGTAGTAAATGGAAAGATCTATATGTATCTATAGATATATTTCAAAGACTATAACTAATCGGCCACTGTTTTCCAACATAAAAATTTGAAATCTACCTGTTCCTATTAATGAAATCTTAAATGCAAAATATTTGGGAATTATAATCAATAATAATTTAAAATGATTTTCACATATTACACCTTTAACAAAATAATTAAACTTTTAAACTGAAATATGTTAATAGTATTTTACCAAAGTTTGGTGGAATCAATTCTCACCTTCTAAGATATGGGATTTATCATCGAAGACAAAGAAGCAAAACACGGCGAAGAAGCATAATATTCTTTGCATTCCTTGTCGTAATCATACAATTAAATTGTTTATAGTTTATAGTACAATAAATATTACCTACAATTTAGAAATTGGAGGTAGTGAGAGCAGCAGAATTCACTATCCCTCTATAGGCTGACCACATCATCGAAGACTGAGAAGCAGAAGAAGAAAAAGGAGATGATGAAGAAGCACTACTTGCCTTGTATTCCTTGCCATAATCATTAAATTAAATTGTTTATAGTATATAAATGCAAGTTTTATTTAATATTTGAAACACAATAATTGTTTATTGCTATAACAAGACGTACTTTACATCCTGGATTTCAAAAATTGGAGGCAACGCGAGCAGCAAAGCTGATTACATGATCCAAGAAGAAAAGGAAATTAAAGAAGAAAAAGTTAAGAAAGAAGCACTAGTCTGTATTTTTTTGCTTATTAAAATAAATTAAAATTTGATATATAATTTTTTTTTTCAATTTTGTTCAAAATATAAGAGTTCACCACCATTAGATTTATGATCACACTATCCAAGAAGAAAAAGATGATGACGAAGATGTGGAAAAAAAAGAAAATTTACCTTAATCATGAAATTAAATTGCCTACTATTTTTGCTAAATTTTGAATACATAACTATAGTTTTGCGTTAAGATTAGTTTATTTTTTAACAGCCTGCATATCTCCTTGAACTATATTTACAAGTTATGTGAAATTCTTAAAGAAAAGTGGAAGTAAATGTAAAAGAAATTCATAAACAAGCAGTTTTTTTTTTAAATTTTAGGGAAATAAAAAACTGTTGCAATAAATTTACTCCTTTAGCGCACCATTTAAAAGTATTTTAAATTTTTTTCCAATAAATTTTGTTTTCAGCTACTCATCTGTAAAGGATCTAACTCCTTAAACTCCCAAATACCTTTCATTAATTTATCGTTTTATCCATAGCATAAATCTTAACCGTAAGACAGCCTTAATATAAATGTGCATTCTTCCTCGCAAAACCAATGCAGTAACATATAATTTCGCACGATTTAAACGATGCAAACTGCCGTTGCGTGGTACTGCCATTAGGGTTATTACTTAATATCCTACGTGTGGTTTATTTGGTAGACAAAGTCGCGCACTGACCTTTGGTACTGTTTCACGACAGGTTGGATATTTAAAATGTCTTTATTCATTCAGTTAATTTCTTGATTGTATCGTGTTTTTGATTATTTTTTAAAACTTTAGATTTCTCACTAAAGTATTATTTCTTTTCAAATAAAATGTTATTAATGCTCATATTTCAGTTGATGAAAGTCTACCGAGAATTGATCCAGCATGATTTCATTAATCAGATCCTTGATGCAACAAAAGTTTGAACTTCTGACACTTGGAATCAAGTTTTCATCAAGAATAATATACTCTTATTATAAGAATCTATATACTCTTATTATATTTTACTAATATATAAAATTTTGATAATTTGTTTGGACAACAGCATAGTTTAGTAAATGAGTTGGTGTTCTTATTTTGGACTAATGAATTAGTCTTTGTTGGAGCTTAATGATTTCGTATAATCAATTTCCTATAGAACTTACAATGAATGTATTAAGACTAAATAAGTATAGTATAAAGATTTTCTACCAAAATAAATTTTGGGGTTTTCCAATAATTTTTGTAATTTTTTTGTTAATTTTATTTATTTATTTATTTAAGGCTGTTTCTGTTAGTTTTTTACAGAATAATCAAAAGACACATTATTACTTAAAATGACTAAATAAACTCATGAAATATTACTACTTAAACTGTGAATTAAGGATTTTGTGTATTAGAAGCAATACCATAACTCAAATTTTCTAAAACTGTTTTTTACTTAGGTCATTTTTGAAAACTTTTTATGCATGGAATTCCACAGCTTTTTAATAAAAATTAAAGAGCAGTTCAACGAATCTTTTAAAATAAAAATCAAGTGAATTTGAGGTCAATTACATTATGCAAAATAACTTAAAAATCGTAAAAAGATGCATAACTTAAATAGACTTATACACATTTTTTGTTGTTTGTAAAATTTCGTAATTTTGCTGGAAATTTTTATTTTTTTATGAGTATTTATGCATTTTAATTGGATCTGATAATCCAATCTTTAATTTGCATTTATCAGATTGTTAGTTAGAAGAATTTACATGTTTTATGTTATTCATTGGTTTAAATTTGAACTGCTCATATTATTAAATATACTAGTTAGTAATTCATTGTAGTTTTCGTTGATTCTTTTGCATAATAATTAAACTATTTGTTTCTATAATTCAAATTGCAAATATACGGTTTTGTACCAGAGTAGTCCAGTTGAGATTGAAAAATGGCAACAAACTGATATTAATTAAAAGATTACTAATCGTAATCAACATCTTGAAAACAAGATTTTTGAAGAAAGAAAACCAATATTTTAATTTTTTTAAATTTACACAATTTTCAAATATAAAACTTTAAATAAAACTGTTACCACAAAGTACTTTAAGTTTCCTTCATAGTTCTGCCATTACCGTTTTTCAATTGTTGTTGAAGATAATGTTACTACGTCAGTCAACGAAAAATTTAAATATAATTGTTAAATCGCTGGTACCAATTAAATTTCCCAGTATCCAAATACAGATTAAAAAAACCACAAAAACTCCAAAACTCGTGGCGAGGCCAAAAAACAAACTTAAAATTCCCATCTGCTCCCCAAACCATAATCGCCAACGTACATAATCGTAGTTTTTCCAATCGTTCGTCCGCCAATTAAGGTTGAAACCATTACATAAAAACATTGAAAACAACCTCTCTTGAACCGACATCATGTAGCTCGGGAGATATTTGGTAAACAAAAAGTTGATTCGATGCTGATGACGCGTCGTCATCACCATCATCATCATCATCAACAACATCAAAAGAACCGTGCATTGAATCGCGAATAAGGCGACTTTCGACACCATTTTCAGATGCCGAAACCTTCATGGAAAAAAATTACGCGTGTCACACGTCAAGAACTCGTTGTTGCCGTTCGCGGGTTTTGCAATATCGGTTAGTTATGGTATTTGTAAATTAAATGTGCAAAAAAAAACTGTGGTAGTTGCCATGCAGACGAAATAGGTGAAAAAGAATTTGTTCTTTGATTGAATAATGTGCCAGACTAAATATGGTATTGAAATGTGTCAAATCATTTGAATCAGGCTTGTGAAACTAAAGAAGATTCTGGGGTACAAATAAATTAAATTTGTTTTGCCAAATAAACCAAGAAATAAGATCTACTCTTCATAATGGATCTGCAATGCAAATTTACACATAATATAAGATATAAACATAAATAATATAAGATATAAACAAATCATTATAAATACTCAAGAGATATAAGAAACCATCTTAAGTGCCTGGAATACATCGCAAATATCATAGGTTTCATGTATCATAGGTTTTCATAATTGTGATTCGATCCTTTTTGTCTCAAATCCATATACTGTTTGCTAAACGTAATAAGAATTGTATTTTTTATAGGCAAATAAATTATTTTGAATTTGAATCTTAGAAACAGACAAAATTACTAGTAAAGTTAAAATTCTGAAGATATGACATAGGTTCAGTTCTAGAAGTCTTTAATTTAGTCCTTAATTCTTGGTTAGACCACTTGCTGCATTACAATAGAATTTGTTAAAGGACTCAGATGACCATCTACGTTGCTTTTAACTGAAATATTACGAAAATCATTAATTATGGTCCAGATTTCTTATTGTTTATTCTTCGCCTCAGGAATTCGACCACTTTAATAACCAGAATTGGTTGATTTTAGAAGTTGTTTACAAGTTCTACGGTAGTTATTTCAATAATTGATTAATCCTTGATCATTAATAAATTTATTCAAATAATTCAGGATGCGCAAATTTTTCTCTGACACTTTAGGACCCAGAGTTTAGGTATCTTATCATTTTATTATATGCCTTATTAATATAGAACACATAACTTAGTGTAAAAACTGACAACTGGGTCTGCATCACTAGGAACGATAGTTTCTTCTATATTCCAGTTCCTCCTTAAATTTCGTTTTGATATTGGAAGCCATTTTTATTTATTTTAAGTTATATGATACTTTTTATCTTTTCGAATTTTTTTAATAATTTTTAATGTATTCCAAGCATTTTTTCACCATTTTCTACCTTATTACAAGCATTCAATGTAGATATCTAATGCAATTTTTTCCCCCTTCACTTGGTATTTTTCATCCTATATATCATAAAAACACTGGGTTACGACGGGATTCGCAAAAATGCAAATTTTACCATTTTTTTTTAAGTGCCAGATCTCGGCTAATAATAGAGCTACGATCTTGCAAATGGTCTCATTTGATTTAGGATGATGAAAGTAATAAAAACTCGTTAAATTTATGAAAGTAGCATCCATAAGTGCCGAGATATTGACCGTCAAAGTTTAGGCGAATATTTTTCACGTTATTGAACTACACCAGCTTCTTACTTTTATCCCATACATCACGAAATTACCAGGTTATGATGAGATATGAACCGATCTGAAGGAATGAGTGGACTTCGAATATTCGCCCAAATGCCATGTTTGATTTCGTAAAAATATTATTGTCATTATCATTCATATATATTTGAGTTTCAAGAGCATTTTATTTTTATATTTTTAATAGTTTTTTTCTTTTGGTTATATTGATTTTAATTTTTTTTTAAGATTTTGTCAAAATTGTACGTACATGAAATAAATTATTTAAAATTATTTTTAATAAAAAAAAAGAGAAAAAATCATACTACAAGCAAGAAAATAACAATTTTATTTTAGACATTTGAAGTGAATGCGAGTTTTTTCCTTATATTTAAAACCATTTTTTATTTCCTTTTATTTACACTTCTTATGCCCTTGAAGTTTTCAAGTAATTTCTTAACATATAATTATAATTGTAATTATTAATATTAATATATAATAATATATTGCAGATATTTTAAATACTTTTTCATTATATTCCAGGTATTTGATATTATTACTTTTATGCTTTCTTTGACCTAATTTCTTCATATCTTCTAGACATTTGAGGTCATAGTAACTTATTTCTGAGGAAGCTGTATATTTTGTTCTGATTGGTAGGACATTTCTCATGTATTTCAGGTTTTTGAAATAATATTTTACTATATTTCAGGCATTGAATGTCTTTTTTGTGTTTCAAGTAGGTATCTTTAATGCATTTAATGATACATCGACATTATAACAAAATAAGAAAATGAAGGTGTTGCAGCAAACTACGGAGAATGACATCGACATTATTAATTAATGGCTTACATCCAGTCGTCTTTATTTAAATCAAAGCAAAACACATATTGTTGGATTAAGGTATAACGTAGCAAGAAATTGGAACAGTCAATTTCTCATGAAGTACCGCCTCAGGTATGGAATACCATTCTGGGGTGTTACTAATAAGGGACTGTTTAATATGGTTTTTATGATCCAAAGAAGGCTTTTGGTATTATTACTAAAATAAATCAAAGAGAGTCTCGTAGTTCAGACTTTATTACACAGCTTCTACTCTTATTTTTAAAAATCGTTTTGCACACTGCCTTTACTGCTTCCAAAATCTGTACTGGTAAAAAAAGTCACTTGTATATGAAAGCAGGAAAGTGTTCAATAATTTACCAACAAATCTGAATACACTGAATTCTTCAAAGGCCTTTTGATACTTATTTAAGAATTTACTATTGGGTAAAGATACTTAGAAAGAATTCTACCAGTCTGCACTTTAAAATTGTATTTAATTTTACTTTTAATGTGATATTTGTCTGATAATGTAAGATTATGTCTGATATCAATTCTGTTTAATTTCAGTTTAATTTCATTTTTGTGATTTTGTATTTAATGGTTTCTGTTCACTTTTATATCAGTCATGCCTTGTCAACAAGATTTTTAATTTTTCGACTAATTTCGAAACTTTTGAATTATAATTTACTTTTGACTGAAAATGGCTGAAATATCATTGAGAACTGATTCTAAAGGCCTGAAACCTAGAAAAAATTACACGTAAGGTTTATTCAAAATTTATATTTTAAATAAATAATTATTCCAAAAACCTGAAATATACGTGAAGTTGTTTGTGCTTTTGTTTCCCCAAAATTGTATGTATTTCATCACTTCTTGTAATTGCAAGTATCTCTGTCTGTGAAACACTCAAAGTCAGAAAATCTTAAATTCATTATTCCCCGCTCTGTTTCACATTATATTCACTGTAGATATTGGATTTGAATTTCTAAAAATTGACTTAAGAACATAAAATAAATAGCAGCCATAAATATACTAAAGAATATTAGTATATTTATGGCTGCCAAGTAGGTGGTCTGGAGTAATTTCTAAAATAGTAATTGCCTTTAAAATGCTAAACAGTACAACCTCAAAAAAGACTACTTTGATTTATTGACTGTGTTCACGATAATTCAATTTAAATTCCTATGTACAGACTTATGTTGTGGCGCTACTGTTTTCCCATCATTCTACGCGTAAAGTCTACCTGTTTAGTTATTCAGTACACTTAATAAAGCCATTGTGTTGCGTTATTTTTTTTTTAAATGATAAACAGTTCACAAACAATGCATCGATAAAACAAATAAGCAAGACCCAATTCCAAATTGTAGTGCATTGCGCGTGTTCCCGGAATAAACCGCGGTCGTAAATTTTGTTTTCTATAAAAGCGATAACGCAATCGCACTATACGTAATGTTTAATTTTACATTGACAGGTTATGCATTCATTACACGGGTTGATGATTCTCACCTCTGAAGACCCTTTCAGTTCTTCTAATGTTAATTGCGAATTTCTAAAGGAAACATAACGGTACTTTCTCGAAATTTGTCGGTTTAATATGGCCAGGTTCATCGGCCCGACGGTTTGCAGTTATTTCTAACTTTTTACGTTGCCAAATTATTTTTAGGCGATCATCAATCTGTGAAATTTATTTGGGCAGCCCGGTCAGCTGACTAATATAGTTTTTGCAACAGTTGCTCTTTTTTTTTAAGGATTTCTTAATTAATTTGGAATTTGATGCGGTTTTTGGTCTTGTCAGTTCACTAAGGCACATTGGAGTTTGATAACTTATAATCAATTTGCAGAATAAATAAGCTACAATATAATTAATGAAAAATGTAATCTTAAGGTTTGTTTACGTCTTCGTTAAATGCCTTGATCCAATAAGAGTACATTTACCGAAAACCGACCTCGCGATATTGGTATAGTAAGTGCGGCCAGGTGAACCTTGCTTGTTAACCTCGGGTGTCTCATATACTCGCAAAATCACTCTCTTAAATATGATTACGACACTTTATTTATGAGAGAAATTCTTGGAAAGCATTGAGTGGCTACGACGTCATTTGGGGTTTTTATAAGGCCATAATTTAATCAAAATTCAAAGACTGTCTTAATCAAGCAAGTAAATGTAATTGACTCAAAATGTATATTGAAGTTATATAATACGCAACTGAGTTACATCCAGATCATAATTCAGCTTATTGAGCCATTCTTGAGACATCATTTTATTTTCAGGATGTAACTAAATCAATAGACACATCGTTATGATTTGAAAAATCTGCCATCGACCACGAATTGATTAAACAATCTTCATAGTAATTTAAAAAAATAATCAACCCTACATTTAAAAAATTGTTATTGATCAGAAACAAACTTGCAATAAAAAATATTTTTCATTATTTAAATAAATTCTTGATCTAAATTATCAAATAATGATCTTTCTTAAATTTTCTTTTTAAAGATTCGTCAACCAGGAATGAATACGATATTTAAAATAAGCCAACTAAATGATTGCATAATCTGTGTAATAATTAGAGAAAGATAAGAGTGATGATTAAGTAATTGATATTGTATTGATTGTATTAATAATTAATCAATTTACTAATTGTAAAGATTCATAAATTAGAATTTACTAAAATAATTGTTATAATTAAAATGAGTTTTAGTTGGTCTGGAATTGATTAAATTTTCTTTATAGTGATAACGAAAGGTCATAGATGTAGAATCATTAGCAAAATTAATACTGAAACGGCTAATTGATAACATTTAATTAAAATTAACAAATACTTCATAGAGACTATTTTAAAATTATTTTAAATTTTGCTGTGGTTCGAATATGACTTGATTAAATAATAATTTTCCTAAATATTGGTTATAAGTGTATTGATACATAATAATCTAATTGTAGAATTTTTTCGAATAAAAATAAATGTGATTGAGATTAGGCCATCATAGTTATTCATAAATAAATATTAAATCAAATAAAAAATTACTATGATTTCAGAAAGTATTTAATAATTGAAAATGGATTAAATAATTAACTTAGTGAATATAAAAAATTGTTGCTATAAAGTATGGACATTTGTTAATCAGGATTTAATAAAATAGTTGTTATGATTAAAATGAGTTTTAATTGGTCTGGAATTGATTAAATAATCTTCATAGTAATTACGAAAGTTTGTGTATCATTGACAAAATTATTATTGATTTGGGAATGGTCAATAACAATTTAAATAAAGAAGAAATAAAATATTTTTTTTTATTAAAATAGGCACTTATTTTATAGTGATTATAAGGGACTATTAACGTGGAATCAATTGAACAACATCAATTGCAAATTGATTTAATAATTAACTTGATCAATTTTAGTTGTAAAAGAATTTACGATGAAATTGTTACTGATTCATAAATGCCTATTAAACTGCAAATTATAAACGTCTTCATCTGATTAAAAAAATTCATTGAGTAGAAACGTACAAAATGATTGAGATGATTCCCCAAGAATGAAAAAACCCTTTCAGAATTAAATATTCTGAATAGAAATAAATAAAATAATTGTTTTAATTAAAATTATCAATTATTTTAGAGTGATTATAAAAGATTATTATTGTAGAATCAATTAAAACATTGTGAATTGGAATTACAACAATATTGATTAAATTCTCAATAAATAAATGGTTTAAATAATCATTTTCCTAAATATACAAGTTCATTGACGATAAGTGCATTGATAAGTAATAGACTTATTGATTGTGGAGATTCTTCTGTTCATGATGATATAATAAAGTACTTATTAACCGCGAAGTAATTAAATAATTAACTTAGTGAATATTAAAGATTGTTAAATAAAAGTGTATTTATAAATGATCAACTTACCGATGATTCGCTTTAAATTAATTAAATGATCTTCATAGTCATTACGAAAGTTTGTGGATGTAGAATCAGTGACAATATTGTTAGTAATTAAAGAACGCCCTAAATTGCGAATTGAGAATGTAATCATTTGTTTTCAATGAACAAAAATTCATTTAAATGTACAAATGATTGAGATAACACGAAAGTGAAACTAATTAAAATATTGCAGTGATTCCAATATCAATTGACTGAATAAAGATTGCCCTAAATATACAGGTTCATTGATTAGAAGTGCATTGATAAATAATAGTCTTATTGATTATAAAAATTTGTCAATTAGAAATAAATGTGATTGAGATGAGCATTGACTTCGATATTAATAAAAATTTATTCTGATTATAAATAATAGAATCAATGACAATATTGCTATTGATCCGAGATAGCACTTACTACCCACAAATTGATTATGTATTGATTCAGGTAAGCTTTTTAAGGTGTTTAATTAACAAAAACATAAGCCTTTTGATCGTAGAGTAAGGTCGATCAAGAAAAATTGTTTTAATTGAAATGTTGGTGTTGAATTGATTAAACCATTTTTGATTCATTCACCATCAGGCTTCTGAGTCACTTTAATTGCCTGGAATAATTTTAGGTAAATTTAAGAGCCATTTTTCAGACACCTAAAGCATTTTTAGTGCCTGGAATAATATTATCAATATTTTTATACCTGTTCCAGACCATTGAAGATAAAGTGAGTCCAAGACTATTTTTTTATATTTAAAGTAATTTAAGAGCTTTAGGCTTTTAAGTCACTTTTACTGTAAAGCTTTTTTTCAGACATATGAAGCATTTTGAGTACCTGGAATAAGTTTCTAAATATTTTTAAGCTTCCTCCAGGAAATTGAAGATGTGACTGAGTCCAGAACTAAGTTTTCTAAGCTTAAAGTAATTTAAGTGTTGCAGGCTTCTGAGTCACTTTAATTGCCTGGAATGATTTTCAATAAATTCGAGAGCCCTTTCCAAAACTGATTCAACGGACTAACAAGGCAGTTTTTTGTTGTTTCTAAAAATTTGAGGTATATTTGCCTTCAATTTGTTAGAAAGGAAAAAGCGGGACTTTTTATAAAATCAAAATCAGCTCCAAGGAACTTTGGTAAGGCTTAAGACATCTCAGCAGAATCCAGATGAAATTAAATAATACTTCTTAAGTGTGTTTAATACAACAAATAACTGCGCAAATAATATAGCATTCTATAGTAACCATAAATATAGAGAAGAGTTGACTTCAACCTTCAGTGGTCCATGATTGTATGTATTGTATAGAGTATGTTGCTGGTAATGACGGCATTACATTAGAAAGTCTTCCAGTTATTCCTACCTTACTTTATAAAGGGTGTTTTTTTTAGAGGTGGAGAACTTTAAATTGAAATTAAACACAAAATATTTTATTGATATGAACGAATTTGCTTTTATATTAAAGAAATTTTTTTGGCATTAATATTTAAAAATGATTTCGGGCATGTGACCCCCATGGCTGGCGCGTACGTGGCGTAATCTAGAGGTCCAATTTTCACACACTCTTTCCAGTACTGCAGGCTGTATTTCGGCAATCACGCGTCGTATGTTGGCCTCCAAGTGCTCAAGTGTTTCGGGTTTATCAGCGTAGACATGCGACTTAACATAGCCCAAAGAAAATAATCTAATGATGGCGTCAAGTCGCACGAACGAGCTGGCCAGTTTACAGGTCCATTCCTTGAAATTATTCGTTACTCGAATGTCTCTTGCAGTAAATTAATTGTTTGGCGCGCTGCATGGCACGTGGCACCGTCCTGCTAAAACCACATTTGTGCAACGCCTGCAACGGCTTCCAATTGAGGCACAAAAAAGTTGGTTATCATGTTTTTGTATCGCTCATCGTTTACTGTAATGTTCTGACCATCAGCATTTCTGAAGACATAAGGACCAATGATTCCATCGTCCCACAAAGCGCACCAAATGGTTAGTTTTTCTGGATGTAACGGTTTTTCGCCAATAGCTGGTGAATCCCAAATTCGCCAATTCTGCTTGTTTACATAGCCATTTAACCAAAAGTGTGCTTCATCAGTGAATAAAATTTTCATATGAAATCGTGGATCAACAGCAATCTTTCCTTCCGCCCATTTAGCTAATGTACGGCGCAAAAGATGATCCTGGGGTTTCAACTCCTGGACAAGTTGAATTTTATATGCTCGCAATCCGAGATCTTTGCGCAAAATTTTCCATAAAGTGGATGGACATAAGTTCACTTGTTGAGAACGACGACGAATTTGGACACATTTGGACCATTATCAACACTATCATCAACATTTTCATTATCAACACTTTACATGTAATCAATTGATGCATGGAGATTGGTTATTTCCCAGATATTTGGAAAGAATCTATCATTTGCTCGGTATTAAAAACTGAAAATCCTATAGAAGTGACGGATTTGCGCTCAATTAAGTCTACTATCTGTTTTGTCTAAACTACTGGAGAAGGTGATTTACCAGCAGGTTAGCAAATTTTTTGAGGCGAGTCACTTATATCCTATTCACTAGTTAGGTTTTCGGAGTGGTAACAACACATCATCTGCTTTACTGGATATAACCGATACTATAGTCGGAGCTCTTTACAAAAATATTGCTGTTCTTGTTCATTGGATTATTCTTTCTAGATTATTCTAGTAGATAATTCTACAAGACCTTTGATGTTCTGGATCATGACCTATTGTGTCCCAAAGTCCATTATTTAGGATTTGACTCTGTGGCCAAAAATTTGATATCTTTGAAACTCTTAGATCTTCCCATGTTCAATCTTATAATGATGATACTCACTTACTTCATTATTTTGATTTAAAAGGTATTCTACAATATTTAAAAGATCATAATTTGAAGTTAAACCGTGTTAAAACCTTACTGTTTTGTTCGAAGCGACAAAAAGTCAGTCAATTAGGAGCTGCATTTCTCAAAATCTACTTACTCTTACCTTACGCTGATCTTCTTTTAATTATGTCTACAGAGTTTTTATCTATGTCTAGATGCAGAATAGCAAAATAGACTAGAATATCTACAAAATGTATGCTGCTGCTTTATTTTCAACTTGAGAAAGTATTATCATATTTCTGTCTAAATAAATTAAATTCGCTGGATTAGGGGCATGTTTTTAATGAAGCTCATCAAAAGCTCTGTACCAGTATATTTTAAAGAAAAGCTGATTTTCACAATATATGATCATCATGTAAGATATAGGACCGCACTATTTTACAGGTGTGTCACTTATATAGCGGTTAGTACCTATAATTTTTTGTCAGATCAATTCATGTAAATTAAGAAGTCTTTTTCAAGAATAGGCAAATGTGTTAATGTGGTTTTTTATATATACTCATTTATTTAAATCCACTGATCCTTTGTTAAAATATAAATAATTGAACTTTAGTTCTGATGTTAAATCCATTTTTATGTATGTGCTATTTTGTATTATGTAAGAATTTTTTTTATTGTTTTGTTTTTTAACTGTATTTTGGGATAACTTGGGAAAATAAGTAGCAGGCAATGGTTAAGTGTAAAAGTACGTTTATTATTTACCGAAGAGATTCAAAATTACATTAAGGGCTCCATTACCTGTTATTTCTTTTCTGGTGATTGAAACAATTTTTTCGACTGTAAATATCAACAACCTCTTTTATACTCCTTAAAAAATACCAACTTTTTTAGGCTTTATTTTATGAAGGTGGTATTCTAAATAATAACAGAATTATAGGGGGATAATGGCATATATTTCACTCATTTCATTTTAATTTTTTATAATAATCAATTCTTAATTACTTTGGCCTAAAAGAACATAAAAATTGATTCAAGTGTCTGATCAAGGCATACCACAGACAAGTTCCATTGCTCTAATTCTTTTCATTTAATTATTGATTTTTACCTCAACTGCCTGAAAGAAATTTAAAAAATTAACTACTTAAAGCAATTTTAAACACGTTGCTCCTTAAGGCCCATGTCCAAGTTCAAACCAATTCAATTGACAAATTTATTAATACTGAAGACCTGATTAATATATAATGACGATGATGAGTTATCTCATTAAAATCCATCACTCTTGAAACAAAATTGGCATTCTGTGAAGAAAGGACTTCCTTCTAAGAAAGTATCTCCCTGATTAATCATTAATTCTTCAATAAAAATGAATACGTAACTTTTCCAATAAAAACGTTCACGAACGTTAAAAGTAAATTCGCAATTGCATAGACGAGCGCCACTGGCGCTATAGTAACATCAAACGCCTTTACTCACATGCACTTTGTATGTATGTATTGTGTTTTTCTTTATAACCGTTCTTATCGGGTTTAAGTGCGTTGAACTCGCGCGTCGGAAAATGGGTCAGTAAGATAATGTAGTTAAACACTCGCCGAAGATTAGCCTGATAGTCATTTTTTTTTAATACGAAATCACACGTGAGTTTTTTAGTAAATTGCCGCTCTTACGACACGAAATCGCTGCTCGCGACAAGAATACCAAATCGCATTCGGGGATGGGACGTGAATTAATTCTCCTCGAGTTTATTAAGGCGGCATTTTTTGCCAAGATAATAATTTAAAACAAAAAAAAAAAACGTTGCATAAAGTATGCGCCTTCACGTTGTGTCGCAACGTGATAAAGCCATTGGTTGCCCGATAGGGCAACAACGATGAGTTTAAAAACAGCCAGTTTGTATATTTACCAATTACGTAATGGTTTATCACTATATTGTCTTTTGGTGTTAGCTTATGCAATAATTATTTTTGATATTTTTATCGTTGGTGTTTCATTACACTTCTCTTAAGTCCCTCAAATGTTAAGTATCATCAAAAAGTTCAAGATCTGGAATGATACTTCAATATCTCGTGCTTTATTTTTGAGAAATCACCAATTTATTTTCTTGTTATGGTAGAATTGATTATAAACTATTAAACACCTTTTTATGTTTTTCAAGTATGTCAAATTCTTCAGATATCCCATTCATATTATCATTTATTATATATATTTTATAGAAGCTAGAGGAATATACGGTAGTGGTTTGTTTTTTAACATTTAATAATTTCTTAATAATAAGAAATGATTTATTTTTAAATGTTTGAATTATGGAAGTATATTTTACGGATCTGCTACGGAATGCCACTTCAAGAAAATAAAACAAAAAACAAATGTATTCGTAGATGGATTGGTTTCCTAAATAGCACCAATATTGATGCCCTTGAAGTAGAAGCCGCTTATCTAGCATTATCTCTAAGAAGATCTTCATTATCTGTTACGGACAAATTTTTACTTAAGTTTGAAGAAATTTTCCAGTGGTTTGATGACATTTTTATATTTTCCAGACACTCACGATAATTTTAAAGCATCTGAGTTAATTCCACGTTTTATTTCAGACTTTAGAAGAAACGTTTATATTTTCCAGGGATTTTTTGTAGGATATTTTTACGTTTTCCAGGCATTCACAATCTCTTTTTTGTATCTAAAATAATCCTTGATTTTATTACAGGCATTTCATGTTATTTTTAAAACATTTTAACAATTTTTTCATGTCTCAAGCATTCACAACAATTTTGCACGTTTTTCAGGCATTTGGAATAATTTTTTATTTCAATTCATTCGATATTATTGTAAATGAATTGTAAAAAATTAACATTTGTATATTTTATTCTAGGCATTTGATATCATTAATATGCTTTTTATTTTTTTTTGGCTTCCGAAGGAATGTTCATATTTTCCAGATATTTACAATGATTTTGATTGTCTATCTGCTTTTGCTGTCCTCCATTTTATTTCAGGAATTTAATATATTCTGAGAATTTAACAATTTTTATATGCTTTCCAAGTATTTACATATTTTTGTTTATTTTTCAGACATCTAAAATCCTTCATCATTTTATTTCTGTCATTTGGTAATGTTTTCAATAGATTCTAAGAGCTTAACAATTTTTCGATATTTTCCAGGCGTTTTGTGTGATAATCCCTTATTTTATTCTAGGCATTTGATGTTATGAATATGTTTAAAAAACTTCATAATTTTTTCATATTTCTTGGACGTTTACAATAATTTTGCATGTTTTTTAAGCATTTGGAATAATTATTTATTTTATTTAACGTAGTTGATGCTAATTTTAATACATTCTAAGATTTACCAATTTTTTAATATTTTCCAGGCATTCACAATAATTGTGCATGTTTTTCAGACATCTGAAATAGTGCTTCTTTTTATTCCAAAAATTTGATGTGTTATATTTAATATATCTTAAGAACCTCACAATTTCTTCATGTTTCCCAGATATTAACTATAATTTTGCATGTCTTTCAGGCATTTGAAATACTCTTTCATTTTGTTTTAGCCATTTAATGTTACGTTAAAAATATTGCCAGAAATTAATATTTTTTCTATGTTTTCCAAGCATTTACATAATTTTATATGTCCTTCAACCATTTTGAAATAATCTTTTATTTTATTTCAGAAATAAAAATTAAAGTTCCAAAAAAGCAAATAAATAAACATGTTTAATAAACTCCTGGACAAAATTATCGCACCACTAATTATTTTGTCAAGAAAATTTAAATAAAAATAAATATCAGTTAAAACAGTTATAATATCTTTTCTCGTATAAAAAGCAGAACTGGACAAAAACTATGTTTATGCTTTATCATGGAACATGCTGCTCGTGAGGAGTGAGAATACATCCGCAGGAAAGTTTTCATAATTTGATACGAGGAATGCTGCGAAGACTTCAAGCGGTCATTGCAGCTAGAGGTGGCAATACACGTTATTAAGAATTCATTATGGGTCTATTGTTTTATTTTTGTATCAAAATTGAGGTTAGTGAAAATCGATTGTTTTTGTTAATTAATAATGCATAGTTAACAATGCTTATAAGTTTGCTTATTTTTTTATCTTTATTAAAAAAAAATCTCTAAAAATCAAGTGGTGCGATAAGTTTGTCCAGGAGTTTATTTGAATCTAATAAAATTCACTAAAATTAATTTAAGAAAATTGAGTTTTATTAATAATATCACAGTAAAAAACATTAAACTCGAGCTATATGAAACTAATGGTGACTTTTTCCCAAATTGTAAAACTACATCTCGAATTTGTATTTTTTTAAAATTTGTACCGATTTATGGTTAATTGTAAATTTTGCCAAATAAACAAATTATTAATATTATTATTATTTATTAATATTTAATATTTTTTTCAATATATTTAAAAAACGTAATAATTTTGTCTTGTTTTCCTGGCATTCACAATAATTTTGAATATATTTTAAACAACTGAGAGAATATTTTAATTTCTTCCAGGGATTTTATGTTATTTTTAATATATTCTAAGAATTTTACAATTTTTCTAGGTTTGTCAGGCTTTCGAAGAAACGTTTATATTTTTCAGGGTTTTTACGATATTTTCATGTTTTCCATGTTTTTGTGCTTTCGATGAATTTTTTTATGAATTCAGGGATTTGCTAACATCTGTTTTATGTTTTTTTTTCTCATTTTATTCCAGGTATTCACGACAACTTGGCATCTCTTACGCATGTCAGACATTTGAAATAATCTTTCATTTTATTTTAGACATTTGATGCGACAACTTTAATATATTCTAAGAATTTAGTTTAATATATTATACAGGCATTTGATGTTATTTTTATTATATTATATGAATTTTCACAACATTATTGCATGTGTTTTAGATATCTGAAATAATCTTTTATTTTATTTTAGGTATTATATTTTATTTTTAATATATTTCGAGATTCTAACAATTTTTCCATGTTTTCCAGGCATTCACGACAATTTTGCACGTTTTTTAGACATTTGAAATATTTTTTCAACTTATTCTAGGCATTTGATATTATTTGCAATATATTCTAAAAACTTAGTCATTTTTCCATGTTTTTCAGGTATTCACAACAATTTTGCACGTATTTCATGCATCTGAAACAATCTACACTTAACTATAATATAACGTATTTCTACGATATTTTACTACGAACCTCTAGATATTTTTTTACGCACTCCTATATATATATTTTAATAAACTTGGTTGCTCTTTTTAATATTTTAAAATTATAACGTGTTTCTATTTTTCTAACGATTTTCTTCAACCTCCTTATATATTTTAGCTTTTATTAATTTTAGAGTACTATAGTTTTAACGTTCTTCCACGAGCTCCTAGATATTTTGTTACACACTCCTATATATTTTATTGATATTATTATATTTTTTTTTATATACTTGAATCCTGTTTTTAATTCTTCTAAATTATAACGCAGTTTTATGATTTCCTACTACGAAATCCTAGATATTTTTTAGGCACCCATACGTTTTTTTTTACTTCTTATTAAAATGTTTTTATTTTTTAATATAATACAATTTTTTAATTATAACTAGTATTTCTATCATGTTCTACTACAAACCTCTCGATATTTAATTAAGTCCTCGTGTATATTCTAATTTTTAATTAATTTTATAATACAATGTATCTAGAACGTTCTATTACGAGCCCCTAAATCTTTTTTTACATACTCCTATAAATATTTTTCAGAGATTTTTCAACATTTTTATATTTTTTTATTGATGTCATTATCTATTCTAAGAATATATAATTTTTCTTATGTGTTTTAGGCTTTCCAAGAAGTGTTTATATTCCCCAGAGGTTTTACGACATTTTTATATTTTCTAGGCATTAACAACAACTTTGCCTCATGCATCTAAAATAATTAAATAATAATATATAAGATCCTTGCAAAATGTTAGGGTTCGTCGGAACTTAGGAGTTCGGAACTATTGGTTTAGTGCGACGTTTTGCCGGTTTAATTCCACCTTTAGTGTAAAAAAGACCTGAGTTAAAATCCAAATACGATATAGAGAAAATTACATGCAGGAAAACATGCATAAAGAGGAAGATCCTTAAAGAGTTAATCAACTCCTAAACTAGAATTGAAAACTGCTTGGTAACAGTAACTCAACACTTATTTTTTGGCTGTGAGAGCCAAATGAACAGTCAATCTAAAATTAAAAAATCTAAAATAAACATCATTTAGTAAGATTCATAGAAACGGCTAGATATATTATGTACTGAAGACATTCGCAATTTGATAGTAGATTAATTTTGCAGCATATAAATATTATCAAATAAATACCATCCAATTTCTCTCCAACTCTACTGGTAAAAAATCATCTTAATAACAATTTCAGAAAAGCAACCTTTTACATTTTTTTTTTCAATCTCAACATCACCGTAAAATCAGCCTAGTAAGATAATAAGCCGTCAAATAAGAGAGAGAGTCAGAGTTGACTGGTTAAGCAACCAACAACATAAGCAAAAGCAATTAATATGTTGCAAAGTTTCCGGTAGCCGTAACGTTGCGTCGCTCGAAAATTGTTATAAATAATTTATTAATTTATTGTACCGTTCCTGCTCCCGGCTTATGTAAAAGATGAGGAAGGAAGTACGATATAATATATGGCACTAACTTTTGCTTCTTGGTTTACTTATTCATTTTTTTCGTCTGATATAATTAGATCACCAGATGCTCTATATATTTATGCAAGCATTTAATATCAATAGAGTAAAATACTCTTTTATATATATAGATATATCTTTTACACATTTTTTTTATAATAATTATTTAAAAGAATAAGGAATTCAAGGTATTCTCTATGAGCCTCTAGATATTTTTTTACGCACTCCTATATATTTTTTTAAAATTGTTATTGTATTAAAATGTTTTAATTTTTTCTGTTTTTCATACTTCTGAATTATATGTAGTATTTCTACTAGAAACCCCCAGACATTTCGTGAAGTTTTCCTATAAATCTTAGATTTTAAAAATTTCAATACAATGTATCTTGAACGTTCTACTACGAGCCCCTATATATTTTTTGACGTACTCCTATATATTTTTTTAACATGGTAATTTTATTAAAAATACTGTACCTTTAATAGATCCACTGCTAGTATGCGGTTGTTGACTCTGATGTATCTGCGACTGCTGCAGCTCCAGCTTGGTCGCCACACTATTCCACATCTCGAACATTTTGACTTAATATTTACGACTAGTTCTGATGACGTAACACAGACCAGAGAAAAAACTACGACCTTTGCACTATCGGCGTCTTTGTCCGCATTCTTGTTTATCACTTTATGTATATATGTATAGATAGTTTAGCTCTTTACAGCGAGAGAATAACGGGAAAATTTCCGACCGAAAGTGGGACACTAAACCTATTAAATGACTTCCTCGAAAAATATATGATACGAACAACAACGAAAAATTACAAAATAGTTAACAAAAATACGTAATAAATTTAATGTACAGGTTTTTCTTTTGTTTGATAAGGAACACAGTTGAGGGTTTTATATAAAAAAAAAGGAAGTTTTTGTTTTAACCGAGTTCGAGTTTTTCGGTCATCGTTCGGTTCTGGGCTTGTTTTTGGCGCGTTTAAAGCAGTACGTAGTCCATGGGTTCATGCTCGATGGAGACGAGGATCTATGGTCTTTCGTTTGGCCATTAATGGTGGGTTATTTGAACCTAAATTTGAAAATATTTTCAGTTTTGTTATTTGTTTTTTTTTTGTACGTAAGGCCTTACTAATTCAGTTTCAGTTTCTAGAAGTTTTAAGATTGTATATAATTAACACGAAGCGAGCAAATACCGGCTGTAAAAGGCGCGCAGATATATTCTTAATTTAAGGAAATGTATCAACTATTAAACGAAAGAACGTTATATTTGTAAATTAAAAAAAAAAAAAGATAGAGTAGGAATTATAAACATTATATATGCAAATGATCTCAAAATAGTACAGGAACAGCAAGGGGTAAAGAGAAACATAAAAATGTGTATTAAAAACATTTAAAAAAGTTTTTCATGCAATTATTCTTTATGGGATATATAAATGATAAAACAGGCTTCATATGCATTTAGGTTATGCATAAATACGGTAAAACAATCTGTTAAAAAACTAAATTGAAAGTTGTCTTAAAATTTCTAAGCCTAAATAAGAAATAATTTATAATTTAAAATAATTCTTTGTGTATTGTACTCTTCTTCACTGGCTTTGTCTAGATATTTCTAAATATTTTGACAATATATCATTTTTATTTATTAGATTTTATATTATGAAATGTATTGCTCCTAGACAGAGAAAATATACTTCAAATATTGCATATGTGTCGCTTAAATAATAAAATGATATTCGTATCCATTTAAGTTATGCCAGATTATTTATCTTATTCATTCACGACAAATTGCCTTTTTTTGGGCATATACGAGTCAGCAAAAGCCTTTTTAATAATTTTAAAGATTTTTAATTAATCTTTAAGGCAAAGAAAGAGTAAACCTAATAAAAAAAGAATAAGAGAAGAAAACTAAGTTGCATATGAACAGAAAATGATTGACACCAAAAATTTTAAAAGGAAAAGCAAATTAGAAAAAAAATTAGTTTAAATGCTAAAATAATTGAAAGTTTCTTGCAAAAGTTAAACTAATTTCTTCTTTCCTTAAAAACCTTAAATTTATTTTCCAAAAAGTGAGTTTTTGACTTTTTATAAGGCAGTTAAAACTGTTTTTTTATGTTTTCCGATAGATTGGGTAATTTATTAGTAGTTAAGGCATTTCAAGTACTTTTTAAAAAAGTTATTTGTTCTTCCAGGCAGTTGAATTAGTTTATTATTTTTTTCTGTAAAACATGAAAAAACATGTAATTTTTCGTTAAAAAAAAACAAATTTTTGACATGGATTATTTAAATATTTAAACAGTATTGAAATAATTTTTAAAAATTATAGAATTTACAGAGAAATAAAATTTGTTCAAATATGGATCTTTTTAGTAGAAAATGATTGTTAAAACTATCTTAGTTTTTAGCGTTCTATTCTGATAATAGTTTATACTCAGAATGAAAAAAAAACATTTGAATGCAATTATTTCCCATTTTCCCAAACAAAATAGCGTTCGTGTCCATTAAAGTTATGCATAAATACCAAAAAAAATCTGTTATACCAGATTTATTTTAATTCAAAGTAACATTTCTTTTTTTGGTAATAATTTCATAATACAGGACCGTATACTTATCAGAAAATAAATTGTCATTTATTTATTCAGTGCAGTTTTGATCTTTATTAGTCCTTCAAAAAATAGCATACATATTAAAATAAGCAACATTGCTGATTACATTTTTACATACCTACATTAATATAAATTTTGACCTACAATAGATATATTGATGCTTGTTGCTTTTGACATTTTGTTTGAAAGCCTGACGAAATTCTAATAATGATCAAAACGTTGCTGAATAAGTAAAAATAATTTTAAAAAATTTCTTTGGTTGCCTGAAATAAATAAGAAATTACATTAAATATATTTCAGTTCAGGCCAAATATTTCAGAAAATATTTTGATACAATCTACCTAATTTCTAATAATTTCACAAAGAATAATTATAGACGACTTTATTCTTCGGTTTTCAAAATAAATCCTTTATCTGGGTAGTGTTTAATAGATATTTAAGAAACTTTTGTTGTATCATTTCAATACAGTTAATTCAAAAATAATCATATTATGAATACGATCTAACAAAGTCATATTTCAATTTCAACTTTTCCAGATCAAAGTACTTGGTTCTTCGAATTACCAGGCCCTCATAAACTTTGGTACCAATATGTTAAGTATATCTTACTGCGAATTTCCTGAAGAGGTATGTTAATAAATATTTTTAATTAAAGTAAAACATTTGCGTACATTGAGGATATAATAATTTTCTGCACACCAATTGACAACTTTAATTAATTTTTTTTAAAATATCACTTTCATTGCCAGTTTGATTAATCTTGAACAATAATTTAAAATCATCAGCAAACGACACATTAGAATGACTTATGCAGTTATGCAGCAATAAAAGATTGATGTACCAAGTTTTTGATTTGAACCCTTTACTTCAACAATATTTTGCTTTCTGTTAAGTATCACGTATTTTTGAATAAAAATGTCTGGAATTAAATTAATGTGATTTTAGAAGAATAAATCATTAATTAATAACTACATGAAAAATGTCTTTCCATTCCAGTTCGTTTAATTGTTTTTTCAAAGATACTTATGTAAGAAAACAAAACTACTGCCTGATTATTTTTTTAATCTAAATAAAAGAAAACAAAAATTTTCTGAATCGATTTTCCTATTTTTCTGATTAGTTTTAAGTAGTTCAAAGTAATTTCTTATTTAATTTAAAATTTTTGGAGCAATTGAGTCAGTTTAATGTAATTTTTAATTTTTTTCAAGACATCCGAAGCCATTTTTGGCTTTTTATTCTATGGAAGATCTAGAATTTACACAAAAAAATCGATCAATCTATTTCCATCTAAATATTTTGTCCTTAAATTAAATATGAGTACAGGACAATTCTGTATAGTCTGGATATATAATTGAAAAAAACTATTTGAAATGCTTACATTTTAAAAGTAGCCTTTTTTCACTATTTTACATAGAATACTTCTAGCTGCAGTTTAGTTCAATTTTTTGTCAAAAAATATCCTTAATTATCCAATAAAAAAATATTCTACTTAAATTTTAAAACAGCTTTTAGATCCATT
Source organism: Anthonomus grandis grandis (assembly GCF_022605725.1). Classification (NCBI taxonomy): domain Eukaryota; kingdom Metazoa; phylum Arthropoda; class Insecta; order Coleoptera; family Curculionidae; genus Anthonomus; species Anthonomus grandis. The sequence continues at coordinate 8,584,001 of NC_065557.1, read as the reverse complement.
TAAGTTATGCCTAAATATGAAAAAAATAAGTAAATAAATTTTTAATCTTTGGTATTGTTTTTTTATTTGCCTTGCGTTTGACAATAAAGCAATTTTATTTGTTTATTAAATTTCATAATATGAAATATATTGTTCCTACACAGAAAATTGCATTTAATAATAAAATAACATGCGTATCCATTTAAGTTATGCCACATTTTTATTAAGAAATATAAAATAAAAAATTTTATGATATTTTTGCAAAAAATAGCTTTTTATCTTTGCCTTTCTCAATAGTGGCACTAATTTCATTCCTCGTCAAAAAATATTATCCCCTTTATGCTTGGGCATGCCTTTATATCAGCACTTATGTCTATACGCCTTCAATCCATAAAAGCACCCAATTCCACCTACGACTATACAAGGCAAAATGATAAAAACGTTCACACCCAGCAGGAAAGATAAACCGCCTAGAAGGCACTTTCTAAACATAAGCACCCCCATTGGCACCATCCCCTTTAAAACCCTTAAAGCCGCGCTTGCAGTATTGATTTCCCTTCTTCTCTTCTGGCAGGCACGTTGGCGTAAAGTGCATCTCCACTACAACGCGAGAAAGTTTTCCGACGTCGAAATTTGTTCTTTTTTTGTTTTTACCCAATTGGGGGGATGCATTTCAGGTAAAACGCGTTTTTTATAGATCTTTTAATTGACTGGCAATTCCGAAAGAACGAGACAAAAAAAAAAAACGGGTTAACGCAACCCGTTTCGACCATAAAAATACGAAATTTGCGTTTTCATATTTTTATTGAAAATGTCGCTTTCCCTTTTTGCCCGCTGATGTTGTAACGCGCATAAAATTGCAAAACTAAAAATAGTGTATAAACTGTTTGTGGTTAATGAACTTCTCAAGGCAGCCTTCATAGCGTAATTCTCGTAAACAGAGAATAAAAAAAAAACGCGGTGTAAATGTGTGTCAACGGCGATAATTGCATTTGAAAAATTTTAAATTGACTATTTTGTATATAAACGAGATATTTTTTTTTACGAACTTGTTTTACGGATAATTTATCCACTTTTGCGGAATAGCTAATTTCGGGTTTGTAATTTAATTTGATTAGTTTTTGAGCAATTTTGTTTGTATTTGGTTACTTGGGGGTTATTACTTTATAGAGTTTGCGGTTGAAATATGCTTTTTATAAAAATATTTCATCTGGGTTATTTAAATAATAATATGGCAATCGTACCCATTTAAGTTATGCATAAATACGAGAAAAGTAAGTAATGTTTGCAAATAACTTTTTTATTACTAATAATAAAGGGCGTTTGCATTTATTTATATTATGTATAAATATGTGAAAAAGTGCTGAGATTTACTAATCTAAGATTAATTTAAATACAAAATAAAATTTAAAAATTCAAAATTAAAGAATTTCCCTTAAACTGAGAAATTTTGAATAAAAAAATGTCATTAATTGGAGTCAATTTAAAAAATATTGGAATTTTCAAGTAATTTCGGCGAGCACTGGTACCAAAAACCATTCAATATTGACTATTTTTCTTAATGTCAAAAAATCAATCGTAAGCTGTTTATAGCATTTTTTAAGGAAAAGCATAGATGTTCTTTTCCTTAAAAATAAAAATCCTTTATAATAGACTGTTATTTAACAATTTTTGTTATTGATATTAAATTGTTCATGGTCCAATTTTTGTTGATCGACTACAAAAAACCGTTGACGTTCTAACAATTAAAAAACGATTATTAATAATTTATTTATTTTTTCGTCTTAAACGTCTTATTACTATCATCTATTTTCTTTGTAATGTTAGAATGTCCATGTTTTTTTTAATGCAGGAATGTACAAAAAATACCATAATTCTTTTAGGAAACTATCAGAATCAAAAGAATTCCATGAAATTTTTTACCATTCTTGGAATTTTCATGAATTAGAAAATCTGTTAAATTTAAAAACTGTCAAAACAAATTTTTTAAATTTAATAGATTTAAAAATGTCAAAACAAAAGAATCCATGAATTTAATTAGTCAACTTAAGAATCCTCGGAATTTAAAGAGATCTTTTGGAAAACAGAATTTTGCAATTGCGAGTGTTTCAAATAGGAATTTCATAATATTTTAGGACACCATCGAAATTAAAGGAATTCTATGTCACTCTTTATGGCATTATTCGAACTTCTATGAATTTTAAGAAATTGCGTTAAATTTTAGGCACATCAAAAAATAAAAGAATTTCATTATTTGAAGCTAATTTTAAAATTCTTGGAATTTTCAGAGATTATTGCAAAAAAATCAAATTGTAGGAATTAAAAAAAAACTTCACAATATTTTACGATACCCTCAAATTTAAAGGAATTCCGTATTCTTTTAAGAAATTCCTAAAACATTTTTAGAATTAGAAAAAAAAAATTATAAATTTTACAAATAAGCTAAATTAGAAGCATTCCATGATATTGCAGCCAATTTATGAATTTATAAAAATATTATAATTTTTTTAGGAAACCATTAGAATTATAAAAGAATACCATGTCATTTGAAAAAAAATTAACATCCTTGGAATTTTTATGAATTCTTAAAAATTTCACTTAATTTAAAAACGTCGAAATAAAAAAAAAATCCATCTAAATTCCGTCAATTATTCCTCGGAATTTTTAGAATTGTAAGAGTTTTATTAGAAGTTTCATAATATTTTAGGAAATCATCAAAAATAAATGACTTTTATGTCGCTTTTTAAAACATCCTTGAAATTTTAAGAATTTCCATGAATTTACCGTAATTTTTTAAAATCTTTATGGATTTTTGGTGAGAGCTTTTTCGACTTGCAGAAATTTTATAAAAATATAATAAGAAATCGTAAAAATTAAAAGAATTCCATGTTATTTAAAAAAATCATCCTTTGATTTTTCATATATTTTCATAATTTTGTCAATTTCATTTTTGTAGGTTTTAAAATAAATTCTTACAATAAATGTTTCAATTTAAAGTACCAAAAAAATTAAGAAAGCTTTGAGTTTAATTTTACGAAATTTATTGCTTTTAGACGGAAGAAATGTATTTATTTAAATTCGATAAAAATTATAAAAATATTTAAAATATTAAATTTATGTTCCAAATATTACACATCAACTATCAAAATAATAAAAGTTCAAATTCAAAGATTCAAAGACATTTAGGTTATGCATTATCGAAGTAGATTTGTTAAAACAGAGTCATTTATATTTTTGCATAAATACGAGAAACAGTTATCCAAATTTGCTAATTTAAGATAAATTTAACTACAAAATAAAATCTCATTTTTTTAGGTTTGATAATTAATTTTTTGCTTGTCTTTAAGTTACTTAAAAAAGGGTACGTTTATTTACGTATAACAAGGGCATTTGTATAAAGTTTTGTTAAGTAGAATTATGAAAAAAGTAAGGAAACTTGTTAATTCTACATCTATTTAAATCTAAAATTAAATCTTGTACCTTGGGTCTAATATTCCGATATTTGCAGCTTTTAGAGGGAAGAAATGGATCGATTTAAATTTGATAAAAATAATTAATTTATTTGAGAGAAAAACAATTATAGACATACTTTAAAATATTTTATTTATGTTCCAAATATTACTCATAAACTATCTAAATAATAAAAATGCATTTGTAGCCATTTAGGTTATGCATAATTAAAGTAAATCTGTTAAAACAAAGCCATTTATAATGCTAAATAGTTTATATTGAATTGAATTTGGAGGACAGTAAGGCCTAAGCTAAAAGGCTGGCCTATTGGAGTATTGCCTAAATGTATTGTAAAAGGCGAAAAAAATATTTAAATAAAATTGAGCATAGATGTTCTTTTCCTTAAAAATAAAAATCCTTTATAATAGACTGTTATTTAACAATTTTTGTTATTGATATTAAATTGTTCATGGTCCAATTTTTGTTGATCGACTACAAAAAACCGTTGACGTTCTAACAATTAAAAAACGATTATTAATAATTTATTTATTTTTTCGTCTTAAACGTCTTATTACTATCATCTATTTTCTTTGTAATGTTAGAATGTCCATGTTTTTTTTAATGCAGGAATGTACAAAAAATACCATAATTCTTTTAGGAAACTATCAGAATCAAAAGAATTCCATGAAATTTTTTACCATTCTTGGAATTTTCATGAATTAGAAAATCTGTTAAATTTAAAAACTGTCAAAACAAATTTTTTAAATTTAATAGATTTAAAAATGTCAAAACAAAAGAATCCATGAATTTAATTAGTCAACTTAAGAATCCTCGGAATTTAAAGAGATCTTTTGGAAAACAGAATTTTGCAATTGCGAGTGTTTCAAATAGGAATTTCATAATATTTTAGGACACCATCGAAATTAAAGGAATTCTATGTCACTCTTTATGGCATTATTCGAACTTCTATGAATTTTAAGAAATTGCGTTAAATTTTAGGCACATCAAAAAATAAAAGAATTTCATTATTTGAAGCTAATTTTAAAATTCTTGGAATTTTCAGAGATTATTGCAAAAAAATCAAACTGTAGGAATTAAAAAAAAACTTCACAATATTTTACGATACCCTCAAATTTAAAGGAATTCCGTATTCTTTTAAGAAATTCCCAAAACATTTTTAGAATTTTAAAAAAACTTATTAAATTTTACAAATAAGCTAAATTAGAAGCATTTCATGATATTGCAGCCAATTTATGAATTTATAAAAGTATTATAATTTTTTTAGGAAACCATTAGAATTAAAAGAATACCATGTCATTTAAAAAAAAAAAAATCAACATCCTTGGAATTTTCATGAATTCTTAGAAATTCCACTAAATTTAAAAACGTCGAAATAAAAGAAAATCCATCTAAATTCCGTCAATTATTCCTCAAAATTTTTAGAACTGCAAGAGTTTTATTAGGAGAAGCTTCATAATATTTTAGGAAATCATTAAAAATAAATGACTTTTATGTCGCTTTTTAAAACATCCTTGAAATTTTAAGAATTTCCATGAATTTACCGTAATTTTTTAAAATCTTTATGGATTTTTGGTGAGAGCTTTTACGACTTAATAAGAAACCGTAAAAATTAAAAGAATTCCATGTTATTTAAAAAAATCATCCTTGGATTTTTCATACATTTTCATAATTTTGTCAATTTTAATTTTGTAGGTTTTAAAATAAATTCTTACAATAAATGCTTGAATTTAAAGGACCAAAAAATTAAGCAAACATTTCATTAGGATTATTTTAATATTAAATAGGCATTCGTATTAATTTTATTTAAGCATAACTATAAAAAAAGTAAGGCAATAAAATCCTTGCTTTGAGTTTAATCTTACAAAATCTATTGCTTTTAGACGGAAGAAATGTATTTATTTAAATTCGATAAAAATTATAAAAATATTTAAAATATTAAATTTATGTTCCAAATATTACACATCAACTATCAAAATAATAAAAGTACATTCAAAGTCATTTAGGTTATGCATTATCGAAGTAGATTTGTTAAAACAGGGTCATTTATATTTTTGCATAAATACGAGAAAAATTTATTAAAATTTGCTAATTTAAGATAAATTTAACTACAAAATAAAATCTCATTTTTTTAGGTTTTATAATTAATTTTTTGCTTGTCTTCAAGTTACTTAAAAAAAGGTACGTTTATTTACGTATAACGAGGGCATTTGTATAAAGTTTTGTTAAGCAGAATTATGAAAAAAGTAAGGAAATTTGTTAATTCTACTTCTATTTTAATCTGAAATTAAATCTTGTTCTTTGGGTCTAATATTCCGATATTTGTAGCTTTTAGAGAGAGGAAATGGATTTATTTAAATTTGATAAAAATAATTAATTTATATGAGAGAAAAACAATTATAGACATATTTTAAAATATTTTATTTATGTTCCAAATATTACTCATAAACTATCTAAATAATAAAAATGTATTCGTAGCCATTTAGGTTATGCATAATTAAAGTAAATCTGTTAAAACAAATCCATTTATAATGTTAAATAGTTTATATTGAATTGAATTTGGAGGACAGTAAGGCCTAAGCTAAAATGCCGCCCTATTGGAGTATTGCCTATAAATGTATAGTAAAAGGTAAAAAAAATATTTAAATAAAATTGAGAGAACTTAAATTATTTAAATAATAGAACTAAAAAAACTTAAATGTATTTAAATTATGCATAAATTCAGAAAAACTTAAGCAAATTCGTTCACAATAGGTCCATTCGCAACAATTTATATTTTTATTGCGTCTCTTGAAAGTTATTATGCAATTTACCGCTTCTAAATATAAAATTGCATACATTTAGACATTGAGCTGGTAAATAAATAGTGTTTGAAAAAAACACGATAATTTAAGAAAAAAATTATAAAAAACATATTTTACGGATTAACATAGATTATTTTAATTTTAACATGATATTTATACAAAATTAAATAATACATAAATAAAATAAATAGTATGCAAATCTGCAAATAATAAGAAATTTTGAGTCATTTATTGAGTTTCAAAGGGATTATATTTCAATTTATGGATATTATTAAAAATCATTTAAATTAAAATGCTAAAATTGACAGCCCGGTTTATTAAAGTTAAGTTTTATTTTATGTCTGGAGCTAATATTATGCAATTTCTGACTTTTAAAGACAAAAAAACAGCAGATATTACCACAAGAATCATTTGAATACCAAAACGACACTCTTACCCATTTAGGTTATGCATAAATACAGAAAAAAAAAGCAAACGCTGCTAACCAAAACCCCATTTTTAATTTAAAATAATGTCAGGTAAAACGTTTGCAATTTATAGCAATTTATTTTATGAATCTGGGTCATTTATATTTATCTCCACCTGTTACTCGGATTGTCTCGTATTGTGATTCGAACGTAAATATTATTTTTTTCAAATCGCGCATTTGAAATGCGTAAATGATGGAAATGGAAGGTGCGAATTGGGTCTTTCGATAATTTTTTATCGATATAATTGTTGCAATAGTAATTTATTACCACCATCGTATTAGCATATTGATGCTTTTATGAGAGTAAAAATATATTGGGAGATCTGTATGAATACGCAATAAGAGGCAGATATTATTATTTTAGCAAAAAAGAAGAAACTTTCCAAATAATCTTCTGCAAATCGTATTTCTCTACATAGTTTATGTGGTTTTGACAAACGAGGATATGACCTTTTCAAAATTCCCATGAGTCTGACCTACTCTAACATCCTCCAAACTTTCATTAAATCTCCATGCAATTAACTCTACTACTTAAGCAAAACTACTAAAATCCAATCCAATCTTCACAGATAATCCCGGTTTCTGCAACTAACGACAATAATAATAATAATAATATGATATTCGCCAACCTACCTCAACCTGTTTCGACGTAATCCCTGCTTCCGTATTGGGTTGTATATTCGCAAGTTTTGTACTATGCTCGTTTACCGGGAAACACACACTGTTCTGTTATTGTGTCACGTGACAGTCGGTGTCGTATTGATATAATGTAAATACGATGCAAATACGACTGGGCGGAACAAGTTACATAATCGTCGCAACTCGAGAATGAAAGTTTTGATGTCTGTATCGAGTTGCTCTCTTATGGGATTGGTATAATGTTTTGCTTAAGGAATTACTTTTGCAAGTAGAAATTTACGCTAAAAGTGTTTTAACGGGTAATAAAGCAAAGCAGCTACAGCAATCTAAGGTCAGGAAGTTTAAAAGTGCAGAAAAAGTGCTAATAATTTACGTGGAGTACAAGTTTTGGTTTTTAAATATCTGCTTGTTAAATAAAATTAATTTCCTACTATTTTTTTTTTCCTTATAATACTGTTTAAAAGGTAGTAATACTATTACCTTTAAATTCAGTTTACTTATGATTTATGAGCTTAATAACACTAATATACCTAAAAACTAACCGTAATTTAAAGTTTATTGTTATTATAAAGAAATTCTGTTATTTAGGATAAATTTTAAAGCACTTATAACTCTATAGTAAGTTTTAGTTTACTCAGAATAAACATAAGCAAAAAATTACATGATACTGTAATAACTTTGGTTCTACTTGCTGATTTTAGGAAAAAACTGTTTTTTGAAAAGTTTTAATAGAGGCCCATTTGCATAATTTGGGTTTTTCCTATTTTTTTTAAATTTACAGACATTAAAGTTCTTAATGAACAGGTGATCTGAGAAAGCATTTTTTCAGATCAACCCCCGGGAAGTTGCTTTTTTTGCACCGTGAACTTTTCAATATTTTGCTTAATACCTTGGGGTACTAAAACGGCTCTGGCACATAAACGATTTAATGTATGATATTACGGATTAATGATGTGTTTTCTACGTGAATCTAGCTTTCTTATTTATATAAACTTTTTAAACTCCACGAGACAAACAGACCTGAACTAGAATTTTTACTTTAAAACAAAAAGACAAATTTGCAGAAATCATTTTTTTTCTTATACAAAGACCACTACTATTGATTTATTTTCATAAATTGAAAGCCTGATATTTTAGCTTTAAATTGCGGTATTACTCATGATGCTCGGTGATATACAGGATGCACCGCGTATAAAAGTATGAGCCCCTTTTTCTTTTTCGATTTTTTCTTCATAACTCTTTATTGACGACACCTAGAGTTTCATACTTTTTAAAAACCATTTTTTTCCTCAGACACCTGAAATTTATCTGGCTTTAATTTCAAAACACTTTATTAAATGGGAATATAGATTTGGGCCTCATTATTAACCTAAAAAGTATGGTATGAAAGGATAGAACGCTAATCTATAGGTATGGATTCAAAATGAAGATAATATTCTTTTAAAGTATATGGTACCTTAATAATGTAAAAAAAAGGAAAAAGAATAAAAAAAGCGATAAGAATCCATTTATCCAATATATCCAAGACTGTTATTGAATCTATCAAAAACTGTAAAATCTCAACCTTCATATTAGAAAGACTTGTATATTAAAAATATGGATGATTTAAAAAAAAAACAAGGAAAAAAGAACAAAAAAAAAAGAAACAGATGAAACATAATGAAAAAGGAAATATTTTTTATATTTTTTTGAAATGAAGCAAAAACTTTTATTATTAATTCTGTCCAAATTCTTTTTGTTATCTGCTTATTTCTTATATAATCTGCAACATCAACTTACAAAAATATGATAATTCAGGGTAAAATTAAAAAAAAGAGATACAAGAACTATAGGGATACTGTAAAATATGATAAAAAGAAGACAAGAAGAAGAAAAAAGCTGTTAATGTTTGTTAAAAGTTGTTCATGCTGTTTTTACCTATTTTTAAAATATAGATGATTGGCTAATTTCTTTGCTATTTAATGTCAAGTGAAAAATGGAAATTAAATAAAAAGGCGGACAGAAGGAAAAAAAAGATTCTTTTTTATTAATTGTTAATCATGTTTTTGCTTAGAATGTATTTTTTTTTATTTTAAATATATTGTTTTTTTAAGCAAATAAAATTTAATCCTAATAAAAATAACAAAAAAAAGCGTTTAAACACTTTTTAATATGACAATAAATTATTAGATAATTCATAAATAAAATTTATATATTTTAAGATGAAATGTAATAATTATTAAAAAAAAACATAAAAAAAAAAGGAGGAGGAAAGAAAAATTAACAATTTGCAGCAGTTTTTTAATGAATATATAATAGCTTAAAACATAAAGAAGGTTAATGTTATAATTCAATAATAATGTAAATTATCAATATTTAAATTTAAATAAAATTAAAAAATAAACACATAAAAAATTATGTTTAAACAATTAAAAAAACGGCTATAGGTAAATTCAAATTAAAATTATAAGTGAGTCCATGCAGAAAAAAACAAATAAATTAAAAAATGCACACAGAAGAAAAAAGAAAAAAAAAACAGATTTTTTTAAATTAATATTGAAAGACGTCTTTGCTTATCTTGGGTTTTTTTTTTTAATAATTAATAAATTGTAACATTTAATAAATAAAATCTAAATATTTGAACAATGAGTTTGTTAATGAGTTCATATAGAGAAAGACAAAGAAAAAAAAACAGACAGAAGAAGAGGAAAAAAACAAACATTTTGCTTCATCTGCTGAAAGTAAAATGAGATACTGACTAAAAATATAAGGCACAAAATACTAAAATCCAGAATATTAAAGGAACAACTTTTTAATATTAGTCAATAAAACAAGCACGAAAATTAGTAAACAGTATTGCAAGTTATAATCAGAAACCAAAATTAATGTAAAGAACAAAAGAAGTATGTCTAAAGAAAGACAATTGAAAAATATTTATATATCTTATACTTAGAAAAATTATGATGCAAAACAAAAGATACTGTAATGCAAGTAACGAAATAATACTTAAAATAATATTAGTTTATGTTAATTTATTCTTATTAATTGCTGCACTTATTTAAAAAAGCTCTTTGATAAAATAATGAAATTGTAAAAAACTGATCAAAAAACATAAAAAGTTTAAAACTTTAATATTCATGACTAATCCTTAACATTATAAAATACAAACCAGTAATATACAGCTATACAGACCTACTTAATAGCAACAGTCCGCTATAAACGAATACTCGTTTAATAATAGTTTTTATTCGTCAAAATGATAGAATTTAAACGGTCGACCGTGTACATAGAGACCCTCCTAAAGCCTTGAAAGTGCAAAAAGTGCAAAATTCCGAAACGCGCTTTGAAACCTATTCGCGTATTTTATTTCACAAATCCCTAACGTGGATAATTAAAATGTTCACCGCGGGCGGTAAATCAATCGAGGAATTTGCAAATGGAGATTTTAATTGAACTGTGGTGGCACATTGTGACTGTGCATTAAGATTAGTTCGATTCTTATAGATTAAATTAGAACTTAAAGGAAATTAAAGTTCTTGTAGGTTCTAGCTCTCGGTGTCCACTTTAAGATAATTTTCTGTAATAACAAAACTCTTAAGCAAGTTTTGCTGTACGCTAGCAATTACGTGGCATCGGAAACCATTTTTTCCAATAAAGTTTATTATGCATTTAATCATAATTTTGCAACGAATAATGCCATTAAATAAAACGGTGTCATTACACTTGTACCAGCCAATTTAATAGGATAATGAGCTGAATCTATAAAATTTTATTAGTAATCAAATTTTGCCGTTTTATATAATGGAATTAAAAGAGGTGCCTAGGAAATTATGTTTTTTTATGCATAACTTAAATGGGTACGAATACACGTTTTCATTAGAAATGAGTTGTTGAGTTACAACCTTGGATCAACTTTATGTATTTTTTTCAGTCTTAGTAAATGTATTTAAAAGATTACAAAAATCCAATTATGAAGTAAGATATCTAGACAATATTTAATTAGTTTAAGGTCTTACGTATTAATTAAATTTATATTAAATTATTTAGTTTTATTGAAGTTACTTATATTCAGCGGCTTACCTATAGATATGTAATTATTATAAGACTTTTTAGAAATGGGAAATTTATAATGTTAAACGTGAGTTTAGGGGTGGATTTAGCTTTTGTCTCTACAGCTAACGTAAGAAAATCAACATTCGATCCCAGCCTAAATACAACCAAAAAAGTTGATCCCTATCCAATCTAATACAAAAAAACTGTATCCAAATTCCAGGACATAAAATTAAATTGATCTTGTTGGTGAGTTTTGATTGTCTTTTTGTCTAAATCCAACCCGATAAAAGCAAATATTTTAGAAGAAGTTAAAAAAAAATTGGGGTCTAGCCTGCATTTTTTCAAATTATATTTTAGTCTTTTAAAGCCTATTGCAAGCCACACAAAAACAAAAAAGAAAACCAAGAAAACTTTAAAATCATTAGGTCAAGAAAAATCCAAAGAGAAAACTTGCTGGCTACATTTGAGTATAAATTCAGTTTTCTTTAACTTACAAAGGATTTCTTGGTTTCTTAATTTTAACTTAATTTTTTTAGTTTTCTGAAAAAAATTTTAGTCCAAACATGTCAATGCTAAAACATTTCTTGGAGGTTTCTTGGTTCAGTCAAAAATTTAGCATTTTAGACCAAATTACAACAATAGAAGAAATCACAAATAAAGATAACGAAGAACAACCCATCCAAGGCCAAAGACTTTTATTTGTTTCCATTTTTTTTTCTGTTTTCTAACATTTAATTCAATTTATTGGATGGATTCTAGAGAAAAAATTCTTTCGCAAATCAATGTACAAAGTCTTAAATAACAATTTACTATCAAAATTACAAAAGTCCCCTTAGCACATAAGCAAAGAAAATGTCAAAAAAAACTGTAACTGTTAAAGACTTTTTGGGGTTTTCTTGGCTAAAAATAATTTAAAGTAAAGTAAAAGCGTAGGTCAAGAAACCTAGAAAAACCCATAATTATTAGTTTTCATGTTGGGCGCCAAATATGTATAACTTTTAAAATAACTGAATTGTAGTAATCTTTAAAAAAAATCTATCTACAATATTACCCTAATTAACGTTTATACTTGTGACCGTACGTATGTGAAACCTAAATAAGTACCTCGTTAAAAATGTTTCAACGGTACTCTAACAACTTCGAAGTCATACAGAACAGAATAAAACTGAATTAGTAACGGCACTTACGCGAATACGTCTTGTTTACTAAGTACGTCTTAAGTGTGTCAAATAAACTCATGACTTGTGTGTCACACGTTTAAAAATACCGGGTGCTATAATAATTTTAATAATTTAGCGGGTTTTTGGCTCGGTTTGGACACAGTTGAAATATTTGTGTGTTGATTGGATTAAAAAGTAAAAAAAAAAGGTTTTTTTTTGGTGAATTATTGAGTAAAAAAAGACGTTTTTAGTGCAACCTAAGAATTTGGGTCTAGACTGTGAATAATTAACCAATTTAATGAGCTTTTGTGTTTACGTTTTTTTATCTTTTGAATGTTGTATTTCATAAATAAATATTTTATATGTGATTTTCAAAAAAAAAAGTATGTCAGGTTTTTCATAATTTCAGCATATTTAAAGTATCTATGGTAATGAAGGAACAGTTTTAAAAAGTAAAAAAATGGATTTTTGCTCACAATGGGTCAAAAACTAAGACTTTTTATCAGTAATTCTGCGAATATCAGGATATTTAAAAAAAAAAGTTTCTGTAAAATATTATACATATGTTAAAATTTTATAAGAGTAATTATTTTTTAAATATCTGGAACAATTAATTCCTATTCTAAGTTTAGAAGAATAATTGACATTTATTGGAATTTTGAAATTGATAAAGTCATATCTATTATCTAATTATATTAGCATCTGCGCTGTGAATATACAGATGTTTATAATATGTTTTTTATAAACAGTTATATATGTAAAATAAAAAGCTTATAAGTTATTTAAATTAAAATATTAAATGGACAAATATTTCATAGAAATAAAAGATATAAATTCTTAGAAATAGAAAAAAATAATTTTGAAAATTTCCATTTTTTGTCTCTATTTATTGTTAAATTTATCCTGGATCTAAAAGAAATTTTTATAAATTCCTAACTATACATATGAGCTTAAATGATTTAAAAATTATATAAGCAATTTAAACACTAAGGAAAAAATCAAATTTATAAACAGTTAAATATTTATTCTAAATTTTAAAAAGAACGTTAGGTAAATAATATTAAAAAAAACTGAAATAAATAGAATTATCTTGAAAAAAGAAATATGTTAATTGTCGTTTTTAAATTTTTTTTAATTAAAATTTTGCTTATTAAAAAAAATGTATATTTTGGCAAAACTTTTACTAAATCTTTGGACGAATATTTACGTGGGATAAAAAATAAAAATTAATTTATAAAAATGTTAAATTATCAAAAAAATTACATAAAGTAAACCAAATTAACACGAGTTAGAGACTTTAAATATATTTTTTTTAAATAATGGAAATACATCAAATTTTTGTTTAACCTTTTAGGGATAAATCTGTGTCTTCTACGTTCAATTGGGAATTGTTTTAGTAATTTTTTAGAGTTGTGGTGCATTTTAATAAATTGAGATATCTCTTTATGACTTAAAAGTTTCTTTTTGAAGTAATTGCTAATTTAAAAAAAAACGTTTATTGGTGCCAAACGTAGGGTGAAAAGAATTTAATTTTTAGAAGTAAATGCTTTATTGACGAATTTCTTAATTCTCCAATATGAATTTTTAATTTGTATAGCAATTTTAATTATATTGTGTAGTGTGAGTACAAAATTGTGAGTAAAGGTTTCAATAGACGATAAAGTAATATGGAAATCGTAATCAATAATTAAATGGTTTTTCAATATTAGAATAAACATCTTTTATATGTAAATATTTTGGCAAGGATAAATGCTTTAAAAAAAAAGAAACATTATTTTTAAGTTAAGTTTAGAAGAATTGTTCACATTTATTGGAATTTATAAAATTATATTGAGATACTTAAAACAGCATATACACTTATAACAATATATACTTTTTTTGAGAAATCGTTTAAAAACTGATTTTTGAAAAATAAAAGAGGTAGAAAGAAAGAAACAACATAAAAAAAGGATAAAACAATGACTTGCGCTAAAAGTTCAATCAGTTAATCTCTTAGAAATAGATGTATTTAGATAAACGAAATTTATAAGAAAAGTAACAATAAAACCCTAATTAATTTATTGTGCAGTCATAATATTTATAAAAAGCGTTAAAAAAATTATAATTATAAATCATGCTTATCAAAAAAATTATAATTGTAGTAAAATTGTTACTGAATCTTTGAACAAATATTTGCGTGAAATAAAAAATAATTATTAAATTGCTAAAACGTTAATTTATTTAAAAAAATATATAAAATTATCAAGGCAAATAGACCTTACATTAATTTTTTTTAAATTTATAAAAATAATTTAAAAAATTACTTTAAAATAATGCCTAATTAAAAAAAAACTGTTTGTTTATTGGTACCCAATGTGAGGTGATAAAAATAAGCTTTTACTCAAATTAAGAAAATATTTAAATTTGGAATAAATTTTTATACAAATTTTAATTATATCGTACCGTGTAAGTCCAAAATTGTGAGAAAAGACTTATATGCGTTATAATTTTAACAAGGATAAATGATTTTAAAAAAATATATGATTAATTAATTTTACTGGTAAGTTTAGAAGAATTATTTATCGGAATTTAGAAATTAATAAAATTATATAAAGATATTTAATTTAAAATTACGCAGCAGAAATTTAATAAAATTTGAATCTTGTTTGGGAGTAAATAGTTTTTTCCACTTTATTTATAGTTCTCATCAATTTTTTTGGAGGTAAATAAAAATATAAAAGAAAAGCAAATTACTTTGAAATGTATTATTTTTTAAAATATTATATATAGATATATATATGTAAAAATATAATATAACAATAATAAATAATAATGTTTAATATAATCGTAATTAAAGTGAGTAAATATTTTAAAATCTCTACTAATTAATAAGTATGGTATACAGATATATTTAAAAACAAGCAAATGATTTAGAAAAAAATATGTGGACAAGAAATAATTTTTACAATAAATAAAATAAGGTATATTTGTTAATAACAAACTCTTACCTTTTAAAAATAAGACTTACGTTCAGTTACGTTTAGTAAGTTAATTTAAAAAACTCATGTTGGGCGCCAAAAATGCAAAAAAAAATTTTCGTTGAAAATTCCTATAGAATTTAACATAAAATAATTAAAAAGGTAATATATTAAACGTCCAAAAGTAGAAAAAACAATCAAAATAGACATTCCAAAAGCCCAAAATCGCAGTTCAAAAATTAAAAAATAATTTTTTTAACTCAACTGTGTACTCATATTAGATTAAACTTATTATAGCACTCTCGGTAATTTGGCAAAAAATCCAACTAGATCCACAAACCTTTCAAAATCATAATCACAAAAGTTAATCCTCAATAGTCAGTCACAAACCCACTTGCTGAAGTCACAGTATCACGACCATATCACATACCACAACGCATTTAATCGTAAACCTCCTATAGTACTCCATCATAATAAAATCCCGGTTGAAAGGACCATACAAACCGATTATTACTTATAACTGAAAAATGCTCGGGAAGCGTATGGAGCGCGTTCGTTGAACCTCCGAAAACGCGAGCGAGGGTTTTAACAAACGCCACAAAAGCTGCCACGGAGTCTTGCGGATAACTGATCGTGTCGGCCCGTCTTGCGAACCACCATTTTGCCTCTTTACTCTTTAGACACACCACACACACACACACACAGCTGGTGGATAGAAAGTGGGCACGAGCGCATGTCCGCAAGAAGATTTTGTGTATATTTTTGTGTGTTGTTATGTCGCACTTGTCTCCGTTTGTTTTTCTTTTTCACAATTGCAATGATTTGGGAGCCTAATGGGAGATTTTCCATTAATTTCCAGATTTCAGGAAAGTTATATTCATTGAAACGAGATAGGTATTGGATTTTTAATAATAGAAACCAAACAGCACACATCCTCTAATGGATGTCCAGTATTGGTCCAAACTAAGTCGAAATGTCCATGAATTTTAATAATTTTAGGCAATCCATATTTATTCTATATAAATATTTATTGTGCCTATATTCAGACAGTAGACATCCTCCAATGGACGTCATGTTTTGGTCCAAACTCTGTTGAAATGTCTATGGATTAATTATAGACATTCTACGGATCATAATTTTGTACAAGCCAATGGGACTTTAAATATTGTTTGTCCAATGAAGTTTCACTGGCCTTCAAAAAAATATTTTGAATAGTATAACAAGTTTTACAAGTCCATATTTTTATAGATCATTTACTGGTCGAAAAATGCTTTTTTTTAAACGTCAACAGTATAAAATCATTACAAACTACTCAAATTATTTCACAGAATACATAAGCTTTCACAAGGGTAAAAATCAAAAAACCAAAAATTAAATATTTCTTACTCGTTAAAGGACGACTCTACTAGAACGAACATAGAGGAAAACCGAAGACCATCGTTTATTTCCCTTTCAATTTTGAGTTTCTCCAAATAGGTCAATTCTCTATGATTGTTGTTTTTACATTTATAAATAATTGACTATTATCTGAAATATATTTCGGTAAAATTACCACTTAATCTTTAAACATATATTTACGTGGGATAAAAAATCATTATTAATTTCCAAAAATGTTAATTAAAAAAAATCACACGAAATTAAGATGAATTATAGACCTTAAATATATTTTAGAAAAATAAGAGAAACAAATTTAGAAATATATTAAATTTTAGTTTAAGCTTTTAGAGATGAATCGGGGGCTTCTACGTTCAATTGGAAATTATTTCAGTTAATAGACTTCTATATTGATTTTTAAAAAATATACAAAAAAGTAAAATTACAATTAATTTACGAAATTTTATTAAGGAAAATTAGGCTCCTAATTTTTTAGACTTTCGGTGCATTTTAATAAATTAAATTTTCTTTTATGACTCAAAAGTTTCTTTTCAAAATAATTGCTAATTTAAAAAAAAAAATGTTTATTGGTGGTGGGGTGAAAAAAATTGAATTTTTAGAAATAAATGCTTTAATAGAAATTCTTCATACTCCGTTACGAATTTACAATTTGTATAGCAATTTGAATTGTTTTATACACTGTAGGTTCGAAATTATGAGCTAAGGTTTGAATAGACGATGAAATCATAGGTAAATAGTAATAATGAATAAAACCTTTTTATATAATAAAATAAAGTTTTTGTTAAACATTTTTTATATGTAAAAATGTTGGCAAGGGTAAATGCTTTTAAAAAAATAGGAGAAACATTATTTTTAATTTAAGTGTAGAAGCATTATTTACATTTATTGGAATTTAGCAATTTATACAATTATATTCAGATACTTAGCTTAAAATAGCAAGCAATTATTATTATAAAAATTTTAACTGAAAATAAACAGCGTTTTCAATATATGTATAATTTTGTCTATTTATTTTGGACCTTTTTTGAAAAATCTTATATCCTATAGGAAAAATAATATAAAAAGATTTAAAAAAACAATACAAAAAAAATAAAAAAAATAGTTACTAAAATTTAAATTAAAATAAATATTAAATAAGCAAATATTTCATAAAACTATAAGAAACAATTCTTAAAAATCAGGAAAATAATTTTGAATCATCAGGGCTATGATTCTACCAAAATTAACAATAGTTTAAAATTATTACATTTAAGAAAAATTAATAAAATTGAAATTCGAGCTTATTTCTTTTCAGAATACATAAGTTCCCACAAGTGTAAAAGTGACAAAACTAAACAAAATTAAAAATTGCTTATCCGTTAAAAAACGACTCTACTAGAACGAACGTTAAGGAACAACGAAGAGCATCATTCAACAAATGGCCCTTTTATTTTATACAACTTATACACTTTGCCCAAAAAATAGAATTTCGTTTTACTTCTCTTTCAATTTGAAGCTCTTCCAGATAGGTCAATTCCCGATGATTGTTGTTTTTAAAATTATAAATAATTTAAATATTATCTGCAATACAAAAACTATGCCCACTAAGCTGTGTATATAAACAAAAAAATTTGTTTTCTGTTTCAAGTTTATAGGTGAATGTACAGTCAGGGTACCTAAGGCGGTAAACTCCACTAAGATCGGTATGGGGAATATTGACTAAATGAATGCCAAATATATTATAAGATTTAAAAGAAATTTTGATGTTTGCTATATAGTCAGTTATATCTTGGAAATTTGGAAAGAAATACGATCTATAAAAGAGAGAGAAACGTAAGTGTTATTTATTAAATTATTGTTTAAAGAGTTTTTATTTATTTCAGGGTATGTAAGTAGAACTTTACTTTTAGACTTATATTTTAAGACTATGTTGCCAACAACCTTTGCATTAGGTTGGATTAGTAATTATTAACTGCTAGTTGTTTGATAGTGTTGATTCATTTATTTCTGGTGATATTTTGTAGGAGTAAATATAACTCGAACTAGATGGAATAATGTGATCAACCTGAATCGATTTTCGATAAATTTTAAATTCTAAAGCACTAGTTTCAGTTTTTGAAGTATTTAAGTCAGGAAAATTATTGCAATTATTTGCTTCTATTTCGATAGTGAATTTAATGTTAAAATGATCTAAAATAATAATTGAAAGCGAATTTTCAATATTAATTAAGGCTTTACGTATCAGACCCATTTTCTAACTTTATTGTCAGCTAGTAGAGGTACCCGTCTCTATAATCGAGGATTCAAGACGATTTAGAAAAAGGTCAGCTAATAACGGAGAAAGGATGTTGCCCATTGATAGGCCCGTTGTTTAAGAACAAACTTAATTGGTGAAATGTTGAAAAGCGCCAAAATTGATAAATTGTAACTATTTTTACCTGTGTCTATATGTGAGAGTAACTGTGACACTAGGTCCATTGTTTCTTGCCGAGGAACTGATGAAGATAAGTTTCTAATAGCGAATGAAACTAATAGGTCGTTTTTGGAAATTATCGTTTTAGCGTCTCATTTAACTCTTTTGAATTTTTGATAATGTATAGTGGATTTGTCAAAAATTCCAATAGTATACTATTTATGAAATTCATTTGATTTAAAAAAAAATTACTTTACTACTATAGTTCTTCTGATTTAATATTTCTGTGCAATTACCCTTGTCTGCTATAAAGATTACTAGTTTACTATTGTTTATTTTCTTTTTTAAATTAGATTAGACCTTGTTAGAATACTAACACCTTCCGATTTCAGAGTTGACTTGGTATTCAAATCATCAGTAATTCTATCAATAATCGAGTATATTTTAAAAGAAAAATTACCTAATGAGTGAACTTTTTATATTTTAATTAATTATTTATTTATTGTATTTTTGAGAGAGTAGAATTTCTTAAAAACATACCCACTATTAAGTTAAATGAACACTTCTAATTTATGGCCTTTTTTGCACCGAAATTCCATGTATGATAGGAGTTCCAAAGTATGACAGGGGTGAATCAAAGGCATTTTTATGGTAATTTATTTACATGCATACGAATACTTACTTTGCCAAGTAATAATACAATGGAATTGACAAAAATCATTTTGTTGTCCTATATCTTTATCTCAGTCTTAGCCATTATAGAAAGTGGTAATGAATGTTTTTTGTTGCTAGTGTTAAAATTATTCAAGAAAATTGAAAAATTTGCAAGATTCCAAACCAGTTCGTTCAAGCCTTTTATAAGAGTCGGTATTTATGAAATCTAATCCTTTAAAGACAGTTTTCTTTTCTTAACTATTAAAATGTAATTTTTCTATCAAGAGTTTTTCAAGATTTTTTTAACTTGTCTTATTTTTTCTTACCTTGGCCACGTTAAATAATCAAAGTAAATGGATCTTTAAATTCCTCCTAATAACAGATTCTAAACTACGTAACTCGGAAAAGCAACAAAAATCAATCAAACTTCAAGTTTGCCCAGTAAAACAGACACACCTTCTTTTAAATTCCCTTATTGCATACGGCCATTTATAGATATTAAAGTAATTTATCTGATAAGCATCTGCGTTTATGCCTAATAGGACAATCCGATTGGCACATAACTTTTCAAACTTATATTCGCCTCTCGATCAACATTTAAATAAGTAACTATAACCGTTCATCGTGCTTTCTAATAACGTAAGCGAGTGGGTGTTTGTAAAAATTGGTATTTTAGATAAGTGATGCGTAAGAAATGAGGTAGTGGCATCGAAATGAGCAAAAACCAGTGATTTTCTCACATATTTTTTATGTGTTTTTATAAAACATTTATTTGGGATTAATAAACAGCTAATAATCACTAGGAGCCAGTTCTGGAAAATTTATTTTGAAGCAGTTAGAAGTGTAATTTGTTTATTTTAATATGGGTTTTATGGATTTCTCATAAAAGTGCAATTTTTTAGTGACCTTGCTTTCTTCTTTCTTATGTTACCATTTCATGCGTTTATTTTTCCTTCTGGATCATCTAAGAACAGTAGTAGTAGTAGGAACAGTTCTCTTATGCAGTTTGTGCAATTTTTTTTTTAAATTGAAGTTTTTCTCACATTATTTATATCAAAAAAATCTTTATTGCTTTTTTCGCAACTTTTATGTCTATGAGGCTTTTGAAATATTTTTTGATTATATTCCAGGCATATTCATATTTTCACAGTTTCAAAAATTTTTTCTTAGTTTTGTACTTCTTAAGCGGGTTTGTAATTTTCACGACTTGATGCTTGTAAAAAAAAATTTGACCTTATTTGAACCCTGTTTTTAAGACCTAGCCACTAATTTTGTGTCATAGTGTCATTGGATCTAGAAGCTCAAGAGTATTGAAAAAAAATTGAGAATTTGAGGATCGTGCCAGCTTTACCCGATTTTTCTTTTTTTTGGTTAAAAATCCGCTTCATAATAGTCAATATCTCATGAGTTACCAAATGTTCACATTTCCAGAGAATAGAAAATCCATCAGAATTTTGAAGAAGCAAAGTATATTTTTCATAAGCATATTCCAGAATTGAGCATTAATTTTTTTTTTATCTGACATCTGTCTCAAAATTGTTAATATTTCAGGACCTAGAAGCGGTACAAGTTTCAGTTTTCCCATAACAGTAGACTTGCTCTATCTTGTATCATTGTGTACATTAGTGCCTTGATGCAAAGGTCGACAAATCTATGACAGATTTATATATTTAGATTTTTGAAACATTAAGGATAAGGTATAAAGATTACGGATAATAACTTCCTTTTTCACTTGAATTCAGTGAATCCATCAAGGGGTTATTTTAAAATTCTCATGTATCCAATCATCAAAGGCCTTGTTTGGATTAAATATAAATTATTTCAAAATTGTAAAAATATGCCAGGGTTTCGTGTGACTCTTACTAATTAAGATTCAAATTACATCAGACCTTCTTCTTAGTAGTTTGATGAGCTGACTTGGAAACTGTAGCTTCATATCTATTGAGTTGGAACCAGGGAGAGTTTACCAGAACAATAAGATGTGTACCCAGGTTTTATTTTTTAGGATACCATAGCATAAATATTTAGTGTACTCGCCCATCCATGTATCTCAATGTATGTATTTCCTACTTAGTGTCCTACTGAGTTCGCTATGGTTAGAACCTGGCAATTCCTAACTCTAACCGATTTTCTCTAAATAGTCAATTTTACAATATTATCAGCAATATCTAAAGCTGGTTTTGGATCCATATAATCATTATTGACTACTGTTTACTTACACTTCATTATCTTCAAATCCATTGTAGCCTGTGACAACATTATAGAATTTTGTTACCGCTCTTAATTACTTTATTTACAAAATCAGTGTATACTGCGCAAGGTATTGATATATTAGTGTTGTGCCTAGTTTTGACCAAAGATTAGCAGCATCGACTCCTCTGTCAGTCCTGGAATTGTTAGTAAATTAGATAAAATAAGGTGCTTTCAGTTTTTATTTAATATGATGTTGATGTCAGTCCTAGAAAAGAGACTACTTAAATGATACGCCTGAGTATATGGTGAATTATACATCCTTTTATGTGGTGCTTAGAGTCTCAGTTTGTATATGCGATTCGAAAATAAATTTTCAGGTAAAAATGAGTGAGTTCTGCAAAAGTAGACCTCAGGAGGATCTGATAAATTGAAGACACATGAGCTTAAATAATTAAAGCTTAATAATAAAAAAATAAGATGGAAGATCTTTCATTACTATAGCTATATTTTGATTATCGATAATTATCGACTGCACAAGGAAAAATTTAAAGCTTACGTAAATAAGCAAATCCTAATTATGTTACACTCTAACAGCTCCAAGAACCAAAGGGCAAACTCTAAGGTTGCTATTGAAAAAGACTGAAAAGACTGAAGAAGCTAGAAGACCGTAAGTCAGTGAACTGATGATCTTCTACCTCTTACATTAAACGCGAAGTTCTAAAAGCTATCTCGACTGCTTTAATAGTTTTCTTAAAATGCAGTTTCCAGTTACAGTATAGAACTAGGCATCTTAAATGACCGATGAAATTTCCTGTTCGATCCATTGTCGAGATTTTCATGATTACTCTACTTTAACTAAAATTAGCACATAATCAGCATATGGCTGGTATAATTGGTTTGCAACTAAGCAAAATGACATGTTTTTACCTTTTTTTGGCTTAAAATGTTATTCAAAATTGTCAATATCGCAGAAGCTACAAGAAGTACAATTTTTTAAATACTTTTAATAGACTTAAAACGTCGAGAATAGAAAGAAACCGTTAAATTTTTTCGCCTTGCAAGTTTGAGGAATTTGCCCTTTCATTGGAAAAATATTCACCTCAAAATTTTTAATATCTTAATAAGGACATGAGGTAGAAACTTCTAAATGGTTTCTTGCATTTAGAGAGTCAACAGAATGCAAATGAAAATAAAAATCCACTCTAATGTTTGAAGGATCGCAAGTAGATTTTCAATAATCGTTTTCCAAAAATAAGGATGATTTTTTTTAAATTTAAATTTATCGCAAATTTGTGAATTTCTCAGGACCTAGACAAGATGCAATCTTTTAAATGGTGTCATTACATTCAAAATTTAAGAGGTATAAAAAATTATTAAAAATATAAGGATCGTGCTTATAGATTGACCAGAAATGCCTTGCAAAGTTAAAATTTCTCCTTTTTTTGGTACAAAATTCGCCTTAAAATCGTCATTACCTCTAGAATTACATAAGGGACAAATCGCTAAATAATCTTGTTGCATGCAGAAAGTTAAGTTTATAGATAATCCGTGGAAATTTTAAGGATCGTGCAAGTAAATTTTTTATAATCGTTTTCTAAATTTAAAGATATTTTTTTTTTTAAATCTAAAATTTTCACTTTTTCTGGTTCAGAATTTGTCTTAAAATCATCAATATTTCAAAAACTACAAAAGATATGATATTCCACGTAGTTTCGATAGACCTAAAAGATCAACAATAGAGAGGCCGCTAAATTTTTGAGTATTGTGTTAGCAGTTTTTGCACAATCGCTTGGCAAAGTTGAGGATTTTTTTTCCTTTTTTTGGAACAAAACTTATCTGTCAATATTTAAAAAATGACTTTTAGTTTGGGTATTAAATTGGCTAAAAACTTTTGGATGGCTTTGCGGTATTTAAAGAATTAAATAGATGGAAAATTCGTTGAAATTTGAAAGATCGTGCAAGAAGATTTTCCATAATAGGTTTTCCAAAGTTTGAAATAACATTTTCTTTAAATTCGTCATTATTTCAGGAACTACACAAGGTGAAAAGTGAATAGTATCGTTGAATTTAAAAATTCAAAATTAAAAAGAAATTTGAAAATTTGAAGATCGTACCAGTAGATTTTCCAAAATCGTTTTGCAAAGATGAGGAATTTCCTTTCTAGATTTTTTATAGTCATCTTTCAAAGTTGAGGGATAGATATTTATTTAAATCTGAAATCTGCCTCAAAATCGTTAATATCCTAAGAACTAAAAAAGGTATGACCTTTTAATTTATCTCTTTGAATTTAGAAGCTTGAAAGTATAAAAAACTATATAAAAATTTGATGATCCTGTCATTAGGTTTTTCACCATCGCCTTGCAAAATTGAGGATTTTATTTTTTGTTGGGTCAAAAGTTACCTCAAAATCATTAATATCTTAGAAACTACAAAATATATGACGTTCCAAACAATTTTAGTGGACTAAAAAGGTCAAGAACAGAGAGAAATTGTTCAATTTTTAAGGATTGTGACAGTAGATTTTCCATAACTGGATTGCAAGGTTGAGGATTTTTCTTTTTTTTTTTGGAACAAAATTTACCTCAAAACTGTCAAAATGACATAAGCTAGAAACTTCTAATTGGCGTTGTTGCATTCAGAGAATTAAGAAAATCGACAATACGTTAGAATTTGAAGGATCGTGCAAGTAGAATTACCACAATCGTTTTCCGAAAATTAAAAATAAAATTTTTTTAAATCTAAAATATGCCTGAAATTCGTCAATATCTCAGGAACTAGATAAGGCATAACCTTTTAAATCATTAGATTCATAAACTCAAAGGTATTAAAACAATATTTAAAATATGAGAATAATGCAAGTAAATTTTTTACAATCGTCTTGCAAATTTGAGGACTTTTTTTTTAACAAAATTTGCCTTAACATCGTGAATATTTTAAGAATTACAAGAGGTACAACAAATTTTATCAAAATATCATTTTTATCTTAAAATCACCTTAAATGCTCTTCACAGTAACTTCCTTTTAAAAATCTGACCATCTTATGGCGGTCCAACAATAAATCTGCACAAAAAATTCCAAGTAAACCATCTTTTTACGACCATTTGTAAATATTTGGGTGACCATTTACAAAAGAAGTTTATTGAGACATCACCATTACGGACCCGAAATGGCCCGAAAGGCTACCGCATGTTTGTGGTACAATTAAAGTTCCATTTCGACCACTGACATTCGTAAGAAGCCATTATAATTGGGTTAATACTTTCACAAGCAAATTCACGTCTCTTTATTACTGCAAAACAATAAATTACATAGTGTTTTTTTTTTCGATTTTAGGACCATTTTTATTTTAAATTGAATGGCACATACGTACGCGGTTCTCACGACCGTTCACGTGAATTAAACCAAAAGAAAAAAAAACTACCCTATAATTTAATATTGTATAAGGAAGGCTACAAAGAGAAAATTTGATACAAAGCAAACACATGCGAGATGGGATCTGATTCTCATCGATATATAGATTCTTCGTCGATGGCATATGGTGCGTAACTGTTCTTTTTTTTTAATGTTCTTTTTATTTACCACCCGCTACCTGCACGAAGAGCCGCTACAGGCTGAAGAGGAAGTCGATATGTGTTCCGCGTATTAAAAAAAGAACTATAAATCATATTATTATTGATTGTCTTCTTAGGATATGTCCAATTATTGTAGGTTCAATTCTTATATGAACAGATTTTTTTTGATTATAATTTATTAGGTCTCTATTGATTTAAATTGAGCTTTAGTTTTATATGCAGGGATAAGTCATACATTCATTAATAATTTCTCATATTTTTTATTTTAAGAATTATATGTATTATTTTTTCTGGGCATTTAGATATTTTTCCTATTATTTTAAACTTTTGAGGGCATCTTTCAAAAATTTAAGATTATTTTCTAATTTTATTTTACGCTTTGAGAGAATTTTTGTAGGCCTTAAAGATATATCACAGTATATTCTACAATTTTGAAGTAATTAATTTATTTCTTCCAGGCATTTGTCTTAATTTTTTAGACCTTAGAATTTCAGATAATTTTTTCTGTTTTTAACGTTTTCGGATAATTTTTTATCTTTAAGGTATTTATAATAAATCTTTATTCCAATCCAGGAATTTACCGTAACGTATTGTCTTTGTCTTTCAAACATTTATTGTCATTCTTTATATCCTTTATACATCTCAGATACTTTTTCTGTTTTTCAGAATTTTTAATTAAGTTTTTTCTTTAATAGGCATTTTAAATAATTTTTAAATGCCTGTTAATATATTTTTTTAAATACTTTGAGTTTTTATGTTTTCTATAAATTTTAAAATTTTTGTGTGATTTAAAATTCTCTAAATTTGACGTCACTTCTTTAATATTTTTTAAATATTTATTATATTGTTAGAGATATTTTAGCCATTTTTTCTTGCCGTTCAAGCTTTGTATAAAATTTTGTATTTTTTTGAAGTCTTTTTATTTATTTCAAATA
Source organism: Anthonomus grandis grandis (assembly GCF_022605725.1). Lineage (NCBI taxonomy): Eukaryota > Metazoa > Arthropoda > Insecta > Coleoptera > Curculionidae > Anthonomus > Anthonomus grandis. The sequence goes on along the minus strand of NC_065557.1, from coordinate 8,557,352 downwards.
TTCAAAATAGTTATTCCAGGCATATTTAGTGTCTTCCACAAAAAACTCAGTTAATAGGAAAACTCCCGAAAGGCACACAATATTATTTCAAATGCCTGGAATAAAATAAAAATTATTTTAAATCTCTGGAGCATACAACATATACAAAAATTCTCTTATAACTGTCCAAATTGAAAAATCAAGTTCTAAATAGACTAAAAAATTTTAAAAGTGTTATATTTTAAATTTAAAAAATTATGTAAACTTTCATAAAACTAGAAGAAAACGAATTTTATTATTTCATTTTATGCTCTTAATATACGTCGAATTTCCATACAAGTTCCTCAAAAGAAAAACTAAAATTTTGCGTTTAAAGGTATTTGTTATATTCGAAAATCCTTTTCATTCATTTTAGGCATTTTGGACCATTTTAAATCTTTTCTAATTATTTTAATGCTATTTATGGTTTATTTTTACTGGCTTGTGTTTACGTTTTTAAAGTTATGTGTTGTGTATTCCATAATTTGCTACTGTAGGTATTGAACACATTTTGAGTTTTATTGTTGAGCAACTTTTGTCACCTATAGATTTTCGTGGAAGCGATTTGTCATAAGGTCTCGGTATTTAACACATTTTTTTAGTAAGTATGTTTTTTTTTTAATTTTTAGATTTTCTATGTATTGAAAAATATTTTTAATAAATTTCAGACTTTTGAAGTTAATGTTTCATCCTAAAATTTAAATTAGATTCTTATTTTACACATTTAATGTTATTTTAACGTTTATTCTAGGCATTTAAAATATTCTTCCAGGCAATGTTTAAAACAATTTTTAGTTTTTTTCTTCGAGTCACTTCTAATGTCCAAAAAACTTTGACGTCATATGATTTTTGAAAAATGAATGCGTTTATTGGGAAGATGTGAAAATTATTCGATAAACCTAAAATAAAACAATAAATTGTTAAGATCAATCAAGTGAAAAGTGCCTGGGGTAAATAAACAAGACAACAAAATGAGAAGAAAGTAAATGCAATTTATTTTTAAATTTTAATTTAACTACATAAGCACGTACTAAACGTTCTAAGCCAAAAGGTTCCTTTTCTAGTAAGTTAAATATAATTTAAAAACTGAAGCTGTAATTTTCATTAATAAACCTCCTATTAAAATTCAAAGTAAAACCCCTTCATTACTCCCAGAAAGAATCGTTTAATCATGGTCTCACGTAAAACCGTATAACGTTACTTGAAACTTTAAGAAGTACCGTTACGGTTTTCGGGTATTCGACGACCATAGACTATTTTATTACCGTCCAATTTTTTTCCTTTACCCGTAAAACCGTTTTTTGTCTGTTAAATAATAACCGCCTTAAGTGCCATAATAACTGCGCGCGGCAATCCCACTTTCCGCTAGACATATGGCAATTAATAGACAATTAACTGTTGTTAAGCTAATTTTACTATTTACCTGTTAAATTACTTGTCACCAAACACGTTTAATATACACCTTAAATACTTATTTGCTATTTTATTTTCGTTATGTAAAATCTTAATAATCATCGTGTTTATCAGAGGCCAAGTTACAATCTAAGAAACTACATACGTACATACAGCGTCGATTTTTATTCCTATAATTAAACAGCCAGTGGTATAATAAAACTGGTGAAAAAATTGTCGAATTTGGGTCAAACGGATCGTATCTTTCTGCAAAATTTATTACGCAACCGTAGCATAAGACGAGATATTAATAACTCTGGTGAAGACGTGGTATTTAAGAGTAATAATAACTATGAGGATTTTCAAAATTTACGCACTTTATCTGGGGATATTTGCCTAGAGGAAGTGGAAAAGTTACTAAATGACTTTATGGTTTTATTCGTGGCTTGACACATCTAATCTGTATATTTCGTGAAGGTAACGAATATAAAGGTATAAAAAATATTTTAGGAGGATTCTGGTGGTAAAGAGAAATTAAACATGGAGTGATAATTTTTGATTATCTATATTCTATAATTCATATTCTTCGTCTTTCATGATATGGCCTATGTATCTTGTTTTTCTCTCTTTAATTATGTTTAATTTAATACAATTTCTTCTCATGGTCCTGTTTATCTGCTTATACCTCAGCGGTATTCGCTTGCACTTCCTTCTCTCTGTCATGAGTTCCAAAAATTCCTTTGCCCTCCATTCCTTTCTCTTTTTGTTTTCCTTAAACCCAATGTCCTGTTCTTTTCAAGTATCCTCTCTATCTGGTTGTTCTGTTGTGGCAAGTCCCTCTCAAGTTTTAGACCTAGTTTGTTTGAAATTCCATGTCGTTAAGTTTCTCCAAATCTAGTAGTTGTTTATATGAAGTGCTGTGTTTCACTTATATGAAACGTTTAATTTTAAAGTAGATAACAACCGGGTTGTGATTGCTACTGATTTTTATGAGCTAATTGGGAAACTGATATAGGCAATAATAATAGAGGATGGCAAAAAAATAGAGATAAAGAAAAATTATGAACTGCCTTGAAGTTCGAAATGCAACAAGCTACAAATATCGAATCATCAAGAATTTAAAGCTCTAAATACCACAAATGAGATTTACGTTAATTGCCTGGAATTAAATGAAAAAATAACATAAAAATATGAAATAAAATATGTAGGAAATAGTTCATATTTTTACGTAAGATTATCTATTTCACATATAAGTGAGATATTTGAAAATATTTTTAAACTTAAATACATAATGATTCCAAAGGTCTGGAACATACAGGAATGACTGAATGCCTGGAAATAAATTGTGATTTGAAATATCCTAAAGGAATCGCCTTATTTTCTGTGAATAAAATAAAAATGGCATCAAATGCTTGGAAGATATAAGAATTTGGTTAAAATACCCAAAGAAGATATAAACAAACTTTAAATGCCATGAAAAAACTATAACTGAGAAAAAAATTAAATTTAACTTAGGCTTCAAATATGGATGAAATTTAAAAAGGCAGACATTAAATGCCTGGAATAAATTTAAAAATGACTTTAAAAGTTTGAAATATATAAACCAGATGACTTGTAGGAATGGTACTAAATAACAACAGAAAATAATTTCTTTAAGTGCCTGGCAGTCTTAACATTATATACATTTTCTAAAAAAGTTTATGTATTTTTCGAACTTTTTGTTTATAAATGAATTATCTTGTCTAATTTAATTTTTCTTAATTACCTTTGATTTTTTTATCTCGTAGTCTTCTTTGATAAAAAGAAGATTTTTTAAAATTATTTATATTGATGTTTTTACAAAAACTGCAAAAACAATATGAACATTAAATAAGCCTAAGGAAAATAAAAAAAAAACAGAGTTAAAGTTTTCCATTTAAAAATTCATGATTACCCTTATAATTATATACTTTTTTCATCTTTCGTCTTGTTTCTTTTTTTGTAAGATATATATTTTTTTTAAACTGTGTTTTAAAGTCCTATTTGTATAAGAAAAAAAATCCAATTGAAAAAAAACAAAGATAAAATTAACTAATAATTAACCCAAATTAGTCACAAAGTCATTATTAATTTTTTTGCTTCTTTATAATATTTAATTACATTTTCTATATTTATATTTTATTTCAACTTCTTAAAATTGTTTATATTGACCCTTTTGCAGAAAATGCAAAAAAAAATGGTATCAAATTACTAATTAAATGTAATTAAGAACTTTATAGTATTAAATTAATACTATAAAGTTCATGATTACCTTTAATTTTTTAAATCTTTTTTCTTGTTCCTTTTATTTGTGTAATCCTTGGCATTCTTTTTTCTATAAACTATTCATAAAATAAAAAAAAGTCCTAATGACGTTAAAAAAAAGACAAAAAAAATCCTATTGTAGGAAAATAAAAATCAAAAATCAAATATTAATATTCACTTAAAATAAGTTAACGAATATTAAAAGAAAAATAATATTTTAGTAAACCTAAATAAATAAAACAAAAAAAGATTAAATAAATTCACTGTTAATTTATCCTATAAAATGCTTGGAAATTTTTTCAAATATCTGAAATTACTAATATAGTGACCTCAAATATAGATATATGGCTTTCATTTATACATTTCTTAATTTCAAATTTATATACAATATATACGAGTATTTTTATTATTTTTAATTGTCATTAAAAATTACAAAATTAAAATTGTGCTTTTAAAAATACATGATAATCTTTTTTTTAAATCTTTTAACGTGTTTCTTTTATTTGTGATTTTTTTTTTGTTAAAAACGTTTTATTAAAAACGAACAAAATCATTTTAATCAATAATTGATTATATCCTTTAATAAATAATAAAAGAATCCTGGTTTTAGTAGATACAAAACAGAATTTAAAAAAAATAAATACTAAAATTTTAAATAAAACGTGTATTTAAAATTTACTTCACTAAGTTAAGTGGATACTTAAAGAAAAATTAAAAATAATTAATATTTAAGTAAACCCAAATTAAAAAAAAACAATAAAAAAACTTAAATAAGTTTATTAATATATTATTTTAATATAACCTATAATAATATAATAACCTGTAATATATTAACACCAAAATTCTAAATTATAAAAAAATTGATTAAACTAATGATTTTGTTATTTTATGATAAATTATATAAAATAATTAAAACAAAATTAAAATGGCACAAAATTACAGATAAAACATAACACATAACAAAAACCCATGTAATAACTACGATCGAAGAAAAGCCAAAAATTCATTATTTTTAGATATGATATTCCATTTTAATTATAAAAATTATAAGAAATCGTAACGAAATTATTAAGAATATCGGGCCTTGGGATGCATTTTCCTCTTCCATAAGATTTTTTAAAGCAAATTTTTGAGTTGTTACACGTTTATGGATGAGGTGGCCTCTATGGCAATTATAACTGTTAAAAATAATATAATTACGTTAATATTGATGACAAGATGCAATTATTTCAAGTAATAAAAAATGGATAAATGTAATGTGTACTATACTCTTCCGAAAATCAACAGGTGACAACTGAAACGAAGAAAGTAATAACAAAACCGGTTTTAATCAAAGAATATATAACTTCAAGATTCAGGTAAAGGGAGTAAAGTACACCTGAAGAAAAATTATGAAATTTATATATGATTATTGATCTGGCACTACTATCATAGGAAGTCATATAAAAATTATTGTTTACCAATGTAACGAGCCAAATATGGTATTTCCGAATGATGTAAACATTAATAGTACATAAACATAAAATAAGGTAAAGATGAAAAAAAGAACAGGAAACTCAATAATTTAGACCTGAATACCTTATTACATTATAGCCAATAAATCATGGTAGAATGTTGATTTGTATATAAAATGAGCCAAATTAACTTATAAAAGTACAATTTTAAAAATTCAAATGATTTAGGCAGTAATTTAGAAATGAAGTGAGGTAGAAAATATACCAGGCATGACACCCTTGTTTGTTGTACGAGAATTCATGTCATCTACGTCTGTGACATGAATTATTTAGAAAAATTAAAACTACATTATATTTAAAGGATGTAGAATCATAAGAATTAAATAGAGTAAAACATATTTAAAATTATTGTATTTAAATATTTGTTATGGAAAAGTCTTTACTGAACCACGTTAAAAAGTCCATTAATGACAAAAACGTGTTTTTTAAAATAAAAATACTGTTTTTTTAAATTAAAAGTATGATTTCATCGACTTATTGGAAGTTCCGAAGAAAGTATCTCCTGCTATTCTAGATTCTCAAAAGAATCATTTAAATTTACTCTTTTTTTCAGTTTATCCTGGAACCTCTCTTACGTAACTCTGTCCCAATATCTTACTGTGCTCATTAAATGACCAAACTGGATGGATTACTTATTAAAAAAAAAACGAAACCTAACCGAACCCGTTATCGTTATCACCGCTTTAACATTTATATTTACCCGCTCGTAAAAGTGGTACCGATTTATCAAAATTTATGTTACAGCCCATTTTATGACATTAAAATGATACAATCGGGGGGCCGGAGCCATAACGCTGACATATTCGCAAGTGCGTTTATAATATATGTTACGTACGGGTGTATATGGTAAGAGCAAATTGAAATTTGCGACCATTTTTATGTTCAGGGTGTGGTACCCATTTGGAGATCGATAGGTTTCTATTTTGTGACGAATGGATCGTGATTGGTACCGTTGGCGGGTTGTTGTATCAACGGTTTTCGGTTACGACAACTGGAGTTTTTTTTTGTTGTAGTCTTAATTAGATTTGGGTTTTTAAATTGATATAAGTAAAAGTCAATCTGTGAGATTAAAAACAGTATTATGATAAGGTATTCAAAAAATTATGACACTTATAATCGAAATTTAAAGAAGCTTTACAGGTAATGTTGATAGGATCTAAAGCAAATTGTAATGGAAATTAACAATTTTTGTGAAAGTGACAATTTGGATAAATTTCCGAAAATTGGTAACTTCTAATTAGTCGAGGGAATCATACTTGGAATTCCATATAAAGCATTACTTTCTTAAATATTTCCTAACATGATTATGAAATATGAACGCAATTTATTTAGGCACATTTGAATCCCACTTAAGAATACTCAATATTACCCTAAAATATCCCTAAACCTTATCAATACGTGCTTATAACCGCATATACCTTCAATTCAAAGTTAAATCCCCCCACTGCATTCGCACACGTACAATCACCCAACGACAAATCGGAATTGGAACGCATTTGAATCAAATAAATTAAATATCAAATTAAGCCCATATAAGTGAACCTGTCGTTACGCAATCGTCCCCATGGTTGGTAAAAACATTAGAGAAGTGGTTCTTTTGCTATAGGTTAACAACTATACGGACAAATGGCTATAAGACAACTTGTTTAGTGCTTTACCTTTAGTCGTAAAAATGGAGATTTGTACCTGACTGGGATCATTATTCAGCATTTAAGGAGTCGTTTGTCGATGTGTTTGCCGAAGAAGAACAACGTAGAAAGGTGTTCAATTGGTGGATTTTATTTAAAGTTTTGGCGTAGTTAATGAGAAAACTATGTCTGTAATCCGGCGGTTTTAATTATGCGAAAGGAATATTCTGGATAAAGCGAACAGAAACTATTTATAAAATTAATATAACGAATATCAAATTTTTTATAATTCACTCGAAGCTGTACAACCAACGAGGACAAAGTTTACGGACATCAAAGTCACCGAAATACAGTTTTTTGCATTCTTTGTAATTACATGATTTACTATCGCTAAGCTTTTACAAATAATGAAGGAACCACAAAAATCAATCGAATTTATGTATAAATTTTTCCTACAATTTACTGCTTCTGAGATATAATGCATTTATTCCCGGAATTTTCCACTAACAAGACTTTTCTTCTTTTATAAAATGGCGCTGTTGCATAACTATAAAGATCATAAGCATGTAAGAAAGAATAATTTATATAAAGAAAAGTAGAAAATTAATGAAATAATTTTAAAAAATCACCCACTATATTATTAGGGGACACGTATGAAGAGATGATAAATATGTAGAAGAAATTTAACTTCTGGATGAGTCAGGATGGTACTAAAGAGTAAAATGTGGTAGAAACTGTAAAAATGGACTTTTTTTTAATTTTTTTTTGAAACATAAGTCCTTTCAAGATTCTTTGGCGTTCACAATAAATTGATCTATCCCATGTGTAAGGATCATAAATAAATATAACTGGATAATTGAACTATAATTTCACATATTACAGTAAAACGTAAAATACGGTAAAATTTATAATAAATAATAATATTTATTTGTAATTCTTCATATTTTTAACAATCTTTCTAAAAACAATGAAATGGTACATCATGTATCAAAATATATGAAAAAATTAACTAGAATTTTTAAAATTGTAACTATAAATCGTAAATACTACACAAAGGAACGGTAAGGCAGCAAAGTTGTAAAGATGGCTCTTAAGAAAAAAAAATGTATTAAATTAAAATTGCCTAAACTAATCATCACTTAGATCTATCCCTATTAAAGACGGTTTGTTGGAATTTCGAAAAATGAAAAGTTTAAGCTTTTTTATACGTGCGGGTCCAATCGCTAAGCAGTACTACCCTTTCGTCCATATTCAACCACTTGACATCCTTCAATTTTTAACTAATGGGGATAAATTTTCTTATACCGTATATGAAACTAAGACAGGATTTTTGCATCCTTTGTATACAGTTCTTTTCGATTTTGTTTAAAGATGAGCCATAAATTACATCACAAAAGTTAAAGTGGTATAAGACTAAACTCAGTAAGTGTTAATTTTTTAGATAATATGAAAGGTTAAATAAATAATTTATTTTATTTTTAAAAATGTATATATTGTCCATCTGTTCAAGTTTCCAATTATTCTTAAAATATCTAAAAGCAATATGTCGCAAATACCAAAACAAACAAAAATAGATCATTTAGCCTAGCTTCTTTAGATATTAATCTGATGGTAAAATTAGATTTTTATTACCGGCAATCAGTTTTCCTAAAAATTAAAATTTTGGTAAATCCCCAAACAAATCGCTCGACATGGTACTCTTTTTCAGCTTCTTTTTTGTAACTAATCCGATGTTATACTAATGCATAATTTAAATGGGTATGAGGTTTATATTTTAATTAATTAAATAAATTGTGGGGTGTTTTACTAGGTTAAGATCTAATCCACAATATTTTTAATATTAATTAATACTTGCTTTACATAGGCTTAGACAACTAATTTACTTTTTATTTCACATTTTTATTTTCAATTAGAAAATAAAATGGTAATAAAACTTATGGATACACCATTTTTAAATGTTTATTAATTAATATATGCTTTTCCTAGGCAATATATGACATATTCAGAAAAGCATAGATCGCTATCTACAATTAAATCCAAATTTCGAGCAGATTGCATATCAGACAGTCGTTCGCCATTAATTAAAACATTTATAAGATTTTCCATTTTTTTTTATTTCTACTAATTAGCATAATTTGTGACTTCGCTCACTTAGCGTTTTCTAGAAATATTTATTAGGAATAGCAGATCCTCATTTAAAGATTAACGTTTACTAGATTAAAGCCAAACTTTAACGGCGTATCATCAGCATATTAATATAATCAGCAATGTTTTCAAATTTTGACTATATATGACAAATATTTGACTATTTTCCCGAAACACATTTATTTCTTTTTATATATTGAGTCCGGTTTCTTAAATATTCGCAAAAATGTTAAATATCTATTGTACACAAATCAATACAGTGCAATTTAGAGGAGCAATGGAGCAATCAGCAATATCAAATTTGATGCCTTGGTCAAGTCAATCTCTTTAAGAATATAATCTATTACATCAAGCAGTACTGATTATTAGTCTGATGAGATGCAATATTCAATTAATATGATCCCTAATTTGTTTACACATAATTTTTTCTTTAATCATGGATAACGATAAAAGTATAGAAATTGGCCTTACAGCTGAAACTGTATTGTAATAAGACTTTTTTGGCTATCAATTTTTCTATTTTTCAGCAAATTCAGTCTCCAAAATACAAGTGCTTATGATATGTACCAGATAGGGTTTAAGAGGACAATATAAACAGAGCATTTCAATATTTAAATTCATCAGAAGAGAGATTTAAAGACAGTTTTTTCAACTATAAGTGATAATTTGAACTCTGGTTCTACAATTGGTTACTAGATTAGTAAAGTAACTCATTATTAGGCTCTCGAATACTAGAAATACTTAAAAAATATTTATTCAGATATTCAAAGTTACCTGACAATGTACAATTTTTTGATTATTATATCAAGGACTTTAAAGCTTCACCATAGTTGCTTATTGTATTTATTTCAGAGAGAATATTTTAAGACATTGCTTTTCAGCTTTTATGGCTATAGTTAACTTATTTTTATTGCGTATAATATTCCCAATCAGCTAACATTAAGACTTTGGAAAATATATTTGCTTAGATCTTTTATTTTAAACATAATATGTCTAATATTTTTCGTCAACCGAGGGGGTTATCGTTTTTTATTACTATATCTTTATAGGGAGCTAAAGTATCTTAAATCTGCAGAATAAGATTAGTGCAATAATCGACTTTGATACTTACATTACTAGATTTTCTTAATAGTGGATTTTGTATATTTCGCATCTTCAAAACTCATTTAAATCTGTTAATTCACAAAATGTGAATAAGCAATCAGATATACTAAAGACGAGTAAAATTCCAATGTTATATCGTTTTTCCGGTAATTTTATAATATCAATTAGAGTAGAACTATTTTTAGTTATCAACTACTTGCTTAAAACTAAAACAATTAATTCCATCAATGAAATGTTTAGTTCTATTGTTTCCAAAGTCCATCATGTTAATATTGATATCTCAATCCATAACATATTGGTATAAAATCGGACATTGTACTTTTTGGACTTTTTTTCTGCATTTAAAAATATCTCAATAATAAGCTGTAGGAATTCTAAGACCGAAGATCGCAATTTTGATACTGATTAATTTGGTTGGTCTAAGAATACTTAAAATTTTGAGTCTACGTAAAATATACAAATGACTATTTGATACGATATAATACGAATTACTCTTACAAATGCTTTAAGATTTTTAGTTTTTGCCGTCTACGAACAATCTATAATATACCTACTCCAAGCAACGATTTCCGCACCCATCATTTTAAAATAAATTCCAGAACGCCTTCCTCAGTTCTTTGCGTATCTATATTTTGCATCTTTCTGCTACTGGTAAACAGCGTTCTTGAAAGACGTGACACTTTACAGAACTAATGGCTCCTTTCTTGGATAACTGCATTTTAAAAATTCTTAAAGATGATAATAAGACTATTGAAAAAATATCATCCAGAACAAATTCAAAATAAAAACTTAATGAAAACATTGTCAAAATAGCTGAAAACTATATAAAAGAACAATGGAATAAAAAGCAGACATCTACTACCATAATAACATGATTGTGAAAATTTAAAATCAAATAAGGAAAAAAACAAGAATGGATGACAGACGACATATTGATGATGATAAAAGAGCAATCAAAACCCAAAGAAAGAAATGTCAATGAATATGACAGACCCCACAAGAATATACTACGGAAAATAAAGGAAGCAAAAGAGAAATCGCTAAGTGAAACTTGTACAGAAATTGAAACACTATAACAACAAAACATGACGACTTCTACATGCACAAAAAGATTAAAGAAATGCAGAACCCTAGAAAACAACGCAATACCAACATAGTTCTAGATAGAGAGGGCCAGATTTTGACCGGGATTGAGATCAGATTAAAAAGATGGAATGCATAGATGCAAGAGCTACTTGAAGATACAATAAGAATACCACCGGAAACAAATTAACCATATGGCCCAGAAGTAACAGATGAAGAAGTGCAAAGGGCCATATATAAGACTGGACACTTACCAAAACACTGATGCGATCCTAAAAAATATTATTACCAGGATATGAGAGGACCACAGATTAATTAGTTTAATGAGCTCCTCACTTCACAAAGAATTCCTAAATATTTCTCATTGACTCTTCCGTTTACAACAAAATAGAAGAACACATCAGTGAAGTGCAATTTAAATTCAGAGAGAGAGCAAGAAAGGCACTCTTTAGCTTGCAAGGACTACAAAGTGCGAAGAATGAAAAATGCGACGTATGTTTTACTGAAGTCGTAAAGGCATTGGACATATTGCAGCACGGAAAACTAATTGGCATTTTAAGAATATCGGGAATTGATGGTAAGTATCTAAGTCAAATAACTAACTAAAACGAACCGAATCTGATGTCTTATTGTCTTTAAAGTCGAAAAGGAAGGCAGGGATGAATACTGGCATTATTCAATATATACTCCGATAATCTCTTTAGAGAAATTGTGGATTTGAAATTGAGTCAGAAAGCAATATCACAGTAAATGGTCAACTTACCAATAAAATTCTGCCGCGGAGAATCTCCAGAAATTAATAGAAAATAATGTAGAAGCAAGCAACGAATACGGATTAAAAGTAAACTCTAAAAAGACTAAAGTAATAATTATTATTAAAAACATCAACATAAACGTCAATTTTAGTAGAGAAAATATGCTACCTGGGCTGCATAAGAACTCGAATTGAAAAGCCAGAAGCGCTTTTAACGATCTTAGAAAAGTTCTTTGTAACTTCTCTTAATATCCATACATAGAAGGCTGTAGTCTTACCGAAGCTACCGCCAAATGCTTGGAGGTATTCGAAATATTGTGCTACCGATAAGTACCGACTTTTACAATTAATCCTTCAAAAAAAAATTGAGGAGTAACGAAATGCAGGACGTAGGCGTATATCCTGACTGGCCAATTTAAGAAACTGGACTAGCCTAACATCAACTAACTCATGCCACAGTAAATATGATAAGATGGACCAACGGGGTTGCCAGCATCATATAAAGGCACCTTTTTAAGAAGAAGATATCAATATCATATAATATCCAAACAAGACAATTAAACACAATGAAGTGTCGGTAAAACGTCGAAAAGGTAAACGTTTCCGGTAAATTAACAACGTGTCCAAACAAATCTGCCCAAATCTCCCGAAAGCCGCAAGCGTTCACAATTGACTGAATGGCCAAAAGCTTTTAATCCTTTTAGAATGGACCCGGCCCTAATAGGGTCCACATGAAAGCCAACAGTAGTAAATATTTACAACGCCCTTCCCTACTGTATCTCAATTTTGACAATAATTACAAAACGTAGCGTGAAGCCGTTTTGGGCGAATTTTGGAGGCATCCGACCAGGTATATGGACCGATAGTTTGAAGAGCGAAGAAAGATTTTGCTGTGGAAATTTAATTTATAGTATATGAAGCAATTTTAATAAAATTGTAAAATTTGGGTTAAGATAGCGTATCGTCCTTTTGCTACACTAATTTTTGAGAATAAAGCTTGTATATAAGGAAATTGTAATATTATTAAAGGTCCAAGTGACATATTGGTGTTCACGTTTGCATAATCTCAGTCAGTACGATGCTCATTTATTGTTTTATTAAACTTACCACATGGTGTCTATTTGGGTCATCTTACCTGGAAAAAAAAATTATTTATTAGTTAAAAACTAATATATGATCTAATAAACGTCATATAAATTTATGTACATATATCAAGAAAATTACTTTAGATCCCTGAAAATTATAAACTTATTATTTTAACCATTCAAAATTAATGACAAAAAATTCAAAAAAAAAACGCCAATGTAACGTGATTAACCAAGGATGTGTTAATGATGTACAACCTAAAGGCAAAAAATTTAAAACATGAATAATTTAGTTAATGAAGAAAAAGAAAACGACTAATAAAATCTTTAAAAATTCATTAACAAACATAATTCGAACAGAAAAGAAGGAGAAGAAGGTTTTTTTACAGGTGGGATCAAGGATAGTAGTTATGATTTAAAACCTTTATAGAAACCCGTAAACAAACTGTGTAATTAGTCTAATACTAAAGAGAACATTAGTTCTATTAATAATTAAGAGCCATGAAAGAGCAATGAATTAACAAATTATTTTAATGTGTATTATTCTTCAATTGATGAATAACTTGTCCATAAGATTAACCTAAAAATTGAGCCGGTTAAATTAAAAATGCCCCAAGTTCCTTCGTTTTTCTCAAATGCGCTCTATAAGGCTTAAACAATAAAAAAACTTTAAGCATTTACTTAATAAGATTTTGACAAAAATATCTTGAGAGACAATTTTTTTTCCATTTAAAATTAAATTAAACTACCTGGAAAAAACTAAATTTTCTTCAAGGCAGTTGAAATTATTTCTTAATTATTTTATGTCAATTTAAGCTATTAATGTAGATTTTTCCTATTGTAAGCTGGATTCAACTGCTTAGGAGAAATTAATTTTTCTCTTTTAAATAACTGTACCTAAAATATTCATTTCAGAAGGAAATAAATCTTCAATGGATATTCCATAAATGACAGCTACATTCAAGCGAAGAACATACATATAATAAGAAAAAGAACATATAGTGCCTTAGATAATAAATGCCCTAGCAATCTTTATAGACCTGGCAAAAGTCTGCCATAAAACATTAATCAAAAAAAATTAAAATTTTGGCTTAAGAGGAATTGCTTTAAAGCCACCACTCAATGATTTGCAAAAATTATAAATTTCTGGCTAATTTTGAAGCTTAGCAGATAATGCCATAATTGCTTTTAAAGCTTTGACATGGAAAATAATCAGATATAATGCAAAAAGAGATATTTAAATTTTAAAGCATTATTTAATCTTAATATATTGATGATTTATTTAAAAGAAAAAAACGAATTTAATTTTTTTTTATATATATGAGGATAACGATCATCCGAGATATCAGTACTACTAGCTTTTATTTTTTCAAACACCTTTTTTTATATCGAAATAATCAAACACTTTTTTTAAAAACATATATAAACACGTCGTCTCAAATTATATACCTATCAATCCTATTTCTACTTCATTTTTGAATAAATATATTTTAACCTCAATAAGGCAGTATGGCTTAAGGAAAAATATCTCGACAGAGAATGCAATTAAAACAATTCTTAGTGTCTTTGACAATAGGTGCTCTAGCAATTTTTATAGACCTGGCAAAAGTTTTTGATACTATTTGCCATAAAACATTAATTAAGTAATTAGAAAGTTTCGGTTTCAGAGGATTAATTAATCGTCATTAATTAGGTATCTAGAAAGTGGAATTCATTATGTTAAGGTAAACGAAGCAAACAACCAAGCACATTTCCTCAGGAATGGTGCTTTGCAGATAATACTATAATTACTTTTAAGACCTCGATATGGGAAATAATGAAAGAAAATGCAAAAAAATATTAAAATTTTAAGGCCATCTTGAAAAAAAAGCTCATTTATTTTATTTTGTATATCAATATGAGGATAAACTTCCTAGTTCCGATTTTCTAATACTTTCAAATATTAAAATAGAACAGGTTTTACAATTGATATCTTTGGGAACTGCAGTAGATAGATATTAGTCATTCTATAAGTAAATATCTTGAATGTTGTGCAAAAATGGATCCTAAATTCACTTATAAGAAAAACTATTAAATGTTATTTATTATACCCAAAAGCACGAATCGAGTCGAAATATCTGACTTTGTTTTGTTTTGAAATATCTTCTGTCATTGGTTTTTTTACTGTGATTTTCTCTTTTTATATCCACTATTTTTTAAATATCTTATGTGAGTTTTTTAACTAGTCTTGCTTAGAAATTATTGTTGAAGTGTATTTCCTTATATAATCAACGACTTGTAAAGTAATTATAGTTTCAGAAAAAAAATAAGAAGGTTAACATAAAAAGGTCACAAAAATTATTATATGACTTTTCTTCAAATGTTCTTTTAGATAATCACAAGTAGTATTATGGATCTTATGGTAAATTGTAAGTTTATTTTGCTAAATCCGCATTTTATTTGTAAAATATCAAATAAATAATAATGTATTAATTTAGCATATCATTATTCTAAAAGTATTATAAATGTATTACTTTTATTTATTTAAAAAAAAACCATAACAAATAGGCCTGAAGAAAAAAAAGTCCGTGCCAAGCATGATACAAAGTACATAATAAAGATGAATATAAAATAAGTAGTACAAACATAAAATGTTCACTAGGTGTAAAAATAAAACTGATTAAACTATTAAACATAATAAAATAATATTAAGACAGTAAAAATAAAATAAAACCCCTAGACTTAAGGTTAAAATATTTATATGTTGTTACAGGTAAAACTTTATATTTAACTTATCTTAAGGTTAAAATTGTAACATAAAACATTATTAAAGAAAGATAAAAAATAAACTTTACTATTATCCATTTAAGATAAACTTTCTTAAAACAGACTTTTGACTTGATTTAAATTACCAGAGTTTTGTTATTACCTGAAATTGTTAAACTCCAATAAGCCTCTATGAATTGGGATGAATTTCACCTATTTACTAAGATGAAATCATCGCAATTTCTAATGCCATATTTATGTACATTTGAAAAAACCCTTAGGCTATTAGAGATGTAATCAGGCAGCATTTATTGCTTTAATTTTTTTGTTTGATGGACAGAAAATATACCTAGGAGACTTAACATCGATACAGGAGAATTATAACCATAAAATCAGTCCCATTCCTTTATTTGGCACTCGCTTCGGTAAATCGATTCTATATTGTGTCAGGTTAAGTTTTATAGCCTCTTTCATTTCTCTTCTTGTGACTTTTTAACTCTGTCAAAAACATTTAATGTTATGATAATAAAGCATATTTGATTTAAGAGAACTTCAATTAATGTGCAGTGCATTTTCCTTGAAAGTGTTAACTACTTGAATTATTTGACATTAAAGGCACTTTATGAGGTAATGTTCAAACCGCTAAATAGGATGGACTAATAAATTTATGGATTTTCGAAATTCCTGATGTGAAACCTCTCATTTACTCGGATATTACGAAAGCGTTGCGTATAAACGGATTGGATTTTTGCACTTCTTATGTCATAATATCTCGGTAATATGCATAGACTAGGTAATGTAGGAGGAGCGTCGTAATTAAAATTTCAATTCGCTAGCTCATGCTCGACCGGTCCCGGAATAATCTTGACAGAAATGTAGGCCATCGTGCTCCGAAATAATTCGCTCAAACTCACACGTTACCTTAGGTTAACCACCTCTAGTTAATTATATACGCCATATGTCCGGACATGCGGGAAAGCTTGAATTTTTGGTAAGTTTTCACTACTTTTATTTTGTATTTACATTTTAGTTTTTAGGGAAAAAACAATTTTTAAAAGGGATAGTGTGGCATCTGTTACAGAGAATCTTGATGTGGATAAGACAAATTGTCTTGTGATCAGTAAGTATTTGTTACAACAGTTCTTTTAAAATTGATTTTAACATTTCAGTTTATTCGTCTTTTTGACGACTTTCTCATGTTTTATTATGTTTTCGATGCAGTTTTATTTAGTATTGTTTTTTGGGTGGGTATTGAGCCGCTACTGCTAAAGTTATTTTTTCTTTAACCATTTGCTTTTTCAGCTGAAAAAAAAAATTTGAAATGTCTCAAAAAATTTGAATTAAGAAAATAAAAAAATCATGAATAACTATGTAGATTTTTTGATCTTTTTCTTAAAAATTATTGTTTTCCAGGCTTTTTTTGAATTCTTCTAGGAATTGAAAATAGTTCTTTTAAAATAATTTTTTATTTAATTTCGTTTTTTTTTTTTAATATCATTTTCATGTATCTTCTTAGGCACTTGATATAATTTAAGGCACTTGATAAAAATTTTGGTACTATTGGGTGGGTACTCACCCTACATCCATAAAAAAAATAAACTTAAGTTAGGATTTAATTTAGGTTGAGCAATTTTTTTTTCAGATGAAAAGAATTTCATTTCAATTTCATAATTTTTTGTAGAATTTCACTATTAAAATGACAGACATTTCAAATCAAACCACCCTTAATAACATCTTTAAAAAAAGAAACGCGTCAATTAAGATATACAGGGGGATGTTTAATTTTATATGTCACCTCCTTACCTACAGATAATCTCACTTTTATATGTCAAATGAGAATCCTCCTCGTGTGACACATGTAAGCAGCATTAAAATGTCTATTTAACAGTGCCAACAAAATTAAATCCGTTCACGTACTAGCGAATAGTGACCAAAAATGTCTGGGAATGATGGATATTTTATCCACCTCAAACTTTTGTATTTCAGGTGGCTATTTACCCTATGCATCTATTATTTAATATTTATTACAAAATATGCATCTATTATTTCCGAGAAATTAACTAATGTTATTTTGAAATCCTTGCCAAATTTTTTTGCAGTACCTAATAGATATAAAAAAAACAGCAGTAACTAGCATTTTTAATATTTTTTTAACGTTTAAACCCAGTTAATTATTATTGTTAAAATTGTCATTCTGATGCGTGGTGCAATTAAATGGCCCGCGCGGTCGCCAGATTTAACACTTCTAGATTTTTGCCTTTAGGGGTATATAAAAAGCAAAGTATTAAAGACTCCATCTGAAAATATTAATGATTTATTTTTATTTTAAATTTAATATTTTATTATAGGTGTTTTGTCGAAGTGAGCAGTAACAATAGTAGCACGAAGTATTTGTTTAATCTAGTTCTGGTCATATTAATAACAATAGCTTTTATAGTAGATTTTAATGGTAATCAACTGGATAAAAGGGTAAATCATCCTTATGTAATGAATTTCATGAGGAAGTTTCAAGAAACAGGGTCAGTACAAAAAAAAAATTAGGTTCAGCATGCGGTGAAAAATGAAGTGGTAGAAATTGCAGTATTGGGTCATGTTGAGATGGAACCCAATACATCTGCTGAAAAATTGCTACCGCATCTGGCTTGTCTAAAAGTACCGTTCAAAAAATTTTAAAATTACACAAATATCATGCCTACAAAATCAAACTAGTACATGAACTAAATGAGATTTTGATCATCGTGTACAATTTTGTAGGTACTTTAGACATAGTAAGAGAATTTTGCTGTACAATGACTGTTTCTTGAACGCTCAGTTTAATTACATAGTATTAAGTGAATAGACGCAACTTTCAATACTGAAGCGACCTTAATCTTTATTTATTTGAAGAAACACATACGCAGCAATCTCAAAAACTGAATGTATGAGCTGGTAACCTGAGAGATCATATTGTTGGACATTTTTTTATTCATGCAAATCTTAATGCTGAAAATTCCTTAGAACTTCTGCAGAATACCATTAATTCCAGAATAACTGAGTTACTCGAATAAGATGATAACCTTCTAGAAAATGACGTTTAAACAACATGGGGAACACCAAATTATGCTGCAGCCATTCCTCATCTTTTGAACGATGTATTTAATGGACGATGGATTGGCCGGAGAGGTACCGTAGAAGGTCCTACTAGATCTCCTGATCTTACAGCTTTAGATTTTTTTTATGGGTGATCTAAAAATCAAAATTTTTTCCACAAAGCATAACTCTATTTCCGGACGATTTACACAATATTAATAAAATAAAGCTATGATATAGCAAATAGGTGGAAAAGTTGAATTCTCATTTATATATCTTTATCTCATTTTAGGAATTTGAATAAAATGGGCATAAAGTGATATTTTTCCGGTATAATTGGACCAAGTTAACTCGAAAAAAGTAATTTCCAGATGATGCAGCGACTATTAATAAAATAAAGCTGTGATATAGCAAGTAGGTGGAAAAGATGAATTCTTATTTATATATCCTTATCTTAGTTTAAGAATTAGAAGGATATAGAAATAAGGTGATATTTCTTGAAGATCTTCGAAATAGAATTGTTAACGAATATCAGTTAATAACGCCCGAAATATTCGCTATTGTGCGCAGACGTTTTAAATAACAATTGTATTTTTGCATGGAGGTCAAGGGAGATCATTTTTAATATTTAATAAAATAGGTGTTAGATACTTTATATTTTTTTTTATTTAAAATAACAATAATTTTTTTTAATTCAAGGTATCATTCGTCCCCTATTTCCATTTAAAAAAAATTACATGGGGGCTCTGGGGGGTTAGGAAAGAACATCAGAGAAATGCAATTTCTGTCAATAAATATTCCCTTTGATACGAAAATTGACGTGTGCGGCTATTTTTGGCTAAACAATTTATTTTTCAAAATTTTCAGGGTTGACTATTTTATCTCGGACACCCTATATAAATATATTATACAGTTCTTTCATTTCAAAACGAACCACCCTTAAAACCTTCTCAAAAAAAACTGTCAACAAATGTCTCCCTCAATATTAAATCTGACGTGTTCCACCGTTTTTGGCAAAACAATTGATTTTTCAAGATTTTAAGGGTGGACTGTATTGTCTCGGACACCCTGCATTATTCTGTCTAGGCTATTTCCAAATAAATGCTTTTTGAATTTAAATTTGAATACTTTCACTAACAAAAAAGCAAACAACAAAACATCCACCCCACACTTAAACAAAACTTCCCTCCTGCCCCGTAGGGCATCCTGCATACCACGTCGTCCAAAAACAAAAGACCATCGTCGTGTGGCACAAAGGCGCCAGTGGGTTACCAAGGCGACGCCACGTTTTCAACTGTGACGTAACGGCGTCGCGGCGGACCCGTGGCGTCGATATCCCATGCACTCGCTCCTGCTAGCCGGGCATCAGAGCTCTGGAATTTTTAATATGCATGCAAAGTGCATTGCGGCACAACCCATTCAGTGTGGCATGGAGGGTGGGTAAAAGGGAGCGAGGGGGATTCTACCCCCCCTCCCTCCCGCAGGTTTCATTGGTAGCAGCAGGAAGAGAAACGGGAATGGGGACGGAGCGAACTCTATGATGGGATCTTCTCGATCTCATTTCCCTTATTTGCTTACATGCTACTACAGAATGTCGTCGATATATTATATACGCGGGACGGCACAAGTATTGATGAATTCTCCATGAATTATGATGAAGTTTATATCGGGGGTAGTATATTACTAGGGGAGGAATTAAGGGTACTGGAGCTGACGTGGATTTAAGTGCTATGACATACTTCTTTGCTATATGGGTTATGCAGTTTGTGTCAGTAGCCTTCTATCTTTAAAAAATTCTGGCGTTTCCTTATACAGTGGGTACCAGCCAAGGGGAATAAATTTATAGTGTTTATGAAAAAATGCTCAGATACGTCGATAAATATTTTTACTTGCCTATTTTTTTCATCAAAAAAATAATTAAACAGGGTGTGTTCTTACTCATATAATAATAAATAAAAAATAAACAAATAAAAGTGTGTTCTTCACTTTGGTTTAAGATAATGCTTGGCATTGGAAATTAATGTCTGTCAGCAATAGTTATCAGAGTCATAGTCTTTTAAATTGCGTTAACTGCTTATCAGAACAATGGTTAATTTAACAGAAACGCACAAAATAATGATTCTACAGATAATTGGTCATGGAGATAACACACGGACACACATGTAAGTTGCTCACTTATTCCACGAAAAAATTTCCAATTTTCCTTCTATATCCACAATTAGTAAAATAGAAAAGCAGTTTCGCGAGCTTGGACATGTAAGGCATGGTAAACAAATATCTGCGAATGCAATTAATGATGATATCAAACTGGATATTATGCTTGAATTTCAGAAAAATCTACATACTTCTGGTCGAAGAGCAACCCAATGTTAGATGTTAGCCATTCATCGATTATTCAATCATTAAAAGAAATTTACATCAACTCAGAATGTCATTGAAGAAGATTTTGATAGGAAAATAGATTTTTTTTAAAAATGATGGCAATTTGATAACAATGAGATCCAATCAAAACATGTTTTATTTTTTGATGAGTACACCTTTACACTTCATGGTCATGTTAATCGACAAAATTGTCACTATTGGTCTAGAGAAATTCTTCACTGGATGAGAGAACAAGACACCCAATACTCTGAAAAGGTCAATATTTGGGTAGGAATTGTTGGAGATCATATCATAGGTTTCTTGTTTATCAATGGCAATTTGAATGGTGATAATTATTTAACACTGCTCCAAAATAATGTAATGCCAACTTTAATAAACTTATATCCTATATATATCACCACCCCATTACCAAATCAATGCCAGGCGGTACCTCTACCGAATATTTCCAAATCGGTGGATATGGAGAAGAAGATCGATGGAATGGCCAGCACGATCCCCTGATCTGACATCTTTAGACTTTTTTTATGGGGATACGTCAAAAATATTATCTACAAAACTAAAAACCTTGACTTCCCTCGACTCGTTGAGTAACGTTAGAAGAAATTTCTATTAATTATTAATTATTAAGATTAGAATATTGCTAGGACGTTCGTGGCGAGCATATTGAACATCTCCTGAATTTTTTTGTTGCTTAACTAAGAATTAAACAGTATTACGTATTAGTTTTTAAGTGTGTTGTAACGAATTTATGTAGCCAAATAATTTCCTTTATTTTTAATATTAATTTTTGCAATCAATCGGAAAACACTTGGTATTGCATTTAAATTAAAAAAGTTGATGTTGACAACTGGTACATGACACACTCTGTATAATTTTTTTTATCAAAGAAAATTAGCAAGTAAAAATATTAATCGACGTGCCTCAGCGTTTTTTCGAAAATGTGCCTATTTATTTATTATGGAATTTCTTTAATTTGTATGATATCGACTATGTAATGAAGTGTTCATCAAACAATAATCAACTGGCTTAGATTATTTGATGTGACAAGCTATTTAATATAATAATAATAATAATATAATAATATATTTATTTTGTAAGTTTACAAATATAAATTAATAAACTTAGAACATGAAAAGCAAAAAAAAATGCCACTAACACAATTTGTAAAAAGGAGTCAAAACAAATAAAAGATGATCAAAGTGTAGGTCTGAACCATTATTATATCACTGATCACAGCACTATGCTGTTAGATCTCTAGAAGTTAATAAATTCAACTGCCTGGAAAAAACAAATTATGATCTAAGCCCAGGGTCTTATGACCTGAAAGAAAATATAAAAACAAAAAGAATGGATAAATTCGCCCAGGCATTTAAAACTGAATTAATTCAATTCCATAAAGCTCTACAATCTCAGTTACCTGAAATGTTTTTATTTTCATCTGCCTGAAACGAATAAACTAAGATTTAAACCCAGAAATTTATACCCTGGCCAAAAATATAAAAAGGAGAAGAAAAAGAATAATTTAATTCATACAGGCAGTTAAAACTCAGTTCTTTCGATATCATGAAGCTTCACAGTCTCATACTGCCTGAAATGCTTTCTTATCTTCAACAACCTAATATAAATAAACTATAATCTAAGCCTTAAGGCTTATAACCCTTAAGAGAAGAGAAGGAACGATTGAAATTGTCCAGGCAGTTGACACTATATTCTTTCGATCCCATAAAGCTTCACAATCTCAAATTGCGTAAAAAAAGTTTTCATTTTCAACTGAATAGAAGAAATAAATTATGATCTGAAAACAGGAACTGTCCGAAAATATGAAAAGAAGAGGAAGAATAATTTAATTTGTTCAAGTAGGTGAAATAGTGTTATTTCGATCTCATAGAGCTTTGCAATCTCAAATTGCCTAAAATACTTTACTACTTTTTTCAACTACCTGAAATAAATAAATTATAATCTAAGACCTGAGACTTATAACTTGGAAGAAAATATAAAAAGGAGAAGAGGAAAAACGATCCAAGTCATCCAGGCACTTGAATCTATATTTTGTCGATCCCATAAAGCTCCACAGTCCCAATTGCCTAAAATGTTTTTATTTTTAACTATCTAGAAGAAAGAAATTATGATTTGAATCCAAGGACTTATAACCTAGACAAAAATTTGAAAAAGTAAAGAGGAACAACGATCTAAATTGCCTAGGCTAGGCAGTTGAAATTGTATTATTTTGACTTCAGGAAGCTCAACAATCTCAATTGCCTGAAATGTTTTTATTTTCAACTGTCCGGAAAAAATAATTTAGGACCTAAATCCAAGGACTTATAACCGAGCGGAAAATTTGAAAAATAAAAGAGGAAAAATAATTTAATTCGTCCAGGCAGTTGAATTATTGGATTCAACATAAAGAATTAATCACATCTCTTTAGGGTTTTGCAAAGCCAATTCAGGCTTGTCATATCCGAGCTCCTCAATAGTTGGAATACCCAATTCACTCAATGTGGGCTTTAACTTTTGCATTTACCATGGATAGATTTCTTTAACACATTTATCCTTAACAGCTTCATGAACTCTGACAGCCAGAGCTAAGTCATTCGCTCTACGATAAGCTTGAAGAATTGAGATGGTGATTTTTGGCTCTATTTTAACAATAAGAAAAGTTTTGTTTTAAAAGAATTATTTAAGAAATATCGCCGAGAAAAGTCAGTTTTATAAGTTACTACCCCTTCAAACGGTATTTTATTTTATCGGATATATAAGGAGGATATTTGATGAGTATATCCTTCTGAAAGAGTACCAAGAAATAAAGCATGCGTTCCTGAGCCATGTTAAGTCAGCGGCACACCTTTAATTGGTTAGAAACTTTTTCAAATTTTCTGATGCTATAGATGTACCTCAGGCAAAACTTGTGTACTTGTGTTTTTTTTGTGTGTCAGAAGAGTAGACTACATCGCGAAAATTAAAACGACTTAAAACTAAACGTTCAGTTGGTTTTATTTTTCATTCTTGTGACAAAACATGTCTATGAGCAGGATATAATTCTAAAGAGTTACATATGCCCTTTGTGAAC
Organism: Anthonomus grandis grandis; assembly: GCF_022605725.1. Classification (NCBI taxonomy): domain Eukaryota; kingdom Metazoa; phylum Arthropoda; class Insecta; order Coleoptera; family Curculionidae; genus Anthonomus; species Anthonomus grandis. The sequence goes on along the minus strand of NC_065557.1, from coordinate 8,533,083 downwards.
AATAGTTAATGTGGATTTTAAATCGTAAAAGTCTACACCCAAAGTTCTGCAAACCTTCTTACAAGAAAGTATTTCAGTCAAAATTAATCACCGATTGAATATACTTTTTATTCTTGCCAAAAATTATTATTTTTTTTAAATTATTATATTAATATAATATTAATTATTAAGTTTTGATTTAAATGGAAAAATGTGCAAATTATAACGTTTTGAGAAGTGTATTCTTCGATCTTTTTCAATAGCCGCTTCAATAGACGGAATGATACAGCTGAGTATCATCTACATATTGTGCATCTTACAAATTTTTAAGTAAGACTGAAGGTTTCTTTTATATATTGAAAAGCAAAAGACCTAATATGTCTATACCGCAAGAGTCTTTTTGCGGAACACTACTTCTTATCCCATCAACGTTTGACTTTCTTCTAGAAATTTCAATAAATTGGGATCTACTGGAAAGATAGTTTTTATGAAAAAGAACTGCATCATTGAAAAGAAAAGTACGTGATTTAACATATAAAATACCTAGATAGATTGTAGATTCCCAAATGATCAGATATTTATAAATTCATTATTTTTGCTAGAATCAAAGTATATAGACTTCAACTGTTAGACTGTGCTAGAATTTTTGACAAACAACTAAGAATACCTAAGTCATTAAGGCTAGAAATATCGTTTCCTTAAGAAATAGGTATAATATGTGAGATCTTCCAGCACTCTGAATATAATGGATCTAGTATACTCGAATTAATTATATTTGTTGGACAGACGATACAATATTTCAAGATTAATGGAATCGCGATTAGTAGCGATCTCTCTGCCGTTGGAATTTACAGGGTTTTTCATTAGCTTAAGCAATATTTGTCTGATTTTTAATTTGTTTGAAATATATCTAATACTGTAATGTTCGTGTTTTTTGTATTTATTAAAAGCCATATTTTTTAATTTAATTATTGCTCTTTGTTGTCAGTTAGCCACAAATACTAAGGTTTATTCAAAGCCTTTACAAGGTGCTAAAACGTTAAAAAATTTCAAAATAGTTTCATTTGGATACTCTATTTTCCTATTTACATCATTTATGTGATTTTTTTTTTAAGTTTAAACAAAACTCTTATTAATTTTAAACCTGTAAAAAATTTTATTCAGAAAACTAACAAAGGCCTTAAATTAATGGTCCATCAGATTGATCAGAGTCCAGTGTGATCATTGGACTCTGTTTATATTCCAGAACATTTCTGTTATTTTTTCTTGTTTTATATCTAATTTTTCTTTAAAATGCCCAAAAAACGATGTAATATTGTAAAAATGTATTAATATTAATCCTGAAGTTTTATTTCCAGTTGAATATTTCAATTAGCTTAATGTGAACGGCCATGTCGGCAAAATGCCGTTGCGCAACTCTTTAACAATGGACAATGGAAGATTAACAACATCTCGCGAATGAATAGTATCTTCTTCTGATAAATTGTTGTTCTCTTCAGCTTCTCTGATTTTGCACAAGCCACAAGATGTTTATCTTAAAACGCCAAAGACTCGCAATGCGTCTGCTATATGCCATATCATGTATCTTGCGGAAATATTCGCTCGCATATACAGTTAAATAATCAAATCGTTAGTTAGGGTGTGTGAATCGATTTACTATATTTTAATAATTAAAAAAAAAACGAAAAAAGTCTATGGTTCACAACTCACGCCCGTATATTAAATTATCTTAACACCGGATGTCTTAATTTTCAAAAACAAAAAAACGTGATATTTCACGATTTTTCTGCACGGTTTCGTCTCAAGATAGGTAGCTTAATATTTCGGGAAATGTCGTGATGGTTTTTTTTCGGTTTCGCCACGCTGAAAATACTTTTTTAAGTGGATGGCAGTTAAAAACTGCACAGCGGAAAGGAAAGATCGCGAAGCTATTAATTTTATCTTGCTTAACGTATAAATTGTATAATGAGAGAGTTAATTTCGTGCCAAAATCGATGATGATGGTTGCAAAATGGTGTTTTTTTTAAATTTCTTGCAATTGCTCTCGAATAATATTGGGAATAAAATATTTATTAAATTTTAGGATGTATGTACAGGCATATCCCATATGAAGTTATAACCCAACTACAGGAACAATAGGTACTACCATTTTTAATATTTATTTAATCAGTTAAGTTTGATAAAAATCTGAGGTTACAGCGTTTTGTTCTCCTTACTCACTGGACTATAAATCGTTTCGGTTTATTGAACTTTTTTCCAATACTACCATATATTTAAATAATCGCTGGCATCTATTAACACTAGCTCACGCAAATGCACTATCGCATTCAAAAATAATTACCAAAACGATAAATCTGAGCAAATATTTAGATGCGCTTGAACTTTTTCAATTAAAATGGCAGAAAATTATTAACCTAACCTGAATAAAATACTATCTAGCAGAACACTTTAAGCCCTGTGATCTATGCAAAAACGTGTGTGAAATAACTTATCTAATAACTAGACACACATACATGCTTTGCCATGTTTATTGATTTCTAAATATAGGTATGTACCAGGCATATGGTTGGTATCATTGGTTTTAGTTTTGTTTGCGATAGAGTTGGCATTTTGCTCCCAACTATCGATTTTTAGTAAATACTTAATTGCAAGCAGTTAATAAGAGGTATCTGTTTTTTATTAAATTACTATAGAGGAGAAGATCAGGAATTGAAATAAACCAAAAATATAATGAATTCTATTAAAGAAGTTGGTCAAGTTACTAGAGAGCTAGAAGCCAATAATAAAGAGGATCCAAAATCATTATAAAAATGACACAAAACTAGATAAAACAACCGAAAATGTTCGAAAGTCATGGGCAAAAAAAGTCGAATTAAATCTTATTAAGAAAAATGTTTCACATCCAGAAAAATCTAACGAAAATTTTGGGCAATAAATAAAAACAAGGATGAAAAACTAGACAAATTGAAGAAAAAAAAATGCTTGAAAAGAAATGCCATTCCGATTAAAATTTCAATGCCCATTCTTATATATTTCGTTTTTCTTATGTAACTTTGCACAATATACCAGAGAAACAATTTTCAGACGATTAGAACTGAGAGCGAGATGCTTACTAAGAGTGAAAGCCTATTTGGAAGTTCAATGTCCATTTTTATATCGTCATCTTAGTCTCATAATTTTAATGTGATCTTAAAGAATTATATTAAAATTATGCAACGATTTTGACCATTATTTCACAGGTTTTTGAGATCTGAATGTACAAATTATTTGATAAATTAAAAAAATTAATATCTCCTAAGCAGCATGGATTTCTTTCCAAAAGATTCACGGCAAAAAATTTAATTTGCTTGTTGTAAAAAGCATATTATGCCGTTGGAATTGAAAAAACAACTTGATGTAGTATACAGGGACTATACAAGGCCTCCGATAAGTTAAACCTCAGCCTGCAGCAACCGCAAGCTCAAACCGCAGCCTCAATTGCAAACTAAGTGGCTGTACTCAGTTTCTAGAATATAATCGTTTCAAGTCATATCACTTCAATTTGTCTTCACCATTTTTTTAAGTGATATCACAGATAGCATTTCATCAGGGTATGTTTGGTTTGCTGACGATCTTAAGTTGCTTAGCATCATATGTAGTGACTTTAACTGCATTAAATTGCAAAATGGCATTATTAAGCTAGTTAGCTTGTGTAATAAAAACAAGCTATTTTTGAAAGATTATGACAATTTCAAATCTCGAGAACTTTTTTTCAACTACACTCAAGAACAATGAACTTACACGGGTTGATTTTGTTAAAAATTTAGGGGTTTTCATTGACAAAAAAATGTATATTTAATAAACATATTGACGGCAAATTTGAGTTAACTAACCTAAATATTATTGGCTTTATTAGTAAATCAACTATGGACTCTATAATTTAGACGCCATACCATATATATATCTTGCATTTATCCAAACAAGGTTCAAATGTCTATGGATTAATTATCTTATTGATAATAATTATGTACAAGCCAATAAATTTTGCATTATGTATATCCAATGGAGAGCCAAGAGATAGGTACATCGCATCCTATATATTTATTCGATAATTCATTAATTTTTTGTTCATGAACTTCTCGTCTAAAATGTGGTAAAGCTTTACCATGCAGGAACCACATGTTCTGTTTCACATTTACAAGAACATCTTCTCTTTTTTACTGTGAAGTTTCCAAATATGATTCTTGTGAAAATTTTGCACTTCGTCTCGTGTAGATGTGGCCTCGTCTGTGCACAAATGTAATTTCGTAAAATCTTCATTTCTACTGAACTGTTCTAAAAACCACTGGCAAAATACAACTCTTCAGGTTGTAATGCTTGTACTCGTTGATAATGATAAATATAAAACTATTCTTTCCAGATAAAGTTATGTTAATAATATAGTAATAAGATTAAATTTTTTCATTAAATAACATTAGTTTGTTTATACAGGTAATATTCTGTTTACTCCCTAAACTAGGTATATAAATTATATGGAAATGAAGTTGATCATAGTAGATAAATTTTATAATTATATAAGTTATTTATATTTATTTATAATATAACTTGTATGTCCACTGCTCTCACTTCAAAGGCAAACCTAAATTAATTTTATACAAGTTGAGAATAACATCCTGTGGTTAATATTTTATCATGAAACGCGCAACTCAAGCTTATTAAGACTATATGAAGCAAAATACCTCAAGATAATAAGTCAGATTTAAAATATGTTATTTAATTTATGAGTTTTTGTTCTTTAATAGTCTGGGAGAAATAAATAATTCCATTGAAACTGGAAAACGCACCAGTCCAAGCATTTAAGTATAATTTCTTTTATTGCTTAATTGTACTAAAGTTCAAAAGCCAATTCCCAGTTATTTTTCAATTACCCGAATTCAATTTTTTTACAAATAAAGTTACTTTTCCAGGCATTTGATTTTTGTCCAGTTTTGTAATAGAAATAAACAGTTTTCGAGCAATTGGGATGCTTCTGCCTTAAAAATAAAAAAAATATTATACCCCATATTGCAGTTTGTATTTTCCCAGTTTTCTTTTGAAAATAAATAAGTAATTCAAAACGTATTTAAAATTTTTCAGATCCAGAGGTAATAATTTTTTATAGTCTGTTTTACATGCATTTAAATTAAAATAAAAGATTTGTCGAAGAAGATCAAATTGTCTTAAAAGATTGTCAAATTAACTTTATTTTAGGTAGTCAAGCCAATTAAGATATCAGTTTTTTTAAAGGTAAATTTTGTGTTTATTTTTTTATTGGACCAATTTTATAGCCGCCTTAAACTAGCAAAATTATTGAAAGACTATGGGAAACATGGATAAAATTATTTTTTAAGTAGTTGATCGTTTAAATCCTATAAAACTTTATTATGTTTTTTCCCAGTTTTCTATTGAAAATAAATAACCAATGTTTGCATTTAAACGTATTTAGAGTTTTTCAGGTTCACACTTTTTAAAGCAAACCTTTCCGCGTATAACCTGCATGCTGCATTTTATGGGCACTCTCCATAGGTAAGGATTATATCCACTAGTTCATTACTTTCCTAAATATGGGGCATCTTTCCGCACAAAATAATCAAAAAAATAAAATATGCACTATTAAAGGACTGATACGTAGAGACTCATACTAAAAACCATACAATAATACAAATTTTCATAAACGGTAAGAGCAATAAAGAAAAAAACGCTAAGAATTTACATGGAATTCGCCGAGAAAATTACAGACAGACATATTTGTTTATAAACATTCTTATTTTTTCAAATTCTGAATGTTCTACTATCTCTTTTATTATGTAACTTTAATATAGATGATGTTTGATATAGCAACTCTTTTTAACGAATCAAAGTAACTACAAGCAGTTAAAATAGATGACTCAGCTTTAAAAACACCCCGTGTATCATTAAGTTCCTTAATTACTATGTCTTTTATGTATAAATCGAATAGGAAAGAAAACACTCTTGCCGAACTATTACCGGAGTATGTATCTGGCCTCTTTTATCAATTTAAGGATTTTCTCGCCAGTTGATCCAGACCTGCAGCTTTTCTGTTGTCCAGAGTATTCAATATTTTAATAATTTTTATTGGTAAGTGTAGTAGAAGTGAAGAATAATGCCAAGAATAATTTCTTTATGTAAATATAATAAAAGCACAATTCACTTAATATGTGATCAATTTTGGAAAATATTACTAAAAATAAGTAACTCTTATGTTTTGCGTCTAGATTTTCGCTTAAATTCTTTATTGCTTTATTTACAAATTTTCGGCAATTTTTCATCCCTTCCAGTCTACATCTTAATAAAATTTACTGCTTTTTATAATCCAGCCGTAATATCCAACATTTTCATACTTCCTCTTCGTGCATATTTCCTTCTCTCTTTTTTACTCTCATTACTCTCCGCATCTTTGCTGAAATCCTTATTAAACGGCGCGAAAAGAATGCGTTTATTAAACTTACGAGATTATATTACCAGCTCGTGGATAAATGTGAATGTGCGACGGTTTTTTATGGGATAAGTTAGAACGCCTCTATGTGCAAAAAATTATAATAAATTAAAAGAAATGTGCCCGCGTGGGCGAACACATTTGAAGAGTGATTTACTGGTGAGTGGTGGGCTTTAATGGGTTAAATTTGTCGCATACGGATTACTTTGTAGTAAAAAGTGGCGTAAGAGAATCTGGATTTGTTTTTTTGCGATTTATTGAAGCTAGTTTTCTGAATTTTTAATTAAATTCTAATGTAATTGATCAAGAATATCTAATTTTTTCTTAAGTGGTTGTCGTCTATAAAAAATGTTATTTTGGTATTTATTATCGTATTTGCTACTTAATTTGATAGTTTTTCTGATTATTGATTTATCTAAATATTAACTTTTTTTGCATAATTAGGTACATACGAAGAACATGATTTTTTAGCTGCAAGATATTTCAAGTTAAAGAGTTAGAGAGATGGATCTTCTAGAAATTGTGTTTTCTGCTATAATTTATGAAATTATATAAAAAAAATATACAAAATGAGAGTACCGTGAAAGAGCTTGTCAACATAACAAGAAACATAAATCAATTCCAACACATAGTCGCCAACATCCATTAAGTAGATAGGCGGTTTGATTGATTGATTATCTGGATCATCTAAAAATTGTTTTTTTTTCCTGGTATATTTTTTACTATTACGTAAAAAAAAACATAATTTTATTACGCTACTTATGATACCTGACAATCAGATGGCGATATAAAACAATTTCAATATTTTAGTTTCAAATAGTTTATTCTCTTACAGGAAGCAAGTCCTAATACAAGACCAATTCAATCTATCTCACAAAAGTTAACAAATATTGACATTAATAAGAATAGGTGCTTGAGTTGTATCATCGGAAAAATATAATACAAGACAACCTATCCAATAAAGTTAAAAAACCTAAACTATGTAATACTGTTATTAACAAAACTACTACTGACGTTAAAAGATTAATTTTTTTTTTTTTTAAACATTGCTATTCAGCAATTACAAGGATCAATATTATTTCGATCACTTAAAGAATTAAAGGTAAATTAAATAATACTTAATTTAAACTAGAATTAAACAGACTTTCTAATATTTTTATAAATTCAAAAAGAAACAACTAGGGATGATATACTATTTAACACAGATGACTAGATAGATAAATAGATAGCCAGCCCAACGATATATCTCGAAACCCATGATACCCCAATTTACGCAGCAAAACTTTACGACTGACACAATCAAAAGCTTTAGTCAGGGCACAAAACACTGCTGCAGTGAAATCCCCCTCGTTGAGGCTGACGTAAAGCTACTTTAAGGCATAATTGGTATTTTTTTGCTTTGGTAGTAGTAGCAGAAAACCTGTTTTCGACTACCGTTTTTGACTAAATAATGAAATGAATTGAAAAAATGTTCAATGCAATCATTTATTTAAGAGATAGTTGGATTTTATAACATTAAAGTTTACGACTGTATAAATTAAAAAATGCTCGAAAAGGTTAAAAATAACCAGAATTTAAAATGCCACAAAAAATTTGAAATATGAGCAGAAAATCTTTAAGAAATAATAAAAATGTCAAAGTAAAATAACTAAAGTAAAAAATGCCGTTAAAAAAATCCTAATATGCAAAAATTGCCATAAAAGAATTAAAGTTCAATAAGCAGCATTTTTTAAATTTAATATTTTTTATTTTGAAACATTCTGTACATAAAAAATTTAATCCTGCTAAAAGCGTTTCTCATATCGTCTAAAACTCATTTAAGTGTTAACTGCGTAAAAAAATTTGATACGTAAAATTGAAATTCAAATGGTATCCAGGCTGTCTGGACTTACTTTGATAAATCAATTTTCTTAAGAAATGTTATTTAAAATAGTAATAATTTTTAAATAAATACTAAAAAAAGGCCTAAATTTACTTTATCTGGAGAAAATAATTTTGACGTTCATAATATTAGAATTTCACTAAAGTATATCACAATATTGAGAGGGACTGGCTTTTTCGTACATAATCCAGGATCATTCAAAGATAAGCTAAAAAAACTGTTTTATTTTCTGTTTAAATACAAAATCATTACTTGCATCAATTTGGATTCTCGAGTAACAAATGCACCATCGATGCTATGTTTTCTCCTTTAAGTAGAGTATATTATTTTCTAAACAAGGATCACTCAACATCAACAATTACCTACGATTTCTCTAAAACTTTCGACTGTGTAAATCATAATATCCCAATTAATGTATTGCAGCACTACGGTTTTATAGGAACACCTCTCAAATGATTTAAGTCATATCTGACGACGTCTTCTTGTTAGCAGAATGTGGTATCAAGGTTCAGTACTAGAGCCTATTTTATTTCTACTGTTCATAGATGACAGTAGATCAGCGGTAAAATCTCTTTGCTTATGATACAGATTTCACTTAGATCAACCCGGATATTAAGAAACGTATCAAATGACTTCTCAAAGGTCATGTCATCAGTACCCTCTTAAAAATCGAAAGCATGATCTTTGTCTCTCAACCTTATGGTCAGAGTTAATTAAAATCTCAATAATGTATAATACCAAAAAAATTTACAATCATCTGTTATTCAATATATAAGTATTATATACATATGCATATAAGTCAAATCTCTAATTTTTTTAATTAATAAATCAGATCAATTATTTGTTTAGCTTAGTGGTTTCTTTTACCGATCTAGGGGTTTTGTCGGATTTCGGAATCAATCAATAAAAATCCAGATCCATTTAAATTGGACGACATTTCACTAAATATAATGCCCTTTTCAGGGCAAATTTATTACTCTTGATTGTATCCCTAAGTTACTAATGTGTAAAAAAGTAGTAATTTGTCTGTGATATCTCAGTCTGAACAATAATATTTATGTATTATCTGTCATTGTCTCATATATTTAAATGATTGTCCGTAGTTTTATTAAGTTCCTCTTAGTTCTATTCATACATTTAGCTATCAATTGCTGAAAAAATTATTTATCTTGTTCTGGTTCTAGTTGTAAGATAAATATTCTATAGGTTTGCTCGATGTTTTTGCTCTAAAATACAGATTCTTTTCTTATTCTCTTGTGCACCCAGCAACGTTCCAAAGAAAAAATTATACCGGTAGTGTGAAAAAATCCTAACCGATAATTTACGATTAGAACGTATATTATTGCTATAATTACACAGTTCGCGCGAGGCAAATAATATAAATCAAAGATGGATAGAAGCGAAACAAACACTAATTAATTTTATTCACGGTATTTTTAATTTATTTTTTTTTACCGTAAAATATTTATACGGTGTTATATAACTGTGGGAGCTGAATACTATCTTTTGACCAAAAAGTATTCTTAAATCGATAATGGTGCAAATATGAAGAATTCTTGATATTGGCATTTTTTGACAGAGTTTTCTATAGCGTCACACCCTCAATTACCGCCGCAGCTTTGGCAAATCGACCAACTCAAAAATCTCGTATTCCGAACATTTATGGCATCCTATGGCAATTCTTTAAATCCAAGCACCGATAAATATTCTAATAACACAAACGTTTATTGGCCAAAGTGACGCAAAACATAAATAATTAAGAAAACCAAACGGTCGAATAAGTAGTTACTCGCTATTACACAATATTCTATACTTGTTCAATTTTATGATGGAATTGCGGGACTTTTTTCTTCGCGCGGTCGCAATTAACGATTTGCAGGTGATTTTTTTAAAGAACAGTTGGTCTGCCCTGTATGGTAGTGAACAGTTGTTTTTTTCTTCTTAATTAAATGTTATCTCTATAAGTTTAATTAGAGAATGGTTTATAAATTGGTAACGCTTATATAGCTGCTTATAACTGAATCTGTGAATGCCATTTAAGACTGCACTTAAATTGATTATTTGATTTAGTTTATTTATTTATGGGAAACTTATTGAACCTTTCACGAGTCCGTCGTCTATGATAGAAAACAAAGAAGCTGCCGAAGTGTCTATTTCTAGAAAGGTTCTAAGCAAGGTCAAAAGTCATTGGCACCATTGGTCATCTGATGAAGAAGCTCTCTCCTTGCTTCCAAAGAGTTTTAATTAAACACAGTATCAGTGAAAAAATTAACTTAAATTTCGTAAAAGTTTTTTGCTTTTATTGCTATTAAAGCATTTTCAGGTTATCAGAGTTTGGTTCACAATGACTAAGTTCTTAAACTGAAAATAAGCTCATCTACCTTATTGGATCAGTGATATTTTCGAAACGAGTGATATTTGTAAAACCCTACATTCATTTCTAATTTATTGCAAATAATTTTTTCCTACCGTGATATATTTAAATCATATAAACTCATAATTATAAACTTTCTAATATTAGTCAGCTATTAACCATATCCACTCATAAGTACTTACGACACATATATCCAAAACGATTAGTTTGGTCCATCGACTTACCTAAAAAAAAATAAGAAATCATCATTAGTCAGTGTCGGACAAAAGTTTTATACACGTAATAATATTTTGGCAGGTAAATCTTATTTGTATATTTGTCTTTGTCATGTTAGTTTGTGTATGGTGAAGCAATCGAATCTCTTAATATTCATTATTTAATATTATGAAAAGTTGTTTATGGGTGTCCTTAGGCAATATCTGGGGATTTATTGTATGTGAACGTAAGATTTTTATATGAGCATAAGTGTCCTTAATTGTAAATTAATAATTGAAGGTTTTAAAAGGCATTTTGGAATTTCTAGTACTTTGCAAGATAACTCCGTACTTGGAAGATATTTGTGTAAATATCAATATATATTTAAATCAGATTTTTTTAAACTAGTTTTTCTACTTGTATGTAGGCTATTACCCAATACATATGTGTAAGCATTTGCCACCTAATCTTAACAAACAAATAAATATGCTAAACTACTTTAACCGATAATGCCTGTTAAACGTAGTATCCAGGCAATCTATATAGTAATTACTACAACATATTATGCACCAGCTACAACACACGTAATAATTATATTCGTATTTATCTTAAATCATTACTGAAACAAATTATTGGTCAAGCTAATTATAAAATGCCAATTAAATATTATTTAATAGTTTGTCTAATATATGCTGCTCGTTTATGAATAAGGCGTTGACATAAAGGTGTGACACCGGATTTTTATGGGGTAATGTAAAAATCTGGTTATAATTCAAGCAGATTGTATATGAATATTTTTCAGTATAAGCACGTTTAAAAGTCATATAATTTCTCGTATATTTTCTTTTTTTTGTATCTAGAAATTTTATTAAAAAAAAACTTTTTAATTTTGCTCAGTACTCATTTCAATCCTTTCAAAAGTTTTACTTTTTTTCTCAGAGACTGGAGGTTTTCGTTAAATATTTTACTCTTAGTTGGGCATTTTTATAACGTTTTTGTTTTTTTTTTCTTATAACCTTTTTGATTTTTTTGTTTAGAGACTATTTTTTTAGATATTTTATTAAATGTATGTTTAAAATTCCATCTATTTTCCATCTATTTCCATATAAACTTCTTATTGGCTATTTATTAAAAATTTGCTATTTTTACGTTTCACATATTTTCATTTGATTATGAAAATTAAATTTCGTATTGTCATAATTTGACGTAAGTAAGTAACGATAGTTTTAACATATTTTTTTTCAAATTTGATGCATTTTCAAAGACTTTTAGTTTTGCTTAAAATTGGGATTTTTTTTTAATAATATATGGAAATTTTCTTATATATGCACTCAGTAGAACTATTTTAATATCAATGAGCATCAATCGGTAGTTGGAAATTGCTCTTTCTTACACCTTTGTATATTTTTTTATTCTTGTTTTATCTTTTCTGCCCTTGTTTGAACTTAATATTAGGAAAATTTTTATTAAAATCTTAAATTTGCTATTTTTTAAATATGTTTCATATTTTTTAAAGTATCCATTTATTATTTGATATTTTTAGTTGTATTTGTAAATTTTCTACTCATTTTCACGCAATTCAATTTTTTTAATCTTTTTTTTTTAAATTTTGATTTTTTACGTGAAATTTAAAAAAAAATCATAAAAATTTGTTTTTAATAAACATTATTTATTTTCTAAATATGTACCTACATATATGAATTTTTAAATAAAGTATACGTCAAAATTTCTACATTCATATTTATATTTAATTATAAACCTTTAATTTTGAATTATTTAATATTTAATTTTTTTTTAAATTCTGAAAGTACATATTTATTGCTAAGGCATTTTTATGTATTTTTTTTCTAATGTTCTATATTTTTTTTCGAAATTTTACTAAGAATTCGTCGCTTTTACTACTATTTGAAAACCCTCTTAAAAAATATATACAGTTTCTTTGTAGAAATTTTTAAAAATTGTAATTTTCTTAAATTACTTAAATCTCTTAAATTAAATCAGGATATATTTTATTATTCATATTTCTTGCCAACTTTTATTAAGTATTTTGTGTAAAATTGTGTCAAAATCTTCGCAATTTTTTAAATTATTTTCATTTAGGTATTTACAAATTTATAATTTGTTAACATAATTTCCTTATTTCTAAACATTTTTGTTTTATTATTTGATATGACATTTTTAGTTGTTTCTAAAATTTTGCTACCCATTTTTCCACAATTCAAGGTTTTCAAAATCATTATTTTTGATTTGGGATTTTTTTTGGAAAATTTGGGATATTTTTTAGTGAAACTCAAAAAAAAAAATGAACAAAATTGTATTTTCCTGAAAAATTAAATTTTTTTTTTTAATATTTGTATTTTTCTCTGAATATATGTACGTATATTCATTTTAAAATGTTTATGTCGGAATGAATTAAGATGTTTAAGCCTATAATTTTGAATTTAATTTTTTTTGATAATATCTGAAAATAAATATTTATTCTTAAGGCATTTTTATTTAAATTTTTTTTTTTCGAATTTTTCTTAAATTTTTTTTATTACTATTATCTGGAAACTTTTTTAAAAAAATTAATAATTTTTAAGAACACAACTCTAGAAAATTGCACTTTTATTTATTATACTCTAGACATTTTTTCTTATTTATATTTCGCTTTGGCAACCTTTACTTAGTAACTTATTTAATTATGTCAAAATCCTCCTAAATTTTATTCATTTATATACAAATCTTTGTTTTATATTTTCTATTTATTTACATATAATTTTTTGTGATATCCAGAAATTTTCTAGCCATTCTTACGCTTCTATCTATTTTCACCCAAAAAAACTTATACTGTCAATTTTTTACGTGGAATTAAAAAAAAATATTTATTTAATAAATTTATATTAAATACGTTTTTTAATTACTTAATTTTTTCTGTAAATATATGTATATGTATTTATATGAATTTTGAGACAAATATGTCGACATTTCTATGTTTATATTTGTATTTAATTTTAAACCTGTAATTTTATGCTACTTAATATTTTTTTGTTAATATCTAAAATGAAATATTTATGGTTAAAGAATTTATAATTCGGGCTACTTTTTTTTGTAATTTCATAAAGAAATAATTTTTTATTACCATTATCTAGAAACTTTCTTGAAAATTATAATGATATTCTTAATTTTATATAACAAAGTTCAAAGAATATTTTTTCATCAAGTTAATTATTTATTGTTTATTTCATTCTAAAGGGCTTATTTTTTTTACACAGAATATTTGGAATAAAAAAATCATTCATAGAATTTGAAATAAATTTTTGTGTATATAAATTTCTACTGAGAAACCTCCTTTTAATAATTAATTAAAAAAATATTTTACCACGCCTCTTTAAAATACAAGAATTGCAATTGTAAACATTTACTTTTAAATAAACGTGAAAAAAGATGATGTTGCGGTTATCCGCTAATCGTTTGGCAATAAAGCGGTACCATATGCTGTTTACACGCCTTCATTTAATGGCTCACCCTTAGGCAGGCTTACAGACAGCATCTCGAATCATCTAATTTTAAATCTGTAATTTTAGGTACTTAATTTTTTTTGTTAATATCTAAAAGTTAAATATTTATGGCTAAGGAATTTATAATTCTGACTACTTTTTTTTGTAACTTCATAAAGAAAGAAATAATTTTTTATTACCATTATCTGGAAAATTTCTTGAAAATTATAATGATATTCTTAATAAACATTTTCGTAAAAAAGTTAGTTTTTTAATTTAAAAGTTGGACATTTTTCCTTATTTTAAATTCCATATTATTAAAAGTTGCGTCAAAATCCCAGCAATTTTAGATTTTTTTACATTTTTCAAATGGTAATTTGGAAGTGTGTAAATTGACTTTAGTGCCTGGAATAAAATTAAAAATTAGTTGAAAAGTTTGGAACATTTAAGATATTAATAACTAAAAAAAAACATTACTGCCATTACAGTATTAATTCACTTCAAATGCCAGGAAAAGACTTAATATGACTTCAAATATCTAAAATAAATTGGAAACTGTAAAAAAATATTTAAATTAAAAAGAAAACACTAGAGTATCAACAGCATTAATGAAATTTTGGCAGTAATAATAAATGACTAAAATATGAATAAAGAACCGATTTTAGAAAGAAAAACGAGTTTATTTAAAAATTTAATATTTGGATTTTTTTTTTCAGCTGTGGGTATTTTAAGGTAAAATTAAAAATCAAAGTTTGAATTTAAAGAAGTATGGTATGTAGTTTTTAACAACATTTTATTTATTTAAGTGCTTTTTCTTGTACAAATTCAAAAATATGCTGCAAAAACCAGTTTCATCCCTTAGATGTATCAACAAGTATTGCTAAATTATCCCTATGACTCTTTACAAAATTGATTATGATATTTAAAAAATTAATAGTTGGAGCTTTAGCAATCCGAGTTTTCTGATTTAGTCTATCTAGATTTAGAAGATTGACGTTTTTAAAAACTGAAAAGATCACTTGATATAGAAATTGTTTTAAACACTCCAAAAGACCTTGTATAAATAAAAAATCCCAGTACCGCTTTAAATAATAAGCAACCAATTTATGTATATTTGAGTGATTTAGCATAATATACACACACACACACATACACCGTACTTGTACAGACGCAGGCAGGACATCGAACGCAAACCAAAAATGAAAGTTTATTAATCAATACAACAATCTCGAAAATTAACATAATCACTTTCAAAATTTCGTAATGTCGGTGCGCACAATCGGCAATATACGGCGCGGCATGTGGATGAAAATAAACGAGCCATTAGCGGGTTTGTATTGTATTGTGTTGATAAGCAAAACGCAATTACCCACCATCAAATTTTATTATTATTAAATGATGAATAATCAAGGTGTTTGAACTGAGAAAACTGTACTGTCTCTCTATTTCTGTCTCTGTCTAATCTAATGACAAATATTTATTTATTTTATTTTACCACGCCCAATTAAAATAAAATAAAATATCATCTGCTAATCATTTGGCAATAGCGCGTTACCTACATATGTTGTATTGTGTTCATAAGCATAATAATGTAATTAACAACCATTATCAAATTTGATTCAAGGTTTATACTGAGAAATCTGCTATATGTCTCCTTTTAATTAATAAAAAAAAATATTTTATTTAACCACGCCTCTTTGAAATAAAAGAATTGCAATTGTGAACCTTTACTTTTAAATAAATGCAAAGAAAGATGCTGTTGCGGTCATCTCAGTAATTTTTTTTACACAATAAGTATAACTTGAATGAATTTTATATAACAAAGTTCAAAGAATATTTTTCTATAGCCATGCATAACTTAAGTCACTATTATACACTTTTCTTCAGATTGGAGGGTTAATTATTTATTGTTTATTTCATTCTAAAGGGCTTATTTTTTTACACAGAATATTTGGATTAAAAAAATCATTCATAGAATTTGAAATAAATTTTTGTGTATATAAATTTCTACTGAGAAACCTGCTATGTCTCCTTTTTATTAAAAAAAATATATTTTATTTAACCACGCCTCTTTGAAATACAAGAATTGCAATTATGAACCTTTACTTTTAAATAAACGTGAAAAAAAAATGTTGCGGTCATTCGCTAATCGTTTGGCAATAAAGCCGTACCATATGCTGTTTACACGCCTTCATTTAATGGCTCACCCTTAGGCAGACATACAGACAGCATCACGAATCATCACATTCTGCCAATTGATCTACAGGCAAAATCTATATATTTCAACTGAAATATAGCTGTTGAAATGTATATGGTAGACTTTGCTACAAATTATAAGAAAGAAAAAAAGAAAGAAAGAAAATGTGCTATATTGCGTAAGAATAATCTTGTGTACAAGCATCCTACAAGCTAAAAAAACCAAACACAAATACAATTTCAAAAATTGACAAAACAATGAACAAAATTAAACACAAGAAGACAAAACTTTTTGAACATACTTGCATTAAAGATAACTAAATAAAACAATCAATTACTAAATAAAGGTAAACTTGTTGACAAAACCAGAGAAGAAAAAAGGAAAAAAAGAAAACTTTCCAACATGTCCAAGGTTAAAACCTTAGAAAAAATGTTATAATGTGTGTGAATTTAATATCATAATAATGAAAACTTTGTTTTAAAACCTACAAATTTCAAATTTTGCATATTATCGAAAAATCTTTCTTTGCTCTTTAGAGCATTATCAACATCTGCTAATAACTTGGCAATAGCGTGGTGCTATATGCTGTTTACACGGCTTCCTTTAATAGATCATTCTTTTGCAGCTGTACAAACAGCATCTCGAACTGTGATATTGAAATCATTATTGGGAATCTACACAGTAATATTAGGATATTTTTGTATAATCATAATAGTAATACTCTCAAATTAATCTCAATCCTGTTGAAGCCTAGGAATTACTTTAAATTGATTGAATCTATTTGATAATAAATAATCAGTAGTAGTAAAAACGAACTTGAAGCAGAAAAAAAAGACATCAGTAGCAGAGGAATAGAGAAAGGATCTTACCTATACCTATGTACATATACCCTATAAAGAGAACGTAAAAGGATTTATAGATTTTTGGAGTTTTAGGAGTTTTAGGAGTTTTTTAGAAAATTATTAAAAAAAACTATTTTATTGGTATTTGTAACTAATTCGGGACTAGAGTTTCAGGTAGCTTAAAAACAGAATATTTTTTTATTAACTTGAAAGTGACATGTTCTTTAAAATGTTAGTTAATTATTAATAATAATCACTATATTTTTAATAAATATTTCAAATGATATATATGTTTACGCATTAATGTAAATTTTCAAGATATATGCATGATGATTATTACTACAGAAAAGAATGGCAATTGATTCAATAGGATTCATTTTTTAAAACAGCTTTTAAGCTTCATCATATATTGTATTTAAATCTTCATTTATCCATTGATCCATTGATTAGCATCAACTACTTTAGATTTTTTTCGAAAAGTGAAGCTGCATATCAATGACGTTTCCAATGTGTTTATTATATAAGTAAAAAGAGTATAGAATAATAGTCCCAATGTAAAAGCAAGTACATCTAGTACATCAGCTAAAAAAGATGCTGCCAATATATATTCTAATATAGGTAGTAATATCTTACGATTTACTATGCCCAAAGCCTTTGTCGACTCAAGGAGCATTATAATTATAGCTTGATTATTGACAGAGGCCTTAAATTTATCGTCAGTTACTTGTGACAGAGCGATGGAACATTTATAACCTCTACAGAATTCGGATTGATGATTGGATAACAGATTACTATATAGGTTAACCATTTTAGTGATATCTGTTAAGAGAATTAAATGATTTGCATTGCGGCACAAATAAAGTAATTTTCAACATTTAGTATGGAAAATGGGCAAATCTAATAAAAAAAAAACAGTGGAAACATCATTTCTAAGCCTCAAAACAAATTTTTTTCAATATTTAATCAAATTTCTTAAAGTGCATCTTCAATAAATTCCAATTAATTATTTTTAAGCCTGAATTAAAAGTTAAACTCGAAGTGATCTAAAAAAGGCTAAAATAAGTCAAATTTACGTCAAATATTAGCGCCAATAAAGTAAAAATTTTGAATTTTAGTCAAATTCATTCATTATTAACTGGAAATCAATGAAATAGTTATAAATAAAAGTTTATGCCCGAATTTTATCAGAATTTGTCCAAATTTTATATACACAAAAATTTATTTCAAATTATATATTTTTTTTTTTTTATACCAAAGATTTTGCGTAAAAATAAATAAACCATTCAGGATGAAATAAATTATATTCGAAATCTAAAGAAAGGCGTGCCATAACGACTTAAGTTTATGCATGACTATAAAGAAAAATATAAAAATATTCTTTTAAGATTCATTGAGGTTATACTTTTTGTGTTTAAATATTTATTGAGGGCGTATTACATTTAAATAAATAAAATAAAAAATAATAAAACAATAAATTTTCTAATATTGATAGATTGTAATGTAAGTATTCTTTGAATGCATTAAAAGCATTTAAGAAATATACAAGAGGTATGATTTCTGTGCCATATCCAGAGAATACAAATTTTGAAAAATGTCTCTAATTTTTTAATTTTGTATTTTGTTGACCTTTTGTTTGAAAATTGCTATGAGGATTCTGACATAATTTTTTTAGGTAGTTTACAATTATGATCCGAATGTAATTAGCTGTTACTTTAAAATAAATAAATGTATGTCACGAATATCTTTGTAATAATTGAACATAATATTTTTTTGGTAAAATATTCTCTCAAGCGTTAGCTGTTTATTTGTAAAATCTTCCTAAGTAGGTTTTTGAAGTAACCAAGATTTTTTCAAAAAAAGCACAGAATAATGCATATTTTCAAGCTGTCCTGGAACTTCTATATCACTTGCTAAGTGTAAATATTTTTTTCCATTCTCTAGGCCAATACTTATAAAAAACGTTGTTTTTAGATTAAATGTTCTTAGAATATGGTAAGACCGACCGCCCTAATTAAATCAATATTTTTATTTTTAAATCATTAATTGCTTCAATGATGCAATTTAAATGAATTACATGGTTTGAAATAACAGTTTAAGGTCCAAATTTTATTAGAATTATTCCAAATTTTATAGACACAAAAATTTAATTCAAATTCTATAAATCATTTTTGATTCTTAATCCTCTGCGTACAAGGAAAAAAACTCATTAGAGATGAAATAAATTAAATATAATTATATTCCAATTCTGAAGAAAGGTGTATCATAACGATTTTAATTATGCACGACCATAGAGAAACGATAATTTATTCACCTTTTACTACTTATGTTATTATATTTATTCGATTATAAATGGATAAGAGGAGCCGAAAAATTTAATAAACTTTGAGGAGAGTCACTTCTAAGTATGTTTGTAAAAGGACTGAGAATCTTCCAAAAAGGAACCATAGGAGTATGTATACTTTAAAACTTTCCTATTAACTCTGTTCCTAAGTGTAAACATATTTTTTTGCCATATTCTAGGCCAATACTATTTCGCAATATTCCTAACCCTCGCCTAATACAAAAAACGAGTGTTCTTAGAATAAGATTTAATTATTTTTTATTTATCAACTTTTTCATTGCAAGGGTTCAGAAGTAAACATAGCGCCAATCTCAAGCTTAATCTAGGTATAAAATAATACCTTTAAAATCATTAGTTAATCAAATAGAACATATACCACAATAAAACTTATTAAACCCGAGCTGAAATTAACCAACAAAAAACTGTAATACTTCAAACTAAAGAAATAAGACCAAATAAATATGATATATATTATATAAAATTAATATGGCAGTATGCAGGCAGTATGCTAAAATTGTATTTTTGATTTAAATTTATTAATACTGCTAAATAGTTTTAAAAAACACTTTGAGAATTTTTATTAATTAATTCATTAATCTCGAGGTGCATAACATACATTTTCAAAAACGTTTAGAAGTTCATAGAAACCTCGTTGGAACATGCACCTGCATCGCTGTAGATCTGGATTCATACAATTATTATGTGCTTTAATAAGGGTCGTATCTGTAGACCCGTTCTAAAAAAAATGATTAAAGTGTGTTTATTGATTGAATTGAATCAATAATTTTTTAGTGAATCAATTATTTCATTTCCAAGTAACCATTCCATAAGGCACAGCTGCTCTTAAACCAACAAAAAGGAACAGCTAACAATTAAAAAATGAAATTTTATTAAAAAAAAATTCTCTTCAAACGCTTCTGAGCTCCATCTGCTCTCCAACAACCGAACCACAATCATCCATTCAACTTCTACAATTCACCATGATCGAAATCGTTGGCGCCCTCTCTCGTTGGCCGGCAAAAGCGAGTCTCCAATGAACTCAGATCCGACCTTTCAAGGCAGTTTATTGACCTCCTACCAACGTCGCTGTGACGTACGCGGAAGAACGTCGTGACGTCACGCGCGAGATTCGCCTACTCCGATGCGGATATACCGACTACGTTCCCTTCTGCGTTCCTGTTTTTCTTTTTGTTTTTGTTTGTTGGTTCGGTTCGGTTCGGTTGGCGCTTCTCCGTTTTGCGGTTTTAATACGGGAACGGGGCGGACGAACTCTTCATTGCGGCATTGCCATAAGAAATCTTTAGAATTTTTAGTTTTTTAATGACTTTTCAAAATTAGCCAATCCAACAATTTTGAGTCACTTTTAATAAGGACTTCAAATTGCTAACAAAAACAAACATAATTGTTACACGTCTAACAAAAATTGGATGAGTATCAATTAACGTAACAAGCAGATTTTAGGAAGCGTTAATCAACTGCAGATCCCTTGCTTACCATGAAACTCTTGATTGAGAATTTCCATGAATACCACTTTCTCTTTCCCAGGCAACACACATCCTCCAATGGATGTCCTATTGCTCCAAACTATGACACAATGTCCATGTCCAATTTTGGACAATCCAATGGACTTCAAAATACTTTGTCCAACCGAATTTCATTCATCTCCCAAAGGATGCTTTGAAAAGCATAATTAGTTTACTTAAGTTCAGTGGATAGATTTTCTTGAGAAGCTATTGGAATTTTATTTTTATAAAAATATAACATGTTCATCTCTAGTCGAAAAATGTTTTCTTAACTATACAGAACGTACGATGGATTTAGGAATATCTTAATCTATCCTTAAAAGCCATTGGACTGATATTAAAAAAATACGTTGCTGGTCCATCTTTATGGCATAAATAACTTAAGTCTCAGTCTGACAAGTATTCTGATTCAATAACTCTCAACAACTACAAATACAACATGTTTTTAGATTCCATTAAAGCCTCATATTATAGATCATTGATACTATAGATTATAAGTTATTGATGGCAATTTTACTCTATGTAGGATTTAAAAGAGATTCTATTTAATTTTTTAAACGTTATTTAATAGGAAGAAGTCAGCGTGTTAGGACATTTGGAATATGTCTGTCACAGCATTTTTCCTGCGGGGTCCATCAGGAGTCGCTTGTAAATCGATTATTGTATGCCATATTGAAACACATGAAACATTAATGAAATAATCAAAACATACTACGCGGATGATACGTAAATATATTTTTTAATTTTTAAGGGTTTAGTTGGACAATAAATTAGTCAAATAAAATCCGAGCTTTTCAAATTTTTTTCCTTTAGTTGCCAACGTTTTGGCCTAAATTAGGCCTTTTTCAGGACACTGCAAAGTTTAAAAAAACAGAGTAAAAGCATATATAGATAAGTTAAAACGGTATTTTAGACAGTAGTCAAAAAAATAATTATCAACGATTAAACTGTAGTAAAAATATATTAAAAATAAATTAAATAAGTATTTTAAAACTGAAATCTTACACAATTCAATGAATACTTTAATTGTTTAAATACATCTTCAAAATACAGAGTTAAAAAATCAACAAAAAAAAATTGAGAGTAATAATTAAAATTAAATGGTATAATGATTATTGAAAAAATAGCCAAAAAAAATGACGCTTTTTTTGTTGATTTTTAGCAGAAATACATTAAAAGAGTCAATAAAATATAAAATGTAATAATGGAAATGGGAAATGGAATAGCGACCGAAAAAAATAACTTTGTTCATTTTGTAATCTATCTCAGATTCATAAGAAAACATAAATAAAAATATTATAAATATTGATATAAAAACAAACAGTAAATATTTTTTTTTATTTCAGCACGATTTTATAAGAAATAAGACAATAGTCGCATATTTGGAAGAATTAGTTCATTTTAAATATTACTGAAATGTATAAAGAAGCTTTTTCGTGTACAATATATTTAAAGCAACAATTTATTTAAAAAACAGTTAACCATGTACAATAAAGTTATGCACTAAGTAATTTTTTAGTACCAGTTTTATACTGACAGTACAATAGTTACGAGTGGAAATGAATGAAGTACATATATTAAAATAAAAATATATGATATGTAGGAGAATGCCATTTTATTAATTTTTTATACAGAGGGTGCTGCAGTTTGATATATGCCAAAATACATTTTTTTTAAATAACGGATTAAACCATAATTTTTTGTTTCTTAATTTATGTGTAATCAAATAAGAACTTTGACAATTTAAAAATGGTTCATTTATTTGTTTGTGTGCAAATCCTATTTTTTTTTTAAAGTTCATCGCCTGTATTAAGCACTTCTAGAAAAACTTTTTGGCCTTCACATTTTTTTTTTTTTTTAAATTAATTAAAGCATTATTTTTGAATTTTAAAATAGAACTACAAACGCATACACTTAAATTATGCATTTAATTCATTTACTTACTCATTTTCCATCTAAAACATATTTTGTTAAAAAAAAAACATAAAATATAAAATTAACTAATACACAAACATTAATATAACTTCATGCAGTATAATAATTATTTTCCTTTCATAACTTATCATTTACCAAAAAAACTCATAACTTCTCTGAGCAATCTGTTAAATATACCGTTACCGTATTCATTTCCTGATGAATAAAAGATTCAACATATCAAAAAAAAGAATTTAATTTTATTCAAGTTATGATGAATATGTTCGTGTTTACCACTACAACCTGTTGGAATCTTTAACAGAAAAAAAGAAGACGTTACGGTTTTAAACAGGTGGAAGAACGACAGCCATATCGAGGAGTACCTGAATGACAACTTAGTGATATTTACGTTATTTTAAATGGCTCCGGTTTGGACGAGTTCATTGACTTTGTGGGTTATTTTTTTTTTAAATATTTAATTATATATAACGAAACAATAAATTTATTAAATGGGTCAGTAATTAGGTCGAGTCCCAGTTTGAAACTCTGTTTTGTCCCGAATTATCCCGTTGTTCTTTTTTCGGAATTTCAAATGACTTCCCGACAAAATTAGTATTCTGAACGTGAAATTGCGAACTCGGGGTGACGATATCGGGTTCACTTTTTGCATAACGTGAAAGCATATGAGAAAAATAAATATTTAAACTCCACGTTACGGGTTTATTAAATGAGCCAAAACTATAAAAAAGTTAATTTGGCTATTTGTTTTAAACTGAATGCACAATGCATAACTTTATTGAGTATGTTCTGCATTATGCTATTTAATAAATATGAGAGCAGCTGTAGTATTTTATATTAAAGCAACTAGAATTAATCTTCAGTTTTAGTATTTTTTAATAAATAATTCGGGTGAGAAAAATTCAGGTAAGAAATCTACATTTTTCCATCAATATGGTTTAGAAAATGAAATGGGAATAATCTGGATGTTGATAAAATGTAATAATTTTCGACAAGGCTTTCAGTAAACTAATGCATAACTTTATTTAACGCGTTCTGCATTTTCATACTTGCTAAATATTAAGGTGGGAAAAAACAAGTAAGAAATCTGTAATTTTTCCAGCAACACAGTCTAAGTAATTAAATAGGACAAGTCTGGTAAACATATAACTGGGTAATTATATAAAAAAAATGTATACGAAGACAACCAAAATCAATAATGAAATGTATTATTTTTTACTAGGGATTTACATAGCCAAATGCATAACTTTATTGAACATGTTCTGCATTTTCATATTTATTAAATATTAATGTGGGAAAAAACAGGCAAGAAATCTGTAATTTTTCCATCAATATGGTCTAAATAATTAAAAAGTCTAGTGCACCTAAAATAAGAAATTGTATCTGTATGAAAACTACTGGAATCAATTATGAAATGTAATATTTCTGAACAAGCATTTATATGATCTAATACATACCTTTATTAAGTTTGATCTACATTTTCATATTTATTTAATATCAAAGTGGGAGAAATCGAGGAAAAAATCCATAATTTTTACATTATTATTAATAGGACGTAAGTTTTCATCAGTTAGCAAATGCACATACTTTGGTTAAGTAGTAAATTTTAGCATGACAAAATACTTCTCCCACTTAGTTGTAAAGCGCTAATTTCTACACATGGACAGTAAGAAAATAATAATAGGAAATGTATATAACTCAGAATGAAGAAGAAAGTAAGCAATGTATATAACCATGTGTGTAACCACCAAAAATCTGTTAAAAAATTAAAAATGCCAATTACCCAAATTGACCTGCGATTAGAATCATATCTTAATATAACAGACTATAATATATTGTTCAGATTTTTAATTTTTAGTGATATTTATTTACTATACTCCACTTTTCTTATTTAACTTTTGCACTATTTGCATTTATTTTAAGATTCCTGATGATGGATTTACGAGCATGATACATTGATACAAATATGAAAAATAACTTTAATATATCATCAATTTATAATTTTTTCTTATAAACTTATTTGAATTTTCTCTCAAGTGTGAAAACTTTTACCGATAAAAAAACCATTACCTAAGGCAAACATCACTCAATTCCCAATCGACACACACGCCATATAAAGACTTCTTTCACGTATAAATGTTTGCGGTACGGCGCTTTTACGACTCTAATGTACAAACAAGTACAGCTAAGTACTGCCGCGCAGTACTGCACAAGGCACTTAACCCGGTGCATTATCTAACCAATAATCTTTTTACAATGCACCGATGGCAACTTTAAAGGATCAAAGTGCCGTTTCCTCGATTTGTTACTTTGTGATTTACCTAGTGGTACTGTGATGTATAAGGAGCCATTTTCCTGTACAGTGTTTTTAAAGCACTAATTTATTTAAAGAACGGTTAATCATATACAATTAAGTTATGCACTAAGTAAGGTTTTTTGGATGCTCTATTTGTGAGCGTGAAGTATATAAAATAACATAAATGTGTATAGGAGAAAATTGCTAGTTTATTTGTTTTTTATATACAGTGTTGTAAGTTGGTGCATAAAAAATTACGTTTTTACCTGAAAAAAATGGCGCTATCTAGAAATTATACAAAAAAAAAATATGCACATTTATATATTATATACTGACTGATTGCAAATGTTAAAAAAGAAGTAACCTATTCCCAGAGCCATCTCTCGGCTACTTTTTGCCCCCATTCTACAAATAATAACTCACACATTAATTACTCGCTTCTTTACACAACTCGCTCCACAACATCCGACCGCGCTTTTTATCTACACTTTTCAATTTAAAATTCATCGTTCATGAGAACGACCCATAAATCGTATACGCGTTAGACTCTACATCGTTTTTTTTCTCTCACTATTAAGCAATATTACATAATGATACCTTCGTGGGTATGGAACCTGTACTCTGTGCGCATCTGCATATGATTAATATTGATTTATAGAGATCCAACTGGCTGATAAGGCAGTACCGTGAGATATAAGTACCATTCCGATAAGATTGATGAGTCCCCCATTTCCACTCGCCAAACCCAGATCCCACTCTGGAATCCACCTTCGTCACCGTCCAAATGAGCAGCGGTCCTATTCTGATAGGATCCGTCTACTCAAGCCCTAACAAAGAAGTCACTAGGGTCCAGTTAACAAACCTCTTCTCCCCTGACACCCCAATCCTGGTAGGTGGCGACCTAAACGCCAAACACCTAGAATGGGGATGTAGACGCCACAACCAAAGGGGTCTCCTCGTACAGGAAATGGCAGAAGCCATTCCATTTAATGTATGGCCCCCCCAAGAACCCACTCACCTCGCATCATGTGGTACTCATGACATCCTTGACATGTTTTTCTTCAAAAATGTCCAAAGGCCTACACAAGTCAGTGTATTGCATGAGCTTTCTTCTGACCACCTCCCCATTTACATGGAAATAGGTAAACATCCAAACTCCCCCGACACTTACAGCCCCAGATTCGTCACCAACTGGGCTGCATATAAAAATCACCTCCAAACTTGCCCCCCGGTCCCCCCCATAAATGATCCCCCATCCCTCGAAAGCGCCGTAACCAGGTTGACGCAAAACATCTCTGAAGCCCTGTCCTCGGCTAAGAGAGAGCTCCCAAGGACTCTCAATAAAACTCATATACCTGACGATATAAGAGAGGAAATTAGAATTCGTAACAGTTTAAGAAGACAAGCCATTAGAACAGGTGATCCTTTCATTAAACGTCAGTCGTATAGAGCGAATCAACGAGTGCGAACACTTCTCGAAGAATTCAACTCCGAGAGGTGGGAGCAAAAACTCGATGATATCGAACAAAATATTGAATATCCTGGGGAGCTTTTCCGCCTCGCTAAAAATTTGGTTAAAGGGGGCAGGAGACCCCTCCCCTTCATTAACCACAACAACTCCAAAGTTTCTGACCCGCAACAAAAGGTTGAGGTCTTCGCAGACTCACTTGAAGGGCAATTTTCCCCCAATCCCCCAAAAAATCCCGCAATGGCCCTCAGCATCACCAATGCTGTCCAAGCCGCCCTTCAAGCCCCAATTGCAGCCCCTGCACCCAGAATAACTCAGGTCGAAATCAGTAGCATAATCAAAGCCACTAAAAACAAAAAAGCCCCCGGCGCGGATCGCATTAGCAACCCGGCCCTCAAACATCTTGTTGAAACCCAAATCGTCGATCTCACCAATATAATAAACGGTGTGTTTCGATTTGCATACTTCCCAACCCAATGGAAAGCCGCTGATGTCATCCTTCTCCCAAAAAAGGGAGAATCAGCGACAGACCCCGCGAGTTACAGACCCATCAGTCTGCTCTCAGCAATGGGTAAAATCGCCGAAAGAGCTATCCTCAATCAGCTCACCACGTTTTGCAACAGACACCAAATTATCCCCGACGGTCAGTTTGGTTTTAGAACCAAACACTCAACATCTCATCAAACAACCCGGCTTGCCTTCCACATTCTCTCCGGAGCTAACCGTGGATTGCACACCGGGGCAGTATTTTTGGACATAAGCAAAGCCTTCGACAAAATGTGGCACGATGGTTTATTACATAAACTAGTCGATGCCCGTTTTCCCGATAGTCTTGTAAGACTTGTCCACTCTTTTTTGACCAACCGATCATTTCGTGTCTGCGCTGACGGTTTCGCCTCCACCCCCCGCCCGATCCAAGCGGGAGTACCCCAAGGTTCCCCCTTGTCTCCTCTCTTGTTTAACATTTTCATGCGTGATCTTCCCCCATCCCCTCGAAACACTACCCTGCAGTACGCCGATGACACCGCGATCATCACCACGTCCCCAAACAAAACACACATAAAGATAAGGCTCCAAAAACACCTTAACCTAATCCACTCCTGGATGGATCACTGGAGACTGGAGGTCAACCCCAGGAAGACCCAGCTGGTGTTCTTTTCCAAAAGGAAGAGAGCTCCAGCTGGCCATCTGAAATGGGGAGCCACTAATCTCAGATGGTCCGCCCAGGCCCGTTACCTAGGTATAACCTTCGACCCCAAGCTAACCTGGGAAAAGCACGCCAAGACCCAAGCTGGCAAAGCCAAAGGCCAGCTCTCCGCCCTCTACTCTTTCCTCCACCCCAAGAGCAAACTGTCCATTAGGACCAAGGTCCGGATTTACCAAACGTACATCCGCCCCATCATCACATACGCCGCCCCCACTTGGGCAGACATCCAGCCCCGACACCTCAAGAAGCTCCAGGCAGTGGAACACAGGGCTTTCCGCATCATCACAGGCGCACCATGGTACGTGCGCAACACGACCATCCTGCGAGATCTCCAGACAACATCCCTGCAAGATCACCTGTTGAGGTTGCGCGATAAGTACCTGACCACCGCCCTGGAGCATCGCAATCCCCTAATCCGGACCTCGCACACCGCCCAAGCCCCTCCCAACGCGCCCTACCGCCTCCCCGGCGACACTC
This sequence comes from Anthonomus grandis grandis, assembly GCF_022605725.1. Taxonomy (NCBI): domain Eukaryota; kingdom Metazoa; phylum Arthropoda; class Insecta; order Coleoptera; family Curculionidae; genus Anthonomus; species Anthonomus grandis. The sequence goes on along the minus strand of NC_065557.1, from coordinate 8,504,416 downwards.
TCCGCCAGGATTAACCCCAACCCACCCCGCCCAGGTTCAGCCCCCCCCCCCCACCAGGTCAGCCACTCCAAGACCCCCACAGAAGCGGACGTCAGTAGTTATAATTTTAGTTTTTAAGTATATTGTTATATATTTTTTTACTATTGTATAACTTTAAACCGCTAGTATGTAAGACCTATATTTGAGAATAGAATAAGCAGTTATGTATAGAGAGATAAAGGATGTAACTTACTCTAATTTAAAATAAATTGCCAGTTTCAAGTAAAAAAAAAAGATTGATGATGGTTAATTGGAGATGAACGTTCGATTTTGTGATGGAATATCCATATTGCTTTATGTATGTATGAGATCGATGTGTTTTAGAATATCCCAAATATTGAGGCCACTTTATTTTTGCTAAATTATCACAAATACTTAAAAATGGAATTGTAAGGAATTAGTTAATGCACCAACGTTTAATGATGTTCGCTTCACCATCAAAATCGTGATACTTAGTCATAGTGAAGTACCTAAAGAATTTAATAACTGTTAATTCTTAAATGCAGTCTACGGTTTTGCAGGTATTTAAGACACTTTTTCCAATTACTAACTTCAAGAATTGTTAAAACCCTATAGTCCCTAATACTCCTTTCAATTGTAGACAAATTAAGTCAATTTTGCAACGCCTTAACAATTTTTTAAATCAGATAGGAGTTTCAATTTCTTCAATATTTCATTCCACGATTTCTTTCGTCTTCTTGGCTAGTCTAGTAGAAGCCACTTTTAATTTTTTTCATAGAGGCAAGTTTTCAATAATTATAGATTTTCGCTGTTTTAAATATTACTGACATTGCTAGCTTTTAAATTAAAAATTATATTAGAACCTCTCCTAATCATACAGAATTTTTTACTTCTTGCAAGTAATGGACGTCAGTTTTTCCCCTTTGAGACAATAATTGGAAAATTAATTAATTTTTCCAGTTACTTTATAATTTACGGAATGATACTGTAATATATACAAAATTATATTCTTGTACAATATATTTATTTAATGAACGGCTAATCATATACAATAAAGTTATGCACTAAGTATGTTTTATAGCATGCTCTATTTGCAAGCGGCCTTTTATACTTTGCACAATCTAATAAGTGGAAATTAATGACGTAAATAAAACTAAATTAAAGTTTTTAGATAGCGTCATTTAGTTTTCAAAGTAATTATATTTCATAATTAATTCCAGGCAGTTAGAAAAATACTTTAAACTAATTAATTTTATCATTTATATTTTCTTGGCTAGATTTTCTGTTATAGATTTTTGTTCTTTTAAATATTACTGAAATTGCTAGGTCTTCTGGTTGAAGATTATAATCAAACCCTTTACTTCAGAATTTTCTATTTCTTGCAGATAGTTGAAATTTGTGGAAAAAATTAAACATTTAAAATATTTTTAGCATAATTTCATACAAAATCACACAATACAGGCAATAATTGGAAAATTAATTTATTTTGACAGTTACCTTATAATTTGCGTAATGTTATCATAATACATAAAAAACCAGTTTCTTATACAGTATATTTATTTTAAAAATGGATAATTATATACAATAAAATTATGCACTTAGTATATTTTTAGTATGCTCTATTTAAGGCAGCATTAATGACGTATATAAAACTAAAATTAGTGTTTTTTTTTTATTTTTTTATTTTTAGATAAGGTCATTATTTATGTTTTAAGGTAAAAATTTCTCATAATTAATTTCAGGCATTTGGGAAAAAATATTTCAAGGTAACTTCTAAGTCAGGTAGAAGTTTTAGTTTCTTCAGTGATTTTTAAATTTTTTTAGATGGTTTAGTCAGTTTTTTTAGTCATTAAGAATATTAATAATTAGACATTTACAAAAAATGAAAATATTTTGTTAATGTTCGCAAAAATTTAAATATTGCTTAAAGAATAAAAGCAAAAAATACCCAGTTAAAACCCGTCTTAAAGCCACTACTTCCGAAAATTTCAACTTATTTTAAGTGTCTTAAAACGAGTAAAATGTTTTGTTTATTACAGGCAGTTAATATTTTATGAAGTTTAAGCCATTTATCAATTCCTTTATAAATTATCTATAAATATTTTTTTTAATTCCATTATTTTGTTGTTTTGAATATTTAAAATTTTCACGTAGTTAAATCACTTATTAAATAAATTTTGTATCCAAACAAGTCTTTTTTAATTTGTAAAAAACCCTAGCTTTTCTTTAAAAATTAAATAAATTAATCACGTATCTAAAGCTTGTTTTAAAGTCAGCACTTTTAAGTAGTTTAAAGTCACTTTAAACAGTTTAAAACAGGCATAATTTTTTGTCTATTCCAGGCACTAAAATTTTTTTTAATTGGTTAAATTCACTTTTAGTTTCAATTGAAGTAATTTTTAATATTTATAAAAATATAAATTTTTCTTATAAATTAAAAAAGAAAACAGTTAAAACCGGGTCTTTTAAGCAGTTTAAGTCATTTTAAATGCGAATTTAAATTAAGAAAAAAGAAAAGAAAAGAAACCAGTTCTTAATTCCTTAGAAAAATTTAATCTTAAAATAATCTAATTTTTTAGAAATTCTATCGTCTTGTTTTTAATTAAAAAATGCACGTAGTTAAAGCTTGTTTTAAAGATATCACTTTTAATGTCTAAGGTTAGTCTTATACCATCTAAAGCAAATTGATTTTCTGCGTACTGCGCGGCAGTTCTTAAATTTTTTTCTTATTTTTTATAAAAATATATGTTTTCCTTAGAAATTAAATCACGTAGCTAAAGCTTATTGTAAAGTCAGCTGAAGGCTTTGCTGCTTGAAGCTTTTTTAGTCTGTCAGCTTTTAAGCATCTGATGTCATTTCAAAGGCTTTAAAACAGAGTTTGTGTTTTCAAGTAGTTAGATTATACTTAAAGTAATTCCTGAAAATTGTTGGCAGTTCTCAGCAGCTAACAATTTTCTGTTTCTTTAAGGCCGTAGTTTTTTTTAATGTACTTAAAGTAATAAAAAAAATTTTAAACCTTTAAAAAATGCTCAAAATGCAAAACATTTATTTCTTTTAAGTCACTTGTTTTTCTTATCAAAATCTTAATTTTATTTAAAATTGAAAAGAAAAACATAGTCGAAGCTCGTATTCAAGTCAGCATTTTTAAATAGTCAAGAGTTAAAGACATTTTAAAACACTTTAAAACAGTCAGCATTTTCTGTTTTTTCTAGGTAGTAAAACTTTTTCTAAATAAAAGTACTTAAACTAAATTAAAATTGGTTTAAAAAAAATTAAGAAAGGTTTCTGATATTTAAAAAAATAATAAATTTTGCTTAAAAATTTAAAAACTTTTTTTTTAAAGCCAGTACTTCTGAGCAGTTAAAGTCATTTTAAATGCGAATTATTTTTTCTCTTTCTGGAAGAAACAGAAAATCTTCTAGGTAGTTCATTTGTTTTAAGTAGTTAAAGCCAATTATTAATTCTTTTTAAAATATAAAATGAATCTTAAAGTAATCTTATTATAGAAAAATCCTATCGTTTTGTTTTTTTTAAAAACTTAAAAATTGCTCATAATTAAAGCTCGTTTTAAAGTTATCTCTTCTAAGCTAAAGTAATTTTTAAACCATATAAATGTTTTTTTGCGTTCTAACAGACAGTAAAAATATTTTTTTATGCAGTTAAAGACAGTGCTGAGTTTTTATAAGAATCTAGCTTCTCCCTATAATATAAAGAAATAAATCATGTAACTAAAGATAAACACTTAAAAATAGATAAAATATTCTATTTCTTGCAGGCAGTAAAACTTTTTGAATATGTTTAAAGTCACTTTCAAATGCAATTAAAGTAATTTTAATTTTTTTTTCATAAAAATGTAAAAATTAATAAAAATAATTAAAGCTCGTCTTAAAGCCAGTACATCCAAGCATTTTAAATACAAATAAAATTTTCTGTTCATTTAGGCAGTTTATTTTTTTTTATGTAGTTACAGGCATTTCTTAACTCCCTTAAAAAAATCTTTAAGAAACCTAATTTTAAAAAAATCTTATATTTTTGGCCTTTTAAAATTATAAATTGAACAGAGTTAAAGACGTCTTAATTTCTATAAACATTTAGCTTCTTTTAAAATAAATTAGATCACCTAGCTAAAGGTCGTTGTAATGTATGCACTTCTAAAGAGTTGAAGCCAATTTAAACGCTTCAAAATAAAGAAATATTTTCTTTCTTCCACGTAATTAATTTCCTTTATGTAGTTTTTTTTGTTTTGTTTCAAAAATTAAAAAAAACACTTCATAAAACATAAAACTAAATAAAAAAAGTACAGGGCTATATTGTCTAAAGTCACTTCTATGCAGCTAAAGTTCCGTTTTTTTTTCTGGTGATTGAAATCATTCTGTTATCTTTGTGAATTTAAAGGTATTTTTTAATTAAAAAAGACTATATTTTAACAACCATTAGACACTAAAACCTGCGAATAATATTCGCACCGATATTAGAGAATCACCCATAATAACAAAACCAAAAATAAAAGCAAGCAATTTATAATGGGAATCACGGTACTTCGGGCCGTACGAAGCCACCGGCTGACGGGCAGAATAGCGGTACCATCGCACTGGGTTACCAGCGTCATGGTACTGTTATCCGCCATCACCCATCGCCCGTTAGGTTTTGCTTACACGCAACCAAGCCCCTCTGTGCCATTTTATCATTCTTTTCACCACACATTTCTTCTTTCTTAGTTTTATTGCTTCGGGTTGCTTGTTTTGCTAGTTTTCCCGCTCGTTTTATTACGCTGAGTGATGTCTATTAAACTGGTTTTATCAGTCTGGGTTGTACGTTTCGAACTGTTAAAGGGTGTTTGGTCCACTTTTTATAATTAAATTTGGAAAAGTGACAATTGTGTCCCTTTAATTTAAGAAAGCGGGACATTTTTTAGGGGTATTTAGTAGAATTCATTATTATTTCTTATTTTTATTAAAACTCAGTTTCTGTAATGAAAATAATAAAAAAATATATTTTTTGTAGCCCAAAGAAGACATTTCATGAATTTCATTAAAAAAAATAACTTTGTCTAGAAACAAAATTAAAGAAAAGGAAAGGACAGTCGGATCCCATAAAGTTATGAATCCACTTGTTTAATTTATATATTATGGACTACGTCCCTTCTAGTATTGATTTTTATATTTTTTATAAATAAAATTGGAAATTAGTTTTCTGTAATTAAAGGAATGCTTTGAACTTATGTCAAACTTTTACCACCACCTTTTTGTAATGTCCCAACGTTTTATAAATTTTCTGAAAGTAAAGCCAAAATTTTTCCCTAAAAACAAAATTTAAAAAATGACATCCGTATCCAATAAAGTTATGCATTTGAACTGCTTGTAAGTAGAAGATTATTTGCCAAAATTTTCGCATGTAAATTTTCATAAATCTAGAAATGCAACATTTAGAACCGCGCAAACAATTGACCTTTATATTTTCATCATCAATTGCATTTCAATGGTACAAAATATATAAAGAAAAATTTTTTTGGAAGCTTTAGGACCAAATTTATGCAGTTTAATTTTTTTAAATATTTTAAATGATAGTCAAATTAAGTTATACACGGGACCGGTTTGTTTACTTTAATAAATTACGCATTACTTGTCCTTTATATTATAATAATTATATATTAATTATAATACTTTTTATAAAAAATTAAAAATTATTTTCCTCTAATTAAAGGAATGCCATTTTTAGCTTCCAGTGTGTAAAGATTTCAAAATTTGGTAGTATTTAATTTATTTTAATAAAACGAACATTTTATTTAATTTTCATCATTTAAGTTAGTTTCTTATCCTTTACACAAAATATTCGAAAAAAATATCTTTTTAAGGAGTTTTTTATGGCATTTTTGGCTTGACACAAAACTTAAAAAAGAGCAAATGATAGTCGTATTCAATTAAATTATGCACGCAATCTATTTATTTAGCCGCTAAAGACGCACAACAGTTAAAATTATTTTTAGCTTATTTGGAAGTTATAAGAGTGACAATTATATTTCTTTAAATTAGGAAACAAATTATTTGTTATTAATTTTTTTTTTCTTATTTTTTGTATATCAAGGGAGATATTCCAGTAATTTTCTAAAAAATATATTTGCCTAAAAACAAAATGAAAAAAAAGGTTGTGACGTATTAATAATAATGTATTTAATTTTAAAAAAAACATACGTTAAGAGTCAATTTAATCATGAATTTCCAATTATTTTTAGCTTGTATGCTTAGTACTGTTAAGTGCTATGAATTTTTTATAAATGAAGTTATGAAGGTGAGAATTAAAAATATATAGTTTCTTGAGGTTTCCAGTAGAATTTAATAGTTTTCAATATGTTTGTTTACTTTTAAGGGTTGGGTTGGATAGGCAGTCAATTAGAATCCAAGCTCTTCAAAACATTTTTCTTTTATTACTAACGTTTCGGCCTATGTCAAGCGTTCTTCAGGGTAAACGAAAAAGTCAAAGTTTCTTGTTAGATTGTAAAAAACGAAAAGTTTTGATTTTTGAATCCTATAAATTTATCCATAAAATTTGTTTACTTGCTTATTAAATTACGCATAACTTTAAGTGTTAATTATCATATTTTTACTAAATAATATTGGAAAATAAGAAAATATTTTCCTTTAGTTAAAAAAATGCTATACCTTATTTCCTGTAACTTATATTATTTTATGTATCTGAACTGCTAAGATTTTAATAACTAGTGAGAGATAGAAACTTACTTTAGTATCTACGAAACAGATATAATAATAAAATGTTATTACGTCTGCCTGGGAAAAACAAAAAGTCATTTAAATTACATTAAAAAAAATCTACTAATTTCTTTTAATCTTTGAAACTAGCAATAACTTAAACCAGCAAATGATCCCAATTTTTAGAAAGAAATAAAAAATAGGTATTTTCCTGGATTCGGAACCACAAATATTTGAATACTTTCAAATCTTTTGTAATTTTTAGTAAAAGCTTAATATATAATTTTTAGGAAGTTTTCAATAAAAACAAAATGCTATTTTTTTCTTTTTCATTAACAATCTAGTTTCTGACAAATCTCTTTAAAACATACAAAATAATTTAAAAAAAAATGAAATATTTAGGACCTCCTTGTGACTCAATTTTCCAATACAAAATTCCTTAAAAACAAAGTTATAAAACGTAATTCGTATCCAATAAAGTTATGCACCTGATTAACTGTCTGTGAGTAAAAATTTTTTTGCTCCAAGTAACATGTGAATTTTGATGAATCTGAAATTAGTTAGGTAAATTGAAAAAAATTACATTCATATCCAATAAAGTTATGCACACAAGTAACTGCCTACAATGAGAAAATAATTTGCTCAAATAAAATTTAAACATATTATAGTCTTTAAGTTACACATTTAAACATTATATTTTCATCGTCAATTGCGTTTCGTTGATTGCACAGAATAATAAAAAAAAACATTTTTTAGAAGCTTTTTCAAAACAAAGTCAAAGTTATGCACTGAACCAGTTTGTTTACTCCAATAAATTGCGCATTTCTTACGCCTCTACTACATCACAAACAACATGTTTACCTGTCATAGTGTTGGGAGGAGATGTGGTCGCAGCAGGCCTAGACGAGGAATTTGTCCTCTCACTCTCTTGAACCGCTGACGCTGGAGGTGGTGGAGGCGAGGGTTCTCCCTGGGGAACCTCCTCCACCTCCTGTAACTCGATGGTGATAATTTGACTTTCCGGTTGGGTCGCCATGTGATTGCCGCAGATCGGTTTAATTACGCATGTAACAAATTGTTTATGCCGGTAGAAAATTTATCAAAATAACGAAAAAACACCAAAAGGGACCGTAAAATGAAAACGTCTCTTGTAAAATTCAGTCGAGCCGATGGATATTCAGTCAAATTCAGTCGGGAGTTACAGTCTTTTGGGAGTTTGCTAACAAACAAATTACGTCTCTTATTGCTTTTATATAATATACTAAAAAGATTTTCCTAAGGGATGCTTTGACTAAGAAATAACGAAATTGAACTAGAAAGCTTATAATAATTACATATAATATAATATTTAAGAACTCAACAGCGGATTTAATAAACTATTTAAAAGGGTTTCAACGACAAAAAGGTACAGAGTTAGTCACAAATCACAAGAAATCCGAACACATTTGGGGGGAGAGAAGTGGAATTCGCCTTTTGCTACACTGTGATCAATAAATTTTTCGGATCGATTCAGATGCCGGATAAGAACCGAACGAGCACCCGCCGATTTTCACGGTGAACGAAACTATGGATGGTCCCGGAAAAATAATCGAATTTTGAATTTTTTTTTGTAATATCGCGGGTCAAAATCCCGGAACCGGTATTATCTGAAAATTTCGTCGTTTTTATTTCGAGTGTCGTGTTTTGTGTACGATGCGCGATAGTTACGGGTTGAGCCGGCAGGGGGCGCAATGGAAAGCCGGACTTACAAGGGAGAAAATCCATGAAGATGTTAGAAACATGCGGAAATATGCAAGGGTCGCGCGCAGCCTCATGCCTCCCTGTAATGGATCGGGGGATGAAGTTGCAGGGTTGTCGGTTTTGGGTTTGGTGGTTTTTTTTGGGGAATGTCTTGAGATGTTTTTCTTAGGGTGGTTTTCTGTGCAGACTTTTTTTTTTTGGTTTGAGCTCAGTTCAACCATGCAACCAGTTGTTTTCTCTTTTTATTAAAAAAAGAAAAATTTACTTCTTCCATCATCTATCCTAGCCTTCCATCAGGCTTTTAATTCGTTCTCTGAAGGAGGCAATATTAAGGGAACTGCGAATTAACAGAGTAATGTCATTAAAAAATTTTATCAAAATAAAAGAAAACGACCTTTGGATTAGATTTATTTTGTGTTTAGGTAGTCAATATATTCTAATTTTAAAAGCAAAACAAATACAGGCATTCTGTATTTTTTGTAAAGTGTCTTTATCTTTATTTAGAATTACTAGCCAATACACGGGATCAACTATCAACCAAATCTTAATTTTATGTTAGTACTCAGAAGATCTTAAAGATAGATTTTTCAGTTTGCAGTATAAAGTTTGAACCAACCTATTTACATGGAAAGCAAATCTTAGATCGGAGTCTTTAATGAAGATTTTTAGTAAGTTCACGAAATGTGAGCTTAAGTAAATTTGGAATTTGGCGCTTTGCAGGATATAATGTCTTGCTGGGCCAAATACCATCATTTTTGTATTTTTCTCATTTAGAACTATTCAGAAGAACATTTTAGAAGCAGCATTTATACAGGGTATTCCCAAAAGGTTTTTACAAAATCTCACCATATATTCTTGAGATCAAAATTAGAAATTGCGCCTATTCCGACCTACAGAGTGGTAAAGTTAAAAAATAAAAATCGATTTTTTTCATTTTTTTTTAAACTTTTATACCATATTACTTTAAAAATTTGTATTAACGGATTTTTTGCGATGCGAAACCCGAATATGGACACCTTTTTACCATTAAGGGGGCGCTTTACACTATACTTCTAATGGTTTAAAATATACTTCTAATGGTTTAAAATGTCCATAACTTTTTTCTCAGTATAGTTTCTTACTTTTTTGTTAAAAAAAACATTTTTTTATCAATTTTAAACAAAAAGGTTTTTTTTTGATAAAATTCGTCAAGGTTAGCTGTTTTTGCCATTAATCGGTATTCAGATGTTTGATGTCGCAACGGCATATTCACATATTTGAAATAAAAAAAATTAATTGTTTTATTTAAGCACAAAATTAATTTATTAAACAATAGGGATTTAATAAAAGAAGTTGTTTAAAATATTTCTCCTTTCTATGAATACGAACATTTACACGCCTAAAAAAATTAAAATTAAGTCTATGCATAACCTCTTCATCAGTTCAAAGATTATTTGTTGCGTCTTGAATGCGTGGACGTCACTTCTCTTCATTATTCATTGTTGTCTTATATATGTTATTTTTCCTAATGTTTATTTTATGTTTGGCATCAGTGTTAATAATGAGTCTGGATTATCTTCTAAAATTGTAACCTAGCAGATTCGATGATTGATTATCTTGGTTCTTTTTCGGGACTCTGATGAGTGAAACATCTTTCTATAAAGTCGAAAGTCGACCATATTTTGACGTAGCATGTAGGTTTCTTTCGTCATTTTCGTCTTTTCGTGGTTTTAGTTCAGGTCTGATGATACCGTAAGGTAAAACACGTTACCCTACAAATAGACGCTGCATTTATCAGACTTTGAATTTGAGTTTAATTTTTGCCTTGTATATATCTAAGTCCCTTTAGAATAATGAACGAATAACTTAATTATGACTAATATAAGCCCCAATGTATTTTCCTAGAACTAACTAAGATATCTTTAATATTAATCACACCCACGTCCCATCTTACAATTCCGCCCTCAGAACCATTTTCTAAATGCATCATTCGTCTTTCCACAAGAAATTAATGCCACATTTACCATATTTATTGCATCACGTCCCACCATCTTCCAGTAAAGTGTAAAGACCCTCGATGAGCCGTCGTAATAGCGTCAATAGCGAGAAAAGTTTCCCACCCCAACATAACAGAAACGGGCAAATACCTTTTCACCCAGTAACCCATATCGATGGCCGCATTCCACCCTGTACATCCCGTGACGTCACCGAGTAACCCTTACGATAGTGCCGGGAAGGCGATAAACCGTGTTTGTTTTAATGGGATAGTTACGATGTTGTCAGATTTATGACAGGAACGGGGAGAACTTTTTTGTTGATTTTAACAGATTGATTGCGTCAATTTTTTTTATGTGAATCGCTAATTATGCTGCCCTAAGGTGGGTTATATGGATGAAAGCATAAAGCATAGTGAATTTTTCAACTTTTTCTTATTTCAATTGAATTTTATGTATTTTTTACTGTCTGAGTCTATACCTAAAGTTGCAGTTTTTTAACGTAATTTAGATCTCTACATACGACAAACATGATTTTATTATGATCCTCGATATGGGTCTGAGGTAGATCATTTTTGAAAATATGCCAATTATTGAAATCTTTAACTTTGCCTTGTCTGTACCGTGATTCACCGGTTTAATCTTAAAATGCTTAAGTTTTTTATATCCATGTCGAATAGATCTATTGGAGTTCTATTGAGATAATGTCTATTGGATATTTCTATTGCCCACGGACAATGAAATGTTCACTTTTTCCAACTAAAGATGAAACAATTATCATGTTTTGATAGAAATATGACATTTTCATTTATAAAAACTCTGTACGTAAAGAAAATTGTTCATTATTCCGGAACTCATAAAAGATCTGGAAATTTTCTGTTAATTACCTGAAAAATTTGTTTTATTTCTTTAAGGCAGTGGAGGCACAAAATTAGAATTCCAATATGACACGAATTATTAAGCCTGCTTATATAGAAAATCTAAGGGAAATCCAATCTGGAATTTATGAACAATATTTATGTGTTAAATGTTAAAAGTACCCAGAACGCTATTCACAAACTAATTTCTAATATTTACTGTTGACAAATGTAAGAGTTTGGGCCTTATAGTAGATAATAATATTCGTTTTAAACATCACGTGTCTAATATTCTTAAAAAGGCATATCTTGCTTTGAAATTAATTTATTTGCATAGACACTATTTAAGTAAAGATATTAAGAAGCTTTTATGTGATTCATTGGTCCTTTCACAATGTAATTACTGTGATGTAGTGTATGGCTGGTGTCTTGATTATGAGGATAGGGGTAGACTGCAAAAGCTCCAAAACTCTTGCATTCGACTAATATTTGGCATTCGCAGGAGAAACCGCATTTCCCATAAACTTCACGAACTTGGATGGCTTAATATACATAATCGAAGAATTGCTCATTCTTTAACATTTTTTTATAAAATTTTAATATATCGTAGTCCGCCCTATCTCTATCAAAAAATAACTTTTAGAAATGATGTACACCATTTAAATTTAACAAGACATACTATTCTCATTCCGAGACATAAAACACAGTTATTTAAACGATCATTTTCTTACAATTTTGCTTATCAAATAAATTCTTTAAATTTGGATCCAGACCAATTATCAATTTCTTGTAATACTTTTCGTAATAGGATGATTGTACATCTAATGAATCAGCAGGGTATATAATTTAAGTTCTTCTTTTTTAACTTTTTGAATGGTTGATCTGTTTTTTGGGTATTTGCAATGTGTATTGTTTTGCTTGATGTTAAACTGTCAAATTTAGAATTTAGAACTCTTATATGTAGGTTTATTAGGTACATGATTAAAGAAAAAGCTGTATTTAATCAGTTATTAGTTAAGCGTTACTGTTAATGAGCGTTACTGAAATTACCATTTTTTTAATGAAGTGTGGGGCCACAATGTTAAAGACCAGAATCTGCCATGGCAGAATTCTGAATTTGTAGGCCTTTTATTTGCGTAAATTTATTGCTAGATTTTGTAAACTTGAAATTGTAAATTTTTTTGTCTCTTCTATGCAAATAAAAAATGTTTATTATTATTATTATTATTATTATTATTATTATTATTATTATTATTATTATTATTATTATTATTATTATTATTATTATTATTATTATTATTATTATTATTATTATTATTATTATTATTATTATTATTATTATTATTATTATTATTATTATTATTATTACTTCGCTCTTGATAATTCTGAGCTGTCATTATGCGTATTTTTAGATTTCTTAAAACCTCTTGACATGGTATGTCATTAAATTCTATTTTCCAAATTAACACGTGGATTATGGTGTTGAACTTAAAAGCACCAGGTAAATGTTAGTGGACTCTTGGGTGAATACACAAGGGCCAATTGCTTTTATTTTGTGTTACATTTTATTTAAGTTGTCTGTTATTTATATTATTATGTCTTTTTATTGTACAGTTTTTAAAATAGTCCTAATATTTATTACTTATTTATTAATTATATTGACTTCAATTACTTAATTACTTGAAATAAATTAATATTTGCCCACAAAACTCCAGCCTCTTTTTTTCCAGGCAGTTAGAGAATACAGGAGAATACAGTTTCAAGATATAATAAGATATAATAAGATAATATATGATAAGTGCAAATATAAATAAATATAAATATAGAAAATTGATATGAGTTCAAAGCTGGAATCTTAACTATCCAGAAAAAATTGTTATTTTTTTTCTTTCAGGAGGGTAACTACTGGAAGTCATATAGGAATCTGGATTTTTTTTGCTAGAATAACATTAACTATCTGGAGTAGTCGTAGGATTTTCCAGGCGGTTATCAGAAAAAAATTACAATATGACACGAATCATAAAAAATGGTGAAATGTATCTTGGTAACAATAAAAAAACATTGCCAATATTTAACTATTCCTTCAGTGCTATAGACAACTGATTTATTAATTAATTCTGAAATTGATGAAAAAAACTGGATATTCTCTGTTTAATTTTTTTGAACTATTTGAAAGAAATCGTTATTTACTTTCTTTCAAGTAGGTTAACTTGAAAGTTTTGATTTTTTTATCCATGTCCACTAGTAATAGTTCTAAAGACTTTTACTGCTGGAATGTACTGTTGAACTCCAAGAGAAATATTGGCTACTTTTATCGGTCATAAATAACAAAATGTTTACTTTTCCTAACTAAAGATGAAACAATTGTCATGTTTTGATTAGAGGGTGGGCAAATTGTTTATTATTTTAGAATCCATATTTTTTTTTCATTTAAATGATCCTAATTCCCTAAGAAAATTGATTTTTTTCAAGCATTTGCGGCAGAACTCTAATATGACAAAAACTATGGAAGGTGTTTGAATAAAAAGGTCACTGAAATCAAAACTTAAATTCATGGACAATTCTGAAAAAAGTATAAGTTAGTAATGATTAGTTACTTCAATTATTTTAAATAAATAAATATTTGCTTATAAAAATATAGAAAAGGATGGATGATTTCTAATTAAAAAAAAGAATTGATTTTTTTTTTCAGGCAGTTTAAAAATAAAAATTTCTGGAAACGCAAATTATCATATCGAAAATTTAAGTGAAATCAAGGCTTCAACTTAAGGAAAATGCTGGAAAACTTATGCGGTCGATGACACTACAAATAGTTATTTTTTCCTATTTTCCAAAAATTTAGCAAAAAAAAACTATAATAAAACACGTATTATAAAATATCGTGTATCATTGTAAACATTTCTGAAGTAAATTCTCTATTATAAGGAAATTCTCTATTCACTTTTGTTCAATTAAATTTAAAAAGAAAGAAATTTCTTTCTTTTAAGCATTTGGAGCAGACAATAATATTCCAAAATAAAATTAGATATGAAGGGTATAGGGACGACAAGACATATTGATTCAGAACTGGAATCCATAAAAAAATATTCTCATTATTCAAAGATTATTCAACGTCTTTAAACAGACGAATGAACGTAGCCACTTAAAACAAATCTTAAGATATAAATTAATAATTTTAATTATTTACTGTGAGTTAGAGTATATTCCAATATAACACGAAATATAAAAGATGGACTTTAAAACATTATCCAAGCAACAAGGGACCGTTGAATCAAGGTTGAAGAAAGGTCTATTGGCAATCTACACCTTACCGTATAAAAAACTAACGACAAAGATCAACGTAATTTTTTTTTGAAGTCTTATAAAACGTTAAATAAATGTTGCATGCAGACTTGAGTTTTTATAAGAAAAATTAATCTATTTTCAAAAAGGTAGTATTTTAAAAATACAATGCATATAGTCAGCATCCAAATATGAATAATTTAATTTTAGTGGAGTGACTTGCACAATTTTCTATACTCAAACTGAAATTTATTGTAGTGCAGGCATAACTTTGCCTTAATGACAACCTTACTATATGAAACATTTTGTATACGTAGATCATTGGACATCAATAACACATCTATTCAACGTTGAATTGGAGGTTCAGATCAACGTAAAAAATGACGTTGATTCAACAAACAGAAACAACGTCATCTCAATTATTATGATATTATGCCGTCTCGTCAAAATTGATTCAACAGTTGTTACAACGTCGATCAACATCGGTAAGTTTGGGACATTTAACGTTGATTTGAATATACCTTGCTGCCTGGGCGGTAACATGAAACTGCTTCAATTAATTGGCCTGAAACAAGTAAAAATATGGAGATTTTCTGTTTCATTAATCTCATTTACGTGTTTTGCCTAAAATC
Organism: Anthonomus grandis grandis; assembly: GCF_022605725.1. Classification (NCBI taxonomy): domain Eukaryota; kingdom Metazoa; phylum Arthropoda; class Insecta; order Coleoptera; family Curculionidae; genus Anthonomus; species Anthonomus grandis. Next base: position 8,489,225 of record NC_065557.1, on the reverse strand, counting down.
TTTTCTTCTTCCAAGCAGTTGTAATAAAAATTTTTGATTCTAAAATAAGACGAAATAAAATAAACTAAATAAAAATAACTGAACATAAGAAAAAAATCAAGCTTGTCAAAAAATTCTATCAGATCCAGATTTCCCAGATATAATATGCCCCAAGTTTCTTCTACAACTTCCACACCCTATTTTATAAATAACCTTACAACCCCTTCACGCTTATCCCCAATATGTTTCTCCATTCTGGATAATGCCATAACAACAATATACACTATATAGTTTCTGTTATTCATCCCCGTATTATGATCACATCAAACTCCCCATTTCGGATCGAATCGACATCCCTAAAAACGCATGCGCCAAGAAGCCGTTTCACGCTGGGTAAAACTACACCAGTATCCTTTTGATGGTTTATTTGGCGATAAAAACACGGCTCATAAAACATACATTTTCGAATTTCGAAAAATAAACATGCGAAAGTCGTGGGCTTGTATGCGCCGGATTTATGCTTATTTCATGCTTTTAGGTTATAAATAGGGTGGTTTTTAATGTATTTTTTTGTGCGTTAAGGGGCTGTTTACCTTACCCTGTTTTGTTAATGGGCCCTGATATGGTTTTAATAAGGTTTTCAACTTGTTATTTATGACCCGTGACTAGTAACTTATTACCAACTGTTTAAATAAATATATATTTAAGAAATTTAGTTAAAGTATATGAAATTCTTTTATATAAGGAGCTAATGTTTTATACCAATATACCGTTTGTAACAAAATTCTAACTTTAATCTAGATATTGATAAATGCATCAAAAAATCAACATAAAAGTTTTTAAATCTTGACCTGTACAGCTACAAGAAATATTAGTCCGGTAAGGATTTTTGCAAGTGGAATGTTATATTTATTAAATTCTTATAAAAACAATTTTTTTTATAAGAAAAGATATTATTTAAAATTTAAAACTAGTTTTATAAATACATCGGGTTACATAAAAAATACTGGATTTATAAAAAATAGCATATGTTAAGCAAGCGGCAAAAAAATCCTAATAGTCCAGACTATGCCGCTCTGATCAAAGAAAAAACAGCAGTAAGTTACTTTATTACATTCATTCTTCTTACAGTTAAGGAGGTTAGTATTTTGTATTATTTAGGCAGATATGGCTCAATCAAATATTTGAGATAGTTAAACAGTTTGTTTCTCTTAATGTTAGACATGTAAATTGAAATGTTAACCCTTTTTAATTAAAGACGAAACAATTCTCATGTTATGCTTGAAAGGTAAAAGGATTAATTAGAAGATGATGCTTTTACCCATCACAGATGTTTATATAAAGAAAATTTATTTTGGATTTACCTGGAACTAAAAATAACTTAATTACTTCCAGGCAGTAAAGGCAGAAAATTTCAACATGACACGAAATTTTAAAAAAGCTATATGGAAAATTTAAGTGAAATTAAAATTAGAATCCATGGACATATCTGGAAATGAAATTACGATTTTTATCTTGAAAAAAGAACTCTATATAGAAATATTTATTTTTTTTTCAAGCAGTTAAATATTTCGAGTAGTAAATTTTAAAATGGCGGCATATCAAAAAATGACATATACAACGGTGCCTCAATAAGATTCTTTCTCTTCATCTAATTTATTTTAGCTACTGACTCTCCTTTGATATAAAACTGACAGAAAGACAATTAGAACGGTGACATAATATGTACCTTCTCACTGTTTCAAATCACAAAATAGTTTGGAACAAAATCCTAAATACTAAAGAATAATCTTGATACAGAAATATATATAATATAGAAATATAAAAATCAGGTCCTATACGGTTGAGAGAAATATTAGTCCGGTAAGGATTTTTTGAATTTTTTTAAATATTTTTTTTATATACATTTTATTTTTTCATCTTATAATCAAGTTATTTTGAGGTATTATAAACGATTTATTTGTTACATTTTACCTCACAAGAAAAATTGTGTTAAGAATCGGAATATTATGTTCAGTAAATGACGTGAAATGCCCTAACAGTACGCACATATGACGTAGAATCCTGCGGAAAGTGGACGTCCTATATAAGTATTTTATGGTACGTATTGTGTACGTACATTATGTTGTGAAGTACGTAGAAAATACGTCTTTAGTTCGTATCTGAACTGTTTGGGAAATGTGGTGTTTTCCGTTTTTTCATCTACTTTCCATGTATTCATTTACACAAAAAACAGGTTGTTAAATAGGTTAATAGTTTTTACTTTCCAAGCACTTAAATCATACTTATCCTCTCTTTTCTTCCTATATTCTAATTTATTTTTTTTATGGGCCTGCCTACTTACTCACGTTTTCAAATCACAAAATACCAACCTAAAACAAAATTCAAAATACAAAATAAAAATCTTAATATAGAGATATGAATAAAAAAATTAACGTCAAAAATCTTAATTCAGGTCCTGTATAGCTGAGAAAAATATTAGTCCCGTAAGGATTTTTACAAGTAGATTATTATATTTATAAAATTCTTATGATAATTTTTTTTTAAAGAAATATTATTTTTTTTATTTAAAATTGATTTTGTAGATAAGCCGTTATGTGTAAAAATTCATGATATTTCGAGCTATATCGCCTAATTTTAATATATTATAATATATAATAAATTTTAATATATTATGGTTGAGGACAACTATGATTTTCATTTATAAAACAAGAATTTTCGAATTTTTTTATCTATTTTGCATGCATTCATCCATACTATGAATAAATAAAAACAGATTGTAAAAAAGGGTAATAGTTTTAATTTTTTAGATAGTTAAGTCATGGTATAAGTAAAAATATCAGGCAGTCAGTTTATTTTTGTTAATGTTGTCGGTAGTTAGCTTTATTATTTTTTATTTGTTGTAGATCAGCCATAAATTAGTTAAGATTATTTAATATTATTAATAATGTTTATATATATTTTTTTTCATCCAGGTGTTAAACTTTCTTAGTTCAGATAAGTACATTCTTTTGCAGTTGAGCCACAAAATGCATTAGGCTGATATAATTTTATTTCAGATGATTAAGTCTTGAAGCAGTTAAGCTTTGTAATAATTCCTTTTTTATTTTAGTTCTGTATATTTTTTTTAGTATTTTCTTACTTTATAACTAAGTAGTATTGTCTAGTCAGTTGGCTCATTTATAATTTTCATATATCAAGGAATGCAATCTTATATTCTTTTTTTAATTCTGTTAATCAACCCACTTTTGTTTTTGTTTCTTTTAATTATTTTTAATTTCTAGCATATAGTTTAAATAAGTATTCTATTAATTAAAGTATGTTTTCTTACGGGTAATTCCTTTACTATTAAGCTCTTACTCTTGAAGGTTTGTTTTTAAAGTTTCAATCAGAAAATAAGCCTAATTGCTTCAATTTTCCAGGCATTTAAGGTATTCCGTCTTTTTTAGTTCCATGTAGTTGTATGCTTTATTAATAATTAATAAATAATACAAAAAATCCATTATAATGTAGAATGTTTGTTCAGATAATTTAGTGACTTAATTATGTTTATTCAGCCATTAAATAACTTTTTAAGTTTCGACTTAGTGGCTAAATTGGGTTAGACTATTTTATTATTTTTCCAAGTAGTTCAGCAATAAATATTTTTCTTATTATAAAATAGTCTTTTTATTTTAAAAGTCGTCTGTAATGTTTATTGGTAATAAGCAAAAAATTAACCATATTTTAAACAGCAACACTATTAATATAATATTAAGATGGGTGATGCTAATATTCATGTTGTAGATAATTGCAAAAGCTTGGGATTAATAGTGGATAGTGATTTGCAATTTCATCAACACGCTTCTAATGTTCTAAAAAAAGGGTATTTTGCTTTAAAATTAATTTACTTGCATAGGCATTATCTAAGTGAAGATATTAAAAAAATGTTGTGTGACTCTTTAGTGCTGTCACAATGCAATTATTGCGATGTTGTTTACGGTTGGTGCCTAGACTATAATGACAGGTGCCGATTGCAAAAGCTTCAGAACTCATGTATTCGCTTAATTTTTGGCATACGCAGACGTAATCGCGTTGCTCATTCACTTACTTTTTTTTATAAAATTCTTAAATACCGTAGTCTACTTAAACTATACGTGAAGATTACTTTTAGAAATGATGTTCACCATTTGGGCTTAAGAAGAAACACAATTCACATTCCAAGACATAAGACTCAATTATTTAAAAGATCCTTTTCCTATAATTTTGCATATCAGATGAACTCATTGGGCATAAATGTTGAGTTGGGTTTGGTGCCTGTTCAGACTTTTTGCAGAGGAATGGTGGTGCGTCTGATGAGTCAGCAGCTATCTACGTAAAATATTGAAGGGTGAATATTGTTAGTTTGGGTATGGCTGAAAACTAAAAATCTGTGTTTAGTCTGGGTAACTAATGTGGGTGTTTTTTTTTGTGAGAGGTACTATGTTAATGTTCTAATTTTTTTGGGTAGGTGTGTATAATTAAACTTAGTCTGTTACAAGCATTTCTACAATTTTTTAAGTTAAGTAAATTTTTTTTGTTAAAGACCAGAATCTGCCCTGGCAGAATTCTGAATTTGTTGGTCTTTTATTTGCATAAAATAATAAATGTGTATTTTTTTATGCAGTTATGATGACTTAGCAATAAAAAAATATTTATTATTATTATTATTATTATTAAGAGTTTTTAGGTATAGTGAGAGATTTTTAATATTAAAAACAGCACAATTTGAGAGATTTTCATTACTCTTTTATAAAGTTATTAGGATTTATCCCTAAAAATCTCATATATTATCTTATTCTTTAATTTTATAAGGAACCACCTGCCCGCAATAAAAAAATCTCGCAAAAAAACCAACCTATTGAAATTATCCAAGTGAGGGTTCGCGACCCTAACAGTTCCTTTGGACATCCGATCCTCCGCATCTGTCTCCCGGTGAAGAAGTGGTGCCCACCTGAAGGATACCTCGGGCGTGGGAGCAAAGTTGAACATAACGTTATTGTCTTCCATTCTATTATGTAGGTACACACGTATATAAGGTCTATGAACCTGAAGTTTATGACGTATAATATGATATCTGACGTAATGCGATATTGATATACCTGAGGCTGATTTCTTAGGTTGTTGATGAATTAAGAGGCTTGCTATGTAAGGATTTTGTTTAATTGTAGTGATGTCGCAAGTTATTACAGTGGATGCAGGTTTTTCTTTGAGATTTAGCATTAAAAGAGTCATTGGTAGTAAGTAATTTTTTACTTTAAAATAATAAAAATGCAGAGTAATAAAGTTACTTTTATAAAGTTAACAAACATTCAAATAAATAACTAAATATTATTAGTTACTGAGTTATTAATTTTATTTTAAGGCCAGTTTAGACATCGATTTTAAGGTAAACAAGACTTAGATAAATAAAAAACTTAGTGCAATAAAAGCATTAATTTTGTACCTAAAATGCCTTATTAATTAAGAGGAAAAAAATAGATACAGTTTTTTAGGAAAAGTATATTTAACACTTCCAGGATAATGTTAAAGAAAATTGAGTGCTGGAAAAATTTAGATTTTATTCGATCGAATTTTTTTAAAATATGTATATGTAATTCTGGCTAGAAGCTTGTTTCAGATTTTTCCAAATATGGTAACAAGACATCGTGGTGGTATTAGAGTTTAAATAGAGAGAAAATTCTAAAACAAAAATTACTATAAAAATAAATGTAAAGTGTACACATCTAGTACCTGGAATACTTATTCTATTTCTTCCAGGCATTGGAATAGAAAAATTTTAACAGGAAAAATCTAGTGAAACGATATTTTGTGAAATTTATGAAAAATCCTGCTAAACTCATAATTTTTTATTTAGATTGACTTCAACTTTCCTTATGAATTGATTAAATTGGAATCCTCCATAAAATTCATTTTCATAAAAAACATCTTTTATTAAGATCTCTCGCTCAACTACCTGGAATAAATTAATATGTTCCTTTTTCCAGGCACTATGAAACAGAAAAATTGATTTTCAATATAACATGAAATATCAAATATTATGACAATTCATGTTATTTTAATTTATAATTTTCAGACCTAGGAGCTGTTTAAAAAATCTGAAAACATACTTTATAATAATTGATTCTTCAGTTATCTTGAATAAAAAAATTAATTGCTTTGAAATCTTTAAAGAAATCCATAAGGGTTATGATAAAATGGTTTTAAAATTAATTTCTTTTTTCCAGATACTAGCAAGCAGAAAACTAGATTTTCAATATATGTGATGGAACTGAAACCGAAAACCTTATTAATAAATGATTCATCAAATATCTTATATAACTGATTAATTACCTTGTAATCCTTAAAAAAGTGTGGATAATTTAATGGTTAAATAATTTGAACTACCGAGAATAAATCATTATTTCACTTCTTCCAGGCACTTGAAGCAGAAAAATGGACTCTCAATATGACATGAAATATTAAACCTGATGGGAACATATCTTAACGTATTTATTTTCAGGAATGAGACTTATAAATAAAATCTGTAAACCTCCTTATTATTAAATTATTCATCAATTATCTTATATAGGCGTCCATATTTTATGTTTTAATTGTTTGAACTAAATGAAATAAATTAATATTTAATTTCTTTTATTCACTTGAAGCAGAAGAAAGGATTTCTAATATGATAAGAAATGTAGGGGCACTATATCATGAGATTCTCAATTTCAGACCTGGAACTCTCAAAAAAATCTGGAAACCTCTTCTCCTCTCCTATCGTGTTTAGGTGATTAATAGACCTGGAATACTTAAAAAATCTGGATTGTTTTTGTTAGAATGACCAGACCTAAAAATTATAAAAAAATACGTGGAAGCCTTCTTAATGCTAAATGATTCTTTAACTGTCTTCATTAGTGATCAATTGCTCCGGAATTTGTAGAAAATCTGAATATTTTACGTTAAACTGCTTGAAATAAATAATTATTTCCTTATTTCCAGGTATTTGAAAAATGTTAAAGAGAATTTTAACGTTAAATATGAATAGTAGTTCTAAATATACAGTAATGGTAGTAACTTAATAGTAGATAACATGAGCAATAATAGAATTGCAATATATGTATTTATACTATTAATGTTTGCTAAGTAACCAATAAATAAAAAAAGCGTATAATAATCAATTTATAAGAAAGTTAGCGGAGTAGGCAAATTAGTAGTATGTAGCTTGCTGGTTTAAAGATATGTTACTGACACCAGAACTGGAATTCATGAAAAATTGTTGGAAAAATATAATTAGAATTTTTAAAACAATATTATATCGAAATTAATTTTAAAATAGAAAATATCGTAAAAATGTCCCTTCCTAAGAAAAAATAGCAAAATATTTGCATAACCAAAGCTCGTTAATATAAATTTTCCTAACGGCCGTTGCCCCCACGCACCTATACATCACGCATTTCCTAAACGAATAATTTTTCTTGTTTTTCCAACCCCGTCAAGAAACACGCAACTGGAAGCTTAAAAGACAATATACTCCCCGTGGATACACAAAAGTAGTTTTTTCCAAGAAAACTTCTGCTAAGTGCAAAGTTGTGTAAGTTTTGCCAAACAATTTAAATAAAAAGTAAGGCATTGAAACTCGGTTAAAGTCATAACTTTAAATCTCACTCTTTGTTCACAATATTTAAACCATATTTTAGAACTTTAAATGATTAAAATGAAACAATTACAAGTGAAAATGCACCGAGCGATTAAGTTGCGTGTGCACGACATGCAGTTGACGAAAATCGATAACTCGGTCTAGTCATTTGGCCCAGATGACCCGCTCCAAAATGGGTCATATTCAGGTTAACTTTGAAAAGGAAAAGTGAGTTCGAGATATGCCTGAAAGGAGATCACTGCTATATGTACAAAGCCACGTAAAACAGGGTCGTCGTGTGATGTAATGCGGTTTTACTTTCGTTTCTAAAAATAAATAAATAGGGGTTTATGTCTGCTTTACGTGTCATAACCAAGAAGGTTTATTTAAAAAAAACATTTTAGGCAGTAAATTTACTTTTCCCTTTTTTTTTAATTAAAAATCTAATTGGGTGTTTCTTAACAACACTGAGAAGGGGCTCGTTTTAAGGGTAATTAGAAATTGGTCGTTGCCCTTTGGTAAAACGTCTTGTGATGAATTAAGGCATTGCCCTTAAGAAGGAATGAAAATGCCAATGAACGCTTTTTGGGGCAGTAAAGTTTATTTGGGGTTAAAAGTTTGTTTTTGCAAAATAAACAAACAAATTTTATTTGGTTTATTTCAAGAAGGTTTTCCAAAACTGAGGTTCAGGCTTGTTTTTACTTAAGTAGATCACTGCTAATTTATTTGGTGTATCTTTAAATTATGCTTTTAGAACGCTCCATATCATCTTTAAAGATTTGTTTTGTAAGTATCCAATTTTCAAAAAACAAGGAATATCTGATTTATGTGTCATTAGCGTACTAATCTGATTTACAATTGTATACGGTTCTAGTGATATTACGTGTGTAAATTGAAAATGGGAGGTAAGAAGGATCCCTATGGAACTCCACTCTTAATTATACTGTATTCAGATTGCCCTAATGATATTGCAATAAACTAAAACCATCTAAATCATTTTTTATTACACGAACTGATTTATAGGACAAAAAGGCTAGTAAAATCTTATGATTGATTGTATCCAAAGCCTTTGAGTAGTCTAGAAGAACCAAACCAAAGTTTTTTAGCATCATTGTCTCTCAAGATACCTCTGTAATGCTAGCAAGGGCATACACTGATTTGAATCCCGATTGGTGTTTTGGTAAAGTGTTCCTTAATTAGTATATTCATATTTTTTTCCAGAACTTAGGAAATATGGCAAAACGCTCACAGGTTTTAAGTCTTATTTTTGACAAAGGTTGTACTTTTGCTATTTTTCAGGTTGTAGAAAAAACGCCTTTTCGTAAACAACACTTATAACGTATGCAGAATTTTTAGACAAAACACTGTGAACATCTAATAATTAATCAAATCCGAGCCAAATTCCAAAGATTTTAAAGAATTTAATTGCCTCCTCACCTCACCCACATCAACCATTCGCAAATGTGAAAAAAGAAAAATCTGTAAAATATAGCATTTTTATTTTGTCAATTAATTTTTTATAATTCGTTTATAATTTCCTTCTATCTTTCTCTATCCTGGGCTGGTTTTTCGTCTTCGTGTAACCCTCGATAAATCATTGTTTGATTAGTTGTAAGATCTTTCTCTGAGTCTTATTTCTTTAACTCTGTTCCTAATTATTAGTCTTTTCATCGTGCCTGCTCTTCTGTAAATGTTCTTGCAATAGTATGTCTACTTCGAAGCCTCGAATTTTTTTAATAAGTCGATTGGTCTGTGCATTGCTAATTTTCATGATTTTTGTCTTACTCCAATTAGGCTTTAGCTGATACTCTTTGCTTTTCTCCTCAAGATCTCTTTTTCCATTTCTTCTTGATATGAAGCGATGATCAATGTGTCATGGGCATATCTCAGGTTACTATTTTCTGACCTTCAATACATTCCAGCCCTTCATCCATCTAGTACCCTTTGCATAAAGTGTTACCTTCAGGAGGATACTAAGGATATTTTAAATGAATTTAATTCTACAATGTTAAACATATTTTTAAGAATCTCTGATTTTAAATGATTTTTGTCTTATTCCAATTAAGCTTTAGCTGATACTCTTTGCTTTTCTTCTCAAGATCTCTTTTTCCATTTCTTCTTGATATGAAGTGATGATCAATGTGTCATGGGCATATCTCAGGTTACTGTTTTCTGACCTTTAATACATTCCAGCTCTTCATCCATCTAGTAGCCTTTGCATAAAGTGTTACCTTCAGGAAGATACTAAGGATATTTTAAATGTATTGAATTCTACAATCTTAAATATATTCTTAAGAATCTCCCTCAGTGCTTTCAAGAGATCATGAAGATGCTCTTAAATATATTAGAAAAAGATGATAGATAACATTTTTTTATACGTATAAAAGGTTAGTCACCTGTACTTAAATATCATTATATACATTAATTTAAATATTTAAATATGTGTATTATGCTGATCAACGTGATAATATCAGATACGGCAATGATACACTTATTGTCACTGATAACGATGAAGATCTAAAAAATGTAATGAATAAGATAATCGACACTTGTGAACAGTTTGGCTTAAGACGTAATACCAGTTAAACAAAATATATGAATATTAGCAAAAAACCTAATATTGAGGATAATAGTATCACTCTCAATGGCAGAAAGCTGGAGAAAGCTTATAGGTTAATAGTGTATCTTGGTAGCAACATCAATGATCATCAGAGCAACCTAACTATGGAGATTAATACGAGAATAGAGAAAACTTAAGCCGCCTTTGTGAAAATGAAAAGAAGTAGTCACCGTTTGACGCATAAATTCGAATCAAGCGTACCAATTCATAAAGAAAATCAGGCAAATCTTGGCACTGGAAGATATTTAATTAATTTTATTCTATATTTGGTCATCTAATGATGTTAATTTAGGTACTTCTAAGTATTTTGTACCATAACTCCGCTTCTATTTCAGAAGGAGACTTGTGACTTCTTTGGTCAAGAAAGGTGACGCAGTCTCAGGGTTTTCCAGAAATTTTTTTGCGGAAGTAGCAGAGTTTGAGTCTTAGTGACGTGGATTTTTTATAATAGAACTTCTGGATTTTATTGGTACTGGTAGAATTTTTAAGTGCTGCATCTACATTACTCTCTGTAATATTTTGGGGAATCACGAGTGAAACTTTTTCTCTGATTTTTTTTCTCGTAGTTGTTCTAGTTTGCGTTTGATTTATGTAAGGCTGGTTTTTCTTAAATTTTGGTATAAAACTTTTTAACCTCTTGTAGTTTTTGGGTATTTGCTCTGTTGTTCGTCCTCTTTAATTGAGGTAAATTTGCGATAGAAGATTCTCTGATTAGTGTTTAAGAGATTGTTGTGCATTATTCGCTGATGCAATTTGCTTATTTTTATTTTAAATGGTATTTGCAAGTGTTTTTATAGTTCACAAAGAAAATGAGGTAAATGCAGGTACTGGAAGTTTTTCCATTAATTTTTTCCATGTTTAGTTCCTTATTCGTGGTAATTTTTGTAATTCTGTGTACCTGGTACCATAAGTTTATTTATTTTGCTCAGAATTACGTGAGTTTAATTTCAAATAGTACCTACAACTATTCTCTTAATTTACAGAAAAATTCAAGCAAATCTATGCACTAAAAAATTTTGAATAATTTTTAGTTATTTATTGGTGGTAATTTTGGTACTTCTGGGTATCTTGTACCGTAACTCCGCTTTTATTGCTCAAATTTGCTTTATTTTTACTTCAAATGATATCTGCAATTATTCTTATAAATTGCAGAAAAAATCAGGTAAATCCAGGTACTAGAAGATTTTCTATAATTTTTTTTCATATTTAGTTCTTTGGTGATAATTTTGGGACTTCTATTGGTATAACTTCTACCATAACTTGGCTTCTACTACTCAAATTTGTTTTGAATGAAACTTACAACTATTCTCTTGGCTCACATAGGAAATCAGGCAAATCTAGTCACTGGAAGATGTTTTATTAATAATTTTTTCCATTATTAGTGGTCATTTTGGTACTTCTTTATACTTAGATAGTATCTGTAACTATTATAGTTCACAGAGAGAATTAAGTATATTCAGGAACTAAATGAATTTTTATTAGTTTTGCCATATTTAGTTCCTTTTTTAGTTCCCTTATTGGGGTCATTTTGGTACATCTGGATATCTTATACCATAACTCCATTGCACAGATTTGCTTAATTTTTGTTTCAAATGTTATCTGCAATTATTCTTAATTATTTATTCTTATTATTTATTACACTACCACCGTCATATATAGCAATAAATTAGCAAATGGCTAAGGGAACTGCAGTTAAACAGGCATTACTTAACATCGGATTTATAATTTACTATTGGATATTTCCTGATATATTGTTCTGAAATTAAATTTGATAAAAGTTGGTTTTATTTATTGTTATAAAATTAATGTATTTTTTATCAGATTTTTTTTATAATAACTTATACTCTATTTCAGAAGTGTGTAGAGCAATAAAACCTCATTAGGTATGCAAAAGTGGTACCTGGTGATCCACCAATATTTTATGCCACTACCTTAGTTGGGTATTAGTTTCAATGTAGAATTCTTTCTTTTCGTTGATTGCAGGTAGTGCCACCCGGTTTTGGGTCAATTTATGAGTTTTGCCCATTGTTACCCACTGATAAACATTGAAAACGGTTCGCCAAAGGCGTGCAACTGGGACTTGTTTTTTACCTTATAATTAATGTACTTAAATGCTATTTTACTTTAGAAAGTTACTTTTGTTTAAATGGAATAATATATTTTTTTCACAAATTTATTGAACATAATATGTAGAGTAAAACAGTTGAAAATGTCACTTTTGGATCTGGCACTTTTTGAACAGTGTATAACAATTTTAAATTATAATAGATTGTAGTCATCTGACGAACTGTCATCACCTCTTGACATTATAATTAAAGGATCAACTGTCTGATCAATGAGGTTGTCAAGATCCCACATTTTGTCCTCTTGCTTAATTACATGCTGGACTGCTTTTCGCCAATTCTCTGGTGTCGCTTCCGTAATGGCTTGATCAAACAGTAGCTTAACATCTTTCATTTTAAAAGTCGTGTTTTGTCTTGCTACAAATCCTTTTACCTGCGCCCATATCAGTTCTATAGGATTTAGTTCGCAATGATATGGCGGTAAGCGTTTATAGTAAATTTAACGAAAATTAAGGATTAAACATACTTTCAAAATGGATTTTTCCCAGTTATATGGGTGCGTCAATTTTTAAGTTCCTTAAGAGATTTCTCTTTTTTTACGATACGAATTTAATTGAGAAAAAAAATGAAAGAAGCAAAAAAAGCTCAGTGATTTTCCTCGCAAATGACCCGTAATGACCAAAGGCATCATCTGTTATGAAGCAACATCCATCATTCCCGTTGATAATTATGGCCCTTTTCTTCCATACTCCATCTGAAGAGTGCCGAATTCAATTTTAACAAATTACAATCCCGGCTGAATGTTGAAGATAAAAGAAAAGCAGATTTTTTTGTCCGCCGAAGATTTAGCGATGTCCGCCGGTAAAGGTCATTATATGCATGGCTCAGGCCGGTAATTTCGGTAGGTTCAGGACCGGTCAATCACCTTTGGTTCTTTTTTTATGTAGATAAGTTGGGTTCTTGTGACTCTAAAAGTTTTATATTTTCAATTAAAAATTATTTGTATCATTAACGAAAACATTTATCATAAAAAAATAAAGATTGAGTGTATTCATGTCGGGAATGTAATTACTAATCTGTGGTGCAAAAATATTTATTTTCTTCTGGTATGAAAAGCCTACAAGAGCGAGAATTTTATTTAAGGTAGGTAAATCAATAAGAAATTCAATAGTGTATTTCAATTTTCAGAAATGTCCGTAAAAAATATGCAAAGGGTTGTTAATTTTGAAATATTTCAAGAGATTTTTAAAAATTGTTGGCACTTTTTACACATTTTAATATATTTTTGTATATGACATTCTTAAAGATTTGTGCTGATTTTAAAAGGCACTTTAAGATTGGCAACCATTAAAATTTTTAATTTTGGTGTCTACCTTTCAAAAACTGATAGCGATTATAAAGACCATATTTTTAAGAATATTAAGATTTTTGATGGTTTTATGCTGCTTTTAGCGGTATTAAGAAATATTTGATGCTTTTATTTAGCACACATTTTTAAAGGTTTTTGTGGCTATTAACATTTAAAGAGATATAAAAAAAATGTATGATTCTTCCTTTGAAAAATTTATATTGTATTATATTGTACTCGTACAGTTTATTTAAACCCAATCGCAATTCCAATTTTTAACTCTAAAATAATTAAAAGGGGTTTTGAACGGTTAAGTGGGATTTTTATAATGTGATTTCAATATATCCCTAAAAATAAATACGTAGGATTTTTGGAGTTGTTATCAAAGGCTCTTGAAGTACAATGGGGTTAAGAAGGTAACATAATACTTTATAGTTTCTTGGCAAAAAACTAAAGAGATTTTTAAGATTTATAAAGTCTATGTAAAAAACACAAATTTTAAGATTTTACAAATTCCATGAGATTGCAAAACGTATAAATAGTCTATAATTAAATAATGACTACGTGCCGTGTCATTGTACACTTTGCTCTTCAGATTTCGAAGAAAAAAAGCTTTGTTTTTTAAATAACACTACAAGAAAACTTCCAGGTGAGATAAATCTGATAAATAAGAAGGCTATTCAATTAATCCTCTTTATTCCCTTCATTGGCTTTTAAGAATTTATAATATAACCCTAAAGGTTTTACAGATTTCCTGCGATATTAAAAATAACCTCCATTAGTAATTAAATACTTACGACGTTGTCCTGTTAATGTACACTTCACTCTTCAGAGATATAAAATAAATAAAAACTCCAAGGAAGGTAAATCTGGTAAATGTGATTGTCATTTAGCTGATCTTATCGTCTATTAGGATATATTTAAAATTAAAGGATAACTCTTTAAGAAAATGTCCAGGGGAGTTAAAACAGGTGAATATTATGGCCTTTCGTTCAATCCTCCTTATCCAATTCATCAGTTTCAAAAAATTTGTATCAATTTACCTTAAGATTTTATAGATTCTATGAGATCAAAAGACACATAGCGGGTTTTTTAAGGAGATATTGTAAAATATTTTTCATTAATAATCACTACGTTGTCCTAGCAATGTATACTTTGCTCTTCTGAGCAATAAAAGAAAAAAATCAAAGGAAGTTATATATGGTGAATGTGATGGTTATTAAGTTCATCATTTGTATCGATCGATTATTTAAAATTGAAAATTAAGATCAGTTTATCTGAGATTCTCCGTTACTTCGTTTAGTAATTTTTTAAAGCACTAAAAAAGTTATTAAAGAAAAGCCTTAGAGAATCAGATAACTCTTTAATAAAATGTGCAAGGAAGTTAAATCTGGTGAATAAGGTGGCCATCTATTCAATTTTCTTTATCCTGTTCATTGATTTGGCACTTTTTTTTATTAATAAACATAAAGATTTGACATCAAAGATAGACATCAAATAATTGGTATTTTGTTATGTTATTGTACAATTTGCTCCTCAGAGCTACAAAAGAAAAAATCCAAGGAAAGTAAATCTGGTGAATGTTATATCCATTTGATTGATCCTCTTTTAGAAAATATTCGAGGTATTTAAGAATCAGATAACTCCATAAGAAATTATCCAGGAGAGTTAAATCTAGTGAGTAAATTGGTTATTTATTCAATGTTCTTTAGCCTATTCATTAGTTTGAAAATTTGTATTAAAAAACAAAATCTCTGAAATTTTATAAGTAACCTCTTTTACAAATCAAATAATTACTACGTTGTTATATACACTTTGCTCCTTAAAACTACAAAAGAAACAATCCAAGGGAGTTAAATCTGATTAATGTAATGGTCAGCTGATCCTCTTTTCTTATCTATATATTATGAAATATCAATCAATCTTCTGTATCCCATTTATCGGTTTGGAAATAAGTGTATCAATAAACCTGAAAATCTTACTAAGTCTACAAGATTGAAAAACGTATAACAGTAAATGCTTTTATTGATGTATTAAAAATTATCTACGTTAATATTCAAATAATTACTACGTTGTTTTGTCAATGTACACGTTGCTCTTTACATCTACAAAAGAAAAAATGTAAGGGAGTTAAATCGGGTAATGTGATGGTCATTTATTTGACCTTCTTCGTGTTATTATCTATTTGTAAATATTTAGAATCATTATAAAAGAGATTAGAGAAGGGATTAAATACTAAGATAACTCCGTAGGAAAATGTCCATGGGAGTGAATCTGGGGAATAAGGTAAAAATTCAATAAATCCTCTTTATTTAATTCATTTGCTTAAAAAAATGCGTATTAATATATTAAAAGGTTTTATAGATTCTATGGGATGTAAAAACGTACAAAGAATTTCTGCTTTTATAAAGATATTGGAAATTACACCCATTAAAAATCAAATACTTTTACCTTATCCTATCAATGTATGCTTTGCACTTCAGAGCTACAGAAGAAAAAATCCAAGGAAGTGAAATCTGGAGAATATAATGGCCATTTAATTTATCTTATTTTTTATCATTACTAGAAAATATTGCATTTAGATAATTTGAAAATAAAAAATTAATTTAACATATCTGTGATTCTTCCTTATTTTGACTCGGTAATTTTTTAATACATTAGAAAAGACGTTAGAGAGAGGCATTAGAGAATCAGATAACTACAAAAGAAAAGGTTCAGAGGAGTAAAATGTGGTGAATACTGCCTGGTAATAAGGCCATTGATTTTGAAGAATTTGTTTTAATAGACCCGAATACTTTACAGATTCCATAAAATTAAAAAATATATAAAGAGTGTCTGTTATTAAGGAGATGTTAAAGATAAACTCCAATAATAATTAAATAATTATTAAGTTGTCCTGTAAATGTACACTTTTCTTATCATCTATTAGAAAGTATCTTATTTAAATGATAAATAATTAAAAAATAAAATCAACATAACCGATATTTTCCCTTACATACATGTTAATAGCACCAATCCAGCACCAATCATTATCCTATTAATGTACACTTTGCTCTTCAGATAACTTTAAAGGAAAAAACTGTATTTATCATATAAAAAATACCGAAGGGAGTTAAATCTGGTGAATTTGGTGGCCATTAGATCAATCCTCTTTATCCTGTTAATCATTTTGGTAACATTTGTATCAATAAACCTAAAGTTTTTACAGACTGTATTGGATTGAAAAGCGTATAAAAGAGTTGTTGTTTCTAGTGATATATTGAAAATAAGCTCCGTTAGTAATCAAATAATGACTAAATTGTTTCGTCAATATACAATTTGCTTTTTAGATCTACAGATGAAAAAATTAAGAGAGTTAAACCTCATGAAAGTGGTGGCCATTTAGTTGATCTTATTTGTCCTATCATTTATCAGAAAATATTAAGAATAATTATAAAACAGATGAGAGAGATACATTAAATAGTCTGATCACTCTGTAAGAAAATATCCAGAAGAGTTAAAACTTATGGCTATTCAATAAACCCTTTTTAACCTAATCTTGGATTTAAAGAAATTTTATTATTAATAAACCTGAATATTTCACAAATTTTCTTAGTTTGAAAAAATGTCTAAAGAGTTGTTGCTTTTAATGATATATTAAAAATAAACTTCACTAATAATTAAATAATGTCCTATGAAGGTGTCTTCAGAGCTACAGAAAAAAATTTAAGGTGATTAAATCTGGCGAATTTGAATGTCATTTAGTTGATACACTTCGTCCTATGGTTTATTAGAAATTGTTTAATTTAGATGGTTAAAATAAAATTAAAATATACATCCTGAAAAATGACACATGTCTGAGATTTCTTCAATACAATATTCAACAATACAAATTTTCCGAAACTGATAAATTGTATAAAGAGAATCAATTGAATTGCCACGTTATTTATTAGATTTAACTCTTGCCAACATTTTCTTGTTAAGTTCTCTATGTACTCAATACTAGAAATAACCTCTACTAATAACCAAATGATTAATACATTGTCCTGTCAATATACACTTTGCTCTTCAAAGCTACATAAGAAAAAAGCCAAGAGGGTAAAATCTGGTGAATGTCATGGCTATTTAGTTGATCCTCATTGTCCTATCATATATTAAAAAATATTTAACATTGAAAAGTAACATCCACCTATCTGACTTCTTTCCTTATTTCTTAGAGCATTAATTTCACAATTTAGCTAAAGATATTTAGCAAATATTTTACAAAAATCGTTCCTGCTCCTTCATGCGCTAACTGGACCCAAGTTTTCAAAATAAAATTTCTTTAAAAAATTATCCATGTTGCAACTGTTATAATCTGCTATAAAATTGAATCCCACACGTTATAAATTACGAAATAAAAATTCAAATTACCCATAAAAAAGCAGCATTTTATTTTTAAACATCACGTCCAAAAATATACTTGCCCGAACGGGTTTAAAATAATAAAGTATGAATATAAAATGAAATTTACCGTTTCTCCAAATTCGATGGTTAGCTGTAAAAGGACACACCTCGGCATGCCTGATGATGCCTTTCCAAATCCAACAGCTCATCATTGTTTGTATAATTTGAATTTTTAATTAAAACGCGTGGGCATATTTGAAATTTATTAATTGAATGAATCGATCACTTACCTCTTATAGTGCTGGGCATCGTAGCATAGCCTCGTCAAACTTGAAAGAAAATCCCGTCGACCAGTGGAAGGAAAAAACTTAATATTTGTACTGTATTTAAACTATTCCCTTAAACCTTTAATTTTTATTTAAATTAAAATTTAAAGTTAAAATAAAGCAGTTCAACGGTTAGTCCTTTTTCTTTTTACAAATTCCATATCTTTGGTGGTACATGGTTGGAATCTCGTTGGGTGGCCTTATTCGTTAAACAGCATTTTAGAAGAGATATCTGAAATTAAAAAAAAAAGAGTTTTACCAGATTTTTTCCGTCTTAATAAATAAAAGTACTATTAAAGTTAGTTAAAGCAGTCTAAGAAATATTAAATCTATATATACAGTTCAGTACATTTCACTGATACCTTATGAAGTCTTGGATATTCCAGGGATATCCTAGAAAAAGCCATTATTATCTTATTTTACGAAAATAATCCAAAAATATCCCCAATAATTCTTAAGAGTACTTAGCTCAGGTGTTTCAAAATTATTTGAATACATAGTTATAGCTCAATTTTTTATTTGCTTTTATGAATTTATTATTTTTTGTCAATGTGACGTATTTATGTAGATTTGTTGTTTTTTTTTCATTATGTAATTCCTTATGAGTTTTTATTTTCTCATTTTCCTTCACTTAACTTAGCTAAATATACAAAAAGTCTTTAACCTCTGAACCCATTTTCCATATTTGTCTCCATGTGACTATTAATGGAAGAAACACAGGAAGGAAAGTCATGTTAAAGAAGATTTAGATTTCCTGGATTTATATGATTTTTTCCATAAATTTAAAAACTGATAAAAAGGGTTCAAACAAATGCAATTCTAATTCTATTTCCTTATGAATAATTCTTTCAAGTATTCTTGTGATGTTCGTTAAATATGTTTATTTACTTTTTTACTAAGAAAAAACTTAGTTAACCAGGCGTGAATTTAATTCTGATCAGATTAACTCATGAAGAATTTATTCAACTGCTTTATGGTACTTTATTTCTGAAGATTTTCGTATACTCTTAACACATTTAAGAATCAATGTGAGCATTTTTTCCAAAAAGCTGCAATTTTATTTTTTTAAATGCTACAGTCATCAAACTATCTTACCTTTGTCCTTTTTCTTTTTTGAGTATATTTATACTCTAATTAAACTATTTCCTTTTATTGCGTATATTTTTCTAATTTGACTCCATATGTGATTTTTTTCCTACTGTTAAAGACGTAAAGGAAAAGCTGGTTAAATCAGGACTGCCTTCTATATAAATTTTCCTCCATATAACTTTTTACCTCCATAAAGTCAGGAACATGTTACACAAATATTTTTATTCTGAATTAATCATTTTATAATAAATTCTTTCAAACATTCCTGTGATACAGTTTTATTGAAAAGTTAGTTGCCCCCTTTCTTGTAGTTTCTTATATAGGGTGATTTTCAACTTATGCGCATAAACTTGGGAAATGATAGCTGATGAGTAATAATGAGTAATAATGAAAAAAAAAATGTATTAAAATATTTTGAGTTTTGGAGATATCCATATTTTTTAAAATAAAAAACGTGTATTTTTTAACGTGTTTAATTTAAACTAATTTAAAGCAACTGTTAAACTAATTTAAAGCAACTGTATAAAAGTCTAATGGATTAAGGTCAGGCGAGCGAGGGGGCCACTCAACTGGACCATCGCGTCCGGGAAACACACGATCTAAATGTTGTCGCACTGGTCGTGAAAAATGTGATGAAGCACCATTATGAAGAAACCACATGTTCTGCCTAACGTTGAGATTCACATGTTCAAGGAGCACTGGTAAATTGTTGCGCAAAAATTCTAAATACCGAGCACCTGTCAAACGATTTTCCAGAAAAAAAGGTCCGATGAGCATCCCGTTCAGAATTCCAGCCCATACATTTAGAGAAAAATGTTGTTGAAAGTATGTTCTCCGTGTACTATGCGGATTTTCCAAAGCCCAGTAATGAGTGTTATGAAAGTTGAAAATTCCATTGCGCGTAAAATTTGTCTCATCCGTAACTAAAATGTTCATGGTAAAGTTTGGGCTTAACTGCTGGTGATGTAACAACCACTCACAAAAGTGTACTCGAAGCGGCAAATCTCTTAGAAGTAGGGCTTGTACCCTCTGCACATGAAACGGGTACAGCAACTCGTGCCTTAAAATTTGCCAACTTGTAGATTGCGATATTCCAAATCGCGCTGCAATTGTCCTAGTGCTAATTCCAGGTTGTTCTTCGATAACTTCTAAAATATCCTCCTCCAGATTTAGAATGTGCCTAGGTCTAATAGCTCCTCCATCTTGTCCAGGCCGCGGCCGCAAATTGCCAATTTCTCTACCCCGTTGAATAACACGTAAGAAAGCCCCACGTCTCGGGTGATATCTTCGGGGAAATCTTTGGGCATACAGATCAGCTGCTGCCACTGCATTCTGATGCGTTTCTCCGTAAACCAAAACCATGTCGACAAGTTCTTCGTTTGTAAAAATGTGCGCCATTACATTTGACGCTTTTAGTTTGTTCGTGTGCAAATAACGATCGAAAACGATCACAGCCACCAACAAACTAAGTCCTGCTAAAGATTCCAAACAACAAATTCTAAATATTATGACTTGTTTACTATCAGTTATTAATACACAAAATAAGTTCGTCTGATACACGTTCTCTTGACATTAGTTTAACTTTATTTCGGAACCCAAAAATATTTTACTACATTTTTTTCTCATTATTACTCATTATTGATCTTCATCTGCCATTTCCCAAGTTTATGCGCATAGGTTGAAAATCACCCTGTATATTTTTATATATTAGTGCTAAATTAGTTTTTTTTTTAGCTTTCTCTATCTCATCAGATCTGAATCAGATTTTTCATTCACTGTTTTCTTATTTCAGCTCATCTCAGTTAAATGATTAAAAAACGTCACAACCATTTTATTTTCCAGATTCCGCGCCATGTGATTGTTTTTATCTTAAAGGCTTCTTAAAGTCAGAAACAAACAAAAAACATGCTAAAACGGATTCGAATCTGATTGTGATTCTATTCCTTTATGATAAATTTTTTAATTTTTTTTTATTCATTATTTTGATTTATCTTTGAACAGCTCATCTCACTGAACTGAATTACCAGAAGGTCATAACTTTAGAGCCTCCACCTTATTTTTCAGATTTGGCTTTATGTGACTTTCTTCCTTCATAAAAAAATCTTGTTCATTTCAGTCATAGTTTCTCATTTCAGTTCATCTTACTTAGATAAATAATTAGAAAGGTCTCAATACTTTAATTTTCGAGAGTTAGCTCTAAATGACTTTTTCCTTTTCAAAAGATAAGACCTTTTATTTCACTCTTAGTTTTTCATTTCCGTTCATCTCACTTGGATAAATGGTGAGAAAGGTCACCATCCTTCGTTTTCTTCATTTTGATTTAACTATTTTATGATGATTTTGTCATTCGTTATTCTAAAACATCTTTGGACATTTCACTTAGCTAAATTACTACAAGTACATGACTCTAGAGCTTTCAAATAAGGCTCCAGATGTGACTTTTTGCCTTCCCCAGAACTAAAACCGTTCATTCCACTCATAGTTTTTTATTTCAGTACATCTCACTCAGTCAAATGATTAGAAAAGTCACAACCCTTTCATTTTCCAGATTCAGCTCCATGTGATATTTTCGTTTTTAAAGTCAAAAAACATGTTAAAACAGATCCCAATCTAATTTTAATTTTTTCATTATTTGACGTATTTTGTCCACCTTTTGTATTTTTTTGCTCTGAAACAGTTTTGGATATTTCATTTTACTGACGTGAACTACAAGAGTTATAACTTTAGAGCTTCCATGCTTTTATCCAGATTTGGCTCATGTAACTTTTTTCCTTCTTAAAAGATATAAACATTCACTTATAATTTCTTATTCAGTTCATCTCACTCTGTTGAATGATAAGAAAGATCACAACTATCTTATGTTTTAGATTTGGTTCCATGACAGCTCCAAATATGAGTATGATTTTATTACTTTATGATAAATTTTTTTATCTTTTTCTTATTCATTATTTTGAAACATCTTTGGACATGTCGTTTTATTCAGCTGAATTACTAGAAATTCTAAATTTTTGAGCTCTTTCTTTATTTTTTAGATTTAGATCTATGTGACTTTTTTCTTTTCCAAAAGATAACTATTCATTTCACTCATAGTTTTTCATTTTAAATCATCTTATTTATTTAAATAATTAGAACAGTTACAACCATCTGTTTTACCAGATTTGACACCATGTGATTTTTTAGTCAAAAAATCCATATCTGATTTTGACTTTATTACTCTATAGTTTATGGAGCAAGAAGTCACGTTCATTCATATTTTCATTTCAAGGTTTTCATCATTTCCAAGGTTTATCTATAAAAACTCTTTCTTTAGGAAATTCATGCATTAGAAATAAAATACAATACATAAAAAAATGTAATGCAATTATTGCTTTCTTGTAGGAGGCTAAAAGTACTTTATAAACAATTAATATGTTATTCTTTCTTATATGAATTTTTAAAAATAAAACATACATACAGGAATTACTTAATAAATCACTACGAAGACTATTTATTATCCCATCTATGATTTTATTGAGTTCAACGCTCCTTTAAGCCAAACTAAAAACTTATTGAGGTCCCCTGCGGGAGATTAATGGAGTATCAGCTGCTCAGCTTTCTATATACAAAATGGAAATCCACTGTATATGGTAAATTCTTCATATTTATTATCTTTATAAATCTCTTTATAAAACATCGTACCAATGTTTCTTATCACACGCAATACCGGTTCGAAATTAAAGAAAAACCACGGTGTGAACGACCCCTGAAAATGTTTGATAAAACCGTTTAACCGTATCTTATTTGACATCGGTTTTATTATCAAGCGTTTTTTGTCCACTACTACAGCTGGATGGAAGGAAATTTGCAAAAAGGAATTTCGGGTTCACGAAGAGGACGTTGGCCCCAGGAGCGGTTTGCGTGAATTTCAGCCGAATCTTGATTACGAATGTTAAAGGGTTCGTAATTTTCTTTCTGTTTAAGTTAAGTTAAATTGTTCCTTTGGTATTGACGTAATTGTAATTTAATGGTTTAAGTTTTTTTTAGCTTAACCCAGTGAATAACACAGTATTTTTTTTATATATTAAAATGAATAGAACGTTAACATGCTAAAACATAAAGGAACATCCACAAATTACAAAGTTTTTAGGTATACTAAACTAAAAAGGTTTCAAATTAGTGTTGTTAATTAAAATTAAGGTTCTAAATTCTCTTCTTAAACATAGAAAGAGAGCGCCAAAATAAATACATACACTAAGAAATGTGAAATTTCATAAGGAAATCATATGACTTAACGGCAAATTTCTTTCTGCACTGGCTTTATACAAACAGACCTAAAACAAATAAGTACTTTGAAATTTTTTTGGTTTTTTTACAAGCAGAAGAGGTCTTTATGAATTGTAATTCCTCTATCAATTCTTTATTCTCTAACGATTAAAAATTCTTGAAGTCTAATGATTTCAAAATTTTAAACAATGACAAAGGTTTTCTTTAAATAGGTTTTAGGAACTCCTAAGAAAAATCAATCGATCAATAAAATTTTAAAGAAAATTATAATTTTCATGGGTTTTGGACTTTTTAATTTTGATCTAATTGATTGAGGTTTTAAGGTCTTTAGATTATTTGATTTTTTATTAATAGAATTATATTAAGACTATATAAATTATATATAAAAAAATCCACATTTATAAAACAAGTAAAATTTTTAATTTTCTTTAATTAGTTTTTAAAAAAATTAAATTAAAAACATCTTATTTTTCGTTAATTTTGCACAATTTTTCCTTAGTCAAAATTAATAAAAGACGAATTTTCAAAATTTATTTTTTTAATTCCTTGTAAATTTTCTGTTTGTAAATTTGCGATTTTTTCCTTTGAAACAAAAAGCAGTTTGTATCATTAAAAAGTCAATAAACTATTGATCATTGATTGATTTATAAGTTTCTAATAATCAAATTTTTATAGAACAGTAATATTATGAATTAAAATTCGACTAATAATAAAAATTTTATTTTTTTCGATACATTTAAGATCTAAAAGGATTTGGACATTCTGTATTGCATAAGAAAGAAATTAGATAGTTTTGTCCTTGTCCTATTAATCAATTTTGAAAGAAAAGAAAATAGGAAAAAGCCCTATTGCAATAGCTTCATCTCTTACAATTATTTATTTTTTAGCATCTGATGATGTCAAACTATAAACATATTAGATTTTATCGACACTTGGTTATCCTGGAATATTAATAGCGGTATATTCTGAATTAATTCAACACCATTTTCAGCTTTTTTACAATGCTGTCAGGATAAGAAGAAAAAACATGAGTAAGAGAGCTTACCTTTATTTAACTGGGTATGAATAGTACATTTTCGTGCTATGCAGCAACAAAAGCAAACTTTTGAAAAAATAAAAAAATTTGTTGACAGTTATATGAATTAATAGCCTAAGAAGAATAATACTGAAAAAAAGCTGAATAAGGTGAATCGACAAATCCAAAATTTCATTTCAGGTCAGAATTTCTTTTTCAGAACTAAATTTTTTAATTTTATACATTTGTAATTTAAAAGCTTTAAGCAAAAATTTTAAGTTAATTTTATAAATTAAGAATTATAATGTAATTTTTGTATGAGAAATTCCTATTTAGGAATTTAAACAAGCAAAATTTAAAATTTAAAAAAATATATTATTATTAAGAAAAATCTTTATTATTATTAAGCAAAATTTGTGGTTTTTGTAATAATTTGCCTACATTTTTAATTTTTTTTTTACTTAAGTTAATTAATTCAATAGCATTTTAATTATAAAATATTATAATTTAGAATTATTTTTCTAGTATTTGTAATTTTCAATCAATTTAAAAAAATATTAGAAAAGATCTAATTATAAAATCTTGTTCTCCCACAGTTGCTTAAATATTTCTTAGCATCTGAGCATCTTTCATTTTTACATATTAACTTTCGTCAAAACAAAATATAACTAGAATACTATTAACATCATCTTCTAGATTGGGTCAATTAGGATTCATTTTACTCAAATGTATCAACAATATACCATGAAAATTCCGAATTTTATCTTGTCAAAGGAATATTGAAATTTAAACTTAAGGTTAATTAATAGTATATTACCGATCTTCAACTGAACTAAAAGCAATAATTTTCTTTGACAATAATTGTTACCTGTATAAAAATAGGGCTGTTCATAAAACATAATCCCATCCTAAGGCAAAAACATTAGAAAAAATTAAAAATAAAATAAACATTAATTTTGTTGACGGAGTTTACAGCTTGAACTTTAGAGGAAGAAATCGTTCATGTTAAAAGTCTGAAATACAAGTTATTCCATTCAAATTGCAAGAAGATAAACGAATATAGTCATATAAGTTTAGCTGAAGTAATAATAAGCCTTATTTATTTATTAGTGTCTTTATTAGTCATACAAACACCAGAACAGTAATTGAATGTAGGAGTGCTTACTGGATCAATATAATTAAGGTACAAGGAAACTGAATAAAAAGATTAAAAGATTGCTAGCTTATACATAAATATTTTAAAAAAAAGATCAAACTATTATACAATAAAACTAACATAAAACACGCATGATTTTCAATGTATAAAAAGGAAAAATAGGTTAGAATCGACAAATTTGTTTTGTCACTTAAATTATATTTTTAACCATGTTTAATTAGGCGACTGAATAAAAATTATACTTAAGCCTTCCAAGTTGTCCAAATGAATTTTTTGATATTTTAGCTACCAAGGAAATAACGAGGGAGTTTTTACTCACCTTTATTGCATGAATTTATATGAAAGAGCAAACAATCAATAAGACTTCAGATTAGATTAGAAAAATTGTATGTATCTTGGAACATAAATAATTGAAATCTTTAAGCAAAACCTTTAAAATATTAGATTTTTTATTAATAGAATTATACAACGAAATTTCCAATTTTCCCTAATAAGCATTTAAAAAAATATTATTTAAAAAAAATTCTAATTAAAATTTACATTTTTATTTATTTTTTTAATCTACAAACAATTTAACTAATTTTTTTACAATAATAATCAAAAGAATTTTACTCATTAAATTTTTTATTTATTTTACAAATTCTTTCTAAAATCAAATTCAGTAAAGACGAGTTTAAAAAAATTAATTTTTTGTTATTTTGAATTTTCCTTTTATTAATTTACTTTTGAACAAGAAAAATGTTGGTGTCATTAAAAATTAGTAGGCTATCAAACACTGAAAATTCATTAATTTTTAGAGAAACAAATTAGATTGTTTTGTCCTTATCATATTAATCAAATTTAAAAGAAAATAATAAAAAAAAGTGTGATTGTGATAGCTCCATCTAATTATTTTATAATGCTTATTTATTTTTAAGCATCTGAGGATGCCAATATAGAATACCGAAATTTTCATATTTACTTATTAACTTTTGTCGACATAAGATAAGATTCAATTAAGATGCGTTATAATTAAATGTATCAAAAATATACCTTGAAAATAATGGATTTTAATTCGTCAGAGGAATATTGAGACTATTTGTTCCAAATAAATAGAACTTATAGGTTCGTAAATGACAGATATTTTAACTGGGTAGAAATTTTAATATTCGCACTGCTTAAGTACGTCAACAAAAGTCAAACTTTCGATACCAATAATATGAATAACTAGATTACTAACTTAGGGATGAAAAGAAAAAAATACTTGCAACTAAGATGAATTATCAAATTTGGCATTTTTGTTTTACCACATTAAAAATATTCTTGTTCATATTTAATTAAGCGATTAAACGACTAAGTTGACTGAATGAATGAATTTTTTGCTAGCCTAAGCGTCGAGAAAAAGTAACGAAAGCATTATTACTCATTTAATTGCAAGAATTATTATGAGAAATGGAAATTTCATTTAAGTAAGCAACTTTTTCCCCGATAGATTTTATATGAATTGATTTTAATTTAATTGTTGTTTAGTCGTTGAAAATGCAAAAGAATCACCTTTTGGCCCATTCGTATTGTAAAAAAATTGTTATAAAATAGCATTTTCTGTTTGTAGTCGGAATACAGTAAAAATGTAGAATGTGTAAAGAAATTCCTCTTTAGTTATTATTATTATTATTATAAGTTCACAGCAATTTAAGAAGCTACGTACGTGTTTTAAAATGTTCAATAACGTTTACCTCTCCTTGTTTAGTAATTATACGATTTTTATGAGTTAATTACACTTAAATATTTATTTTTAATCTATTAAAAAGGCCCGGACTATAATATGCTCTTACAGCATTCCCACTACCGTCTGGTACCGAGAGTATCCAAAGAGTAGTACGAATTCTTATGTTCGAAAATTAAATGAGCCTTAAATAAGTTTAGCATCAAGTTAATTATTTTAGTTTCTTTATATTTTTGTAAATATATTTAGTTGAATTATTGACTTTCTTTTAAAAATAAAAGGGTACATATAAATATATGTTTATTTCAGGTTGCGAGAGGCAAGGATAAATAAATTATTCAAATGGCTGATTCTCACATCATTAAAAAGCAGCCAAAAACGCCAAAACTATAATATGTTTCTATAGTATTTCCACTATTATCTGGTACCGAGAATATCTAAAAAATAGTACGAGTTCTCATGTTGAAAAACTAAATCAGCATTAAGTGTATTCGTTAAGTTATTTTAATTTATTAGTATTTTTGTAAATATATTCGGTTGTTTTATTGAGTTTCTTTGATAATAATAAAATAACATATAATTATGTGGTTGATAGAGACAAGGGTAAAAAAATTATTTAAATTGCTGAAAACCAACCATATTTTGATTTACAAGGTATCTCAAGAAATTAGTTTTATGTTAATTGTCTCAAATACTGTACGTCAATTTTTACTTGTATTTAATAATATGCTCCCTGTTATGTCAAGAATATTCTACGATTATATTCTTTTCCACTCAGAACATTTCTGGGATATCCTTTAAAAATCCTATGATGTGTTATTAAAAACAATACATTCCTGGAATGTCTTATCTAACGATTTACGAAATATCTAAATAATGATCATTAAAAAGTACTTAAAAAGTACTAGTAAAATTTTATTGGATCTTCTGGAAATGCCAAAAAAGTTGAATGTTCAAAAACTGTTTATTTCTAATTGTGTCACAATATATATACTAAAGAGAGAGTTCCAACACAAATGAAATAGCGTTAAAAATAGACAAATAAAATAGTCATTCAAACCATAATATGGTTCCAATTCTATTAAAAGCTGATTCACCTTGGTTTTAAAGAATTTTTTATCTGAAATGGGCTACCACTATTGATTGGTAAATTATTAAATAAGTGAAGACACACATAATACGCACTCTTTCCTGTTAAGACAATGTATTGGTTGGTTAACATTTACTGTTCTTATGTTATATATATGGAACATTCTTAATTCAAAATATTCTTTGTGATTTAAAAAGAAAATTACGGATTCCATTTTACAAAGTGCATATACTGTTATAATGCCTTGATTACTAAAAACCCCTTTACAAGATTCGAGATATTTAGGAAACTTAGTGTTTTTTACCATGTTCACTTCGTCATTAGGAACAAGCAAGCTAGTGGGTTTCTGTATTATTAATAACTATGTTGGTATTTTCTTTATTCAAGATGAGTTTACTTTCTGTGAACCTGCTATTTACCTTTCTCAATAAAGTCTCTTCTTTTCTTACAACCTTTTTGAAGTTTTCCTCCCTACTGTTAAGACTTTTGAGAAACTTGGTAGTATGCTTATTGGTCTGTAGTTTCAAGTGAGTGTAGATCGGTTTTTTTTATAAATGGTATAATTCAATTGATCTATAAAAATGGTGCCTCGTAGTCAATGAGATTAATTCATTAAAAAAATTCTATTTTGAAATATTTTGAAATTATTTATTTGGCAGCATTAAAAATGTTTTTATTGAAATATTCGAAGAGTCCTAAAAAGGTTTTAGACTCAGAAAGGGACGGAGGACCTCAATGGTGCAAAATCTCCTTTCTTAATAAATGCATCACTTTTAGTTATAATATTAACAATTTATCCAATTTCATGCCAGAAAGTTGCTATGAATATACGAAAAAAACTAAGTTCACCATTTTAATATACAGAATAAAACATTTTTTAAAATATCCTTACCTTCAAATTTAATTGCGTTAATCCAAACTCAAGTGTCAAAAAAAAAACGGTTAGAAAAGAAAAAAGAAACCAAAACACTACGAATCGAATGCGACCGCCACCGCGTGGCCGGATTCCCGGATTTCCAGGTCCGGACGCGTCACGCTTAAAATTTCACGGTTCCGGGGCAACCTCAACTCAAGGGTGGCTTACGTAACAATTAAGGGATGAAAAAAAGACAGGGCAGCAGCAGGAGCGGCACCTGTTGTTGTTGCGCGTTGTTGATGTTACGTCCGTGACTGAGACCAGGTGAGGAACAGGCAACACTACCAAGGGTCATTGGCACCACGGTCCGTCGTCGACCATCTAACGGGTCCTCCTTGGTTAGCGGTACAAGACCAGTTAGCTCATAGCAGGACTGTGTGTATGTATGCGACGACCGGCAGGGCCGTTACGTCACATCAACGGGTACAGCAGTAAAGAGCCGTTGGAATCATCATCATCATCATCAACAATCACATCATACTTTTCTGATTCTTCTGGTTTTTCTTTTATTTTATCTTCTTCTTTTTGATGGAGGGTTGAATTTTGCTTTATATTCTCTTAAAAACTATAGAGAATATAGACTACAAGAATATTCTATAAATAGAAGAAATTAGAGCAACAAAGTTATTACAAAGAATGATCTCCACCATAAGAAAGAGGTTCATTTATATTCTTTTCTTTCTCCTTCTTTATGCTTGAAATTGCGTTTCTTTGATATCATCCCCTCACCCCCAGAGCCTCTATATCATTTTTTTTAAATCGGAATAAGGATCCTTGTAAAACCTTGAATTAAAGGTAATTTTATTCTCTACATAGCCCTCTTTTAATTTATCAATTCATTCTCAAAAAATATGAATAATATGGATACAAAAAAAAACATTTTATTAGATGTTGAAAATGATCTCCGTTAATCTCCATACAAAAATACGATTGTTGTTTAAAACTTCTACGTTATTAACTGACATTCGTTAACAATTTTATTACGTATTATAAGGTCTTCAAGAGAGTCAGGCTTTATGGCAAAGACTTTTAGATGACCCTATAAAAAAATCCAAAGAGGTAAAATCGGGAAATCGAGCAGGCCATTCTACGGTACCTCTTCAGCCAATCCATCGTCCTGGAAATACGTTGTTCAAAAAATGACGAACGAAAACAGCATAAAAAACACCACTTCATTTTCTAGTAGGTTATTATATTGTTCAAGTAACTTAGTCATTCTGGGATTGATGGCGTCCTGCAGAAGGTCCAACTTATTTTCAGCATGAAGATTTATAATAATAAAAAAAGGTCCCTCAATATAATCTCCCAGGATACTAGCTCATACACTAAGTTTTTAAGGTCGCTGCGTATGTGTTTCTCAAACTAAATAAGAAATAGTGACGCTCCAGTATCGACAGTGTGTCTATTGACTTCACCATGTAAATGAAAGGAGGATTCATGCGAGAAACAGACATTGTACAACACTAAAGTACTCACAAATTTGTACACGTCAATCAAAATGATCTTCATTCACTTCATATACTAGTTTGATTTTGTAGGCCTGATATTAGTGCAATTTTAAAATTTTGTGAACGGTACATTTAGACACTGTTTTGTACTGGCCCTATTTTTTAAAACTTCCTTATCAAATATATTACGTAAGGATGACTTACCCTTTTATCCAGATGATTACCATTAAAAGCACGTGCTGCTGCTCGAGCAGGCTTATTTTATTAATAATGAAGACCTACTAACTCAATTCCTTCCTGCAGTGTCTAAACCATTGTTATCAATACCACCAGGACTAGATTAACACGTTGACTGCCGTAATCAGACCCTCCGGCAAACTTTTTTTTTCTTTTATTCTAGAAGACTCATTAATATTTTATTTTACAAAAAAAAATGTAATTAGAAACTTTTTGGTAATTTTTTTATGAGACTCTTCGAATGGTCATGCGGCCTCAACACATAAAACTTAAATCAATGGCCGTGTGTAACAAATGTTGCGTCTCACATAAATATTTACAATATTTTTATGGTTTATTTAAATTTACAAATAAATATTTACTTTATTATGCCTGAGCCTGTCATTTAGTGAATCAGAGTCATACGTAGCATCCGAATTAAGCATCCTTTTTCCTTCAAATGCACAAGTTCTATATAAAACACAAGTTCTAAATAAAACT
Organism: Anthonomus grandis grandis; assembly: GCF_022605725.1. Taxonomy (NCBI): domain Eukaryota; kingdom Metazoa; phylum Arthropoda; class Insecta; order Coleoptera; family Curculionidae; genus Anthonomus; species Anthonomus grandis. The sequence continues at coordinate 8,457,489 of NC_065557.1, read as the reverse complement.
TTATAAGCTGTGCATCGAAAAGGGATATACTTACAGTATGTTGATTTATTGTGGGCAAGATCGGGTACAGGGCCAATCTTCATCACAAAAAGTAGTACTCATTCTTGCAAATGACTTACTTGACAAAGGACGTATTATTTTTACAGATAACTATTATACAAGTGTGGTTTTGGCATATGCTCTACTTGCCAGGAAGACTCACTTAGTTGGTTAGCTCACTCTTCGATCAAATTAAACAATTAATCCTAAGCAAATTGTTAACAAAAATCTCAGGAAGGCTCAAATCACAAAAATCAAGCAGGAGATCGTAAACAGTCTCTTAGGTATATGATATTGAGCAATCCAGGCAAAATGTTGCTTTGGAAGAGCGTCAACCTTAGAACATTGAAAGCCTTTTAACTTTCTAAGGCGTCAACATTCCTTGGAAGATGTTGGTAACAGACGTCGATGTGTCATTTGTTATCAAAAGCTTTAAAGAGAATCTGGATGCTTTTGTCAGGTAGATAACTGTACCAAATAATTTATAATGTTTGAATTTGGATGTTTTTGTTAAATTTTTAGCTTTTTTGCTTTTATGCTGTATTTTAATGAAAATTTTTTTATTTTCTATACATTTTTATAAATGACTTATTTTTGAAACCATGAAGATCCACTTTCAAATCTCAAATTCAAAAACCAAAACTAGTGTCAGACAGTTACGGCCGCGCTCTTTCAGTTCCATATTACTTATATAAGTCTGAGACGCCGATCAAGGCTCACACGGCTATAGTACACAATTACTTCTGAGACACCACAGATATGTCACACGTAAAATTACTTTTCAGTCAAGGTATCACTCGACTCCTGTTCCTATTAAAAAAAAATGGACTTAAGGGCTCTGGAGAGTGACGTCAGAAAAATGCATTTTCTGTCAATAAATCTGCCACTCAACATTAAATTTGACGTATTCGGTCGTTTTTGATTAAACAATGTATTTTTCAAGATTTTCAGGGTGGACTATTTTTCTCTCGGACACCCTGTATATAGAAGGCATCGAAGCAACAAAGTTATTATACAGAATGACCTCTACCACAAGAAAGAAGTCATTTAATAGTTATCATCAAAATCACATTGTGCTTTGTGATTTTATTTGTTTCTTTTTATTTTATTTTTTCTCTTTCTTCTTCATGTTTTTTTTTCTTCCTTCTTTATTTTGTCGTGGCTTATGATCTCTTTTGTCTTTAAAGTTGAAGAAGTAGTTTTTAATTCATGCAGTGGACTTAATAGATCAATGGGTAATTAAACATACTTCGGTCACCCTCCACTAAATTTATTTAAAATATTAATCCTACATGTTTCGGACATATACTATGTCCATCATCAGGAATAAAAAAAGAGGATGACCGAAGTATCTTTATTTACCCATTGATCTTTTGTTTTTCTTTTTCTCGATCTTCTCGTTAGTAGAGAGTTGCATTTTGCTTATCCCCTGAAAAAAACTTTTCTGTAATCTGGCCTAGGGTTGCCCTTTGCATTAGAACCATTGTTGATCTATTGTACTTCCCCTGTGCCAATATATCCAATATATTCGTGAACAGGCACAGAGCTTTCATTAGATGTGAGCATATCCTCTTCACTTAGCGTATATATAATTATGTAGAATCCAGTATCTCCTATGGCCAAGTGGTCCACAATTTGCAATCAAGTGTTCAATCGACTTCTCTTTCCATCTCGACAGATACTGACTTGATGGCTATGTTAACGAAGTATCTGGCAAACTTTTCCCAAAATTAAACCCCTTTGGCTGCGTAATGATTGTACATCGGCTATGAGGCTTTCCAGATTTTTTACCTAGACGTCAATCGTTGCCTCTTTTCTTTGTAAAATTAAACTAACATAATTGATTGCTGTGAGAATCTTGAACCCTATCACATTTGTAAGGAACATTATTTTGAACATCATGGTTTTTGTTTCATGAGAATAGTCTTAGGAGTTTCTTGGATATTGGAATTTGAAGTAGGTGGTCACAGTAAAGGTCAGATTTTGCTCTTGGACCCTATTGTATAAAAAGACCAATATTTCTAAAATGTTTGCTTGGACAACTTTAAACCTTACATAAAATTATTTGTGAGCAACCCTAATAAATATTATGAATTTTGTTTCATGAAAATATTTAAATTTGAATTCGAGATTAAGAACTTTGAAATGAGGGCTCACTTAAAGACTCTCATTTTGGACCCTTTTAAATAAAAAGTTCAATATATCTCAAATTTCCTTTCAGATTATTTTGAACCTTAAACAAGGTTCATGAGGAACATTCTTTCTCTTCTAAATATCACGCTTTTTGTTTCATGAGAATATTCACGTTAAATTTCGAGACACATTCGAATTTACTTATATATTTAATAATGCTATCGACAGCGCGCTTAGTTTCTGCGGTAAGATTAACAACTGTCACTTTTGTAAGAGCTTTCTTCAGTCCCGGTAGATTTTTAGTAAAAGCTCTGACAGCACTAATCTGAAGAGACCATCTAGTCTCTAATAAGCAGTGATGCGCTCTCCCAGCGTCGAATCACAGGAAATTTTTTAAGTAAACCAACCCATTGCTGTTATTCCAATATCACGTCATCCTGGACCATGATGTCAGTTCTGCTCATAAAGGAAACTTTTATTGAACCTTAAACATAGGGTGAGTCTATATATCTCAGTCTTTCTGCTCAGTTTTTCCGCACTATACGAGAGCCCCATATGGTATGGTGGACCTCACCATCTGGATATCTATCCAATAGGTCATTTTGTACCTCAGACAACGAAAGACCAAGTAGTTGTCTTGCCATCCAAAGGTTCCTTGTGACCTTGCCCAGTACTGATTCAAGGTGCGATTCCCATGTGAGTTTTGTATTGAAGGTGATACCCAGATATTTCACCCTTCCCTCTCCCTAAGAACGAGCTCACGACGCCACTTATCCAAAGACTGGAAATATTTATCACCTTTTTCCTGGTAAATGGTGTGCCATAGGCGTCTTCGTCGGGTTTAAAGAGTCCCTCTCCAAACTTCATCATTCGCATATCGTATTCAGAGCATCTTGCATCCGTCCCTGCCTGGTTCCCCCTGATTAGTTCAGAGATCTGCATAACCAATGCTCTTTTCGGTTAAGAAGGCTGACCAGGTCATCCACCAATACAGACTATAGAAGGAGAGATAGTACCCCGCCCTGTAGGCATCCCTTAACTGCACTTACACTGGAATCCTTAGATCCAATTGCACTGAGATCCTTTTTTTCCACTACATCCAATTTAGGCTCTAATCGACCTTTGGTTTAGCATACAGCAGACCCACCTTACTATCGCCGGAACAACTCCTCTATTAGAAAGTGCTGTTCTTATTTCGAGGAAGTCCACATTATCGATGGCGTCCTCAATATCCATAAATGCACCCAGGGCTATTTCCTTGGATTTTGTGTAATTCCGAAATAGTTAAGTTGCCCTTCTGATTGCGAATTAAAGTCAATGCAATGGACTCATGGAGAGTACCTCTATATGTGCTGGTCCGATAATTTCTCAATTGCCTTCAACATAATAGAGGATAGACTGATTGGCTTGTAGGACTCAACTATAGGTATAAATATGAACTCTACCGCCCTCCAAATTCTCGAAACATATCCCAATGTTAGACTTGATCAGATGTCCATCTTCTCGTAAAGGATACGATAACCTCTTGACAACAATGCCGGAAGGATGCCACCTGCCCCCGGTGACCTAAAAGGTTTATACCAATCTAAAAGAATTCACAGACTACACTTTTTCAATGGTCACCACCTTGTTGACGTCTTGTTTCGTCACCTTAGATGAACATATGCCACTTAAATGTCAGTTCCAAGAAGAAGCTCTAATATTCTATTAAAAGTATCATTCGCCTCTCTCAGTGTGCCTATTCCTATCCATTCATGCCCCTTTTTAAAAGGTCATTGTGCAGCCTAGCTGTGGCTGGGATGTCCTTAAGATCCTCTCAGAAAAGCTTCCCTGATTTCCCTTTGGAGTTTCTTAACTTCTTCTTATTAATGGTTAGGGCTTCTCTGTATCCTTTCCAATTTCCAGTTCTTTTGAATCTGCTAAATATCAATCTTACCTTGCTGAACAGTTTCTTAACATTTCTGTTCTACCGCTTCATGGAGGATTTTATCTTGACAGAACAATTGTCTTGAAATGAGGTTATGATCATATAAATCGTATAAAAAATGTGTTTTTGGCGATTCTAGACTTCAGATATTGCCCTGTGATTTCTGTAGAATGATTGAGTTTCCACTGATTCCCTCGCTTCCTCACTTCAAAAATGGTGTGTTTATGATCCGAGATGTAGTCCTGTTCCTGTTATGAGAGAGTCAGATCAAGAACCTCTTCCCTACTGGCATTGCAAAACATTGGATTATTTCCCCTATTTGCAATCCTAGTGTTAGTAAGTTTTAGATATTCTAGGAGTGACTCACCTCTTTTATTTGAGTCCTTGCTTCCCCATACTCTATTTTGGCCATTAGCATCATAACCAATGTTCAGGATCTTTTTATGGAACTTCTAAAAAGTTCCATCAGTTCCTTGACGTTTAGAAATGATGCTTTATCTGTGTCATCCAAAAATTATGTTGAGGCAACAATGACCTCTTTCCTGCTTGCGGTTAAATTTAACTCGACTAGCAGTGTCTACACTATCTCTCACAAAGTCTCACAATCTATATATTCTGCTAGTTTCGGCCGATGTAGCCTTAGGATAATGAAGATTTGGCTGGACACACTTAACTCGGTTGGCTTTAATTTGAAAGGACTGTAACAAAAGAACCAATGTAACAGATCTCAGATCTTGTTGCTTATCTCCAGCGCAGGCGAGTTTGGGAAGTATTCAGAGATTGATTTGAGATGATGATGGGATCTATGAGCTTGCATGAATCTTGGAGTCCTCTATGGCATTCCGCGAAATTCCCTCTCATAATATTTACCTTCACCCATTCAGGTGACTTGCTATTTTTATAATGCAAGACTAGGTATTCTGAGAGGTATCCTCTTTGAGTAGGTATGCCAGCTATGGTTTTTTACCTGCTCCACTGAGTTTCTTTGGAATCTCTTCATTATTTGTTTTACTGGTTGTCTGTTACTGTTTAACTCCTGCCTCAGTTTCAGTTAAGGAATTTCCTGCCTCTTTATTTTTTTTAAAGTTTGTGCCTTTTCATTTTTTTTAGTCTTTTTCTTGTTTTTATTTTTCGTTTGTTTGTTTTCAATTTTTGTTCTCATGATTGAATGAGAAAAGACGGTCAAATTTGACAAAACCCCGATAGCGCAATCAGGCATTGCACCTCTATAAAATGTTGATAAAACCATCTAAAGAACATTAAGTTTTTGTACGTACATATTATTTTTATACAGGGTAGCGAACTGTATCAATGACACAGAACACAAAAATAAATGGGGGATGCATGTAAATCAATTGAGAAACTCTCAAACTGAGATATTCTCATGACAGATCTGTTTTTTGCTTGCTAATAGAAGCTGCTCCATCCATTCAAATATTAAAAGACAATGCTTGTAATTAGAGAAACTATGACAGAAAAACACACTTTGCAGAAAATCTAGACCGTAATTTAGAAATGATAATAGAGATGATCTGTGATCCTGATCGTTCAAGAAATATATCGAAAAAGTTCCTGGAATCTTATATTGCCTTATTAGTGTCTATGAATAACTTCTCAATTAAACTTTAGCAGAGCAAAGACAACTAAAATGAAGAATGTGCCGCTAATGGAACACTCCGATAACTGCACTAATCTGCCAAGTTTACGCAGTCAACGCCGAATTTATCGAGCATAACATTGAATTAGCGAAGCATTCAACATTTCAATGGCATTCTGTTCAATGTATATATAGAAACCCGCATATTTCCGCGGCCTTTTTGCACGATTCCGACGATGTCGATGGTGCTTTTTTCATCGTGCCGAAGAACCGTTGCCGAAGAGAATTCACGGGACTCGGTCGCGTCTCAGAAACGATTTAAGATGAATCCCATGTTGCATTTCATCGGAATCGACCGATGATGAACTACTTCGAAGATATACAGAGTGTTAACGTACAATTTTATGGCGATGCAAGAGATGATTGAAGAATGGAATGCAGTAGAATAACAGACATTAACTCGATTTTTAATGTATACACCCATCTCAGTCCTTTTGAAATACCAGATGACCTACCAGAGTCCAAGCCTAGTATGTAGCACAGTTTGAAAGAACTGCTACTGCTGATATACTCGTGAAACCAAAAAGGGTAGACAACTCTTCATCTTATCCTTGGGTGTCGATTATCTTTACACCAAGTGGTACCGAGCAGAGAAGGAGAAATTTATCTGCTACAGTCGTTATCTGCTGGTGAGGGTGCCTTCTGCAGAACCCTTCACTTCTTCAGATCAGTCACTTATTTGATAGAGACAATCTGAGGATTCGAGAGCTTTTGACCTTCTGTGCTATCAATGAAGAATGAAATGCTTCAGTTTGATGGAAAAGGAGAGCTTATTCTTGAAAATGGAAATATTTTAAAAATAAAACTACGCACTCTTAGAACTAAAAATATAATAACTTTATTAAGATATACATATACTGTTAACGAAAAAAGAATTCCTATATAATTATTATTGGAACAAAACCTAATAGGCTCTTATTTTTGGAGGAATAGAAGGGCATTCCTTTTCATCCAAAGTACAGTCGTTTACTGCCCTGTACGTTAAACAGACCTAAAACCACCACTTATTAACCTCGTCCAGCTCATTAAGAAAAACCTAACTTACCTCTCCAGTATCAACATCCATCCAACTCAAAGTGTGTTTCCTCCAGTGCTCCTCAAATGGCTTTTTCATTTGCCCCCTGATCGGTCTCGCGTAATCGTACTCGTCAATTCGCTTCTTAAAGTCGTCTCGGGCATGCGCGCCTCTGGACTCCTTCCTCGCCTCCATCGCGATAATCGTCTGAACGGCATTTATAAAAATATTCTTCAGCTCGATATACTCGACCAAGTTCGTATTCCAAATAAGACCGTTATCCTGTATTTGGACGTTGTCGATCTGCTTATAAAGATCGGTGACTTTGCACACTCCCTTCTCCAAGGTTTCCTGGGTCCTAAAGACTCCCGCGTATTGTTGCATTGCTTTCTGGAGTAACAACCTCAGCTGTCCCACAGAGTACTTGCCTTTACTGTAACGCATTTTATCAAAATTTTGTAACGTTTCCATCCCCAAAGAATTATCGGTTTGTACTCTTGCCCCAGGGCATTCTTCTTCAGTAATACAATCCGCTATAGATTTTCCAAATACAACTATTTCCAAAAGGGAATTGGCTCCTAACCTAAAATAATTTACATTAAAAAGAAGTGAATTAACGTCAAAGGAGCCGCACCGGTTAGCCCCATGTACGCCACAAGAACAGCATTCTCCACCAGCATACAATCCCTTGATAATACAGTCCTGACCTGGCCCCACTTGGGTTATGACTTGTCCTTTGTAATTACAAGGAATGCCTCCCATGGTATAATGGACCGTTGGAAGGACTGGAATTGGTTCCTTTAGGATGTCCACACCCGCGAACGTGTATGCGGATTGTCTTATTCCAGGCAATTGTTTTAGGATGGTTTCTTTAGGTAGATGGTGTAGTTGCAGATTAATATATTCTTTGGTTGGACCACAGCCTAAAGAGTTTTTAAAGCAAGCTGTAGATCATTAGTTGGAGTGTCAATGTCAGCGCGATTAATATTAGTATCAGTGGAGTGAGTACTATTTGAGTCAATATCAATCAGTCAAGCATTTCAGGAACCGATATGATCGGGTATATCATCACAATATGAAGATTTTTTTCAATCGTTTGAAAAACTACTCAATAACTACAAAATGGCTAAATTTACAAGAATCAGTGAATTTAAATGACGGTTCTATCAACTCTCATATGACAGTAAATTTAATAAAATAATTACATGCGCTTTCACTATATTTAGATTATTGTTAAGCCTGTAATATATACAACATTTATTTAGTCCTTTTTATGAAATCAATAGATTGAAGAAAATCTTTAACAGATTTCATTAATTTCTTCGGAAATATGCAGAATATTGGAAACTGTTAAAAAAGATTTTAATAACCATAAAATTAGGCACGTTCTCAATAGTCATCCTCGAATTTGAGACACCCCGTATTTATCAAAAAAAAAACTTCTAAATCGTTTCAATAGAAACTACAATACTGACCTCTTCCTTCCATAATCTCAATTGTCTCAGCCCTGGAAACGACATCTCTTGAAGCCAAATCCTTGGCCTTTGGCGCGTGTTTTTCCATAAAGCGTTCCCCCTTGGAATTGACCAAATAGCCACCCTCACCTCTGGCACCCTCCGTAATCAAAACGCCTACACCATAAACTCCCGTGGGATGAAACTGGATAAATTCCAAATCTTGAAGAGGTAGCCCCGCTCTGGTGACCATAGCAGTACCGTCACCAGTGTTAGTATGCGCAGCCGTACAAGAGAAATAAGCCCGCTCATAACCTCCTGTTGTGAGTATCGTGCTTTTCGCCCAAAATTTGTGCATACAACCGTCATCTAAGCTCCTAAAGAAAAATTTCCAATATTGATTCAACAATTTATAAGTGAGGTCTTACCATGCAAGGACTCCTCTGCACTCATCGTCTGCCATAAGCAAGTCCAAGACGTAGTACTCGACGAAGAATTCCACTTTATGCTTGCAGGCTTGTCCGTAGAGGGTGTGCAGGATGTAGTGGCCGGTGGCGTCTGCGGCTGCGCAAGTTCTATGGGCCTGACCACCCTCTCCGAACCTTAGAGTTTGCCCACCGAAGGCCCTTTGATATATCCGACCATCTTTTAGTCTTGAGAAGGGCATTCCCCAGTTTTCTAGTTCTTGAACGCGGAAGGGAGCTTCTCTGGTCATATAGTGGATCGCGTCTTGGTCGCCTAGCCAGTCTGAGCCTGGAAAAATCCAAGAAGTCATTGTTTAGTGACCCTTTTGTTATTTTGAGGTGTAGAAAGAAAAGAAGGCATTGCAAGAGGGACATTGAGGCTGGCAAAAGATGTTAAACGATTTAAGGATTTATGAGAAATATTGGTTAGAATCTTAACTTCATCTCAAGCTATAGCATACATATTCTCGAATACTGTAAGTCTTGGCACTAGGACCGTAGGGTCATTTACCCAATGTGATAGTTGATACATCAAGAATTGCAGCGGAGTGGCTCCATTGTTGCCATTTAATGGACAATCAGCTGAGCTTTTAAAGACCTTTTTCATATACTACGGTTGTCTAAAGTTTCATGCAAAAATAAGGTGTCTGAGTTCACTACCTGTCATCCAATGATTTAAATCGATTTTCGAATTTTTCATACAATATATATTTTTCTTAATCCACTGAATAATTTTTTAATGTCTTGTATTTTGTAACAGCTAAAAAATTTTGTCTTTAAAATTTTATTTTATATTGCTTAGGAAGAATATATACTTTAAGACTAATCAACAAATTCTTCAGAATAAAATATTCCTAACTAAAAAGTTAATGACAAAAAAGCCACTTGGCAACGCAGAAAACCTCGTATGTTTACAACGCAAGTATCCAATGTTGCCATTTCGTGTCTTTTTTCTAGACAGTTTGCATGTGTGTGAAGCTAGTGTCCGATCAATATACAGCAACTAAAATCGAAAACGCAGCATATATCGTTTGCCAGCAACCTATTTATAGTCCGCGCCCGCTGTTATTTATTCGATATAATGCCCATATCTCCTATAATATAATTCCCAAGAAATTTTAATAATTTTTTGTAGCTATGAACAATGAATAACTACATCGATTTATGGTGGTAACAAACTGGTTATAATTTGGCAAATGTTTCAATTATTCGAACGAGTAAACGCCGCAAAAATAATGTGTGTGAAGCTAGTGTCCTGTCAATATCTAGGTCCTGAGAACGCAGTATATATCGGTTGATGTATTTATAGTCCGCGTCTGCTGATTTTTAATAGATATAATGCATGTATCTGCTGGAATTCCCAAGGAGTTTTAGTAAACTTTTGTCCAGATATCTGATATCAGATAATGAATAACTAAAACGGTTTTTTTTTTGAAGATTAATTAAAAAGACGAATGTTATATAAATGAAAAAGACTTTCAAAACTCCCGATTTTGGGAGTATTGAACAAAATGACTGTTGCGAATACAGAACAATGTCTTTAATAATTCACGCACTCAATGTATTTTTGAAAGTAATACATGATCGCATTAATAAAAAAAAGAAGAAGAAATATATGTATAACAGCCAATTTGGGTTCAGAAACAGTCTAGTTACCATAGCTGGTGTTGTTTGCACTAATTGTGTTAGACAGAGGGGTCTTGTTATATGTATGCATGTCTCTTACGCTGTCTTAAAAGCCTTCGATAAGGTGGGACACAAAAGACTAATCAAATTTCTTAGAAAAAAAATTAAGATTTTCAGGTGACACAGTGATTATGGCAAGACCCGCTGAAGACCTTCAAAGACTATTAAAAAAATATAATAAAAGGAGTATGGATTAAAAATAAATATAAAAAAAGACTAAAAGTATGGTAATAACAAGAAGCCAAACATACATTTACTAGATTGACAACTAGAAAGAGTTCGAAAGTACAAACCCCTGGTCATCTGGATTACAGACAATAATAATCAAAATACAGAAATGAGAACTAGAATAGAAACAACAAGAAATCGTTTGTAAAACGGAAAACAATCCTCTGTTTCAGATACTTCACAACAGAACTAAGAGTGAGAACATTAACGTTCTATGTGTTTTCAATACTCTATTAAGAACTGGATAAATGGACACTTAATCAAAAACACATAAACAAACTGCAGATGACTAAAATGTGATGCTATTAAAGGAAGCTCAGGATATAATGGACAGAAAAAAAAAGAAACATGAAAATACTTCGAGAAATGCTTAAAGAATATAAAGTAATTAACACTATAAAAGCAGAAAGGTAACAATATCTGGGACATATTGTAATAAGAGAATAGCGGTGTGAGGTGCTTAGACCAAACTGTGCAAGGAAAGATAAAGGGAAAAGAAGCATTGGTAGAAGGAGAAATTTCATGATTGATTAATTTAAGGGATTGATTTAACTGTGCTCAATAGAACATCATAGTGGCGGCAAATAAAGTAAGACTAGAAATGATTATCGGGAGATGACACCCAAAGAAAAAGTTGACATGGAAATAAAGTGACATTCACATGCGGTATAATTACCATGACCTACCTTTCCCAACATGATGCAATATTGGCAACAAGGCAAGTAGAAGGAAGTAAAAAAGGCTTTATTAAAATTAAAAAAGCTACTGAAAAAGGTTAATTGTTTACCTTTGACTGTGTCATAATGATGCCAAACCCAGTAGTCGTCCTCGTAGTTACTAAGGGCGGCATTCATACCGCCCTGGGCGGCCACCGTATGTGATCTAGTAGGGAAGAGTTTCGTGAGGCAAGCAGTTCTGAAACCGTTCATGACCAGGCCAAAGGAGGCACGGAGGCCGGTGCCTCCAGCCCCTACGATTACGCAGTCGTACTCGTGGTTTATTATGGGGTATTTTTGGGAAATCTAGAATAACATAATCAAAGTTATAAAGCAAATAAAAACATGTATTTGACATGAATTGGACAGTTTTATTTTATTATTAATCGAGGTCTGAAAGTTCAAAATGTTTATGTCAAAAACATGTAGAAGATACGTAAATATATTGTCAAAGCCTCAATTTCGAATTCGAAGCTTAAATTATATTAATTTTCTGTTTCTGTTTTATCACCATCATCATTAAGTGCTATATTAGGTTCCCCTCACAATGGGTATTACTTGGGCAAGTTTTTCTCGATTTCGAACCAATCGGAACAGTTCCTATGCACTGCGTGTACTGATCCATTTATGAATGTTTCTCAGCCAGGCATCTCGCTTTCTTCCTACTTTTCTAGGTCCTTCGACTTTTCCCATCATAATCAGTTCTAGGATTCTGTATCGTTCTCCTCTGAATACATTGCGAAGGTATCAGATTTTCCAGCACTTAACCGTATTTAGTAGCATACGTGTTTCTTCAGCCCTGTTTAGTACCATTTGGTTCGTCTGCATAGCTGTCCAGGGTATTCTCAATATACGCCGCTGTAATCATATCTTGAACGCATCTTAACCGATTAACTCTAGCAGCTTTAATTATCCAGATTGCTACCCTATAAAACAACAGATGTATGATTTTATCATTCTCTGCAATAATTTTAGGTTCAAATTTTGGAATATTGTTTACGTGTATCTAAACTGTACACCTTACTTCTCTATCTGCATTTAGATGTTCGGTGTTATAACATCCAAGGTACTTCAAATGAGTTACTCTGTTTATATTTTTCGTATCAATCTTAAGTGCAGCATTAGGATGTGGTTGTCGACTGAAGACTATGCATTTGGTCTTGTTGATATTTATGTTGAGCCCCATTTGTTGTCCTTCTGCGTTTACACAGTTTAGTTATTGCTAGTCTTTGAATTTGTTACTTAGGATGACAGTGTCGTCGGTATAACGTATCGTTCATATATATTCTTCATTCATGTATACTCCCATTTTTTATTCTTGAGTAGCCGGTTTAAAGATTTCGTGTGAATATATGTCCAAACGTACTGGTGATAGTAAGCAGCTCTGTCTGACTCCTCGTCGAATTTAGCTTTCTTCTTTAAGCTTTCCGTTTAGTCCTAGAAAGCAGCAGTTCTGTCTTAAGTATAAATTTTCGATAATTCAAACATCTCTGCTATTCACTTATATCTTCGTTAGGATGTTTATAAGATTTATATGTTGTACTCTGTAGGAGACGTTCGCGTAATCAACGAAACACACTAAAACGTCTTTGTCTCTTACTGTTTAAAAAATCTAAAATGTCTCAAAAGCACTTAAAAGATGCTTAATTTTAATTTTGTTCATAAATTCAAAATAGGCATCCTAAAATTGAAAGTCTCTACAAAATGTTCACTTTTAATTTTTTCATGCTAAAAAAATTAAAAAATGTTATATCCAACATCCTTTTTAGTTTTCAGAATCTAAATTTGTTACCTTAAGGTCCTTGATAAATTTTAGTTTATTTATTTATATTTTGATAAATTGCAATTTTGCAGTTTAAAAAAAACACATTTCTTATCTTAAAAGCCTCTAAAAATTGCGTAATTTTAATTTTTCTCGGTTCTAAAAAGCGTTTAAGAAACATTTCAATTTGATGTATTCAGTTTTCAGAAGCCGAAGTTTGTATCTTAAAAGCAACTGAAAGAAACTCAATTTTGCTTACCAAGCGCATATAAGTGTTTTTATCAGTTACTTAAAAGGCTTAAAATATACTTAAAAGTGACTCTTCCAGTTTCAGAAACCCATATTTTTTCACTTAATTTTCCATCAAATTTAATGCAATAAACTACTTACGTCTCCTCCACCTTTAATGCACCTGACACTCTTTCGCTGTAAACCATAATTCCTTCGAAAGATTCTAGAAACTGTCGAAGTAGTCTTATAAAAAACATTCGTAAATTTATTCATTTTTTCAGATTTGGTATTTTGTATGAATGATTTATGACGTTTGTGTGACTTTTTGTCAAAAGGTTACGATCTTAAGGTAAAGTGTTATTAAGAAAGCAACAAATGATGGTACAGGTAAATTAAATGTTTTAGCGAAATAGTTTTTGTAGAAGATTTAGATAATTGAAAAAGTAAATGAAAATTAGCTTCAATCAGGCTGTAAGCTGAATTATTAAGGCATGATCGATTTTGTAAATTTTTATTTAATTATGTCTTGTTTCGCAGCAATAATTTGTACTTAATTTAAAAGATGTTTCGTTGTGTTTTTAAATGTATTCTTTTAAATATTTTATTAATTTCTTTCATGCAGTTGGATTTCTTTTCTTTGAAACAAAAAAATATAGTGTAAACTAAAAAAACAATTTTTAACGTTATCGGATGTTTCTTCTTTTTAGCTCCAATTTCATTTTCAAATAAATTTATTTTAATTGTTAAATATTTTTTTATGCTCTTACTTTGTACCAATTTCAAATAGTTGATATATTTTTAAATTTTTAATATTTCTTGATAAAATTTAATTCACAGTAGAAACAGAAAAAACAAACAAAATGAAGTGGGAACTAAGTGGAGGAGAGAAATCGATCGATTTTTTGGCTCTTACTGGGTTTTTTATAGAAACATTGTTATTTTAAATATTCTTCTAAGCATTTAAGAGAAATGGTTGAAAGACTAAGAAAAAATAAAAAATATAATCAATGATAAAAAAATATTTAAATTTTAATATAAGTATACTAGCAATTGTATCACGAAAGTGACTGCCTGGAAAGAAGAAAATTCTTCTATTAAATTAATGACTAATTGAAATCTTCTTTTTGTATCTTTATTAGAAAGTTTGATAATCGTTGTTTCGGCCTCAAATTGAAAATTACTTTTTCTACTCTAGGCACTTCTCTTTTTATTTCCAAAAGTTTTGAACATTTTTTATTTATTCCAGGCTCTTAAATTATTCTTTATTTTATGAAGTTAAACAATTTTTTTAGTAAAAGATTATTTTCTTCTTCCAGGCAGTTTGTTATATTTTAAGAAATTTTAAAATCCTTTTTTGATTCCAGGCAGCTGTGTTTTATTCCAAAAAACATAAATATTTTAATTTTTTTCAGGTTTTTGAATTATTTTTTATTAAGACAAGTAAAAAAATATATTTTTTTATTCCAGGCAGTTTAAATGAATTTTCTTATTTTAGACAGTTATTTTTATTCCAAGAAGTTGAAATTTCGTTTTTTAACTCCAGGCAGTTGTTTTTTATGCCAAAAAGTTTTTAATATTTTTTTATTATTTTAGGCTATTGAAAATTTTTTTTTTAATTCAAAGCACTTATTTTATTACAAAAACTTTTGAAATTTTTTTATTTATTTCACAGTGTTGATTTTTTTTTATTCCATGAAGTTGAAAATTTATTTTTTTTAGTCTAGGCAGTTGAAAATTATTTTCTTATTCCAGACAGTGATTTGTTGATTTGTATTCTAAAAAGTTTAAAATTCCTTTTTTATTCCAGGCAGTTGTTTTTATATTGCATTGCATGCACATTTTTTATTTAGTTTATTCAGGCTGTTGAATTATTTTTATTCCATACAGCTGAAGTTATTTTTTTTATTCCAGACAGTTAAAAATTATTTGTTTATTCCAGGAAGTTGGATTTATTCCAAGAAAAAGTCAATTCAACAATTGTCAGAAAGAAAACTTCGAGTCAGGAATAGTGAAAGTTTAAGTGTAGATTACACGTGTTTCGGTCAACTCATGGGCATCATCAGTTCAATAAATATATGTTAAAATACATATATTATTTATACACCCCATTAAAACTGCAACCAAAATAGGTTATTAAAATATAAAAAATTTAAATATAATAAATGAAACATTAAAACGGCTACATTATCTAAATTAATCTCACATAAGCAGTTAATTTTTTTTATTGCAAGGAATTCAGAAATTATTTTCTTATTCCAGTTGAAAATTATTAACTTGCATTAAAACGATTTTTATTTACAGATACAAGTGTAAAATTATAAAACACAAAGTCAATGGTCCCAGCCCATGTGGGTTAATCAAAGATCACACGTGTTTCGTCCAGAAAGAGTCATCAGCAGATCGTTGAGCCTTATTGGAATATTTTTTTCTTTAAAGCAATAATATGATTATTTTTAATAGTCAAAAAGAAAAGACATCTACTATCTTTCTAACACTTAAATAAAATTAAATTTTTTAGTTTTCGTATTAAATTAATGAGTAATTAAGAATTTCCTTTTACTTGTTGCCATTATTTCCTATTTTGTCAAAAGTTTGAGCTTTGGAAAGTTGGAAATTAAAAAGGAAAGTTTGAATTTTATCCCACGTTAGTCGATTTCAAAGGAAATTGACGTACTTCTCATAAAACAACTATGGTAAAAAAGAGAAAATTGTATATTTTAACATTTTTAATTAAATTAAGAGTATTAAAAAATAGTTATAATTTCCAAAAAAATTTTTGCTTAGCAAAAACATTTCGAGGGATAATGAAGGAGGCAAGTATTTTCAAGTAAGCAAAGGACAGTTCGTAAAAAAGCTCATTAAAGTAAAGATTTTGGTAATTAAAGAGTTTTATATTATGTTGTTTATCGCTGGATAACCCGGAGCCATGTAAAGTACTTTTAAAATTCCGTTAAAACCTTATACATAATTATACCAGTATTTAAACGATGGAAACTGCTTTTTTTTACGAGTGCCTGCTCGGCTTGCCTCTATATACTTGCGTACAATTATTATGATGTTTCTTAAGGCGGTAATTAACGGATTAACGGTGATAGTGGAGAATAATGTAGATTAATGTTAGTGTTTTCCCATTTAATTTTGGACATTAATGTAATAAATGGTTATTAACAGGGACCTCCAGCTTATAGAAAATGGAAGAATTAAATGTCATTACGGCAATTTATGTGCATTACCTATATTTTAATGAAATTTTAAAATTTAAAACTAAAGGAGAAATACGAAAAAAAAAAACATTAAATTATTAAAAGTCTCGAAATATTTTGTGTTGGTAAATTTTTGGCGTGTTTGTTTATTTTATTGGTATCGAGACATTTCCTGACATTGTTGTAGTGTCACTGTTAAAGTGAATTTCAACCAGTTATAAATAAGTTAACTTATATTGAAAAAATGCCTTATTTATCCGAATCCCACAAGATTGAAATCTTAATGATGATTGGTTATGGGGACAGAAGTCGTACTCAGCTAGAGGTTGTCCACGTATTCAGGCAGAATTATCCAGATTTGCCACCTATTAACCAAGGTACGGTTAGTAAAATCGAAAGCAGATTTCGAGAAGTTGGGCACGTGAGGGATGTTTCAAGACAAAGGTCTTCTAAAATCGATGAAAACACCCAATTAAATGTATTGTTAGCGATGGAAAAAAATCCGGTAACTGCAGCCAGAAGAGTAGCTCGCGAAAACTCTATTCATCATAAATCTGTGCTAAAAATTTTAAAAAGTGCAAACAAACGACCTTATAAAATGCAACCCGTTCAAGAGTTATTGGAAGACGATCCAAATCGCAGAGTTCAGTTCTGTGAATTAATGATGAACGCCATTGACGAAAATCGCATATCTTCGGAGTGGATCCTTTTTTCTGATGAGGCTACATTCACCCTAAATGGCCATGTTAATAAGCAGAACTGTCGCTACTGGTCTGACGAGAACCCACACTGGGTAAGGGAAACTAATACACTATATCTTCAGAAAACTAATGTTTGGGCTGGCATAATTGGCAGGCAAGTTATAGGGGCCATATTCTTTAATGATACATTAACTAGGGAAAGATATCTAGAATTTCTTGAACATGAACTAGTTACTGCCTTATATCTGAGTCAGTTCGATCCAGATTTATATGATGAAAGAATCTAGATGCAACAAGATGGTGCTCCCCCACATTATGCCCGTAATATACGCCAGTATTTAGATGACAATTTTCCAAACATATGGATTGCTAGAAGGGGTGCAATCGAGTGGCCGGCACGTTCTCCCGATCTCACCCCACTTAATTTTTTTCTGTGGGGACATTTGAAAAGTCAAATTTATATGAGCAAACCAGGCAACCTAGATGAACTCAAAGAACGTATTAGGCAAGAAATCCGACAATTATCTCCAGAAGTGTTAGAAAATGTCAGAAACCAATTTTCTTATCGTCTTCGGCTTTGCCAACAAGTAAATGGTGCTCATTTTGAGCATTTTATACATTATACGCAACTTTTAATAATTTAATGGTTTTTTTTTCGTATTTCTCCTTTAGATAATCACAAAAGTAAATAGGGCAATTTAATCAAGAAAAAGGGCTCTTTTCAATGAGAGCTTAAAAAAAGTGGCTTTCCATTTGAAAAAAAAAGTTGGGGTTAATTTGGACCTACCTGTAGGTGAAAAAATACAAAAACTATCATGAAATGTGAAAAAAAATAAACAAAAATCGACGGGTCTCAGGAATTTTGCGAGATAAAATTTGATTAGTTTTAACTGAATTTATTCCAGTTAAAGTCACCACACTGTATGTTAAAGTATATTCGGAAAGAAGGTTCACAAAAACTCTCCGCGGTCATATAGGAAATTATATATTAGAAGAAATAAACACCCTATATTAAAAATTGATTTGATGAATATTATGTTAGAAAAAGCAAATTGTATAACAAACAAAAGTTCATTTTTTATTTACTCTGGGCTATTTTTAAATTTTTTAATGGGCTTATGTTGCAATTAAATGGCTATTTTGTCTTTAATTAAGGTTTTAATTTTTTTTCGATCTTATTTGTCATTAATTTGATTTTTTTATTGCATGGTAATTTGGCAAATTTACTTTTTAACTGCGTTTCATACTTTTTTTCATAACTTACAACTCTACTTATTTATCGCTATAATTTTTTCTGCATTTCCTTCTTTTTAGTTTAATTCTTACTTTTTCCTAATTATTAAAAATTAAAAAAATAAAGGATACAAAAATTAAATTTTTCATTAATTTGTTTTAAATTAATTATTTTAAAAAATTGCCTTTTATGAATAAAAAAAAGTGAAAATTAAAAAAAAAATAATTAAGGAATAAACAGACAATTTTGAAGAAAAATATACTTATTTCTTTTATTTACTATAAATGAGCTTATATTGCGACTAATTAGCTATTTGCTTCTTAATTTCTTATTATATTTTTTAATTATTTAAGGCTTGCTTTTTTATTTTAGGTAAATAGATTTTTTATAAATTTTTCCTTCATTTTCCATTCTTACTTTCTCATAACTTACAACTTAATTTATTTCCATTTTAAGCTTTTTTTTGCCTTCCGCCCTTGTTTCTTTTTTGTTCCGTATTTACTTTTTCCAAAGTGTATTAAAAATTTAAAAAAAAAAACACTTTTTTAGATAAAGAATGTAACAGAAGAAAAATAACAGAATTTAATTTCTAAACAAAATAGTTTTTTTCGAAAGAAGTATTTCACAAAAGTTCTTCTAACAGATGAAAAAACGTAAAAAAAAATAATTAAGGAATAATCAGACAAATTCCAAGAGAAAAAATGTTTTTTCTTTTAATTTACTAAAAATGGCCTTATATTGGGATGATTTGGCTATTTGGTCTTTAATTTAACCAAATAAATTTTTTAAGATTTTTTTTTGCGTCATTTTGTTTTCTGATAACTTCGAACTTTAATTACTCATTTTCCACATCATTCTTTTTTTGTCTTCTTTTCTGCCCTTCCACTATTCTTGTTTCATATGTACTATTTCTTGAGTGCATTAAAAAATTAAAAAAAAAAATTATAATGGAAATAACAGTATTTAACTTTTTATAGAATTTTTTTCGGAAAAAGGATGAGAAGTCTTCGTTAAAATTAAAAAAAACTAAATAAGGAAGAAACAGATAACAGCAAAAGAAAAAATGTTTATTTTTTTTAATTGACTCTAAATGGACTTATATTGCGAATAATTAGCTATTTGGTGTTTAATATAAGTTTCTTAGTCTTTTGTATTTTATTTGCCATTAATTTAGTTTCCTAATGTTTTATTTAGTTTTTTATTAAAGTTTATAACAATTGTTTATTAACTTTTACATTTTCTTAGGAATTCAAGCGATTTTTGGCGAAATTCTCGATGAACAAATAAAATATTTGAAGAACATGGAAACTTCGATTTAAAAAAAAACACCAGCGTAATATAATAAATTCTTTATTTAACGATTATCATATTTTTTAAATTTTTGCCATTTTACAAGCGAATTTAATAAAATGTTGAATTTTCATTATTTATAATTTCTTTGCTTGTTTATTTTTGCACTTAATCTGCCACAAATATGTCTGCCTTTAATGTTTAAGAATGTGTGTGAAATTCATCTTGAACTTCTTTTTAATGTATTATTTTTTTTTAACTATAACTACTGATTTTTTCTTTCGTATTCTTAACCTGTATTGATTTTATTAAATTTCAAGATACCTTAAATGAATTTTTTTAACATTTAGTTTCATTTATTTTTTTATAAATATTAAAAATTTATTTAAAATAGAAAATCTGTTATCAATAATAATATAATATAATAATAATAATAATAATAATAATAATAATAATAATAATAATAATAATAAAATATATAAAAACTCAAAAGACAATCCTGCAATTCCGAAAATCGAAAAGTAGATAATATCCTACCCTCTCTAATCATTTTTGATTTAGCGCATTAAGAAAATCACACCGTTTTACAGAAACCTGTAATATATATCTCCTGCTACTTATGACCAACTGCTCCCCTCTAGTGAGCGCAGAAACAATTAGAAACAATGGCGCCAAGTTTGTCGACCTCAAGAATATGTAAAAAAAAGAACAGAAACCAGTTTAGCAATCTACCTGGCCGCCAGAAAGCGCTTATACAGGTAATAATTGGTTTCGGCATTGCCAAGTTTACTAGAAATATTAGATGTCTCGGAAATGGTTATAAGTGCTTGTGTTTTTTTTCATTAGATAAGGCGTTAGACAAAGATTGACGGATCGAGCATATAGTGTAATAAAAAATGTTGATTTAAATGCCAATAATAATTTTAGTGAAGCTAGAAAGATCTTTATTATTATGTATACTATTATTTCACAGGTTAATGGACAGTAACTTTTTCATCTATAATATGTCCAAATAACTACAAAACAAAAAAAGATAGAGGTCCTATGATAACATAAACTTCTGTGCAAAAACTCGATAGGACGTCTATATACAGTTGCGAAACGCCTTCAATAGACGATACCTAGCTTGATTCTCATTTTAAACACATCCAATTTCGTTGGTCAGGAATTGTCCAATAACCAATGGCTATTTATTTATGTTTGATCGATGACTTCCTATTTTCTTGAAGCCATGAGATTAAGAATTTCCCTAATTCGTAGTATGTTATGCATATTCATTAAAATGAAGAAACATCTTTCGACCTATAATAGATGTCTGATGTACCTAATAAAAATATGAGTCTAATGGCTTCAAAAAAAATTATCCATTAAAATCCGGCAAATTAACTATACTTTTCAAAACATCTTTTGGAAGGCCAATTCAACTTCATTCGATAATGATAATTTAACTCCATTGACTTGTCCATAATTACTCCATGGACATTTTGAACTTGATGTTTTTCACGATATTTATTTCTTTATTAACAAGCGAGCTAATAGGCTTCTGTACTCTTGATAACTTTATTCGAAATATTATTATGTTGGTCTAGAATAAGTTTATTATTTATAAACTAAGTAATTGCATCCATTCCTCTCAATTTTTACAATGTATTTTCTGTAAGTTACATAGAAATAAAACAGCTTCATAGCATTTCATCTTACAGCATACAGCTCAAGCTTTCTCATAAGTAACTTTCCATCAATACAGTCACAAACTTTTAACAGATCCAAGCAAAAGTCTAGCACCAAATTATTCGTTTTTGTATGTCTTAAAATGGCTTTTATAAGTTGAAAAACAGCTGTTTGAGTGGATTTTTTTAAAGTGTGGCCATGCTGGAATGCATTTAATAAATTGGACAGATTTAAAAAAATATAACAGTTTTTTGGACATTGCAAGGTCAACGATAGTATCAAATCAAGTAGTAGGCTTATTGGTCTGAAGTTTTCAAGTAAGTAGCTTGGCTTTTTTAATAAAGGGCTTCATGACAGCTATTTTTATTTGATCTGAAGAAATTCCATTTGCGTCACCTATTTATCACCAACTTGTACTAACTTAACTAGGTTACTTAACTTAACTAGGTTAATCTATTTTACCATAGTATTTCCCACTATCTAAGAACTACAATAAAATGTATACAAAACACTAACATGTTTTTAAATGTACGACGTTCCTTAGAATAATTTTGATCTTATCAAATGTGTTGCCACCATGGAAAACTTCTGGGCTTAACTGACAAGTGAGTACATTCCATTTATACACCTTTAGCTATAATGTTTTTTAATGCACATAACACCCAACTCATTTTCAGTTAGCACTGATGATGGCTATTACGCCGAAAGCTTTTAAAAATAAATTGCCTTGAATACATCTGGTTTGATTAATTTGTAAAAAATTATGGTTTTATCTTATTTAGAAACTTTGTGATTTCTTATCGCTTTGTGTACGTTCGACGAAAAACTAAATTTCTGAGATCAGCTAGACGAATATAATTTTTTTTAAGATCCTTAAGTATAACACTGTCATTGTATTGAGATATTGTGTGTTTTATTAATTATGACATTTGGTTTTAAGTTGCAACGATTAATCTCAAAATGACAATTTATACTTATTCAGAAATAGCTATGAATTTTCAAATGTTTATTGACGTCTTGTAGAAACCGGGGCTTAAGGTGGTATAAACATTTAATTGGTTCCCTAATTTTACTCTTTTTTTTCTGACTAAAGACAAGGTGCTCGAAAAATAGACGGAGATATTTCAATGGGTAAAAACTTGTAAAAAAATATGAGAAAAAAATTCTATAAACATGTGTTCGGAAATGCACAGTTTTTAAGATACAGGGTGATAAATTTTTTTTTAAATATTAATTTTTTATTACTAATAATAATTTTTCTAGAACTGACACTTGTCAAATCTCCATGCAGAAATGATTTTTTGTTTTCCAAGGCACCTGTGATTTTTTTTACCAAAAATTAATAAACCAATTTTGTCCAGTGGCATGCAATAAAACAGGATTTATTTTTTTTGTCGAAAACGAAGTGAGATACGAAAAAAATACAAGAGGCAATAAGGTTAATCAAACAACAAATATTAAAGTTGAAAAAAAGGCAGTGGTGTACATTTTTTTGCCAATAATATTTGCTAAGATGTCCCCCGGGATGCCACTGGATCTTATAATTTTAATCTAATTAGAGCTAAATTAGCCTCTTAATACAACACGTAATACTGCCAAATTTCAAAAGAATCGAGTAAATATTTTTTTTAATATTAATAAAAAAATTATACAGTGTAATCCGCATATAATGGACTTGAGGGGACCAAGAGATATAGTTCATTATACCCGAGTGTCCATCTTATGAGACGAAACAAATGATGTATGCACAATTTAATTAAAAACTGTATTTTATTTGATAAACAGGTACATACATACATACATATGTATGTATATGTACATACACAATCATAAGTATTTATAAAAACATTACTTCTCAAAAAAGTCGGTGATTTTACTTTGAATCGAGTGCTTTTTTATATAATTGTTTTGCAAAATAAGCTTAAGTTTATTTAATTTTGAAAACACTTCAGTGCTGTTTTCTTCCTGTAGAAAATAACGCTGTAATATTTGTACACAGCTAAGAGCCTCTTCTGTAGTTACCTCGGTTTCTTCTGCTGTTTCATCTTCAATATTCTTCAACTTCTTCTTCCTGAAGTGTTTGATTTACCAATTCTGCATCAGATAATTCTTCTCTTACAGTAACGTTCTTATCGACGTTAACGAAATCCTCAAAATCCTCTAAAACCATTAATTTGTTTAACAGCTCGGCCAGTGGAAGGTCATCTTTAGGATTGGATACCATAGTAGTAGCAGCTGTTGCTTTTACTATCCCGGCATGAAGAAAACAATTATGGATCGTTTGCGTAGAAACCTCATTCCATGGAAGACTTAACAAACTGACAGCTTCCAAAATAGTAATGCTTTTGTGAATATTGGTAGTATTTTCCATAGTCCCCATTATTTTCATCAGCATTTGTTTCCTATAAACTTGTTTCAAACTCCAAATGACACCCTGGTCCATGGGCTGTGGAACTGATGTTACATTAGGTGGTAAAAAAACTAACTTGATACAATGGAGTCTAATTTCCGGATGAGTCGGGCAATTATCTACTAGCAATAAAATTTTTATCCACAGTAACACATTTATCCACAATATGTATTAAACAACAAAACAAATTTGAAAATTCTAATCGAATTTAAAATTTCAAATTACACTTATGAACTCTTAAACTTACCTATAATGAGGAATTTTCGTTTGTCGGTTCCAGAAGCATTAGCGCAAACCACTGCTGTGATACGTTCTTTTGACATTTTTCCCCTACTACATGTTTCACCTTTTAACTTGTGAGTTTTATCCCAGTTTCGTCGGCATTAAATATGTCTTTATTTGTATAGCCATTACTTATCAGAGGCCAAACATGAGCCAAACAAAGTCATCTGTAATATTTCTATCTACTGAAGCCGACTCACCGCATATTTTTCCAAACACAATGTGATGCCTTTTTTTAAAGCGGTCAATCCATCCAGAGCTGCATGTGAACTCCTCGCCGATTAATTTTCCAAATTCTTCTGCATTGACTTGTAACATTGGACCACTTACTGGAAAATTGTTTGCCCTTTTTTGTTGAAACCACTTGAATAACATTTCGTCGACCTGTGGATGTGAAGACAAACGCATTTTTTTCTTCTTAAAGAAAATATCGTTTCACGGAATTCCTGAAAAACCTCGCTTATGATAGACACAGTGGTAGCCTAATTTTTAGTCCACTATAAGCAAGTTCCATTATAAATGAGTACATCTTGTCCGAGGATTTTACATGTGTTTAAGCCGGGACTTTGTTCATTACATGCGAGTTACCATTATAAGCGACTTCATTATAAATGGACTATACTGTATGTAAGAAAAAAAAATTATTACCCTGTATCTTGAAAACTGTGCATTTCCGGACCCAGGTTTATAGAAACTTTTTCTCATATTTTTTTACAAGGAATCACCCATTGAAATATCTCCGTCTATTTCTCGAACACCCTGTATAGGCATTTTTTGTAACATGAATTGCATTTAATATTTGAAAATATACCTGATGCTGAGAATGCTGAGATATGTTATGTGGTCAAAATCTATTTAAAATTTCGCATTTGAATGTACGCTCTCTTAATACAGGATTCGATGAATTCTCACACTATGTACATCAACATCAGTTTAAGATATTAGGAATAACTGAGACTTGGCTGACACCTTCCCATGACGAAAGATCATTTAAACTTAATGGCTACAAATTTGTTAGAAAGGATAGAGTTGGCAGGGGTGGAGGAGTAGGTGTTTACCTAAAAAGTCATTTAAAATATGAAATACTTCAATTTCAAGTTAATTCAGAATCTTGTGAATATTTAAGCATAAAAATTACCATCAAATCTGTTATTTTCACCACAATATACAAACCACCATCTGCAAACATTAATAACTTTTTAGACAGCTTTGAGGACATTTTAAGTCTTACCGTACCCTTTTGTGACTATCCAATTTTTGTCGGAGACTATAAGATTAATTTTCTAAACCAAACTACACCAAAAAATGATTTTATCAAATGGCTTCAAAATTATGATCTGGAGCAATATGTTAAAAACCCTACTCGGTTTAGTCACACTGGAGATAACTCGAGTTTATTAGATTTAATTATAACAAGTAAAACATTCATCCCTGAAAGTTGTGAGGTGGTACCTATTTCAGAAAGTGTATCTGATCACTGTTTAACTTTTGCATACTTTAATTTGATTTCAAACAAGCCATTTCAAAAATTTGTTTCTTTTAGAAATTATAACAATATTACAGTGGGTGACTTTGAGAGGGACGCTCGAGCACTAAATTGGGATATTATTTATTATATAACTAATATTAATAATAAATTAAACATTTTTAATTCGTTTATCATGTTTTTACTTAACAAGCATGCTCCCTTAAAACAAAAAAAAATCCAGGATAGGCCATATACACCATGGATTACGAATAACATTAAGTTGCTAATGAAATTAAGAGATAAGGCCCACAGGAAATATCTACAGCATGGAACCGACGCCAAACTGCAATACTATAGGGAACTTCGAAATACGACTAAACATGCCATAGCCCGTGAGAAAATAGCTTACTTTCAATCTCTTTCTACAAAGTCTGGAAGGAATTTCTGGAAATCTGCTGAAAAGTTAAATCTGACCAAAACTAAAAATACCAATGACATTTTTCAGCTATTTCCAGATCCATCTGCAATAAATAATTGTTTTGTAAATTCTAATTCAAGTACATATACTACCTCAGATGAAAAGGTTAATTTTTATAAACAAAATAGGCATCAATCATTTACCGAGGAGTTAAGGTTTGGTCTGATAGACGAAGAAGCATTAATCCAAATTTTAAATTCTATTAGCACTAATGCCACAGGCGAAGACGAGATATCAATAAGAGATATTAAATTATGCTTTCCTTATTGTAAATATGCTTTAATAAATATTATTAATACTTGTATTCTAGAAAATAGTTATCCGGACTTATGGAAAAAATCTATTATTTTACCATTACCAAAAGTTTCAAATCCAGGAGACTTTAAAGATCTTCGACCCATAAGTATTTTGCCGGCTATATCAAAAATTTTGGAAAAGCACATTTATCAACAGATTGTTTCATTTGTCGAATCTAAAAAAATAATTCCGCCTAGCCAATCTGGATTTAGAAAAAATTTTAGCACTAGTACCTGCCTAATTAACTTGGTGAATGATGTAAGGCTTGATCAGGATTGGAAAGAAATCACGTGCCTCTGCCTATTAGACTTCAGTAAGGCCTTTGACACACTGTGTCACCGGATGTTGTTGGCTAAGCTTCACCATATTGGTTTTTCTCAGGAAGCTGTAAAATTCTTTGAATCTTATCTAGTCGGGCGTGTTCAGAGTACACTTCTTTATAATGGGCCCAACAAAATTAAATCTGATTACATACCGGTGACAACGGGCGTCCCACAGGGGTCGATATTAGGGCCATTATTGTTTTCATTATACGTTGCAGATATGAACAAAGAGGTTATAAATTCCAAAATACAACAGTTTGCTGATGATTCCCAACTGTACATTTCATTTAATCAAGATCTATTGCAGCATTTTCAGAAAAATCTTAATAATGACCTAAAAAAAATTCGAAGTTTTGCAAATAATCATAATCTTAAGCTAAATGCTGCAAAATCATGTGTAATATTGTTGGGAGAGAACAAAGCCAGAATAGCAAATATTAATTAACATTTAAATATTATGATAGATAATGAAGGGTTGCTTGTTGTCACAGAAGTCAAGAATTTAGGTGTTTACCTTGACACAAGATTAACTTTCGAAACGCATATAAAAAAGAAACTTTGCATTGCCTATTTAAGATTGAAGAAAATATATCAAGTAAACAGATTTTTACCCTCAACAACAAAATACTATTTATGTAACTCTCTTGTTTTATCTTTGTTGGATTATGGTGACATAATTTATCACAGCTCTTTGACTAACAGAATTTCTAAATCTATTCAGAAGTTGCAAAATGCGTGTTTGCGATTTTCATATAATATTTTGTATAGAGATCATATTACTCCACACTTAAATAAACACTCAATATTATCTATGGCTAATCGACGTACGCTACATTTAACCAATTTTATTTATAGAGTTTTAAAATCCAAGCAACCGCCATATTTATATCAACTTTTCATATCTAGAGATCACTATCACCAAACTCGCTATACTGGCAATTTTCTTGTACCGCAACACCGTTCTGCAAATTTCCAAAAATCCTTTGCTTTTGTTGCACCTCAAATATGGAACAATATTCCAATTGAAAAAAAACTTTAGCAATATCTACATTTTCAAAACACATTAAAAATAAACTTTTGCAAGAGCAACGTACAATTTAATGAAAATGTGAGAAAATGTTGAAATTATCTGACTATTTGTGGCTAGATCTGTGCGTTCTCTGTCAGTCCAATTTATAAATAATAATGAATTATTAGTGCTATTCTCCTAGTGACCTATGGGGGGTTCTTGTGCTTGACCGGATACCAAAACTATTGTCATAAACTGAAAATTATTAACTTTATTG
The DNA here is from genome assembly GCF_022605725.1 of Anthonomus grandis grandis. Lineage (NCBI taxonomy): Eukaryota > Metazoa > Arthropoda > Insecta > Coleoptera > Curculionidae > Anthonomus > Anthonomus grandis. The sequence goes on along the minus strand of NC_065557.1, from coordinate 8,429,534 downwards.
TTAAGTATAAATAGTGATTTTTTTTTCTTTAGGTTTTAGTTTTTGGGGCGCTCTACACATTTTTGAAAATAAGTTCCAGACTTGTGAATCGGTTTATTAATCGCAGGGTAGTCCTTTATTTATCATCAACCGAGATTATTGTTATATTTAAAAATGAAGTGTAATTTATTTTATTTTGGGATAAATAAAAAGTTTTTGAATTTGAATTTGGTATATGCATGATCTTGCCTCTGCACATTTAGGCTAGAGACTATTTAGGCTAAGTAAGTAAATAGGCTAAAGTCTTTAATAGTTTTCTCTCTGTCCTTCATATCTGCTCTATCTCAACTCTTTAACCATATTATGTCTCATTTATGGCCCAATTTTCTTGCTTTCATAAATAATTCCGCCAATTTTCTGGCCACCTTGCTTTAGGATATATTATAGAGATTTATTTTCTTTATTTGAATTTATTATAGTTTTTAATTTTTTTTTAAGCATAACATAATTGTATTACTGGGTAACTAAAAATTCTTCGGTCATCCTCCACTTAATTTATTTACAAATTATTTATCCTACATATTTCAGACATATAACACGTCCATCATCAAATTGACGGTTTTCGTCAAGATCCAGTTTTAGTCCCTTTCTCATGCATCTTAATATGCCACTTTTATTCATTGTTAGTTGTTTTAACCTGGCCAGAGGCACTATAGGTTTTTATATATATTGACGAAAACCCTCAATTTGTATCCCTGATGATGAACATGTTATATGTCTGAAACATGTAGGATGAATAATTTTTAAATAAATTTAGTGGCGGATGACCGAAGCATTTTTAGTTGCCCATTGACATATTAACTCCTCTGCAAGTATGGACTACTTCTTCAACTATAATTGTATTTAAACAAACAACAACGAATAAAAATGGTATATTAAGATGCATGAGAAAGGGACAAATATGAAAGGGACTATTGAAATAAATTTACTAAGAAATCTAAGAAATAAATCTGACAACTGAGTAAACGAAAATTCCTGCTGGTCGATATCGATTATTCAGCCCGGACCGGCATGCTCCGGAGTCCCGCGGATAAACGAAAATGCGGCCCGCAGTACGGAGCAACTCGACATGCGCAAACTTTAAATCCTCACTCGTCTGTTTTTTGTTATTTATATTATAAATAAACTTTTTTTTTCGTATTTCGTGTACCCGAAAAATGTGATAAGATAACACGCGAAGCATTCGACTTGTCGTTTTTAAAGTGCGAGAGGTGCGAGGACGTGGTGTACATTTTTATTTCACGGATCCTGTGAGTTTTAATCGAATGTGTAAAGGGTAAAACCTAAAAAGTGCAACATTTTGTAAATGGTTTATTTTTGTTAAGGAATAATGACAACGTTGGAATTGTACACCAAGGTGAGCTGATTATCTTGGTTTTGTAAATAATGAGTGCTAATTGGTTTAAACCCTTTTGTATACCAGTGAACTTGGATTTAATAATTATTATTATTATTAGAATGTCCGTTGTAAAAAGCAGCATAAACCGGTTTAACTTTTTTGAAATGTTCCTTGATTTTTATATTAATAATTAAGTTTTTAACGAATATTGAAACCGAAACCGGTCAATCTGGGCCAAATTTATGTGTTTGCCCTACATTTGGAACCGCTCAATATTGCGATAGGATACTGCGTTTTGGCTTTAAAAACTCACTTTTTAAGCATCAAATTGTTACTTTTAAAACTAGTACTTTTTAAGCATATAATATTTAAAAAATAATTAACTATCTTAAAAGTCTATTTTTTAATTGTTTTTTTATTTATTAAAATAGCCAAGACTTAACATTCAAATTTAAACTTAAACGGTGATTAAATAAACTGGGAAATATAAGAAATAAACTTCATGTCAGTTAGTCGTTTATTATTAACCAATTTAAGCATTTCTTGCTGGTAATATTTATAAACTGCTACATAAGAACATGTTTTTAGAAAGCAAAAGAATTTGTTTTCTATTTTAGAAAAAACACTTTAAAATTTAACATTATTCTTTATTATCAAGTCTTATTTTTTAGTAGATATGCTACAATAAAAACCAAAATTGAGTAAAACTCATTGTTGAGACAATTTTTGCAGAATTTAAGAATAATTATATTTTAAGAATGCAGGTACAAAATTAACAAAAATATAATCCATTTTTATCAATATTTAAATAGCTATATTTCTGCAACTAAGCTAGGCAAAATATTACTATTTTTAAATTTTATTAATTTTACATAGAAATTTGTATATACAATGAAAATACTTGAATCAAATTAATCTATGTCAGTCTGATGTCTTCCTGTTGTTGGCGGTTCATGAACAAATCCCTGGTATTATATAGGTTATAGATGTCTTTGACTGCCCAGAATAAATTTACATGGAATAAAGATCTGGGGAAAATAAGAAATACATCAAATACCTCAAAGAATTCCAAAATATCTAGAAGAAAAAAAAATTTGAAGAATAATTGTTTTTGAAAAACCCCCAAAGTTCTAACCATCCATTTCAATTTATTTTTTATAGTGCAGTCTTAAATTGGTTTTATTGTATGTTATCCTACTTTTTAGTTCACTGTACCTGTTTGGTTTGGTTTAGCGAACTTTGGCAATTACTTTTTACCTAATCTTTGATTTGTCGAATAATTTCTATTTCTATGCATTCTTTTTATTATTTTTGCTTTATTTGTAATTATAGTATTTTAGAATTAGGTTTTATTGTACAACGACGCACCTCTTTTACAGTATATATATCTTACGATTTTAACATATAAATAAATAAATTATTAAAATCCAAACTCTTAATTTCAGTGAAAATGTTAACACTCTTGTTTGTTTTTTCACAAAAAAACTTAAGAAATATTAAATTTTTAACTACAAAAATAATTTAACTTATTATAAGAAATGTCTAAATAGGAACATGGCTTCAAATTTAAATACCGTGAAATACTAACGTAAAATGACTCAAATTCCTGGAATAGAATTGAAAAGTGTCTGAAAAATGTGGGAAATTTGTCAAATGATATAAAATATCTCGAAGAAAATAAAATTACTTTAAGTGCATGAAATACAACTGAAAATTACCGCAAAAATCTGGAAAATATAAAAAATAACATCAGGTACCAAAAAAATTTAAATTGGTCTTAGCATTCCCAAAAGACAAAAAAAAATTATCCGAACACATAAATTTTTAACCCTTCCATCTCAAATTCAAACCTTCCAATTTCAATAAAAAATGTTAAAAATGTTTAAAAATGTTAACACTCTCGTCTTTTACTGACCCTAAAACTGAGGGAATTATGAGTCTTTTTAATTGCAAAATAACTAAATTTACTAAAAGAAAAGTCTTAATGAGAACTCAGAGCAAATAAAAAAATGACAAATGCTCGGAATAAAATTAAAAATTACCCCAAAGATATAAGAAATAAATTCCAAATACCTGGAAGAAATTAAAAGTTTTTTTAGAGTGCCTAGAATTGAAAATCGTCCGAAATCCCGAAACTCTAACAGCTCCTGTTCAAATCCATTTAATGAAAATTTTTACAATATTGTCCTTTTTTTGGCAAAAAATTGGGAAATAACACGTTTTTTAATCACGAAAATAACCAAATTTACTAAAAGAAATGTTTGAGTAAGAAACCTGAATAAATACCGAAATAATTAACTTTAAATGCCATATGCAACTATATTAAAATGCCTACAAATGCCTATATTAAAATTGAAAATTATCTCAAAATTTTAGCAAATATGAGAATTTACTTCAAATATCTGGAAAAAATGTGGCTTTAGAATGCTCAGAATTTTGAAAAAAGCTTTTTCTACTACCTTGCGTACTCACTTTACACACTTCCCAAGGTTTATAAAGTTTGACTTTTTTAGGCACTAGTACGTAAAAAAATTCTTTTTAGGCACTACTGCGTTAAAAGTAATTTGACGTTTATTTGACATTCATTTTATAATTTATCCAAAATTTTTTTGACGTTTTCTTACGCACTAATGCTTGAAGTAATTTGGTATTTGTAATTTTTTTTTAATGTTTTCTTCGGTAGTAGAAAAAATTTTGTATATTACACGTGTGTAAAATACCCTTTTTTTATTCATGTGAATTATGACAAATTTTCCATTCATAGAAAAAGGATCATTTTACAGACTTTAAAAGGATCATTTTACATAAATAACTATAATAATCATCCGAAAAGCAGAAAATCTAATAGTTGAATAGAAGTCCATATTTTGTAGGAGAATGCGTATATAAAGATTACAAATAGGGGAAGTCTTTATCTCCAAGAAAAATTAATCATAAATCATTGATCATCTTTATAATAAGAAAAATAACATAGTTTTAAAACAATTAAAAAATAAGATGGCCAAAGATAGTTTAGTTTTAACAAAAGCCGACAAGGGAAACTGTCTTGTTATAATGAACAAACCAGATTATTTATCTAAGGTTACTCAATTCCTAAATTCCAATAATTTTTGCAACCTAACTAACAACCCCATGTACAAGTTTATAGCCCTATTAAAGTTTACTCTTAAACAAAGCCAATTGACTCTCTTCCATGAATCCCTCCACTCCTCTCCTTTACTGCCTACCGAAAATACATAAAGCTAACTACCCTGTTCGTCCAGTAGTTGCCTACATGAATTCTCCTGCTTCCAGACTTTCTTCTTGATTATCTTATATTTTACCTTCTACGTTAAACTTCAACAATCCTTTCTCTATAAAAAATTCTTTTGAATTAACTGAACATTTATTTCCTATCCGGATACCACCCCAATCCTGGCTTATCTCTTTTGATGTTACTAACTTGTTTCCGAGCATACCTCCGAGTGATTGCATTTCAATACTCAGAGAACTACTTTATACTAACACTAATTTACCCAGTCATTTCATTTTGGATTTGTGTTCTCTAGTCAATTGTGTGCTTCTTCAAAACTTTTTTCAATTTGACAATAATTTTTTCGAACAAAAAACTGGATTAACAATGGGCTCTAATTTGTCACCTTTTTTAGCCGAACTGTTTATGTATAAACTAGAACAACAAATTTCGGAACACCATTTATTTAAAAAACATATAAAAACATGGGTTCGCTACGTAGACGACATTTTTACTATTTTTAATGGAACCAAAGACGACCTAGAAAACTTTGTTGATTTCATTAATTCTGTTCATCCCAACATACAGTTTACCTACGAGTTAGAGAAAGAATCAAGTTTGCCATTTTTAGACCTTTTAATCACTTATCACAATAACCATTTTGAATTTCAAATATATCGTAAACCTACAGCCACAGATACAGTAATACCCTTTACCTCTAATCATCCCTTTAGCCAAAAATTTGCCGCTTTTAATTGTTTTTTTCATAGATTGTTCAATATTCCACTAAACGATATTAATTTCAAAAAAGAATATAATATAATTTTACAAATCGCTCGAAACAATGGATATCCTATAAATGTTATTAAGAAGCTATACAACAAACATTTTTTCAAAAAACTTAATAAACCATTACTCAGTAAACCCAACACCCTCAGATCTTATCGATCTATTACTTACTTTGGCAACGTCTCTTCTACTGTCGCACAATGTTTTAAGTCCAATGAATTTGTCACTAAACCTAATATTTGTTTCAAAACCAAAAACAACTTGGCAAAACATTTAGTAAACACTAAAGATAAAATACCGATAACACACCGATCTGGAGTTTACAAGTTAACTTGTTCCCACCCATTATGTGATATCTGTTATGTCGGCCAAAGCGGAAGGAAAATTGAAGTCAGAGTCAACGAACATTTAAGACTTATCACGCGAAATAAAAATACTTTTATTAACAATACCAATTCTCCTTTTGCGAACCACATATTAGAGTCTGGGCATAGTTTTGATCCGGGACCTAACACTGAGGTTCTGCATGTTTGTGAGAAAGGGTTACAATTGGACTTGTTGGAAGCATTTGAAATAAATAGGGCCATAAACTCCCCAGACTGCACATGCATTAATGAGCAAACTAAGTTTGACAGTTTACGCTTTTTTGATTCAATTAGCCCTAGAAAATAACTTTTACCTTTATTGTTTCTAACTCTTTCATCTTATCTTATAATATTTGTATTAGTCAAAATTTAAAATATTTTCTTTAACGCAACGTTAATATACAATAGTTCCTTAGAGTACCTTCTTTTAATATGTAGAAATCTGTATCGTCCTTAGTATAAATTTTATATTTTAAATCGTAGATGTCCTTATTGTACTATGTTTTTAATTTTGATTCTTTTATTTATTGTTGTTTTTTTTTTCCCGATAACGGGTAATTTTTTGGTTTATTTGGTGAACGTATATGTTTTTTGTAATGTTCTGGTAAGTTCTAAATCTATATTGTTATAGCGAATAAGCTCTTTTTTAAAATTGTCCTGAATTACCTGTAGAAAATCTAATGCCTGGAAAAAAATTGAAAAAATATCAATTTTTTTTTAATTACAAAAAGAACCAAAGTTGATTAAAAGAAATGTAGTAAAATGAGTAAAGAGAACTAAGAAAATGGTTTTAGATTTAAATACCGCCTGGAAGCAACTAAAAATACCTTCAAATGACTGGAATAAAATAGAAAATTACTCTAATCGATGCTACATTTGTTTTTTAATTTTTTAATTATTTTTTTTAAATATAATATTTTTGTATTTTTATAATAAGTATAGATTCTAATTAAATTGTTTTAATTTCTTAAAATGGCCAAGGTACGACATTCAAAGGTATCATTTTTAAATTAGTCCTTATTTATCTTCATGTTCTTAAAATTTTTTCATACTTTTTTTATTTCGGATTTTAATTCAACAATTTTAATCCTATGTAGGTTTATCTCATTCTAAAAATTCACCAACCACAAACAACTAATTTTGTAAAATTTTATTGTTTGTGATTTGTCCTTTTTCTTCTATATATTTTTAATACGCTCTTCCTAAACCCAGAAAACTCAAGTCTTTTTTTCTTCAGATATTTTTATAATTTTTTTAAACTTTAAAACCCTATCTTGGCCCAATTTATGTAATTTTCTTTTAATCCGGTCAATATTTATATACAACATGAAACTGCGTTTGGTTTTTGCAAATGTATAACAACCATGAACAGAATAATGTTTAAATTGAAACAAGTGTGTGTGTGTGTGTGTGTGTGTTTAATATTCCAGTCATACCTCTTGTATAAATATTTTTTAATTAAATAAACAATATATAATATATAAACAAATTTTACATCATACGTCCCCGCACTGGTCATTGGGTTAATCACTCATAACACATTGTAATTATAAAATGCGAAATTTCGGTGTATTAGCAACCATTATCAGGATATAGGCAACCACATTTTTTTAAATTTTGTGTAAAAAGTTTTAACTATGAATTTTTTTAAAGGGCGATGAACAAAAGTCCTTTTAATTTTTGAAAACTGTAATGTTGGTGTTCGTAAGTCAGTTGCAGAGTGTAGGGTAAACTATCATCAATCACTTCTTATTTTGTAAATAAATACCCTAAAAACCCCAAAATAACTAAAATTAAATCAATTTTTTCTCATATTCACCTATTTAAATTAAGACAGCATCATTATATTTATCATATTTATAAAATTTAAACAAAATTATACATACATATATTAAAATACAATATTTATTGTCTCGATTTTTTTTCTTAAAAAAAAAGCGATTGTATATAGTACCTTAAATAGAAAGTAATAGTAGAGAACGTGGTAATTACGTTCTATAACCATCAACAATAACAACATTTACACGAAGTCGAGAATGTAGCGTGAGAACTAGAAGCAATTTACGAAAACCTCCTACGATCACGCCATATTTTAAGTAGACTTGGAGAGAAGTGTAATGTATACCATTCATGGTTAATTAGTTTTTTTATAATAAAATATAACATTAGCTATTTATTTATAGAGACTTGGAGTGTCCATTTCTAGAGGTAAAATGGATGACTTTATGTTTTTAAGTTGAAAAGAACATATGAAGATTAAAACTTAAATTTAATGTTTTATCTGGCTTTGGTTCTGTTAGTGGGTAATCCCAAAAGGCCCCTTGTGAACTTTTAGAGGAATTAAAAAAACTGACTGAAGAAGAACTGGTAGAAAAGAAACAAGGAAAAAAAATATTGAGAATAATTTATAATATAAGAAAAGATGGACAATAAGAAAATAGTCATTATACTTTTGGACCAGTAAATAATATATGAGATTCATAGCAACAGATAAAAAAAGCAATTATTCCTAAGGGAGAGAGATTTTCTTAAAATACTAAAAAAACACAGGATATCAGAGGCAGCATGGAACTCTTTAGAAATAGAACTCTAGCTGCATTTTATATCATGGTTTCTTTTTCTAAGTAGTGTTTGAATCGGCTTGAAATAATGTTCTTCTCCTATAGTGTGTCTAATTATACCGGAAAAATATCATTTTATTCCCATTCTCTTCTAATTTTCAGATTGAGATCGGGATATATAAATGAGAATTCGATTTCTCCACCTTTTTCTATATCATCGTTTCATTTCCTAAGTAGTGTTTGGATCTCCTGGAAATAGTGTTTTTTTCCTTTAATGTATGTAATCAAACCCGAAAAACATAATTTTATTCCTATCCTCTTCCAATTTTTAGATTGAGATAGGGATATATAAATGAGAATTCGATTTTTCCACCTTTTTGTATATAATCGTTTCATTTCCTAAATACTATTTGTATTGTCTGGAAATAGAGTTTTTCTTTCATAACGTATCTGATTATGCTCCAAGAACATCATTCTATTTCTATTCTTTTCTAATTTTTGGATATTTGCATTATATCATATATTAAACCAAAAATGAATCCAGAAGTGAAAAAGGAGGAAGATAAAGAAAAAGAAGAGGTGAAGGATATATCAGGAGAAAAACTTTCTAAATATGAGAAATTTAGGATTTGACCCTTAAAATGTGACAAGAAAAGCTTTGAATTCTAGCATCAATAATACATAAGATCTACCAATAAATAAAGAATTAATTATGATAACAAAAAGTGAACGATGTCTCTAGATTTTTAAATATAATTAGATTTTCTAGGTCATATTCCTAGAATGGCTTAAATCAGGAATAACAAAGTAACAAAAGTTAAAAATACAGGATTAAAATGGAGCATGGAATTTTATAGGAAAGGAGTATCAAACCTACATTTGTAATAAAATCATGTAATACAAAGCGAGAAGAAAAACTTTCAGGTTTGTGATCAGTAGTGTTCCTGTTTCTATGGATACAACAATATTGTCTTGGTATATATGTGCCAGAATTTCTAAAAAAGATCAAATAGGTAATTTTGCGATGTTCATCATATATGCTAGACTCCAATCCATCAGATGAATCTGAATATCTTTTTTTTTATGCAATAATAATCAACAGCAATACTAATATTTTCTTCTGAAAAGGTGCATATTAAATTCAGTATTTCAATACAGACACTAGTAAAAGTCTTTATGATTTTTTGTAAATTAAAGTGAGCTTTTGGGAACCTATTTTCGATCACATATCATCACTCTCTCTGCGTCTATTCCGTTTATGTGTCAAAGTTTACCCGTAAATTTATCTATTAATTTTTCTTTTCTCTCGATATATCTTTGGTCATATAATGGTTGTCGTATTTGTTCCTTTCACAAACCGAAAATACTAAAATAATAAAATGCAAGGAATATTTTTGAAGAGTGAAAGTACAACGCTTTATTTGGGAACTGGTTTACTTTTAAGACAACTCACAAAAGGAAAAGTTCATTAGGTTGGTTTGACCTAAAATAAATGCCAAACATTTGTCTATTTTAAGAACCATCTTCAACATATAGGGTATTTGACAAATGGTTTGCCAAATAAAGAAGGTTAAAGCTATTTAACTCTTAATAAGATCTTTATTTTAAAGTAACGGGTGAATTTTAATTAATACATTTTTTGCATAAATACTTTCGATTTAAAAGAATATTCTTAAGATATTACAGTATTATATATTACAGTTAAAACAAATAAAAATAACAAATGCATGTATTTCCGCTTGAAACACCCTATATAATCGATTACCGATTTATGTTACAAAATTACGATTTCCGTATCGCATTTTTATGGCATTTGAAACCATCAATACACCTACTTTTCAATTTAATCGTCACAAGGTCATGGTAAACGCGATTTAAATTATCTCACTTTGTATACGAGATGGCAAGAAAGTTTGCCGGTATATTTAAATAAATAAAATACAAAACGCATCCGTTTATACGAAAAACGCAACCTGAATAATTACGGAGGCATTAAAAGGCAAATAAATGACCGAAGGAAATGTGTAACGACGTTTTTAACCCGCATTATGGGTATGAACTTTAACCGCTGTTGAAACTGGTTCATTTGGGTACCATTTAAAACGTGCAACGTTTATATAATTACTTTTTATAATTTAAAAAAAAAACAACTGGACCTAAAGAGGGTTTCGTAACACAGAAAAAATCACAATTTTAACCAATTTGTCATGAAAAATAATTATTTACATTTGAAAAAAATTATATATTTATGTAGAGATTAACGTGATTAGATGTCTAAGTATGTGAGTCATTTTCATTAAAAATAATTCCATTTTCAATTGTTAATAAGGGTAATCATGATTTATTTTGTTTTTGTTGCCGGTGACGTCAGAGTTGTAAAGTGGTATAAACCTAATATCCCAAAAATATGTTAAGGAATTTATGTCTTAAATCCAGTTTTGAGAGTTAATCAGTTTTTTTCAGTCAGGTTTTTTTAGGTTTTTTCTTTTACTGCTTTCACTTTATTTAGTTTTTGTATTTTTAATTTATTTAACATTTTCTTGAATATTTTGTTATTTACATTGTTTTTTATTTTTTCTTATTAAATTATTGTAAATTATGTATTTGCTTTTGTATGTGCCTATTAGGCTAGATAAGCATTAGTATTATTTTTACTTATACCAAATTTAATGTCATAAATTAAAATTTACCAATTTTTTTGCAATTTTGCAAAAATATCAAAAACTAAAATTTTAAAATTTCCTCCATTCAAACCAAATCTGTTTAGAAATTCCAAAAAAAAAAATTGTTTACAATTTCTACTTACAAGCAAATATTATAAAAAATTTGAATAACGTAAACATTATTTGTTTTAGATTGAGAGGTCTTAAACAAATATATAGCTCTAAATACAGTTCATATTTATTTATACTATATTTTAATATAGAACTACACTACTGTTACTCTCTACTATATTTCTCTATATTTATTTTATTTATACTATGTCTTCTATATTTTTTTCAGTATTTATATGTATATGTTTATTTTGCATCTTTTAAGTATTATATTTGGAATTTATTTATTCACATTGTTCTCATTTTTATTTTTTTTGCCAATAAATTTTGTAAATAAGTTATTTGCTTTTGTATGTCGCTATTCTGATAAAAAAACATTATTATTATTTAATTTCTTTTTATTTTGACTTATATCAAATTTTAAGTCAATTTTACTATTTTAAATTTTTTTTGCAATTTTAAATTTAAAAAAAAAGGATTTTTAGTATATATCATACTTAAAAATCATAGAGCAACTTTCTTTTAAAATTTGTAGTAAAACTGATAAAAATTAAAATGTATTTTTTTATCTTTTTTTTTTAATTTTTATTTTTAAATTAAATTGTCAAAATTTCCACGACACCCAAAACTACGAAAAAAACTAAAGAAACATATTGGGACTAAAAGTATATGAAGAATAGTTTTTTGTATTCTTTTTATTATTAAAATCAGTAAAGAGTTTACAAATTCATTTATTTTTTATTTTTTTTATTTTTAATTTACAAATTTATTTATATATCTCAGAAGCTCTTAAAAAGTTTAAGTTTAAATTATTTTTTGTATTTATTAAAAAAACAAATTATTAAAAAAACAAGATAGTGAAATTTTAGGAAAATTCGAAATTAAAGAAAAAAAAAATATTAATTAAAAGTTTTACTTAAAATATTCAAAACATGTTTAAACGTCAACTTAATACGTATAAAATACCTGAAAAATGGGAAATCAAATTTTTTCTTTATTTTTAATATTTGTTTGTAAATACGTTAAATTTTTTTAAATCTTAAATGCTTGTTAAAATGAGTAAAAAAATCATATAAGACTACATATTTATAAATAAAATAAAAATAACCATAGCATACTTTAACTTTTAATTATTTTTTGGTAAGTCTGTTTAATTTCTATTTAATTAATAAAGTCAAGAAAAATAAATATTTATAAATAAGAATAAAATAACTAAAAATTTGCATTTTCTTAATAGCTTTTAAATCCTTAATAATAATTAATTTTAATTTTTGTTCAAATACATGCATTCTGATAAGAATTGGTAAGATAATGTTTTTATATATATTTTAAAATATATTTATTTTTTTTTATGTAAAACCGAGATGCGTATTGGATCAATTTATTATTTTTCCTTTATTTAATTTAACTATAAAGCACTTTGTTGTTTTTTTATTAAAATGTTTCTTTTTTTTATTTTTTTTTTGCAGATTTACAGCAAAAATTCATATTCAAAAAGTACTGAATTTTTTGCTTATGTTGTGTCTTTTGAAAAATTATAGTGGAAATTAAAATGTCTTACAATATACAGTAGTGGCCAAAAGTAGATAGACAAAGTATTATTTTCATATAATTGTTTAAAGATTTACACACAGGTCCCCTAGATTTTAAATTATTGTTATTTGTAAGGCGGTCTATAAAAAGATACCAATAAATTTCAGTTAAATATTTTGCTTGCTATCAGATAAAGCAATAATATAAATATAGCTGGTCAAAAGTAGATAGACAAAAACAATTTTGGAATTATTTTCGTGTCTAGATATTTATAAAATAAAATTAATATACTATTGCTTCTCTTTAACCCAAGGTGCAACATGCCACGCGGAATTAGATTCTCTCTTGATTTAAGACGACGCATTTTTAATGCATATCGCGCGGGTGATCGTTAAATTGATATTGCTCGTAGATTTGATGTTAAAAGAAAATCTGTTTGGGCAATTATCAAAAGATATGAAAGAACAGGATCATTAGAGCCAAAAAATAAATCTGGTCGACCAAAAAAAATGGACATTAGAGCTGTACGCAAATTAAAACAAATTAGCCAAAATAACCCTTTCATGACTTCTCGTCAAATTCAGATAGAATTACAGGCTCTAGGGATTTGTAATGTGTCTTCAAGGACTGTAAGACGAAGGTTGGTAGAAGAGACTCTATTTGCACGTAGGCCAGCAAAAAAACCATTGCTTTCATAAAAGAATCGCTTAGCCCGATTAGAATTTGCCCGTCAGCATATACACTGGACAAAGCATGAATGGAAACGTGTTTGCTGGAGCGACGAATCGATGTTTAATTTGTTTAATTCCAATGGAATTCAATATGTTAGACGTCCTTCTGGCCAGCTTTTGAATCCCAAGTACACAAAACCCACAGTTAAGCATGGAGGTGGATCAGTGATGGTTTGGGGTTGCTTCTCAGGTTATGGAATGGGCCCGTTACATCACATAGAGGGCATAATAGACAGGTTTATGTACAGGGATATTCTCAGAGATGTTATGTTGCCCTATGTCGAATACAATTTACCATTGAGATTCCAATTCCAGTAAGATAATGACCCGAAGCATTCCTCCAAAATTATGAAGCAATTTTTCGAAGAAGAAAAAATACCAGTTTTAAAATGGCCATCCCAGTCACGCGATCTTAATCCCATCGAAAATTTATGGGAAATTGTAGATCGTGATATTAGGGATACAAACTATTCAAATAAAGGTGAATTATTCGAACGGTTGCAACAGAAATGGAAAAATATTGGTTTTAAACTCATAGACAATCTTATTGAATCAATGCCACGTAGATGTCAGGCTGGGTATTTGACAAAATACTAATATTGTAGATGGTTTAGTTTGAAATTTAAAAAAAATATTTCAAAAAAAAAAGAGTATTGGATATTTTTTAAATTTGTCTATCTACTTTTGTCCAGCGTATATTTAGTTATTTCTTATTATTTACCAAATTAGGTGATTGTTTCTAAAGAATGTTTTATTATTTTTATACATGTTTACATTGCCCATAATATACTTAAATATCTTTATTATAGAATTTTTATTTCCTTTAATTTTTTTAAAAAACCATTTGTCTATCTACTTTTGGCCATTACTGTACATAAAGTTTTAAAACTAAATAACTCTAAAAAAAAGCTGATACCAAAAAGAAATTTATTTAAACGTTAATTAAATACATATAAAATACCAATAATACACTAAATTAATTTTTTCAAAAACTAAATATTCATAAAAATAAAATTGTGCATTTTTTTAATATTCTTTTATCATGCTCTACATAAGGCTTTTAATTTTTTTTTACAGACTCGTTAATTCGGTAAAATATCAAATCATTAAAGTAATTTTACTTAACAGTACTTTCAGAAAGCTAAAAAAAAATATTTTACTTCTTCAGGAAATTGTTCGTATCCACTTATAAGATTTTCCAGATTTGTTCATCGAAGTTTCTTTATTTATTCCAGAGAGTGGAGAAAAGCCCATTTAATAGTTAAATTTCTGTTCAATAAATTTTATTTTATTTTTGCCAGGGAGTTTCAGGAGAAAACATTAATTTCTTCCAGGAAGACAAAGATAATTACCTGAAAATTATAAGTGCAATCAGAGCTTCGTAGATTTAGCCTTTAAAAGCGTTAACTTCATTTTCAGTATCTTTAACTTTATTTAAAATCATTTTTCAGTAATTTTTTTCAAATCCATTCAGAATCCAAATGTTCAGAGTTGTTCATACAAAAATCTTTCAATTTCTTAAAGGTAATTCAAAAATAATCATCTAGACGTCGCGTCAGTGGTACAATTACAAGGGTTGGTAGATTTCATTTTCAAAACCACCATTTTCCGTCTTGAGCTAATCGTTTTGAATATTCTTCAGAATTGGATTTTCTTTTACTTCTTCTACACACTGATAGAAATCCTTTAAAAAAAATTAAGAATAATCACCTAGATATTGAAGGTCCCATCAGAGTTTTTGGAAGCTTTAGCATCATAGTCATTGGAGTAATTTTGTTTCTCGTTTACTTCTTTTGCAAAGTTCACCTGTAGACTCATATGTCCTTTGCAATTATTATGATTCCACCCAGCGCTATTGTCATATAATGTAAAAAAGCTACTAAACTTACTGAATAATTTCGAAATTCTAAAAAAAATATTTAATAGATTGCGTATTTGTAATAAATATTCTCACATGTAACAATTTTTTTAGCTATGAGAAACATAAAATTAACGACGCATATCAACATCTAATTTTCTGCTTGGCGGACCAGTTAAAAGAAGTATCGAAATACCAGGTTTTAATTGATATTTCTAAACGTAATATCTCGAGTTTTTAGTCTTGAACTTACCAGCCTTCAAGTTTCCTGAAATGAAGGTGTAGAAACGAAATATTTTGTTCTGAATTGCATTTTTCCTTATTTTAGGGTGCCAGAGTATGGATTCCGCATCCAGAAAAAGTGTGGGAAGGCGCCGTCTTACTGGAAGACTTCAAATCCGGCAAAACCACCCTGGAAGTCCGTACAGACGACGACCAGGCATCGAAAACGATACAAGTCAAAAAGGAAACCGACCTGCCGTTCCTGAAAAATCCCGATATCCTTATTGGGGAAAACGATCTGACTTCCTTATCGTACTTGCATGAACCAGGAGTACTTTATAATTTACAAGTAAATATTTATTTAATAAACAATTTGATAATTTTTTATGGTCGATTGTGTTGCGTAGGTGCGATTTTGCGAGAGAAAAGATATCTACACTTATTGCGGCATTGTGTTGGTGGCAATCAATCCATATGATGAACTTCCTATCTATGGTGAGTCACCCTTATATCAATTATCACACTAAATTAATGCTATTTTTTCAAATGTTAATTAATTAAATTAATAGATACGGATACAATCCAGGCCTACAGAGGCCAAGCGATGGGGGATTTGGACCCTCACATATTCGCGGTGGCGGAGGAGGCCTACACAAAATTGGAGAGAGAACAGAGAGACCAAAGTATAATAGTTTCTGGAGAAAGTGGAGCAGGAAAGACTGTTTCAGCTAAATATGCTATGAGATATTTTGCTACCGTTGGCGGAAATGCCACCGAGACTCAGGTGGAGAGGAAGGTTTTGGCTAGCAGCCCTATTATGGAGGTAAATACAGGTTTTTACGCTCTAATATGAAAGAATATAGAGGCAAAAAGGCATTTCTCTATACCAGGTCATTTAAATAAATATTCTTTAACCAGTATTAAGATGAATAATACGTGCTTGTTGGGGAGGTTGCCTACCTTACATCGCGAGCCTTATAGACAACCAGCTTGACCAGTGTCGATTACTTACATTTGCATAATTTTCTAAATTTTTTAATGAGTAAATATTAAATTTGCTTCTATTCAAAAAAAACTTTTGAGTATTATTTTTAATTCAAGGTTAAATTTATCTGGATATTTCCATTGACCTCCTAGAACTACTTATCTGAACATTTCTTCTTAGTATTTAAGGTTTTTTTCAATGAATTATTATTTTTTATGTAAAAATCTATAGGACTCTGTCTCATATTAGTAGTTGTTGGGTAAGTTGTCTACCTTGCATCGCATGCTTTATAGGCAACCAGCTTGACCAGTAGCGTTTACTTACATTTGCTCAATTTCTTTTTGAGCAAATATTAAATTTGTTTCTATTCGAAAGAAAAAAAACTTCAATATATTTATATTTATTCGTTGGAAGTGTTCACCACTTATCTGCATATTTCTCCTTAGAATTTCAGTTTTTTTAAAGGTTTTATGTGAAAATTTTCCTTAATTTTTTATAGATATAGATATTAGATCTTTCAGCCTCTAAACATTTCTGAATACTTCCATGTTTTAGTTAAAGTCTGAGGGGTTATCTACTTCCAGTTATTACCTGGAAATTTTTATTCACTATTTGAAAATGTTCACTTACTACCCATATTATATTCTCAACAGTTACTTTCTGAATAATTTTAATTAATATCTGTAATATGTCCACGTATTTTTTTTTGAAATTTATAGACTTTTGTGCTGACCAGGAAATGTTCAATTATTCACTAGAACTTAGAATCCAGTTACTATTCGAATATTTTCTCTTACTATCTGAAATTTTCTGCTTCATATTATCTGGAAATGTCCATTTATTATCAAAAATATTTTAACCAATCTTTAGATATTTCCATCAGTTTCCTGCTGAACATGTTCACTCATTTTCTGCAAATGTCCTCCAAGTATCTGATACTTTCTGCTTGTCATAAAATTTTCAGTTATTATCCGAAAACCTTGGCATAAATTAATATCTAGCAATTTGGACAAACATGGTCTGTTTAAACAATAAAGTAACGTTTCTTTTTAGGCTATCGGAAACGCCAAAACCACCCGCAACGACAACAGCTCAAGATTCGGTAAATTCATCGAACTGCAGCTCAATAAACAATTCAACATAAGCGGCGCCTCTATGCGCACCTATTTACTGGAAAAATCCAGGGTGGTGTTCCAGGCACCCGACGAGAGAAACTACCATATTTTTTATCAACTTTGTGCGGCAAGGGATCGGTTAAAGCATTTACATTTGGGTAAGTTATTGCATATACATTAAACTTTACTCCAATAGGTGACGATAATATTTGTAGATCACCAGGATAAGTTCCATTATCTCAACCAGGGCGCGAGTCCTTTGGTGCAAGGCATAAACGATTTGGTAGAATTCGAGGAGACTGAAAATGCTCTGAAAACTTTAGGGTTCTCAGAGGGAGACAGGGAAAATATGTTTAAAATTTTAGCAGGGGTGTTGCACTTGGGTAATATACAGTTCAAGCAGTGCCTGATTAAGGTTGAAAATGAACAGGATCAAGAAGGGTGTACTATATCAGTAAGAAAGTGTTCTTTCTAGCAATTCAGTCAGTAATTTTTTTTTATTTGGTAGAAAAATGATCGTCATTTAAACATTCTCTCGGATATTCTGGAACTAAACCAAGAGGAACTGAAGCAATGGCTGGTTACAAGAAAAATTGTCTCTATGAGGGACATTTACTTGAAACCGATGACCGCAGAAGAAGCAGCCTCTTGTAGAGACGCTTTAGCAAAATATATCTATGCAGAGCTTTTCAACTGGATTGTCCTAGTGATTAATAAGGCCCTAGAGTCTAATGTGCCTAAGCATAAGTTTATTGGGGTACTAGACATATATGGTCAGAGAACTCTTATCGTAGATTTCTATAATTGGATGTAATAATTTTTAATTACAGGATTCGAGACCTTTGAAACAAACTCATTCGAGCAATTTTGTATAAACTATGCTAACGAGAAGTTACAGCAGCAATTTAATCAGCACGTGTTCAAATTGGAGCAGGAGGAGTACATTAAAGAGGGAATTGAATGGAAAATGATCGACTTTTATGATAATCAACCCTGTATTGATTTGATCGAGACGAAGCTAGGCATTTTGGATTTGCTTGATGAAGAATGTCGGGTAAGAGAGTGATGATTTCTTACATTTTGAGAAAGTTTTTATTAATAATAGAACTATCTGTCATGTAATCATCGTTAGATAAAAATTCCTATTGGTCTTCTTTTTCTTGACATTTGTCTTAACAGTAGTCATCAGGCTGTTCTTTCTGGTTTCAGTACCTCATCAAGTATTTTTTTCTCTCCCTCTATTACACACTTGCTAGGTGTTTTAATATGTTTATTACAACTATTGCCTAATCTGTGTCTATATTTCTCAATAAAAATTTTCCAACCAAAACTGTCTTAACTACCCAAGTCCTTAGCACAGAATTACATACTCACGATAATATCTATTCCCAGCAACTACTTACTCTATGTAGAAATGTGTTTCTAGTAGCTCCTAAATAACGCTCAAAAATGTCAGTTAATGAATTACAATATTCAAGATGCATTCAAAAAGATTTCCTCTTGGAGTCTTGTTGAAGTCTTGGACTATTGGAATATTGATAGAACTTTGTTAGTATATTTGCTGAACGAAGACAATTGCATACCAATGCTTTTTATATATTTAACGGTACTACTTCTTTTTCTTCTTCACGTTAGTTGTCTATATTATAGATTGCCCATGATTATTGTTTTAATTTTGATAACTCCTACCTGGACTATATTAGATGACTTAGTGTCCATCCATTCTTTTAAAGTTGCTATGCGAAGTTCTTATTTTTCTTCGTCTTTTTTCTCTTCCTCTTGTTTTTCTTTTATTTCTAAATAGTTCATTTTTTTCCGAGAAATTTTCCTTAAATTATAGGTTGTGAAATAAAGTCTCATAATGGGAATCTCTTATTTTTCATACTTTATATAAATTACGTAAACAGTTTAATCAGCATGTGTTTAAGTTTGATGAGGAGTGATTTGTTAGGTATGGAATTTAATAAAAAACAATTTCTATGAAAACTAACTTTTTTATTGATGCTTCTAATAAATTCAGAGTATTGAATAAGCAAAAGAGGTTTAATATGTTAATGCCCAATTGTGCAAGTGTTTTCTTAATGAGGTTTTCTGTTATGAGAATCGTTGAGTTAAGATCTTCTCCCTGTGTTCTTATTCTTTTTGTTATTAGTCCTTTTGCCTTGGTCGGTCTGTTTCTGCCTTTATCATTTGACAAAAGATACTGTTTTTTTATTATATTTATATTCTCTAATTGTTTATTTTGAGATCATGACAATCGGCTGAAAATGTCGACTTTTGTACATTTTTAAGCTTTCATTACCTTGATTTTTAATCAATAACTATGAATTAACAAAGTATAATCTGTGGTGAATTACTATTTTTGAACCTTCGATATCTGTGAATATTCATGAAAAATAAAATTTAATGCAAGTAACCATATACTCTTAGATTTAATATTTAATGTTATAGATATTCTTATAGTGCCTAAAACTCTTATATTACCTTATTTTAAATAGCAGTAAAGGTTGAAAATATTTGTACAATGCCTAAAAGGGCAATAATATAATAATTTAAAAAAAATATCGTTAAATAGCAAATCTGCCTTACCATATTAAGCAATTTTAATTTGGGCAGTTGGTGAGATATTATTTGTCTACGCTTTATAACAAATATAAGTATCAGACAACAGTTTAGCACTTTTTGAACCCTTTTTGTATCCAGATTATTCAAAAAAGAACCAGATACCTGATCGGCAATTTTAAAAAATAATAAAGTCATAGCCTTAATTTCTTGCGTTAGATAATATATACATGAACAAATCAAATTTTAACATTGAATATGCTTTTTTTATACAACGACTAATATATATTCGTAAAATTTTATTTTACAATCTATTATTAAACCTAGGTTTTTAACTGAGTCCATATATTCAAGACAATCAAAAAAAATATATGTCGCATTTGCAAGTATCTATACTGACCCATATTTTCATTAAAGAAGTGGGGTCTCATTATTATTCCGTTGTACGTAATTGTGCCCCAAACATTTACTTTCTTGGAGCACTGTCTGAACAATGGATATTTTCTAATGAGATGCCCAGTAATGCATATTTTGAGAACTAACCACAACATTACCCGTAGAGGTAGCTCTATCGAAAAAAATATATTATGACAAACATTTTATTTTTATGTTTTGCACTTAAGTACTTCTGATCAACCCACAAACAAAAATCAAGTCTTTTAATATTATCAATTGTTAACAGAGTAAAGATAAATTCACGTTTATAAGACATGAGTCCGTAATGTAATCGAATTATTGCTGTTTATTCGACCGTCGTACTCCCAAAATAAAACAGAATTTGTTGGACCGCAATAATTAAAAATAAGTAGTTTGTAGACAAATCGATTTGTTGCTGCTTATTCGACTGCCGTTCTCCAAGAATTAAAAAAAATCCCTAAAAAATTAGTAAAGGTTTGTGACATATTCAAATTGTTGCTCCTTATTGAACCACCGTTCTTCAAAAATTAAAAAATCCTTAAAAAATATATAGGGGTTCGTAATAAAATTAATTTGATGCATAAAAATAAATAGGACTTCCCAATATACTCTGCTTATTCGACCGCCATATACATGGATATAAACGAACAAGGTCCAAACACAACAAAATTCGTATTTTCCTTAGATATGAGAATATCATTGTCTAGTTTAGGTCTAGTAGGATCTA
This sequence comes from Anthonomus grandis grandis, assembly GCF_022605725.1. Taxonomy (NCBI): domain Eukaryota; kingdom Metazoa; phylum Arthropoda; class Insecta; order Coleoptera; family Curculionidae; genus Anthonomus; species Anthonomus grandis. The sequence continues at coordinate 8,408,285 of NC_065557.1, read as the reverse complement.
AACTAGACAATGGGATCTTCTAGGATTTTTTTTAGTAACCGATTTCCCCAAATTTCCAATAATACCCTTAAGTCATTATTAATTTGTTCAATTGCAGCTAAACTATGCCTAAATAAGGTATACATTTGAGTATAGTCTTAATAGTTGTGATATTTCCAATATTTTAAGCAACTTATAATATTCAAAGTATATATGATGTATAGAAGTGCGTCAAGTATATTACCTTAGGATACTCCTGATATGACAGTGTATTTTCTATCTGACAAAAATAAACTAATCAAAGAAAACGCAGACTCTAGTTTTAATTGCCTGGAAAAATTAAGAATTTAATTTAGCTTTTTAGGAGCGTTAGTAAATCCTTTAACTGTTGAGAAAATTTATTGATTTTTCAAAATTTGAATTGAAAAATTGCTTAAAAACAGTCTGGAAAGTCAAGCTCTTATGAGAATTATTGTATCATAGATCAGGGGAAATAAAGGAGTTATTGTAAATTCTTTGAATAGTCAGAGGTACTCGTCAACTGAGCTGCCTGAAAACGCTGAAAACTAGTTCAACTGCCTGGATTTTTGTTTCATGCAATTGAAGTAATTTCATATATTTTCCAGGCAATTAAATAAAAAAAAAGATATAAACTGCCTGAAAAAAATACTAAATTAGTTTATTAATCTAAAAGGTCAAATGAAACGTCCAGGCAGTTGAACCAGGTAGAAAAGATGATGAGAATAATCAAATACCCGCAAAGAAGAAAAATTGCGTGGAAAATAACGGACATGACTCTGTAGAATAACTATTTTAACTTCCTGATTTAATTTGACAAGTACGTCAACCACCTTTCAGCTCTAGTCAAATTCTTGCAAATGCCTGAAAAAAATTAGGAAGGCACTTAAACTGCATGGAAAACGTAAGGCTTTATAGTAATTGCCTGAAATAATTAAAATATGACTTATAATTTAATGAAGAATTTAGGGCATAGGACAATTATCTGATAAGTTAAGTTCCTATAAGACTGATAGAACTACTACAACTGGCAGGCAAAATAAAGAATTTATTTCAACTGTCTGAGAACGTTAGTAAGTTCCTTTACCTGTTGAGAAGAATTAGTGATATACAGGGTGTAACAAAAGTAACAGTACCTCCTGTAACTTCCTAGGCATTTTCCAAGAAAACGTTCCTGAAAAAAGTTGTTTAGTTTTTACGTAAAAATTCAGTGGTAACCTTGCTCTTGACCCCAAGGTCAACTTTTGTTTTTTAAATAGCCCCCAATTTTTTATTTCGAAATCGGAAAGAACGGAAAATTTAACAACCAGATATGTATTTAACCTTGGCATCGAAGTACCTTCAAGGTGACTTTAAGGTCAAACGGTTTTGCAACGAGAATTGGCATTTTTTATTCCGGAACTATAAAGGGTGAAACATCTTGCGTCCAGAATTTTTTTGACCTCGGACTCTAACTGCCTCAGGGCCGTTTTAATATCAATCGTTTAATAAAAATAATATTTAATTTTTTATTTCTGATTTAAGTCTGAGATTGTGGTATTTTCCTTTCAAATTTCCTCCTATTAAATACTTTTAAAAATTGATTACTCATATTTATCTTGATCTAAATTTCATAGTTGATGAGATGCAACAAATTAGGATTTTAGGAGTACACAGGTATTAAAATATTTTACTGAATTTAATTTTAATGAATTACAAGTGATCTTTTAATACATTGAAAAACGCTTAATATTGTTGACGTTTAAAAACCTACTTTTGAATCTTAAAATAATCGAATTTCAACTATTCACATTCCTCAAAACCATCCGCAGGTTTTGATAAAATTTTAATTAAAGTTTGTTTGACTAAATTATCTCTAATTCTTTTTCTTTGCTCTTAGAATCACCCTTTTTAAGTAAGTCATACTTCAATAAATCTTTTCCGAAGTGTTTTCTGAAGTAACACGTCACTTACTTTTTCTTTTTCCTCCTTGAATTTTAAACTATTTAAATAAATATTTATTGATATTGAAAAGCCTTAATCAGTCTCACGTCAACATATGGCAACACCTTAAGTGTATATGCACAAGTGTATGCAGAATCTCAGGCATCCGTATCGAACAGATTCGCAACAACTCCTGCCTAGTCATGTATGCAGGGTTGCGAAATGATGCACGAAGTAGTTAAATCTTAATAGTTTTTTAACTCTTTTATATGTGATCATGTTGTAATCTCGATTTTAGATGCCCAAAGGTAGCGATGCTTCCTGGACCGAAAAACTTTACCTAAAATGCACGAAATACTCCCATTTCGCGAAAAGTCGCTTCGGCCGTTCCAGTTTTATCGTAAACCACTTTGCCGACAAAGTCGAGTACGAAAGTACCGGTTTTCTCGAAAAAAATCGCGACACCGTCATCGAAGAACAAATTCAAGTGATCAAATCGAGCAAGAACTCGTTGCTTAAGCGATTGTTTGGTAGTGACGATCAAAAACTACAGGCGTCAGGTACTAAACCTCAACCTATCATTTAAGAAAATTATTAAAATTGATCCTTTGAAGGTACCAAACTAAAAGTTGTCGCGGCAAAATCGGAGTCTGGTGCCAAAAAGTCCCATAAGAAGTCGGTGGGTTCTCAGTTTAGGGAATCCCTGAACGCTTTGATGACCACCCTTAATGCCACAACTCCTCATTACGTGAGATGCATCAAACCGAACGACAGTAAGGCAGGTTTTGAGTTTAATGCCAAAAGGGCTGTACAGCAATTAAGGGCCTGCGGAGTGTTGGAAACCATCCGGATTTCTGCTGCAGGTAAATCCTAAATATACCACAAAAACAAGAAACAAAAATTATTTTGCAGGTTTTCCCAGTCGTTGGAACTACATGGACTTCTTCTATCGTTATCGAGTCCTATGCAAGTTTAAAGATATCGATCGTAATAACATGGAAAAAACTTGCCACAACATATTGGGTCAATACATAAACAATGCCGATATGTATCAGTTTGGTAAGACGAAAATTTTCTTCAGAGCTGGCCAGGTAGCTTACCTGGAAAAGCTCAGATCGGATAAGTTGAAGGCTTGCTGCATAATGATGCAGAAAACTGTAAGGGCATTTGTAGCCAGGAAAAAGTACAGGAGAATCAGGAAATCTGCGATGTTATTGCAGAGATATGGCAGAGGATTGTTGGCTAGAAGGTAAAATAATGAATTTAGTTCTTTAGTTGGTATTGCTCTTCTAAGAATTTTGAAAGGGTCAAAAAATTCGAGGCATTAAAGTAAATATTTGGGATTTTTAAGTGTATATGAAGAGAAACTCCAGTAAATACATTCCCAAGAGTTTTCTTTATTTGGCTAGTAATTAGAATTTCATATTTTATTTTTTTTTTGAAGGGATCCGTATACCCTGACACCCTCTCACATAATATTACTTTTATAACTTATTTACAATTTACTAGAAACTATGTGAAGATTTTGCCTGATCATTATTACAAATTTAAGTTGTTATAACGTCTAGGTGTAAAATATACAACTGTGTGCATTAGTTATCACTTATAATTGGTCGAAATAAATTGAAAGTAAAAAGATCAATTTATTAACCTTAAATACTAAAATACTTAATAATCTGCGAAAAAATTAGTATATTACCTACTTAAATTTAAAATAATTCTTATTTGTGAATTGAAGAGCATAACTTCTAAAGGGTCTAGTGCCAAAAAGCTAAAGTTTGAGAAAATCGGTAAAAACACTTTAAAATCTTAATAAAACCACTAAGGTATATATTTTCTTTATTTTTATTTTAGTTTTGTTAGTATATACAGTATTAAAATATAAAATACTAACATGAAAATAAACTTAAAGCAAATGCATGAAATTTAAAAAAAAAACACAAAACAAAATGAAACATGCTTAAAGGTATCTAAGTGCCAATATTATATTATATTATATAATTGTAGATTGGCCAAGACGATCAGACGAGAAAGGGCGGTTATTACCATCCAACGATACGTCAGAGGATTTATTGCAAGAAAAACATTCCAAAGAGAACGAAAATGCATCTTGGGTCTCCAATGTCGCATCCGAGGACTTTTGGCTAGAAGAAGATATCACATCATGTTGGATAATGCTAGGGTAATTATCACTTTCCAATAACCAATAAAAAATCAAATTTTTCACAATTTTCCTTAGGCTATTACACTTCAAAGGTACATAAGAGGTTATTTGGCCAGAAAACGTATGGCAAAACGCACAAGGTACATCGTGGTTTGTCAAGCTGCCATCAGAAGATTTTTAGCCAGAAGACAATATAAACGTCTTAGAATTGAAGCCAGATCAATTGAACACATTAAAAATCTCAACAAGGGCCTGGAAAATAAAATCATTAGCTTGCAGCAAAAGATTGATGAACTTAACAAGACTAATGCTGAACTGATGAATTACAGAAACGAAGTTAACGAGCTAAAGTAAGTAGATTATTCTAAAATAATTGTTTTCTCTTATTGTTATTTTTTAGGAATAAGCTGAAGAGCTTTAGGGCTCTCGAAATCGAGGTTAAGAACCTAAACAGCTTAATAATAGAAAAAAACAAAACGATAGAGAAACTCGCGGAAGATCTACAAGCGGAAAAAGAAGAAAAGATCGATCTGATCAACGAGCAAGAACGTTACAGAAAAGAAGTGGAAAACCAACGGGTCTTATGGTCCCAAGAAACGGACAAACTCAAAAAAGAGTACGAGAACATAATCGAAATGCTTAAAGTAAACGAAAAAGGAGCCGAAGAAAACATCAAACTCCGCATGGAAGAAGAAAAGAAAGAGATCCTAGATGAAGCAGACCAGGGACGTCAAGCCTACCAGAAGCTGCTTCAGGAGTACCATCAGCTGGAGCAGCACTGCGAGGACCTGGAGAAGCAGATGAATAGACGGAATCACAAGAGGAACATAAGTGATATCAGTAGCATTTCAACTGTGGATGTTAGTGATATTCCTGAGGATGGCGGGTATGGATCGGTCAGGTCTACGGTTAACACTAGGGAAAGACTGGATAATATTGATTGGAATGGTGAGTGAATTATATCTCTTTTATTAATGAAGATTTAGGAAAAATTAAGATACCCGTATCTTTTATATACACTCTTTTTTAAAAAAAGTTTCTTATACGTATTATATAATTTATTGGGTCGCAAAGATAAAGGTGGTGTATTTACACGTAAGTTTTATAGAATTTCCAGAAATGTACTGTAAAATGAATTAATAAGTTAAGTAAAGAAAGAAGTCCTAAATGTTTGCAATTCTGGTAGTTAGTTATGATCATTTTGTACAATTTTTTAAATTATTAAAAATAAAATGTTTTTTTTTTTGTATATATTTTGTAAAACTCTGAAATAGGTGTCCAGTCAAATTGTCCAGAAAATATTTGTACAAAATGTCAACGTTGTACCTAGTCAAGTTTGCCAGTTATGATCATTTTGTACAACTTTTTTTTTATTAAAATTAAAAAAAAAATTCTCAAAACTTTTTACAAATTTTGAAAACCGCTTAGATAGGTATCCAGTCAAACTGTTCAGAGAATATTTCTACGAAATTTCAAAATTGTACCTAGTCAAGTTATTGAGTTATGTACAAAATGTCAACAATGTACCTAGTCCAGTTCGTCAGTTTTAATCATTTTGTGCAATTTTTTATAGATTAAGATTCGATTTTTTTCTCTATTTTTTTTGTACATATTTTGTAAAACTTCTCTCTACGATATTTTTTTTAAATCCAAGTGGGTTTAGGTCAAATAATTAAGGAAAAAAATATTTTCTTGCTAATGTTTCGAATCATAATTTCGTCATCCTCAAGGCTTCAATAGAATTGGATTAGGCATAATAATTGGATCATTTTTTAAAAATCATCAGAATCGTTAAATGAGTTTTGATTATTTAGATTTTTTTAAAGCATCTGACAGTATTAAGATTTTAATATAAATCCATTGAAAACCTATGCAATAACGTCAAAACAGCTTTGTTTACGAAGGTTTTTTAAACGAAACTCATTAGTTTTCATATGAAAGTAAGATCAATTGTTGCATGAGTTTCCAAGATATTTAGAATTTCCTGAAGCCTTTGACAGTATCAAGATTTTTGCAATGAAATAAAAATGAAAATATTCAAAAATGGACCAGCAAAAGTATCGATTTTTTTAAAAATAAACAAAAGTACTTTTCTTTTTTCAATTCGACATTTGATATCTTAATGAAGGAATTTTGGCTGCTATATTTTCTATTTTTTAGAGGTTTTCTTGGGAAATTCCACTAAACGGACCTTCATATCTTTCTTTCTGATACTTACTTTAACATTTTAGTGGTTTCTGAGGATTTGTTAATGAGCACAGACGGTCGTTTGATCTCCTTGAATGCACATTTTATGATGGTAGAACAGCCGATGATGCCCAAACATTTTTTAATTTATTTGATGCGTTTTTTAGCTCTGTTTATGCATACTATAATAATTGTCAGATACCTAATTATAAAAAGTCGTAGCTCTCATATTATTAGAGACCTCGCATTTTTTAGCTCAAAAACGAGGTCGAAAAATGACTTTTTTAAGAATTTTCAAAGTGCTCTCATTCTCTGCTCGAATCCCGGTATAATGCGGTGTTTTCGTAATGTAGGTGATGAAAGCAAGCCACTGGTATAATTAGATCGAATTCGAAAAAAATCATTTTTTGGTGAAAAAATTCGATACAGGAGGGTATAACTGAATAATGAAAAATCCCAAACTTTGAAGGTTAAGATCTATTGAGATTTCTTAAGTTTAAAAAAAAAAATCCCAACTTTTTTCTTAATCTTAGTTTCCGTAAGTGGGATTCCACAATATGTAATGATAACAACATATATGTATATAATATTAATAGTGCCTTATGTTTATTGTATGTTTAATAAATCATTAATGCGGAGTGAGTTTGCAAATATCTGAAAATATTTTCCTAGATATTTAAGCAGAAAATATAGAAGAGATTGGCAATTATAGAGGGCTTGCTTAACAGTCAGCTGTACCAACATTGTTAAATGCATTAGTTTATGACAAATTTAGTTGGCTATGCAGATTATTGATGACCAACGTTCTTAACGTGTACGAATCTGATGGTTTATGATTCAGCTCTGTTGAGCACCTTGGAGAGTGAATACCAAGTTGACCCTATCAGCACGGATTTCTCCAAAGCGTTTGATAGGGTAAATTCCCGAGTTCGTTTAGATTTGGTGAATTGTTTTTAAAATGGTTGGACAGTATGCTGATGGGTCGTCGACAAAGGGTTATCATCGGGCAATGTGTATCGAACATAATCAGTTTACCTTCTTTTCAATTTGTTTATGAATGATATGAAGCATTCAATTACATCTTGCAAATATTTGGAGTTTGCATATGATATGAAAATATATAAGGTTGGCAAGGCTTGGATAATTTATTTTAATTGTGTAGTATGAACCTTCTCTGTCTTAATGTCAGTGAAGGTTCTTACATTAGTTTTTTTAAATATCATCGCAGGATAGTTACAGTCTATGCTATAATTTATGAGAACATGAGAATGTTAACTCTGGTAAAGGATCTGGGTCTTGTTTGACACCAAATTCAATTTTTAGGATCATTAAAATGCATTAATATGCAATGAAAAATCTAGATTTTATTCTAAAGCTAACGCGTAATATTTTACTGTCATCTTAATTAATTTTGCCCTTCTCTTGGGTAAGATCTCAATTAAAATACGCATTCGCGGTTTTTGAGAGGAACTCGTAAACTTCATCAATATCTAAGTAAGTTACAGTCTTTCTATCTCTAAATAAAATATTTGAAGTTGGGTGAAACAAATTATGAAATGCACACTCCATTGGGTCAATGATTAGCTCTTCTAAGTCAAAATTTATCCCTTGATCTATTTGGAGGTTCAATCAGCAAATGTAAAAGCATGTGTTAGAGCAGGATAGTTAGTAGTTTAGATTATAATATTTGTTGTTATATGAATTTTGTATTTCATATTTATTTATATTTATCATTTACTAGGAGTATTTTAAAAAATTACTTAATTATTGCAGTGGCAAACCACGATAGTCAATCTCCGAGCTCAACTAGCGACTCCAACCAAAAATCCGAGATAGAAAGCAACGTGGATATAAAGTTGGTCATCAAACTACAAAATAAACTTTCAGATGTGGAACGTGAGAAAATGAGAATCCAGAAGCGGCTGGATGAGTTGGATATGTCGCCAAGGATTGAAAGGTATTGTATATCATCGAAAAACCACCATGTTAGTTTATTTCATATTTATATCGATTAGTTGCTTAATTCTTTGAGAAAGTGCTTATACAAATGCAAATGTTTTAAGTTTATAGGCTTTGAAGTGCTTAGAGTACCCAAAGATTCTTCTTAAAAAGTAATATGAGCCAGAAGTTTACCATTTTTCTGTTTTAATAGAAATTAAAATAAGCGCAGGTGTTCTATCTTTGGGCATCTATGTATGTATATTGGAAAATCTTGAAAAGTAATAAATCAGTTGCTTACCATTGTTTTAAAAACTTATGTAAAAGTAAGCTGTCCGCAATCAGGAATTATCATGGTTCTCTTAGAGAATATTATTTTCTGTTTAAATTTTTATATCTTTTATAGAACTATTGGAAAATAAATTAAAACCCTTCCAAAGAAATTATAATCTATTTATTGTCTTACTATAGTTTTTTTTTAAAGGGAAATTTCGGTAGCTTTTTCGAAACCTTCTTATACAAATCATTTAAAAAACTTAATAAAAAAAGGTATAAATCAGTGGCTTACCATACCTCAATAAAAGAAATTTTAAGGTAAGCTCGGTAACCTACAGAGTCCAGAATTGATATAGTTGCCTTATAAATCATTGTTTTTTCTCTATTTTTACCCATAGAACTGAATAGTCTTTAATTAGCAGGACATGCAAATATTGCTAATATTCTACAATTTTAAGATAAACTTACATAAAAGATTGGAAGACGTGAAGATTAATTTCCAATGCCTGGAAGGTATAATATGCAACTGACCTCGTTGCAATGCCTGTAATAATATAATGCTATTACATCTATTCAAAATCATTTTTTATTTTATTCATTGCATATTTCATATTAATTTTGATGACTTTCAAGCATTTCGGATATTATGTTCCATAACCGTCCAGCATTTTTCCCTATATATATTTTTTTCAGGTATAATTAATTGACTTTACCTTAAAACTTATCAATCATGTGAGTTACCAAGTAAAGGTAAGCTTGGTAACGTGCACAACTCGGAATTTTTATGGTTCCTCGGTTTGTTGTTCTTAAAAATTTTAATTAATTTATTTATGTCTGTACGAAATTTTTCGGGTTTTTCACTAAGGTCCTAGAAACCAGTACTGCCTAGTTTTTAATTGACATGCACATTCCAGGACTGTTTGTTTTGACTTTTTTCCAGGATATACCAATATTTACAATTGTAAACGATATCCTAATTAAAGTTTCAAATGACTGAAAGGCATAAAAAAATATAAACTTCATAAAAGCCCCCAAAATTCCAATACCTGGAAGGTATAAGAGGTGAGATCATATGCTTGGAATAATATGCAAAATGATCACAAATGCCTAAGATAAAACAAAAAAATAGAAAAATTCGGTAGGTTAGGTATTTACCTGTTTATTCTATGGCTTTCAGTAATTTTGAATTTTATCACATCGATTTGATATCATTTTATCTTTTATCCAGAATTCTATGTTAGACACTAGAAAAGCTTTCCCATGATTTTATGAGGTTTGGAGTACTTCTTCATGGCTTTCAAACATTTGAAAGTATTTTTTATGTTTTCCAAGAATTTTGAATAATTTTTAATTTGAAGACCTTTCGAACTTCTCGTAGCTCTTCTATTAGCCGAGATCTGAAAGTGTTTCCTCAGATCTGCTCATATGTAGTTATAACCCAGTATTTTAGTGATGTAGGCGATGAGAATAAGACGCCATTGTTGTAGGCGATGACAATAAGACGGTGGTATGGTTAGTTTGATGTCGCTGGATATAGTTATATAAAAACATGCTTTTCCTTCTCTTTATTATTATTATTTAACAAAAAACCACCCATAAGTATGTTTCTCTGTAGAATAAAAAGTGATATTTAGATGCCATTTTTAGGCTCAAAAATGGAATACGTGAATATTCTTAAAGCTGTGTATTCTGGAAGAAACTTGTCATTCTATTCCAAGCATTTTAGCCATTTGACAATTTTCAGAGAAAACAAGTGGATAAAATGTGATAGGGGCTAAAGAGTTCAGTTTCTTCTTGTTGTTAATTTTTAACTATTTTATTTTTACAATATTTTATATATTTTTTTGTTTGTTTTGCAACTTATTTTTATAAATTGTTTAAAATTCTTGCTTAATTTTTGTACTTTTCAATTTTTTTCTTTGGTTTCTTGATTATTTTTATTATTTTTAATTAAGTTAATTTTCTACCTATTACATCTTTTGCTTTAAGTCTCTAATTATCACAGATTTTATGAAATCTATTAAAATGATTATAAAGCGGTTAATTTTCAATCAAATTGAGTAAGCCCCGACCTATGCCACAAATTGTTTACAGCAATAAAAACAGAGTCGATAATAAAAACAAAATGCAATTTTAAGGGCCGAAAATGCCGCAAAAGACGCCATAAGAATCTCCGAACTGGAACTGTGCAACTCCAACCTCAAAGCTCAACTCCTCGAATTGCAAAACTCGATCAACGAGGGCACCGGACTGTCCAAACTGCACGAACATCTCCAACAGATGCAGATTGAATTGGACCGTAGAAGCGAAGAAGTCGTTCAGCTGAAGAGCGTCCTGGCCAATCAGACCGATAATATGAAATCAATAGTGAATTCCAATAACCATATGGGTGAGTTTGGCTGGTAGAGCTGGAAGTATTTTATGCTTATTTTGGGCAAAACTAACCTTATATGCTTGATGAACCTTGTAGGGCGGCTAATTTAATATGCTGAGAGGCTTGGTGCAATTTATTGGTGATGGTAAAGTTATTAATAAATTATGCTATATTCTCATAAAAATTAACTACTAAGATTCATGCTTCGTTTATTTAATATATATATATCATAGATTCACTTTTGCTCTTATAAGTACAGGGTGTCCCATTTTGGGTACTTTTGCGGGATATCTCCGTTATTTTTAGAGATAAAGAGTTGCGGTTTTCGCAACACTGTGCTACTTTTTCATAAAACTAAAGATGCTGTTAGCAAAATTTGCATAGCCATTTTATTTTTTAAGATAGAGGGCATTTCTAAAATTTTTGCATTTTGGGACCCCCGTCGTATCTCCGTTATCTTTAAAGTTTTTTGTAAAAGTAAAAATTCATTCTTATAGATTTTTGTCCGTAGAATCCAGTGGTGAAGACATTTTTTTTGATACATAGTTTCTGAGTTATAACCCAAACTTATGTTTTTTTTTATAGAACACCCTATATATTTATAGTTCATATTATTGGTCTTTTTTTTACCTTTTTAAAAATTTGTAACAATATGGACTCATTTTCAAAAATACGCAAAAAAATTACAATTTTCTAAATTTAAATGATTACATTCATATAAGTTGAATTAATATTAGTATCTTTTGTAAAATTGGTGGATACCGTTAATAAATAAATAAATAATTTTATGGGGGTATATACGAGATCAAGTGTATAAAAGACAATGCTCTCAATCTCATAGAACTTCAAGACGCAATTCATTTAGCATTTCAAAATCTGAGAAGGAGACAAATTATTATCTTAAATGCTATTCAAAGGGTTACAAAAATGTGCCAATTTTGTATCAGAGAAGATGGTGGTCATTTTAAACATCTCTTGTAAAAATGTTGTTTTGTTATATAGTTGTTTTCTTATAGTGTTTATTAAATTTATATATTTCTTTTATATGTTCCTTTATTACAAATAAAATAAGAATGATGCAATTCTCCATTCGTCGTTATTAATTTGTAACTTTTTACTATTAAATTATGCATTTAATTTGGAAAATTCTTAGTTATATGCGTATTTTTGAAAATAAGTTCATAGTGTTATAAATTTTTGAAAAGGTAAAGAAAAGACCAATTTTATGAATTATAAATACATGGAGTGTTCCATTTAAAAAAAACATAAGTTTGGGTTATAACTCAAAAACTATTAATCAAAAAATATATATATATCTACACCACTAGGTTCTACAAAAAAAATCTATAGGAATGAGTTTTTACTTTCACAAAAACTGTAAAAATAACGGAGATACGACGGATCCCAAAATGCAAAAATTTCAAAAATGCCCTGTATCTTAAAAAATAAAAGGGCTATGAAAATTTTGTTAACAGTATCTTTGGTTTTACGAAAAAGTAGCACAGTGTCACAAAAACCGCAACTTTCTATCTCCAAAAATAACGGAGATATCCCGCAAAAGTACCCAAAATGGGACACCCTGTACAATCTACATATGTTTTTCTCTTTTGAGTAATAACGTTTTTATGCTGTAGCACTTATTTTTCAATAATCTATTTATTTCAATGCAAACTTAAACACATAGATAAATCAAAAAAATATATCAATAAAGAGTAGTCCACATTTAGCGTTTGAAATTGTCGAACAATATTTGGTATTAGTATTAGTGTTCACCTAATATTCACAATCAGAATCGCAATTATGGCAGATATATGGAAAACTGCACATACGGAGTGCAAGCCTCATGTGAGCCCATTTTGCATTCCTTGCAACAGATACACTTTTCATTGAATTTACTAATTCCATATGATTCAGTAAAAACTAAGCAAAAATACTCTTCTTCTAAGACTAAGGAATATCTAAAACTTAGGAATCATCTAAAACTAAAACTTAAAAAAATTAAATCGTTCGACTATTCTATTCTTCTTCTAGCGCATCTGTAAGTATTGCTAAATTTCTTTTTATTTGAAACTTAAGGTTTAACTGTTATTGCTCAGTATTAGCAAGTGGGCGAACACACTCTGGTGAGAATGTTATGTTGTCTTTAGAAATTCTTTGGGAAGTAGATCCATCGAGTCACGATGTTAAAGCAACTGGTTTTATTTCATAAATTTCAAAATCACAGATCACACATAATATACTAGCTATAATAATTTATATAATTAATAGCTATAGATTATGATATATTATTAATAGTAATAAGATAATTTACTAATTAGAAATTCTAGATCAACTGCTTGAGGCAATGTAGCAGGTGCTGGTGGTAGAACCCATAGATTTTCCATAGATTTTCCAGAGTTGTTTCTAAGCCAACTGTCTTGACTAGAAGATAAATATTTTTTAAACGGCCTATGCTTGGAGGCGGTGTGAACTGACATTACCACCTCATTGTCTTCTTCAAAATGTATAGTTTTTGTTGCCAAATAGCAAAAGCGCTGGACTTCATTTCAATGGCTTAACATGAGTGACGAAGTGTTCCATAAATTTCTAAAAGTGTTCTATCGTCATCCATTAGGAACCATTTGCTGCAGCAATGGATTGGCAAACTTGTCGGTTTCGGAATTTTAATAGAGAGGTCTGTATTCTTTTTGAGAAATATTATGAACCAGTCTTCCCAGACATTTTGTTTTCGCTCCAGAAATCAGGAAATTAAATGTCATATTTAAACACACACTCATGAGACAATTTACGTACTTCCTTAGGAATTAAGCCAAAGTATTAAGTTGAACTAATCTAGCTTTCTGCTGATCATTAAAAACTGAATTTTATCGATACCCTACACTATCCAATATGATGGAACCTTCGGTATCTTTTACTTTCTTCACGTCTCTATAGAAAGTCGGCCATTAAACCAATGTACCTTCCTCTTTCATATCTTGAAGTAGAATCTCGTTCTGTTTTTTCTTATACTTATACTTACTAAAATATTAGTATTTGTTAAATTTATTTTATTGTGTAAACTTTGCCGCAACTAATAAATTATTGAGACACATTTCAACATAAAAAAAGACAACGTTTTACCACCTTATATTTACTAACCTTATTAGGTAATATATCGAGAACCTTGTAACCACCTTTTATTTAGATTTCTGTTTTTTATAAAAATTTACTGATGTTAAAATTATTTAATAAGATAGCAAGCACATATGCTAACGGCAGCTTATCAGTCTGGAGAACATTAATTGGTGGTGGGTTGGACATCTAGTTTAATGTGTTTACTTAATGTGCAGTTGTAAGAAACTTTAACTGGCAAATTGGTTCTCACATAAACAAAACGACGTTAAGAAATATAACACATAGTAAAGCACAAAATAAGCCTAATTAATCATAATTATTAAAAACACTAATTATTAATTATTAACACTACTATATTATAAAAATATGCAATTACTGATCAATGTTCATTGTTTAACCTTTTACTTAAATAAATCATTGTTAAAAAAATTATAAGACAGTTTCTTGGTTAAAGTACAATCTTTGAAATCAAAACTTTATGCACCAAAGTTATAAACATAAAAAGAAATCAATAACCTGCTAGTATATAACTACCCTTTGGCCAAAGTCAGTAACCTACCGCACAGTACACTGTACAACATGTAATAAATGAAATAAAAATAAATAAACCTTTCAGTGCGGTTGCTTACATATAATACTGTATTAAAATCAGGATAGTGAGATTAAAAGGTATTGAATAAATTATTATTTAGGTAGATATGTAAATTACATTATAATGTAAATTACACAATTAAAGAAAAAGCTTTAGGCACTAAAGAATAATTAATAAATTAGGGAGCCATCAAATAGTATAAATTAGCCGATATGACCATTTCCAAAGTCGAAATAACGTAACATTGCTTACACATTCCTTTTATCTGGTTTGACCTGGTAATTCACTGTGCAGATTTAAGGACAGCACCTGACTAAGGTACAATCAATAACGTCATAAAGAGGCAAGGAATTTTGATAAAGCTCTAATTCATGATGGCAAATAGGAACAGCATCTGAGATGGCGAAACACGTGAAACCTCAAAAATGGCGGTCTTAAAAACCATGAGAAAACGTTTAACAAAGAATAGGAATCAAGCTTACCTCAAGATGTTGGAGGGTCTTTTATAAATTGTATTAAAATAATTTTTCACATTACATGGCTAGTGTCGCCATGAGGTAACTATGAGGTCGAATCCCAACCTCGAGCAATTGAACTTGTTAACCTGAAGACCACACCATTTGGAAAAAAAAGCCAAAACGCAATTTCTGGGTACTGCATAAAACTGAATGACATTTCTTGTTCTTTTACTTTATTTCTTTTTGTAAATTAATTGATAACTTCACTCCAACGTTCCAAAGAAGTGTAATCTTGATAATTGGGATCGCTTAAAATCGTTTTTAACTGAGGTCAAGTAAATTACTAAAAACCTGGTTAAACGGGGTGAAGATTGAATTTTTGTCCAATTTTTTGCCGACTTTTATCTGGTTCTTGAAATGTAGAAATTTCTTTTACGTGGACTGTATGTTGTATTTCGATTTTGGCGATTTGGGATTAGTTAAAAACCCTTTTGCTACTTGAACATCTATTTATTTGGCACACCACCAGAAATCATATAAAATAATTGAATTTATGGAAAATAATAAGGCTTAAACTTAGAGTTAGATTAATTTGTCTAGCCAAAATGAACAGGTTTTATCTAGTGAAGCCCAGTGCAACACTTACCCTCGCAAGCTGATTCGATACTGATTTGTAATTGTAACGGTAAAATCACAGATGTATATATAGCTCCGCATGTGCGGGCAAGGTTGCCGATTTTAACAAGAAGTTTTGGAATCCCCAACAGTGTTAGAAAAATAGGGATTATTTTAATTCGTCTATCATTTTTCTTTTTGTACATTAGTGAACAACTTCACTCCAATGCTAAAAAAACAATCGATTCTTGATAAAATTTCTGGAAGTCTTTCCAAACTGTGATTAAGGCAATTATTAAATGCTGAGAGAAAAAGCTGAGTTTTTTACCTAGAAATAGGATTTTTCTATATCAAATAACCTCATCACTTAATTTTTTTAAATTTAATAACCTGCTTGCTTTATATTATGGTCATCTTTCCGCATTACAGAGCGCCTGTGTCATCACAAGTCGTCATACTCAATATTATTCATTAATTGCATCAAATAATTAAAGTTCATTTTTATTAAGGATAACCGTTGAATTATTAATAAATGTCAAATCCATATCAGGTTGAGTTTTGCCCTCCGAAATTTAACCCAAGAACTGATATCGCAATTCCAGGTGCCTACATAAACGAAGACGGCGAGTTGGCTTTAGCATACGAAACCCAAAAAACGATCAATAAACAGCTGGAACTCGAGTTACAAGACGAGAAAGCGAAATACAAGGCGTACGAGAGGGAGTACAAGTTGGAAATTGAGAAGTTGAGGGAGGACAATGAGCGACAACAACGAATTTTATCCGCAAACTTGAACCCTCAGAGTCAGAACGAGGCGTTTATGCACCACGAGATTGCTCGACTTACTAACGATAATTTGGCGATAATTGATAAGAATGAAGCGTTAACTGATATGGTGAGAAAATTAAAGAAACAGGTAAGCCACTCGTCTTCAACTTCAACAAGAGATTTCTTCCGATTTAATTACTAGTACTAATTTTTCCCTTCTTTAGGTGAAACTTCTTTCAAGGAAACTTAAAGATGCTTGTCTTGATGTGGATGATACTCTACTGCTAGATGGTAAAAATGGAGCCATGCCTATTCCCCCAAGTAGACTTCAACCGTCCCTTAGGAAGAAAGATAATAAGGAGTATATGGGGATGTTTTCCTATAAAAGTGGCGACGAGAATGCCATAATGAAAAAACTGGTTTTAGGTAAGTTAGATGTTTTGAAAGTTTCGATTCATATAAATTCATTGAAAAAAAGAGAGATTGATTTTACTAAGTAGTATTTTTTTCTAACAGATTTTTAATTTGTTTCTAAGAAAAATATTGGGCAGAAAGTAGAAAACTTATTTAATATTCATAAGATTTAAGATGCATAGCTTTACTGAATACAAATGCCATTTTTCTATTGATAAACCATAAAATGGTTATTTTTTTTCAATTATATGGGAGCAATGATTTTTCTTTTTTAAAAAGATTCTTAGGAGATATTGGCTTTTTAGCTAAATTTGTTAGTCAGTTAAATAATTTAAAGAATTTTTAATGTAAGTTGTTTGGTTGTGATTCATGCAATTAATTTTATGTAATTGCTAAAAAATATTGAAATTTGTGCTATTATAATTCATTAAATTACACACCTTTATGCTAAGAAAAGTCATTAATTTCCTAAACTGTAGCTGACTATAATTTAACCTTATTGGTCAACAAAAAACTTTTTACTAAAACAGCAAATATCAATTAAAATTTTGGTAATTATTAAATTATGTAATCAGATTATAGTGATAATAATCAAACCATAAATCAAATAACTTTAAGTAAATCTAAATTGCAAGCAGTAAGTCAAATCGGTGAAAAGAACTAAAAATGTTTATTAAAATATGACTAACAATAAGCTGAAACTTTAGCCAGCGTTATTTTATTGGCTAAATAACAGGCATAAATCAAATAAGAGGGATAAAAAGTGCATAATTTTGACTAAAATATGACCCTATTGGCGTAAAGTACTCAAATTGAATCGTGTTTTAGTCAAATTATGAAAAATAGTAATAAAATAACAATAAAACCTCTTTGTTCCCTTCTATGTAATTCAAGCCGTGGATATTAGCTTTTTTATTTATCGTTTGTAGTCCAAATATGTACAAAAAAAAAATTTTTTTAAACAATTTTTATAGATAGAACACCTATTTATAGATATTTATTTAAATAGAAATTTGCTGTTAAGCATAAAACAGTATCAAATAACTTTAGTTTAAAGCTGCAAAAAGGGGTTATTCTTAATAATTGGAACTTGGCCTTCTTTTACTGCGATCAAGAAAATCATTAAAATCCTGGAAGAAATGGTATATGAGTTACTTAGATTTTTCTTATAAGAGTTCCTGGACTATATAATATTACTTTTCTATTGTCAATCAGTGAATAATTTCACCTTACTGCAAATACGCGATCTTTTTAAACTATAATTAGGAAAATCTATAAAATACTGCTACAAAAAGAGTTTTTTTTTTTACACAAAAGCCTGGACTATATAACAATACTCATTCTTTTGTAAATTGGCTAAAAACTTCACTCCAAAGCTGAAAAAAGATTGATTCTTAATGACTGGAAGTCCCTGTAGTCTTTTTTTACTATGATGAAAGAAATCTGATAAATCCTTTGGGAAAAATATTAATTATTTAGATATTCCTTACCACGACTATAAAATATTCACATGTCATTAAAATGCTGGCATAAAAAGAGGAATTATTTAGATTTTCCTTACAGGTGAACCTGGACTATATAACATCACTCTCTTTTTTTGTAAATTAGTAACCAATTTCACTATAATGCTAAAAAAAACGCGATTTCCGATATTTGAGAAATGTTGAGATTCCTTGAAGTCTTTTTAAACGGTGATCAAAGAAATCTTAAGAAACTTTAAGAAATACGGGAATTATTTCAATTTTTCTTGCAGAAGAGCCTAGACTATGAAACATCTCTTATTCTCTTATTCATGAGTCAGTACATAACTTCACAGGTATTCCAATAAGAATTGTAAAATTCTATAACCTGACTATAGATATGTACTGACAAAATTTTGGAATAAACTAAACTAGTAGCTTGATTATAGCTTTCTTTCACAAGTCAGCAAATGTATTTTCTAAAATGACGTAATAATGATACTTAAAAGCGTTTTTTTTCATCTTCTCCAATAGACTAGGTATTGGTTAAACTCTTAATTAATTATACTAGAGTTGGTGTAATTAGTAATTATTAATAACGTTATAGTAAATATTACTTTGATAAAAAAAATAATGAGGTCGTTGAAGTGCTATTCAACGACCAAATGCCAATGAGCAAAATAATCATTTAGTATATTAGCATTATTTAAATTTGTATGAATTTTAGAATTAGTCCTATGTACAATATTTAATTTTTTTACAGTATTCCAAAATCGTTTACCCGGTCAAGTTTTAAAATATGCATTCTTTTCACGAATAATTGCATGTTTAGTAAAATTCGTTAAACTACGGTAATAATTAATACAATTTTCCGTTTTATACTTTCAATATCTTTAATGAGCTTTATCCCTTAATTTAATATGTAATTTAATGTTAGTGCTAATCTCTGAAGTAGAGGCTTATCCAGTAATTTTTTCAAATGCAACGGTGCATATTTATTAATTAGATTTTTGGTAGGAGTAATATGAGTATTAAAAATATCTATTTTAATATTAATGTTATTTGTGTGATTTTCCCTAGTAAATGAGAAGGTGCTTGTTCAAGAGGATTGTTGATAAATATTATTATAGTTTCAATACCTTAGATATTTCATTTTTTCTTTATGTAATATCAAATTGAAAGTGGATTAAACCAAACAGTGATGTGAAATTATATCCGAAATAGGTAGAAAAGCAAATTTTTTAACATTAATTTTATTATTTTGTTATAATTGTAACTTAAAAATTGTATTAGTATTATATATTAACATTATATATAATACTAATACAACTTTATTTTATTATTATATATTAACTGCGGTTAAGGAAACCATTAAAATCCTGCCAGAAAAATACGAATTATTTAGATTTTTCCGTACAGCAGAGCCTAGACTATATAACATCACTTTTCCTTTTGTAAGTTAATGAATAACTTTACTCCTGGCTTCTTTTATTCTGATCAAGCATATGTTGTTAAACATAAGAACTTAAAGGTCTTTGGATAGCCAGGGGTTAAAAAAGATTTTTTTAAAATTTCATTATTTAAATGTTAATATGAGAACAGGAAAAAACTGTTGGTTGATAATTAGTATAAATTTATAAATTATGTTCATGGAATTTATTTAAAAATGTAGGAAGAAATTAGTTAAAATTGTAAATTTTAACCATTTAGATGTACAATTATTGTAACACATAAAACTGTTTGATAATGCCTAGGCTCCAAGAACGCATCAATTAATATTTTTAAAGAAACACTCAATTTTGATCAAAATGTAGAAATAACTAAGAATAATTAGCAGTTAAACAACAGTCATAAATCGGTTAAAAAAGCTAAAAATGGACCTTATTTTTATCAAAAAATCTAAATTTTTAATCTAAAGTTTGACTGAATTCGTACAAATTGTGCTTTGATATTGGGTATTCTAGTAATAAAAAGTTCTTTGTTTACACTATTGACCAGCAGTACGTAATAAAAGACACATAAAGTTTTTCGAATAATTATTTTCATTAATTTATAACTAGTTTTTGATGAAATTCGGACAGCCAACTGGGAAGCATATTATAAGAAATAGTGCATAAGTTAAAATTTTTTTCAACATTTCGTAATATCTATGTAAATAGACAGTAGAATGCATAACTTTATTGGGCACGAATGATATTTTCGTATTTTTTTTCTGTTAAATCTAAAAAGATTATTTATTATGAGAAATGCAGAATATTCAAAAAAGTATTTTTAGTAATTATAAGAACCTGAACGTGAACTTCACTCATTAGATAGAGTCAGATAGAGTCATTAGAAAATTAAAAATTGGATTCTTTTGCTTGTCTAAAAAAATAAGATAAATATAAATAAAAAAAGAATTAAAAACAAACTATAAATTATAGGTTAAATAAAAATATAGAAAAAGAAAAAGTCTCTCACAAAATATATAAAACATCAATTTGTGCCCGAATAATTAAACTTATAATGCATAATTTTAATGTCTACGACTAAAACTTTTCTATTTTCGTTTCCTATTAAGCGTAAAGTGACTATTATTTAATACGTGTATAATTATTAAATAATTCGTAATGTGAACGATTTCAACGCAATTCGTTTTTGAGAGTTTTTATGAGTTTTTAAAAGTATATAAAGGGTGTTTTTTTTAGAGGTTTGGATTTTAAGTTGTCAAAACTGTTTCTGGTGATTGTCAATTTGACAGTTGGTGGTGTATTCGTGGTCAGTACAGTTTGCCATTTCACAATGAATAGACTTACTCCAGAACAACGCTTTCAAATTGCGCAAATATATTTTGAAAATCATAGTTCAATTCGCGAAACTTACCGTGCGCTGCGTCCATTTTACGGTCGACATAATCGGCCATCCGAGCAAGTTATTCGAAAAACCATGGATCGTTTTCGTACCACGCATACTCTAGTTGATAATACGCATCCACAAAGACGCTATACAGTGCGCACAGAAGAAGTTATTGCTGCTGTGGAGCATAGTGTTGAAGAGGACTGGAATAAGTCGATTCGCCACCGTGCACAACAATTGGGGCTGTGCCCATCCAACTTGTGCAAGAACTGAAACCGCGTGACCATTATGCGCGCCGTACGTTCGGTGAATGGGCGGAAAACAGTATTCAGCTTGACCCATTTTTTCAATCCAAAATTTTGTTCAGCGATGAGGCTCATTTTTGGTTGAACGGCTTCGTCAATAAGCAAAATTGCCGAATTTGGAGTGGAGAAAATTCAGAAGCTTTTGTTTTGACGCCCTTACATCCATTAAAAGTCACAGTTTGGTGCGGTTTATGGTCAGGAGGTATCATTGGCCCATATTTTTTTAAAGATGATAACGACCAGAATGTTACAGTCAATGGAGAACGTTATAGAGCCATGATTGCCGACTTTTTTGTTCCTCAGTTGAACCGACTTGATGTGGCAGAGCTTTGGTTTCAACAAGATGGTGCAACATGCCACTCAGCGCGTGACACTATCAATTTATTGCGGGAAACATTCCATGATCGCATAATTTCACGCAATGGACCTGTGAACTGGCCTCTACGATCGTGTGATCTCACAGCCCTGGATTACTTTCTTTGGGGATATGTGAAGTCACATGTCTTCAAAGATAAACCACAGACGTTGGATCACTGGAAAGCAAACATTCGCCGCGTTATTGCCGAGATATGGCCAGAGAAAAACAAACCACCAGGTGGTAGAGAAAAACAAACCACCAGGTGGTTTGTTTTTCTCTGATACGGCCCCAGATGCTTGAAAAAGTGGTCGAAAATTGGACTTCCCGATTACGCTACATTCGAACCAGCCGTGGCGCTCATATGCCCGAAATCATTTTTAAGCACTAATGGCATAACAATATCTTTTAAATAAAACCAATACCATGTCAATAATTTTTTTTTTTTATAGTTTTATTTCACTTCAAATTTGTATACCTCTCAAAAAAACACCCTTTATAAGTAAAGCTAAGGTCAGAAAAAAATAAAAAGAAAAATTTGAATTAATATAGTAATAAAATTCAGGAACACGCTTTTATTGACAACGTCAAAATTTCTACTTTGACTCACGTTAACTGTTGTTTAATTATTTCTAAATAACAAAAATAATTATAATGTTACGAAATGCGGTCCCTTTCAAAGACCAATGGACCAATTTAGAAATGTTTAGAATATTTTCTACATTGTTTTTGTCAATGGAAACCAATGATTTCTAGAGAATGACAGTCAAAGTAAACAAGTATGCAAATTGTAGAAAATGTAAACTACAGGTATTTACAATAATATAACCTAAATAATCTCAATTAAGGCCCAAATGGGACTTTCAAAAAAGACGAACTACTAAAAAACCAGACACTTTAGGCGAAAATAATGAACTAAACATAAGTAGAACCCTAAATAAACTTAACTAATCAACTTAAACTATAAAATACGAACAAATTAGTACAAATACAATAATTAACGTATTTGCATATTCATAACAATATAAAAAAAAACTATCATAAGAATACTTTTAAATCAGTATATATGTATCTTTCTCCTGTAGTTTCTGGACAAAACGTTGCTATTGAAAGTATAAATTTCTATACTAATAACTAGAAACATAATTCTGCTTAGTTTATTTTGGCCTCCTCCAAGTTAATAAAAAAAAAACTTTTTTCCTGTACTTTTAGATCTTAAACCCAGATTAGCCCTCACTCTTCTCCCGGGTCTTCCAGCTTACATAATATTCATGTGCATCAGACACATCGACTACATAAACGACGAAGTGAAAGTCCAAAACTTCTTTATGGCTTACATAAACACCGTTAAGAAACTCATCAAAAAGAAACAGAAAGATGACTTCGAGGTGACCGCTTTATGGATGACAAATAACGTCAAGTTAGTCGTATTTTTTTTCTTAGAAGTACTCAGATGCTTAAGTACATTATTTTTTTAGATTAATCCATTGCTTAAGGCAGTACAGCGGAGAGGCACAGTTCCAAAAGCAAAACACCCCAACTCAAAACGAGCACTGCTTAAGGAACTTTGATCTCTGGGAGTTTAGGCAGGTGTTATCCGATCAGGCCGTCTGGACTTTCCAAGGTAAATTTCAAAAAGATTAAACCTAATCCAGATGTTTAAAATGAAATTTCCAGGATTAACTCATAATTTACAAGAGAAAATCCAGCCGCTGATCGTGCCAGCGGTACTGGAACACGAAGAAGTGCCTGGAATGAGTGGGAAATCTGCTGGGCTTAGAAGTAGAATGGGGAGTGTCACTAGTCCCTCCTCAGAAGCACCCAATCAGAGTCCAATTAATGCTTTGATACAGGAGTTAACTAATCATTATAAGGTAAATCTACAGTAAATAACATGAAGATATGGTTAAGGCATTCTTAAAATATTTAAGTTTAAAAGAACTGCATACAATCTATATTATTTTGAGGAATTCATCTTTAGTTACCTATTTTATTGGGTTATACGTCGCTATTAAAATAAATGATAAATTTAGAGAATACTACCTGCTCAATTACTAAAAAGAATAAAAAGAAATATAGAAATCTAATTATCTCTAATTATGCAAAAAATTATGGTTTTGATATTTTATTCTCCTTTAGTGTTGGATTTCCTGTATTACAATATTTAAATAACCATTGTTTTCTATATTTTATTTTTTTTTAATCTTTTGGCTTTTAATAATAATAATGTACTTATTTATTTAACATCAGCCACAAAGGTAATACATAATATATAAATCATAAAATACATTTTTCAAACTTAAAATTAAAATTAATAAAAACACAAAATGTTTACAATACAAAATGCAAGGAAATAGGTTTGACATTTCATGACTAAAGGTACATACTGTAATAATTTTAAAAAATACAAGAAAAGTATGTCCTCGTACATGCTTATACAAAATATAATATACAAATAAATGAAATAACGACTATGGCATACATATCCAAAAAATACCAAAAAGTCATACATCCAAAAAAAGTATAGATAGAACACCAAAAAATAAAACAAAACAAAGCTAAAACGAATTATAAAAAGTTAAACCAACCAATATATGTACAAATAAACAAAGATAATTAAAGTAAGTGATTAAAAGTAAAAATATTAAAATGAAACAACTAACAGTAAAAGTGTTATTTACTTTATAAAAATGTTAAAAATTTTAGTGTTTTGTATCTTTTTTTCACAATTAATGTTTGATAAACAAAATACTTCCAAAAAATATTTCATGTTGTATACCTTGTTTATACATATTTTTTAGACCAATAAATTTGTTTCTTTTTAATTTTTGCACCTTTTATGAATTTCTTACAAATTTTATACTGTTAGTTATTGATTTTTTTTACTTCTCTGTTGTTGTTTATGTATAAAAATTAAATATCTTATGGCTCAATATTTGAGTAAAAATTACTTTATCTTTAAATATTTTGATATTTATTCTCTTTTGAGCCAAAAAGCTCGTTTTAGAAAGATTTTTTTTTATATTAATTTTATCTTTTGGTCTTCTACGGAACTTAACTAAACGAAGAACTAGAATCAAGAACTAAAAATCGAAATAACGAGAATTTAATTTTTTTTGTTATAAAAGAAAACTTAAAAAAATATAATTAATACACAATTTTTTACAGTTTTTTGTTATATACAAACTGAAGAATAAAACATTTGAGAATAAATAACGTCATTTTTATGTGTTTTGATATTTTTTATTTTTTAGACGTTTTAGATTTTTTTAAGTTTATAAGCTTGTTCTTCCAAGATGTCAACATCTTTTGCATTTATATTATTATTATTACTAATACTGACCTTTCAAGGAGCCGACAAAATTTGAAATATTTTTTCATATGAAAATAAAATTTAAATTCATTTTCATATACAAAGTGAAAAATAAAATATTTCGATATGAATAATTTTAGTTTAAATATTTTGATATTTTTTCTCTTTTGTACCGGTTTTGATATTTTTAGTCAAAAAACTCGTTTTTTAGACATTTTAAGTTTTTTATATTTATATTATGTTTTTACGCTGCCGGAGAAATTTTAACAATTCCTATATATGAAAATAAAATTTTAAACAAACTTTTACAATTTTCATATACAAAGCCTAAATTTCATAATTAAATATTTAGGTGTTTTTATTTTTAAACATTTTCTCTTTTCGACCTTTTGGATCTAAAAAGGTCATTGCTTTTGATTGATATATTTTAGTTTTTTTAAATGTATCTTATGTTTTTATATAATTTTTATATGCAAAGAGAAAAAACAAATATTAAATTATAAATAGCTTATTTTTAATTAATTAGGTAATTTTTCCCTTTTCGATCTTTTTTACTTTTTTGAGACAAAAAACTCGTTTTTTTAAGTTATTTTTTTATATTCATATTATCTTATGGTCTTCTAGAAGAACCAGAGATTTTATTCTATATAAAAATAAACTAAAAAAAATGATAATGAACAAATTTTTATATACAAAGTGAAAAATTAAATAATTGAGCATGAAGAAAATTATGTCGAAATATTTAAAAAAAAAATTTTCTTTACAAATTTTTATTTTTTAGAGTCAAAAAGCTCGTTTCTTAAATGTTTTAATTTTTTTATATGAAAATAACCATAGAAAATGTAATAAGAATTACATTTTTACAATATATATTTATAAACTATCAGATTGAAAATTTTATATTTAAATATTTGAGTGTAAATGGTTTTAGTGTCAAATAACTATTTTCTTATTTTTTCTTTTTTCGACCTTTTTGAGTTTTTTTTAAATGTATGTATATTATTTATACAGGTTTTGGCCCTGAAGGGGACAAATTTGAAATATTCTAGTATATAAAAATAAAAAAAAGTAAACAATTCTTATATACAAAGTACAAAATTAAATATTTGAGCATGAATAACTTGTTTAACTGGTGAATAATAAAATATTTGAAAATTAACATTTTTGATATAAGACTTTTTTTTTTTTCATAATTTTGGGCCTCTAATCTCTCTGGCCAATTTTTTTTTCGTTTTTCCCGATTCTTCTGTGAGAATATCTACATATTTTACTTCAGAGGAAAAAAAAAACATTTTTTGAAACACAATTTTTAATGTAGAAAAATTTTATTTTTGGTTGTTATTTTTTGAGGTTTTTTTTTGGCCTAAAAAGCTTACTTTTCGTAATTTTGGGTAAAAAGTATTTTATTTTCTATGATTTTGGAGATCTTTTATTGGTATCACCAATTTCATTCCGCTAGTAGATTACAGGTGAAAAGTAGCTGAAAATGAGCCATATTAATGGGTTCATTTTATTAATGCAAATATTGGACTTTAGGAGAGTCATTAATGGGACCTAAAATACATTATTTAAATAACTTTTAATAAAAAAAATTTTAATTTACGAAGAGTATGAAGAAAAGTTTTATATTTATACAATGATAAAAATAGTCCAGTTAAACAAAATTTTCAGAATAAAATGGAAAATGATATCCCACGAACGACTCTTTTTTTTTAAGTGGTACGTAAAATAACAGAAAACTAAAACCTCTTCACTAAAAAAAAATAAATAAACAACCATTTTAGGAAAAACATACTAGAAATTTAGGGAAGTGGATAATACTGTGCAAAAGTCATACCTTTGGTTATTTTAAGCTTATCATTTATTTTTATAGTGACATACCAAGATACAGAAGAAAATAAGCCACTAATTAAAAATGTAATTTAAAAGGTATTTATTAGACATAAAAAAGACGTTACTTAGGTTTCAAAAAGCATTATTTCATTCATAAAACCTTATTTGTATCGCTTTATTTAATACTTCAAAACCTTATAGGCTTCGGTTTAATCCCAAGATAACTAGAAGACCGTCAATTAATCGTCAAAACTGAATAAATTTTAACAAAAATCTGAACTAAACAGCGGTTTTCAGGCCAAATTTGTTGGTATTCTTAACGTATTTTAAAAGCCTTCCAAAATGTTCTCACGCTAATTAAAATACGTTATGTGCTATCTGGTACAATTATAAAAATTCCTTTTCAGATTCTGATATTTTATGGTCTCGATGGCGAAATAATTTCCTGCATTTTCAAGCAAATCTTCTATTTTATTTGCGCGTCTGCCCTCAATAACTTGCTGCTAAGAAAGGAGCTGTGCCATTGGTCCAGAGGGTTGCAGATCAGACACAACCTGTCCCATTTAGAGATGTGGACCAGGGACATGAACCTTGACGTAAGAACTTTAATTTTCTATTAGCTCTTGAGTTTATTAAATTTTCTCTTAGGCCGAAGGGATTAGAGCCATGTTAGAGCCGGTAATTCAAGCGTCTCAGCTTCTACAAGCCCGTAAGAACGATACGGACGAAGATGCCAGTAATTTGTGCGAAATGTGCAAGGCGCTGACACCATTGCAGATTTTGAAAATTCTGAATTTGTACACCCCGGCAGATGATTACGATAAAATTCCGTTTTCGTTTATTAGGAGGGTGCAGGAGAAGCTGAAGGAGAGACAGGGTAAACTTGAAGAGGGACAACAGCAACAACAGGTAAGTTAGGACCAGTTTGCTTGTGGTTTAATTTGTATGGGGATCAATACAAGAGAGTTTCATCAATTAAATATATTTACAAATTAAATGTATTTATGTGATAAAGTGCTATATTTATGAATAGGTTCACGTGAATACAAAATTGAGATTTTTTGATAATTTTTTAAGTTAATTTAACTTTTTCTTCCTGATAGGGGGTTTGCGAATTTATATTGCTTAATACATATTTTCATTTCACGACCACGTAGTTTTTAATCCTCAAACCTAGGAATCCTCTCTATTTTTTTAAAGTTTCTTAGTCCAATTATATGTACATAAATCTGCCAATAAAGGAAAATATTGATGTTTGTTCTAAAGTAACTCACTAAGGTTTATAATTAACCAATCTTGGACCTTGGTTAACAAAATTGTCTGTAAGTCCCAAAGTCCTTTTGGTGAATAAGAACCATTCTTATATGAAAATATTGCGAAAGGAACGCTCTTTCTTTGACTCATACTTTTTTAAGATTGTTTGTACTATTTCGTAAAATTATTGTTAAGAAAGTTAGAAAACATATGCCTCCACCAAAACTGCACAGTACCTTAACCCAGAATCATGTTTTTAACGTAAGAACCATCTTCGGAAACTTATCAGTAATTTTTACCTTACAAATGGTTTATAATTTCTTTTTAGTTAGAGTATCTTCAATTAGTATTGTTATGGAACTCGACCATCATCATAGAAAATATCCCTAAAGCTTTAAATTTGCTCGATGTTTAAAATTTATATGTTTTATACGTTTTGGGGTGTTAGACCAATTTATATTTACGTTTTGGCGGTATTCCAAAAATTTCACCATTAATTTCCGCTTAATTTTTGTCCCTAAAAAAAATATTTTTTTGATTTTTGAAAGCCGTCTTCTGTCATGTATTTCAGGCATTTAATATCCAGTAAAGAATTTTTACTTTTAGAGTAATTTACTATAAGCCTGTCAAAATTCTGCCTGGAAAAAATAAAAAAATACTTTTTTTTTTAAAATTAAAAAAAAAAAACATTTGGAAAAAAATTAAATTTTAGATATTTTTACATTTTTCCTTTAAGTGCCTCGAGGAAATGAAATTGCTAATTTTCAAATTTCTGTCTCAAAAGGCCAAAGAGAAAAGGTTGTTTTTTCTTAAACTGTTAATGCAAAACACTTGGGAATTTTTTTTATAATTTTTTTTTTTTTTACAAATGCATGGAATAAATGAAAACTTTTCCTTTTTTGAATTTTCAACTTAAAAAAATATGATTATTTTCAAAAATTTGTCCCTAATTGCCTGGAAATATGAAAATTTAGTTATTTAAATTAAACGCCAAATAAGACACTAAGCTTAAAATTTTCTTTATGCCATCGTTTCGGTCTATGCTAGGCCTTCTGCAGGGCCACATAAATAAATTAATTACTAAAAAGTTAAGCAGAAATAAGTTAAGTAAAGTACCCTTAATGGAGCGTTTAAAGTTATATCAATATTCCATTTTAGGGTCCCTGAACAAGTCCTTATATAGGCCAAAACATTGGCGTAAACAAAAATTTAAAAGGCTTGTACTTTTCATGGTCATAAAAGTAATTTTTGTTCCAGGCATTTAATGTCTTTTATTGTGACGATTTAATTGTTCATATCCTTTGGATATTTCAAGTTTTTATTCATATTTTTCGATATACTACAGGAAACTATTTGTTTTGTTTGCCAGGGATTAAAAATAATTTTTCACGTTTTCCAGATAGTTTTTTGCCTCTATCGGGCAGTTTACGTCACTTTTATGTCTTCCAGGGATTGGAACTAATTTTTTATACATGTATAAACGTTCTTCATTTTATTCCAGGCATTTACATTTTGTTTTTGTAACAAAAAAAATGTTTCATGCCAAGACATTTTTTTTTGTTGCAGACTTTTGACCACATTTGTCCCTTTTTTGTTTGGTTGATCATTGACTAATGGAGGAGGTGCCCATTATCTATTTTCATAGATTGGTCCACATATTAGATTAAGAACTATCTAAAATAGTTTGAAAATTTGAGTCGTAAAAATCTCCACTCAGAAGAAGATCTTCAACTTCCCTAGTTCTTTAGACGACACAGTCCTAACCAAGGGAAATTTCTGATTTGATGATGTCAAGATATGTTTGTTATTGGATGCTTTTTCGTCATACTATATAAGTTATTAA
Source organism: Anthonomus grandis grandis (assembly GCF_022605725.1). Classification (NCBI taxonomy): domain Eukaryota; kingdom Metazoa; phylum Arthropoda; class Insecta; order Coleoptera; family Curculionidae; genus Anthonomus; species Anthonomus grandis. Next base: position 8,378,267 of record NC_065557.1, on the reverse strand, counting down.
CTGGTGATTTTTTATATTCTTTCCTAGTTCTTCTATAGCTTCTTGGTATATTTTTCCATTTAAAAGAAAAAGGAACTATTCGGTTTTCGTTTAATGCACCCTTTTTGATACCCTTTTGGATCCAATCTAAATTTTCCGTCTTCTTTTATACGGTCAAAATTTAACAGAATTAGAGGAATTTTCTATTTTATTTCAGGCATTTCAAATCACTCTGGAAGTCGTAGATAATTTCTTCAGGCATTTATAAATAATTTGCTTGAACATTATTGGTAATTTATTTGATAATCCAAGTAAGTTTTATTGCACGCATTTGAAGATATTTTTGGAGTTGTAGTTAGGTTTTTTAGCGTTTTCGTTTCTTTTAGGCTTTTGAGAGCCATTTTTTGTATATCTCAGGCTTTTATAACTCCTTCACTTTTATTCCAGACATTTCAACTTACTTTAAGCGTTTTTATTTTATCGAAGTCTACTATCGGAGCACTTTTTAGTATTTTTTCCCGGTTATCTATTTAAGTCTTAGCGGCGCCTAATTTAGTTGGTCAAAAAATACCCAGTGGAGCCATAATATTTTTTTTATGAATTTTTATATTTTTTGTAAAATTGTAGTAATTTAATACATTAGTAACAATAAAAAAATAAAAAAATGAAAATCTGCCAATCAGTTTTTTGTTAAATTTGACTAATTCGGTGGATCATATTGTGGACCACCGCGACACAAAATAAAAAAAAAACTAAGAGTAAGATAACAAATTTATTTAAAAACTCATACAAACTCGGGTACTAAAAATTACGTTGCATGATAACTTTGGAAACACTCTTTACGTTTTCCCAAGCACAAAAGCACTTTACATATGTAGCATACCCAATCCTTCCTTACTGGGTTAGCCTTAGTGCTACAAAGCGCGCATCTTCTTCTGGTACTCCTTGTAGGTTGATGAGCAGATGACTGCTGTCTTATCTCTAAGGGTACGTAAGGTTTGTATTTTTTTATTTCAACATCTGATGGTGCAACCAAATTTCTCTTTCGATTTATAAGCGTTTCTGAAATTAAACCGTTTATGACACTTCGTCTAAAATCTTTAGCAGACATTTTTGGTAACTCCAACCTATTATAAATAATATTGGAATTTACAATTGATGCATCTAATAAGTAAAAAAATATTCGATGCCACCACTTTTTACTGCGACGGTCAATCTTGTAGTTAGAAAGTCTTTGGTCAAATATGTCGACTCCATTCATATTAGAATTGCAATCGATTATAGATTGAGGACATGGAATTTCAGTAATTTGTCCACTTCTTTCTTTTCTTTTAACTGTTCCTACATCTTCTGGCTGATAAAAATTTGACAACATGTGAACACATCGACGGTCTTTCCATTTTGCAGCTAACAATCCGTTACTGCTTGTAAACCATTGCACATCACCGCGTTTCAAATTCTTGTCTGGTTTAAATTTTGGCATGATTTTTAACGACGATTAATAACTACGGTACTAACAGCATGGATTTTTCTTTCTTTCAATTGTTGAAATAGATCGACGCTAGTAAAAAAATTATCAACATATAACACATGGTCTTTATTTTCTAAGTGTTTTATCAAATTTGTAACGACTCTTGAACCAAGGCACTTTTCTATCTCACCAGTAGGTGATTTTCCAGTGTACAAATCAAATTTTAGGCAATAACCAGATTTATCAGCTAACATCCACATCTTATACTCCCTTTTGATTGGTTTTTTTGGCATGTACTGCTTAAGGCCACTACAACCCTTAAATTTAATCATTGACTCATCAACTACAACTACTTGATTAGGAATTAGGCATTTTTCAAAGTTATGAGTCAACAGTTCTAGCATAGAGCGAATTTTATAGAGCTTATCATAGTCTGGGGAAGATTTTGGAGGCATCAGAGAATTATTATTCAGATGGAGATGACTCAAGAGCCATCCAAATCTTTTTTGGGTCATTACTGAGCTGATAAAAGCATCGTACAATTCAGGAGCAGTTGACCAATAATCCTTATAGCTGGGACTACGTTTGATACCCATTAACAAATTTATGCCCAGAAAAGCATTAATTTCACACTGATTTGTAGGGACATAGCTTTTCCCAGTTGAAAGTTTTTCCTGCTCGGCATAAAGAGTTGTTTGAAACACTAAAGTACCAATAAATTCCTTAGTAATAAACAGTTCAAAAATCATATACGGTGTTGGATCATTAATGTCTTTGATAAACTGCGGAATTCCAGAAGGTTCGGTAAATTGAGGAAGAGGATCAGGTCTATGAACATTAGACCAAACAGGAATTTTACCTTTTGACCACTGTTGTTGTAGTTCAAAAAGGGGGATATTATCAATTGGATCTTCCTCCTCAGAAACCGGCAGATCTTCTTCCATATCTGTAATAACTGTAGGAACTAAAGTTTCATCCTCTAGGTATATCGGAGGAGTCCATATCAATTTCTGACTCAGACCCCGAAGGCAGTGTATCGACATAAAATGTGTCGAGTTGTGTGTTAAGTTCATCGTCACAGTTGTGTGTTAAGTCAAACCTCCTACCGTCTTAAATGGCAATGGCTCCATACCTGCAAGAAAATGTTGTATAGGTATTTTATAATTAGTGAAACTCAATATTCTAAGTGGAGCGGTGGTAGTAAAAAAGGACCACATAAAAACAATGTTTTTTTTACAACATACTAATAAATGTATGTAAATTATATATCTATACTTACTGGAATGCTGTAAGCTATCACTTTTTGCAGGATCTAATAGTATTTATCAATTTAGACACAGATAACTAACTTTTGTTTATTTTAACCTCAAATTTAATTCGTAACAGGTGTTTCATTAATGCTGCTATCCACCGAATAAGAAATCTAACCGCCAAAGTAAAAAAAAAAACGTTAAAATGTCCACGGAGCGAGCCCGAATAGGTGGTTTAAATTTTGTGCTTCGGCAGCGCATTACAAAGCAACAGCAAAATATGGTCTATTTTTTAAACCACCGATCTTTTAAACCATTAGTCAGGGTGGTTTACATTTTTGACCATGAATACTTAAAGAGTTAAAGACATTTTCTATATCATTATGGGAGGACACTCTTAGTGTATTTCGACTTTAAGAGTAATTTCTTTGGCATTGCAAGTGATTTTCAATTTTTTTCCAGGTATTTAAAGGTTTTTCGTGATATTTTTTAATACACACTTGCTTAATCCTGGCTTCTATTGACACTGATTTTTAGTTTTATTTGAGGGTTTTCGTATTGATATTTGAACCATTTTTTTTTAATTTGTTTGCCTTTCAAAGTATTTTTTTTACATTCAAATTATTTGAAGTAATTTTCAATTTTATTCCTAGCATTTAAAGCCTTTTTGAAATTCTCTTTATTATTAGAAATCATTTCCTTCAAGGCAGCTATTTTATTTATTAGATTTTCGAGTTATTTTTTATTTTATTTTAGTCGTCTTTTGGGTTTTCGGTACAATTATTTTTTCGTCATTGGACTAATAAAGTATTTTACTATTTTCCAAATATTTGGAGTCATTTGCTACTATATTCCAGATATTTTTTCAAAGCAGTTGAAGCCTATAATTAACTTCTTTCTAAACATATAAAGTCTCCACATTTTCTTATATATTCCAGGTTGTTTTTTTATATTTTTGGAATTTTAAGACACCTTAATTTAGTGCCCTTTAAAAGTAATTTTTTACCCATATTTAGTATTTGTAGTAATTTTAAGTTACTTTCCATTCCTTCGGTGGAGTAAAAGTCAAAAACTATGGCTTCCAGGCATATGAAGACATGTTTAAAGTAATTCAAGGCATTTGAAGTATTTTTTTTCTAGTTGAAGCCATTTCTTCGAGGCAGTAAAAGCTGAACCTTACAGGTCTTTACAGTCACTTTCCAGACATTTGAAGTTCATTATAAGTTAAAAAAATATATTTGTTTTAAACGGTTAAGAGTGGCTTTTATTTTTAACGACTATGTATTTCAAAAACCTTATATAAATCTGTAAAAAGTTAAACTAATTTTCATAATTTCCTTTTCAGACATTGCTGATGGACGTAAAACATAAAATCCCAGTGACGTTCTGCTACAAGCCCTCGAATATTCAACTAGAGGAGATCGAAATACCCGATTGCTTAAATTTATCGACCCTACTTACCAAGGTTTAGGTGTTAGTAACCCTTACTTTAAAAATGTATTATGCTAATTTCAGAACTTGGTAAGGGTTTTTGTTAAATTGCTTTATCTAAGTTCCTGCACTATTATACGTTTATCCCTTTAAAAGGTACGCTGCAAGTACAATAAGTTATTAAAAAATTATTACCGATATTAAATATATATAAGTAGGTAAATATTAGCTGTATATATATATAAGAGGTGTGCAAAGGTGAGGCAATTAGGTTCAAAGTCTACATGGTTCGTATTGAGATTCTGTTAAAGAAATCAACATTTTCCGTTAAAAGTCATCGTGCTTTGATCTTAATGCTGTCACATATGATATCCTGGTTCCTTAGTTTTTTAAAGTAATATTTAATATAGAAAAATCCTTTAAAAATTCGTTATATATAGAGCACTTGTTAATATTTTTATAGTCAATTGGCGAATTTTATTGCATCATTTGCAATCTAAATAGTTCACTTACGTTTGTGATTCAAGCTGTGCCTATAAACTCCTCATTTTTTTTCCATTTAAAAAATGAGTTTGGTCTGTTACGTTAATATTAACAATTAAGTAAATTATTTTACGAGTTACCCTCCTGTATATTTTTTTAGATATTTATTATGTAGTTGTAAGGAAAAATATATTTATTGTTGTAAATTTATTATAAGGAACGTTGAGCGTAGTTGAATGAAAAGTTTACGGCGGTTAATGTAATTTTTAAAAATAATTTATTGGACAGGAAAGGGGCCATAGTAAGATATTTAATTGAAAGCAGATTATTTTGTTGTGAAATTCCAAGGAAAACTTATTGTGGAACGTATAGTTTACCAGAATTCAGTCAGTAACCATCAATGTCTTGTCGAAATAGTTAATAGTTGTATATTTTAACTTATTATATTGATATGATGAACTGTTGCTTTTATTATAAACTTGAAATGAAATCAAAACTTACTGGAAAGTTTATAAAAACCCTTTTTCTAATATCACAAATGTGAGAGTTCCTTAGAAGTAAATTTCAATTTTTGTTCGAAAAAGAGTTTTCCAGTAAGTTACCTACAACCCATCATGCATTTATGGCCTTATAAAAATACAATTGAGAAAGATCTGAAAATAGTCAAACTGATGTTCTTTATACCAACGGAGCGGTTTCGTTCTCTCTGCCATCATCAGTGTTTACAGGACAATATTAGATAGTAGAAATTGAAAAAAGGTGGGTAAAACCCTACATTTTCCATTGAAAAACTTGCCATTGTACAAAGTTCTAGGGCCAACGAGCCGTCTTATAAGAAGAAAAGTCCTAGTATTGAATTTTGAGTCATGGATTCTTGATATGTTGCCAAAGGTGCCTGCGTTAGACTAAAAAATAGAACCAAGTCAGGAAAGCTTTTGATTAATTTTTAAAAATTAATTAGGAGGAAAATAAAAGTTTACAAGCAGTACAGGCCCAATATACTATTTAGTAGTGTCCTTTCACCTTAAACAAATTCACTTGGCTTTTCACCGTGTCATTTTCTATTTTTAATTTTTAAAACCAGAAACACTACTTTTGGTGAATTTCTCTAAATTCGCTATTATTGATTTAATCTCACTTACATACATTTCTAATTTATATTAATAATATCGCACCCACATTTACTATTATATCAAGAATCTCATAGATTTATATAAACATAAACACCATCTCAGTGCGTGAGTCTCTATGGTTTTACCATTACCAATTTAAATCTCACTTACTCAAATTTCCACGTCTTAAATTAAAAAAAACGCACGCACCTTAGCCAATATACCAAGAATCCTATAAATTGGGTACAAACATATAAGGATCTATTTGAACCATTTGGGAGTGTCGTTTTGTTATCCTAATAGGCTAATAGGTGAGAAGTTTCTTTGATTTATCCATTAACAATTTAAATCTCACTCTACTGAATTTCTACTTTCTTATATTAAAAAAAACGCATGCAAAATCACCAATATATTAAGATACTTATAGTTTTATCTATAAATATCTTTTATTTGTTCGGAATTGTCGTTTCACCATCCCAATTGGTGAGGAGTTTTTCTGATTTTGCCTGTACCGATTTAAAACGCACTCAGAAAATTATTTTACTCATTTGGGACTATCGTTCAATTGGTGTATGCTCTATTTTATTTTAGGTATTTGGATAATTTTTTATCTTACAGGAATTTAAAGAAATTTTTTTTATTTCAGGAATCTGAGGTTACTACTGCTAGTTATGTTATCATCATGTTATTCCACGCGTTTGAATTAATTTTTAATCTATTCCGGGCATTTCTATTTGACGTCGGTTTTTATGTAATTTATAATTTTATTCCAGGCATTTGGATACTTTCTCCTACCTCATACGGAATTTGAACAAAACTTTGCATCTCGTCTTGAGTTTCCCACTTAATTTCAAGTTTTGGTACATTTTTCTGCTTTTTCAGGATTTTGGATTCCAGGCCAATAATCTTTTATTGTATTCCGGGCATTTAAAGTAATTTTTTGCATATTCCAGGATTTTAGAATCATTTATAATATTATTCCAGGCATTTGAATTAATTTTGAATCTGTTCCACACATTTCTATTTGATGTCAAGTACTTATGTAATTTTGAATTTTCCTTCGGGAAATCTTAGAAGAGTTTGGAGAAAAGTTTTCATCTCTTCAACGATTTTCCAATTAATTCTAGGTTTTGCGTAACTTTTTTGCTCTGCCAAGCTTCTGCCTTTCATGCCAGTATTCTTCCATTTTATTTCAAGCATTTGGGATTTTTTATTTCTTAAAGACATCCAGGCATTAGGATCATTCTTTATTAACTTCTAGAAATTTGAAAAAAAAAATTTCATCTCTTCCAAGGTTTTAAAGCCTTTTTTTCTTGTTTTAGGTCCTTGAGGTTACTGTTGTATCTTCCAGGAATTTGGAGTAACTTGTCATCTTATTCGAGGCATTTAATTAACTTTGAATCTCTTCCAGAAATTTTTTATCCCTTTTAGCATTCTTTACATCGTCCAGGAATTAAAAATAATTTTCCAGTGCTTTCAAAAAAAATCCATTTGATTCGAGACATTCAGGGTAATACTGTACGTCTTTCAGGCATTTTAAATAATTCTCCAGCTCTTTTAGAACCATTTATTTTTTAAATTTCAGGCATTTAGGATCATTTCTAATATCTTCCAGACGTTTCCAATATTTTTTCCTATTTTCCAGGCTATAAATCCAAAGGTTTATTTGTGCCTTGAAATGCCTGTAGTGAATTGAAACTTGACTTAAATGAAAAATTACGTGGAATACTTCAAAGAAGTTGAAAATTACCCTTGAATTGATAATGCTCCTCAAAAGCTTAGAGACAAAAAAATGTTCAAAGTAATTGGAAACACACAAAAATTGATTTCACAAAGTAGGAAATAATTTTTCCAATGCTTTAGAACTACTCATTTTTTCTTCAACATTAAAATAACGCGTGCACCTTCACCAATATGTCGAAAAGCTTTTATAGAAACAGGTACAGACTTGTTTTATTCACTTGGGAGTGTCATTTAGTCATCTTAATTGGTAAGGAGATTCTCAGATTTTGCAATTACCAATTTACTCACCCTCCTGTACGATTCTCCATTCATATTGGAAATAACATACGCTCTTTCACCATTTTATCAGCAACATAATAATTTTTATATATACGAAAAATACAGGCGTGGTATACTAATGGAGAGTATCCTTTCGCCATCAAAGTATGCCTTTACCAATTTAATATATCTCACCAGAATTTCTACTTCATTTTAAAACAACACACGCACAGTCACCAACATATCAAGAGTGTCATAATTCCATTATCATAATCTCTAAATGAATTAAAAAGGGTAAGAGATACACTACATGTCTTTTGAAACAAACATATATTATTTCAATTTTTTATACTTTCGAAAAAATAGATTTTTCTTTATATTTTAACTAATATGGAGCTATTTCATCAGGATTACATTATTAAAACAATTCAGGTAACCTATCTAGTTGCTTTCATTTTCCCATTAAATCTGATCATACAGGTTATCCATAACACCTAAATGATTGATTCAATAAAATAATTAAAAAACATGCGCAAGACTATCCACATTATTATAAAATTACACAATATTCCTTTTAAGACTAAAATATAAAATACGACAAACTAAAAATACTGCAATATATTATGATCAATAAATGTCATTAAATTACGCTCTTACAATAATATTTTTGATCGATGACATAAATGTAGAATGGAATGACTATAACAAGCAACAGCGCTAAAGCTGCCGAATTGCGGCGTTGGCTTAAATTTATATTTAAAAAAAAATTAGTCCCAAGGTGGTTTTTTCGGGAGGATAATTAGGGTTAATCGGGAAATGATTTTCTTTACTTCTTTTACTCATAAAATGTAGTATGTCTGTCTTTTATTTTTTTCTTGGAAATCACTCCCTAATTGTCTCATTTCGGATTTTAATTAATGATTCCGTTTCAAATATTCGTGATTTGATTAATGAGCTTAACAAGAAAACTTGACCTGCACATGCAATTTTACAAACAAGTCTAAGTAGGCATGGAAAATTTTCTAGAACAAGTCACCAATCGGCGCCATCTGGATAAGTTAAGTTGACTCACGAATAACAGGGCGATTCAAAAACACCGCTTACAATTTTGAAATTAGAAGTGAGCTGAATAAAGGTTTAAGGAATGTGGCATTCAAAATTGTAAAGTTTTCTTGCTTTCTTCTAGACGGATTTCTCTTTTTAACCTCGATTATCTTATAATAGTGCAACGTAGCGTCGTCCAATAGTGAATCAGTGCAGATTATTTAGTAAAAATGGAGCGTTGACCAAGAGCAATGTCTGGAATACAATTGCAAGATAAAGGTTTTGTGCACACTTCAAAATTAGGCGTGTGAGGAGATTTAGGGAAACATCTTCACCCACAATTATACACATCAACATCAATAAATTTGATACTCCGTGGTGGTCCAATTGCTCTTGAGAATTTTGCGATTTTGGTAATTTGCAATCCAAGTGGATCACAGAACAATTTTAAAAAGACATTTAAAGTTTACGCACTGCATAATCCAAATTATACACAAATGACTTCGACATCGGATTTCTTTTGTTGAAAATATGATAGACAATTTTTTTCCCAAACGACTGGTTTAATTAGGTTCTGTTCCAACATTATCGTAAGCGGGCATCAAAGAATCTAAACGTAAAAATACGAAAATCCACTCCATAGCCCAAAAGTAATGGTGTGGTGTGGAATGTAGGCTTCAAAAAATTTTGGTGAATTTGAAGATATAAACTGGCCAGGTGGGTCTCCCGACCTGACCGCATTAGATTTGTTTTATGGGGATACATTAAAAGTACAGTTTATGCCAATAAACCTAGAAATTACGGAAATTAAACCAGAAAATACGGCAAGAGTGAAATTACTCCTGAGTTGTCTTTAGCAGGAGTGATTTAACCGAAATGGAAGTCACATTGACGAATTAATTTTGAAACTTAAAATTTGCTCATATTATAAATATTTTGGTAATAAGGTAAAGAAAATGTTTTACTAACATTTAAAAAGAAAAATCTTGAAAGACAACTTGTATGAAAAATTCATTTTTACTTTAATTCTAAAATCCCCTCAACATTTCTGGAAATACAAGAAGTAGGACCTTTGGGATGGTGTCATTGGATTTAGGTCAAATGTAAAGGAAAATTACTAGAATTATGAGAAATTAGGCCTTTTTTCCCACGATTGTCGTCTAAAGTAAATTATTATTCCATTGATGAGAAAATTGACACCGTACTGTTCCTAGCCAATCACAAGTCCTTGCAGTGAAGTGTATTAAGAGTGGGACAAACCTTTAGTGAGCTGTTTCTCTTAGTCAGTTGATGGTTTGATAGTGAGTGAGCATCAGATTCCACTATCTATTATATAACGTTAAATTGTACAAAAATAAAGTAAAAAAACGAAAATAAAAAAAAATAGTAAATTGTTCACTCTTGAAGACTCAGTATGGGGGATGATGCCTTGTCTAAAACTTGAACGACTGATAGGGCCAAAAACTTTAAGAATAACTCATAATCGACGTCCAAGTATCTTTCGTGATAATACCGGTGCTGTTTGTAACCCGTGACCAAAACTGGAGAATATGCATTGGAAAATCCTTGAGCAGCCTCCATACAGTCCAGATTTGCCATCCTGTGATGAATTGCGATTTGACCATGATCAAGATGTTGAGACTTTTGTGCGCAGTTGGTTGGTGAGTCAACCATAAGAGCAAGGAATTTGTAACCATCCAAATCCAAATCAATCATCTTCAAAAAGTTTTCGACTTTTAGGGAAAAAAGTGATACTTGCTGCATTCCTACCAGCACAAAAATTAGGCGTTTATTCCGGGTTGAAGATACAGAATGCTTAACGCTTTTTTAAAGTAGATATTGAGCATTCTCCTCTTTTTCTTCATAAGTTAGGAATGTACTATTTGGGAACTTCAGTAATTCACGGTAAATGTCGCTTACTGAAGCTGTTTAAGATTATTGGAATGATTTGAAAATGTTGAGGTTTTTCAGTAAAATATACGACAACTTTGACTAAAATTTTCCAAGTTTAGCTCAATCAGACCTCGTCCGATTCTTTTGTATCTTGAAGGAAAAAACACTGAAAATAAAGACAAAAATTAAAGAGCTTTTTATTTAAACGCTCTATGAAATTAGTACTAAAACATACATTTTTCACTTTAAAACAGCGTTTTGTTAATAGCCTTAATTTACTTCTTTTAACGTATATTTTACTAAAAACATCTTAAATCTTCAACAGCATTAAACACAATTTACCACACGCAAGGTAAATCAGATTACCAGGGACTTTTTCTACTATAAAGCGAGCATGATAGGATGCATTTTGTAAAAAAATTGACGCCGAAATGGTGAAATTTAATTCAGGCCCTCCCACCCATAAATCAGTGTCAATTTTTCTACGCAAACATGAATTTAATGAGGGTCGAGTCTAATGTATAATATAAATGCCTAAAAATATTCACCGAGAACCAACTCGTATAGCACTTAAATTTAAAATAGTGGAAAAGCCATATTAGATATATGTTGATTTATAAAATCAAGGATTAGGGTAGTTTTTCCTAATGCAATAATTAGAACAATTTTAGTTTGATATTTGATAGACGAGGGACATTTAAAGAGTAGCTTTATTTACTGAGATTTTCTTCGGCCCCACCTACCATACTGAACATAGTTTTAGTTCAACATAGAGAAACACTAAAAAATAGTCCTTGTATTAATTAAAATTATATTGTTTACAATTTTTTTTCTCTTCTTAGGCGTTGTGTCTATAAAACTGTTTTTTTGTCACTTTTTAAATCATTTAAAGGCCAAATAAATATTTTCTCGAAAGACTCAAAGGCGATGCATTAATACGTACAAATTCTACACAAAAAAAGTAACAGTTAAAGGAAATTTTTGAGGGATATTTCACATCAAGTAAATCACATAAATCGATGCAATAGAATAAAAGTTATTTTCTTGTAAAAACTCCGCGCTTTACTCCAATTGTATGGAAGTTATTCTAGGTTAAAATAAATATGGAACACCTCACTTTCATTATGTACTTATATCTTGTAAATATCATTCCATGCATTGAGAATTACGCCAAAAGTGTGGAACATATAAGGAAACCTTTAAAATATATCCTGAAAGGAATGTCTGGATTATGCCGAAAAAAATCCCCGAATGCCTGGAATATCAAAGAAATTCCTTTAAGAGTCCAAAGACGCAAACGTATTGCGTCATTAGGTTTGCATTCCAACAATCAAAAAAAATATAATGTAATGCCTGGAATAAACCTCCAATAGTCCATATGCCTGGAACACAACGAGCATTCGAAAAAACTCGTCAAATGTCTGGAAGAAATTAAAATTTAGTTCAAACGCCTGGAATAAACTAAAAGCGATTTTAAAAACGTTTAATAAATCAGAAAATTACTAAAAAATAACACACAAAATTGCTCTACATTCCTTGATTCACTTAAAATGACTTACACCTATGAAAAGGCATCATTTTGGCAGCTTTGTAAAACTTCAGTTAATAAATTCCTCTCTAATGGTGAGGAACGTAATGAAATGTCTTGATAGTTGTATCCTATAAAAAGATTAGGTACTTTTTTACTGTGGTGTGTACTCCTTAAATATTGAATATGACGAATTTTGTCCTAAGGCCCAATTGACACATTAGAATGGTCACATTATTTGTTGACCTAATTGTAACGACATCTTCAAATGTCTTTGCTAACTGGGATCGATATAGCGATATTTTTTGACGATGAAATGGGCGATCCATATTTTTGCGTAATTCTCATAGTAATAAAAATATTTTATTAATAGACTCCCCTATTCAGAAACCGACAAGACGCCTTTCATCTATAATGGAAATAACTTAGGATTCTCCGTTGATACGTAACAGAACATAAGTCCAACCGTTTAGATTTTGTTTTTCAAGCTATTTATTAAGGAGTTCAAGGTGGGTAGTACCGCACTTTACACAAAAATTATATTAGTGTATTAAAGTACGAGTCCAACCCCTTTGATCTTAAAACTGTTTTTCAAGATTTTCTAAGCCCTATTTCCAAGTACGCAAACGTTACGAATGTGTAGTTTCCAACAAGGGTAAATTTGCCTTAATTTTTGAAATCTGGCAAAAAAGGCCCTGAAATAACAAAAAATTACATTCTGTGAGTGCATTAATACACTAATATAAATTGTATGGTAAAATGGTCAGGTTTTTCCTTGAAATGGATAACTTTCAGTATTTCCTAACATCTATTGAAAGCTCTTCAACCGTTAGTCCTAGTAAGGCAAATAAATTGAAAATGTTTTAATTATTGCATTAAAAACATCACCCTTTTAAAACGTTATACAACTTTAACGTTAAAACGTTTATACGTTAACATTTCTAAATATGTAGTCTCACCGTAAATAATTTTATCGAACTTATCATAAATACTGAAGCTTTTGCCTATCATATCACTACATAGCGGTCTGGCTACCTATTTTTTTTTCGCTAAAATACTCTTTGTTGCGATTTTTAACTCAATCTGCAAACAATTGGGGTTACATTCATGAAAACTCCTTATAAATGGGAAACCTTTAATCATTGTTACTTGACAAAAAGTTTCCCATTTATAGAGCCATGTAGGTACGCAAAATTGTAAAAAATATTCATAGTTCAAAATATAAAACTCTAATGGTGGAATCTTTTTGGTGTAATGTTGATACGGATGCAAAGTTGCCACGCTGTGCAATATTTCTACACATTTTCCATTTATGTTTTTTTTTTTAACTAATGACAACGCCGCAGGGTTGCCAGACCTGAATAAATGTCGGCGAAGAAAAAGTGCAATTTTTTTATATTTGAAGAAACTTTTTGCAAAAAACATGGCACAAGTCATGGCAACGTTGAAACTCTTATTTAGTCTCTCCTAGTCAAATTACGAAACTCTAGTGCTCGGCTTTTTTAGGTTATAACAGTATGCACACAAAAATTAAAAAGAAATCAAGCTATAAAACTGTAAACTATAAAGCATTTAATAGTCGAATAAGTTTGATATAACGCTGAATTTCTGGGATTATTACTGGAATATGCAATTTTTTGGAATAATTTTCATTTATCCTTTTTTGCAAGACACCTACCGGTTTGTAAAACATCTGGTCCAAACGTTCTTAATTTTAAAGCTAATCGAGTAACACTTGATTAGCTTTAAAACACTACCTGTCAACATTAAAAATTAGCAATATATATATTAGGACATTGTTAAATATATAAAAACGGAATAAATAAAACTGAATGCAAATAAATATCGCTATTTCAAAGAATTTGATTCAAATGTCTCTTAAGCAAAACGAGATTTTGATTCTTGTTTGAACTTTTCGCGGAAAACTCAGCTATTGGCCATTTATTAAAATTAAAATTTCTACAAGAATTATCCGTCATATCCTCAAAAAATCGCCGTGTATTTATACATTACACCATTAAAACCACATCCTTAGTCTCTTTTAGTAAAATTACTAACTCTATTGCTTAACTTTCCGCTTCAGGAGCAAAACGTAACCTCCGTTCTCGTGCACCACGTTTAAACTGAACATCGTTTCTTCCTCGACGTGTCTCAACACGTCGTCGCTCAACTGGATGTGGATCGAGTGCGGTCCTTCGATGTACGTCGCTTTCACTTGCTCCGGATTCATTGAGGACATGACGCACAACTTTTGCACCAGCTCTTGATGGTTATGTGAGGAGAGAAAGATGGCGTTGAAGACCGACGTGTTTTCACGACATATGTAGAGTTTCAGTTTTGGTGCTATGGCCCTGGAAGTAATAAATTAAAAAAAATGTTTTAACGGATTTCAAAAAATCATGTATAAGATTTTTGATTAGACTGATTTAAATCCTCAGCTTTATAAATGCATTCTTTTCTGAATATAATTCTTTTTGTTCCATAATTATAATGTCTGACCCATTAGTTTTCAAGATTTAGGACTTTTGAGTGAATAATCGCTTTGTCATTATCACTGTTGATTTAATTAATGAAAAGCCGCGATAAAATTAGGAATGTTGCTCTACGTAGATGCTAGTGAGTTTAACATTCAACGATCTATGTTACTACTTCGACAAATTCACGAAAATGAATCCAGAGCGCCCCATTCAAATATTTGACCTCTCGGCGACGATCATAAAACTAGATGATGGGCACAAGATTGGATTATTGGAGAAATAAGCTATTCAATCAAGAAGATTGGGGCAAGCAGGAGACATAGTTTTTAATATGGTTAGAGAAAGCGGAAATAGAGCAGATTTGAAGGCCACAGGGTAGACTATTAAATACTTTAACCAGGTCATATGTTAAAGATCTCTCGAGTTTTGCGGATTGATGTCTAGGTATAATGATCTCGTTGAATCGCAAATTAAGGGTATTAACATCTCTCCTGAAAATGATTTTTTGAAAAAAATATTGAGAAGACTTTAACTTTCTTATTTTATCATACAGTACACATTTATGAATGAAACGTCTCGGTTTCATACTTACCCACCTGGTGGCCTCTAGTTTATGACTTGCTGGTGGTCTACGGCGAATGCCATGAATAAATCTTAAACAATATTTTTAAACTTATTCTTTCTCACAATGCTCTGCAGTTAAACTTCCCTTCTCTTCTCTTTTAGTCAGATGTTTTACATCAATAGGCTTGCCAAAAAACATCACAAAGGATTTACTTTGTGATGCTAATTTACAAAGAGATGTGTGATGTATTACATGACAAATATATTTTAAAATAACCCATCAGAACCAATAGCCCTAGTTTTGATTTGGGTAAAATATTTAGACCCTTCAGTTTCTGAGACAATGAGAAACTTAAAAATGTCAGATTTTGCACCATTAACTGGTTTTTTATAGTATCTATGAATTTTGGCAGAAATATTACTTGGGGGTATGTTATTTACGAAAAAATTATTAATCTCAGTAGGACTAAATATCATACCAGACAATTTTTTTTTATTTTTTAAAAGAATATTGAAATTCTTTAATGTTTTCCAGAATATTTTCCTATTTCCTTTATTAAGATGTTGCTCTAAAAAGATTTTTTTTCTCTTAACGTATAAGCATAGTAACTTTATAATCATTGTGTGATTCCACAGTCGTATTCTTTTTACATTTAAATTTAGCTTTATCTAGAAGTTTTATCATAAATTTTACATTTTGCGTTATCCATGGAAGATTTTTTTTCTTTGATTTGATGGTCTTTATACACCAAGCAAATATGTCCATAAGCAAATTA
The DNA here is from genome assembly GCF_022605725.1 of Anthonomus grandis grandis. Taxonomy (NCBI): domain Eukaryota; kingdom Metazoa; phylum Arthropoda; class Insecta; order Coleoptera; family Curculionidae; genus Anthonomus; species Anthonomus grandis. Next base: position 8,362,258 of record NC_065557.1, on the reverse strand, counting down.
ATATTATCATTAAAAAATTTTAGTTTATCATCAATATTATCTAAATCAAAAATATTATGCCAGGGAATCGATTTTAAGGAATCATAAAGGCCCAATAGATTACCATTCTTTAAATCTCGATACGTGACTAACTCCACTTCCTTCTTAACAGTTTCAAAGCCAATTGAATAAAAGAAAATTGCAAAAATCAATTCATGATCAGAAACGTTGAGGTTTAGCGTGCCTGACCGTAAAATGCTTAAATCCTCCGTAATTATTATATGATCTATTAGCTTGGAGGATGTTTGAGTAAAATAAAAATAAATATAAAAACCGGCTTTCGATTGAGGGTTATATGGTCGATGGACGCAGATATCTTTCAGGGACCAGATTAACCCAGTGTTAAGACTGATGGACTGTATCCAGAGAAAAATACATGATGAAGAGGTAGAGACAATGGCCATGACTTAGAAACCATTTTATCGGACTCATGGGCCTAATGTTCAGATACACAAAGGTCACATTTTGATTCGACCTTAGAATCGTTTGGTCCTTTCCCGAAAGCTCCACCGCGTATCCATAAGAAAAGACAACCCGCGGGACGAATATCAATATTGACGTCCAGAGTTTCAAAGAGTCCAGAAAAGAAAGAAAGCGAAAGAAGATAAAAGGAAAAGCATGGAAGAGAAGAAAAATGGCAGAAAAGGAATAAAGAAATAGAAACCTCTGTGTCGCATATCGCACTTATCTTTCACCCTAAATTATCGCGAAGAAAACGACAAGTGACAAGTGACAAACTAATATAAAATTGATCACGAGTATATGTAAAACTGGACAATAGAATTTCCTAATTTTTTAGAAATGATCGCAAATTGTCCTTAAATTCATGGTCTTCTATTTTTATTTGGCTTGCGACTCTGTGACAAAAGATTGTGAGTTAGAAGTGTGTAAAATGGTCAATTTATTAAGAAAGCTATTTGTTTCCAGCTAGCGTTTCGAATTATATTTAGTTCTTTTTCAGGGCTCGACAATATTTTTTTTTTTAAACATTTGCTAAAAAGATATAAGTTAACATTTATGTAAATGATAATATGCCTGCCATAGAGTTTCAAGAAGGGGTGAAGGGAAAACTATCAAAAAGATATACCGAAGTCGTAGTCCTCTTCCGGTAAAATAAATTAGCACATATAACAGGGATAAAAACGTAACAAATTGAGGCCGGTTACGTATAGGAAGGCAACAGAATTAAAATATATGATTTGAACAAACCGGTAGACTAGATATATCAGTATTAGCTGCCGAAACGATATAAGAAATCTATGTATTTATGTATGTATATATATGTAAATAACTGAAATAGATTTTAGGGTTAGACTATTGTTGCTTGATCGCAGTATTCAAGTACCTAGGTAATTTACATATAAAATTTGAGTAAGCAAAACTTTGGTTTTCAGTGTCACTTCTAAAGTTGACAGTATTATGTTTCTTCCTATGTAGCATTTCACTTATGTTACGTTTAATTAAGAATTTTTGTTGGTCAAGAATTTGTATGTTACTAAACTTGAATGAATGATGCAGTTCCCTAAGATGTTGAACTAGTGCTATAGAGTGACTAACATCTTTATTGATTGTGTTGATGTTTAAGAGCAACTAACCATTCCGATAAACCTTTAATATATGCTTGGTTCGTTACAAAATAGTACTTTCCTAATAAGGGAAGGTAGATAATTATTTTCAATTAAGAATTGTTGAATGAGATTAATATTTTCTTCATGACATTGTTGGCTTGAGAGAAATATTGCACGATATTTAAATTTCAAATAATGTTAATTTTGTGTTGAATTTGAAGGTTTGAAATATAGTTTATTGATCTTTCTGAAAATATATAAACCAATCTACTAATTAAGAACTTAAGGAATCTCGCCATCAGTAGGGACAGAAGTCAGGACTTCGTCGACATACCTGTTAAAAGATGACATTTTGTAATTCTGACATCATTGTATCTAAGCCAATCGGTGACATGGAATAACCCATTTCAAGTACAAAATTTGTTGATATATATTTCCTTTGAATTCGAAACAACTACCTTCAATACAATAATCAAACAAGCTGAAAAAGTCACTCAAAAATGGTGTGGTATTAGGTGAAATCATTCACCAACGTTTAATGATAATGTCTCTAGTCAGATCATTATGGATTTTTGTAAATAGAGATATCACGTCCAAAGATATCAATATATAATGTTTAGGGAGTATTATAGACTGGATGAAGTAAAAAAATTCAACAAAATATTAACCTCTTTGAAAGGCATTATTTGAAATCTCAAAAATCTATTTGAAGATATTATAAATGGGAGAACCAATAAAACTCACTATAGATCTAACGGGTTTCCGTGTTTGGTTTGTGTTTATTTTGGTAGACAACATATTTGTGGAAATATTTTTTTGAGTAATGTATCAACTAGCTTGTCACATTTGCATTTTATCTTTTTTGAATTTGCTACAGTATACACTTATGGTATTTGCTTTTAATAAATAATCTGTTTTATTTATCAGCAGTTGTATTACCGTTATCAGCGGTTGTTACTAATAAGTTACTAATATGTGTCGTTTCACTTTTCAACTAGTTTAGGGGCATTGGTGAAATTATTAATGATGTTGATATTGGAGTTTCGTTTAGGGGTTCTTCAGAATACGATATTTTGAACAAAATATAATCTATATCAATAATCATGTCGTTCAGAGGTTGAAATTTTGAGTTCTAAAGTAAATTAAACTTATCACCCAAACAAGAAAATTTGAACATTCTTCGGTACATCTACACTTGTCAAATTTACAAACCATCCTTTATGTTTGGAAAAATAAGGGGTAGACAACTGTTTATTTTTTAGAAATATTATATTTTTGAATTTTTGTTAAATTTTGGTTGACTTGAATTTTTGAAAACCAAATGTGATATTTCATTAAACTTACCAAAAATGTGAATTGGCATATTGTTTTTTATATTTCCTTTCGCTTGTTAAATGTTTCGGTTACGTTCCTAATTTCCATGAAAATTCAAGTTCACATATGTATTTACAAAGGGACTTTCCTTGACAAAAAAGTGTGAAGAACCCAACGCATTCATCTTCAGTTTTATGGTTTTTGCCTTTTAAGGGGTCGATTTGGGACCACTATTATAAATAACACAGTAGTTAAATATATAAATTTAAAAACTTACTTTAAATGTAAAGCATTATGTAAACGGATTCCATCAGCGTGTCCGCAGATCTGGATCAGATCGTCCCTGGACATGCGGAGCATATCCGATCCCGAAAAACGAGCGAACACGTCCAGGTACTTTTCGAATCGGTTCGAGGTGAGCCAGTGGACAGTCTCGTCGGGATTGGAAAACTGGGTCAGTTGGTTGTTATTGGTAAAACACTAAAAGAAAATTTGGTTAGAACTCGTTAATATATTAATGATTTGTCAATGTGCCAATGTACAGAAAAAGTAGGAATTTAATACAATTAAGAACATCGAATGCACTCACTTCAACAACTCCGTTATCGCTATTCAGGGACGATTCGTCTCGCTTTTCCGGACTCTGCGGATTGCTGTGAATGGTTTTTTGCGGAATGAGGGCGTGCTGACTGACGTCATTGTTTTGGCAATTATTTTGGCTTGCCTTTTGGAATTCTGGACAACTGCAAAAAAACGTAATTATTATTAAAATCACGTGGAGTACGGTGATAAATTATCATGTATCGTCGTAATTAGATGCATGCGTTGAAATGTTCCTTTAACGAGTAGCACGACAAGTTAATTACGTTAAGTGACGCCAATAAAATTAGCTACATCGTTACTCTTATAATTACGAAATCAGATGAAAAAAAAAGTGATTTTTCAATTGTTGGTTAATTGGCTTAATGAGGCAGTAAGAAATTTGCAAAAAGGTAATTTTGGGGCAAGTACCAATTAGACTAGGACGATGTCATTTATAGAGAAAAATTTGATATAACTGGGTGAGCAATTCGAGTTTAATTTTTAATATTAGAACTTATTAAAGACAGAGCTTTGATACATCAAGTTACCATTACTTAAGATTATTAGGAAGAGGAGATAGAGGCGAAGTTTAAGATCCATTAAAACGCATCTATGTGAAATGGTTTTTGCAATTTGTTTGACTCAAACTCAGGACACTTTTTGCGATAAAAAAATGATTGTCGCCTACCAAGAAAATTGAGCATATGCACTAAATCAGTCCTTATAGCCATAATCAATTTTCAAGTTGAAGTTTAATTGATTATTTTTAAACAAACTAAAGTAAATTAAAAAAATCTCTAAATTCCAAACCTCTCATGGTAGAAATTCAAAACTGAAGTTTAAATTAAGAAATATTTCGATGCAGTTATTGTCATTGATTGAACTTGATATGAAAAAATAAGGAATTCGCAAAGATGAAAAACTAGGTACAGTTACATGGAAAGGAATGCTAGTAAAGCTGGATACAGTTTTTTTTCTCAAGATCTCAATTTATCTATACATTTTTAATTTAAAAAAATTAATTATGATTTAGCAGATGTCTGTCTGTAATACTGGTTAGAATTTTGTACTAGTTCCAATAAATATTCCAATATTTTTTTTTGCTATATGCCAACATCAGAATGGGATCCTCTAAAATCTTTTATATTAAAAATGACTTTTTATAAATAATTAATTTCTATGTTAAACGTCACTTTTAACTGTAATCTATAGAAAACGTTTTCAAAAAGAATTATATGGCTGGAAAATTAAATCTGCCCTTTAATCAATAATTACTTGTACAGGAACTCATACAAAATGTGCGAAAATAACCTCAACTACCTTCAAAAAATCGGAGTATGTAAATATAAAATCTGCTGACCTTGATAATTTCAAAAGATTTTTCCCTGATAAATTCATGTTTTTAATTAAAATTACTTTAACTGCATTAAATAAATAATTAACTACCCTGGAACCCACAAAAATCTGGAATTTTCCTGCTAAAAAAACCACAACTACCTGGAAGATATCGTTATTTCATGTTTTTCAGGTAGTTAAAGCATAAAAATTTAAATTATATGAAATTTGATAACAAGACACCTTAATGGCATCTTGTGAGAAAAAACTGAAAATCTACTAATTATTAAATATTTTTTCAAATACGTAAAATGCCCTAAAATCCCTAAACATCTAGAATTTTTTCGTTAACGTCATTTGCAACCTATCTGAAGAAAATCATTATTTACTTTTACTTGAAATTTAAGTATTTATTAAAAACGTAATCCTTATCAAGAAAAAAATAAAGATTAAAAAAACAACATAAAGGTTCATGAATTTATTTGTCTTATTGTTGTTAAAATATTAGAAAAAAATCATGAATGTCCAATTAATGAAAAATTACAATCATAAATCTTAATTATAATAATGTAGCATTTGGTCACTAATAAATCCATTAGAAAAATTAATATTTCTGTAATATGTCAATTTTCTTAAGAAATTATAATAAACAAACCAACTAAACAAGATGTTTTATTTAACTCAAAGTTCAATAGCTTCAAGTGTGAATAAAAATAATAATAATTATATCTAGTATGAAATGGTAAAAAGCTCTCTCTCTATCCTTTATAACCATAAACCGATAGGTAAACTGTAGCCATCGGTTTAAACCGGTTCAAACTGCCCAGAAATTTATATTTAAAAGAGGTCTATGGAAACGTGTGTGTAGCGAGCGATGCGAATAAAACGTGCGGTTTTTGCATGTAAAATTGGCAAATTGCAGATAATCTGTACTTATCCCTATCTAAAGTAGTCTCATATTTTCATAAGTAGTTTTATTTTTTTATGGTTAGTGTGGGTATTTGATTTATTAAATAATATTAGAACATATTTAACTAATTAGGAAGTGTGGCGAGTTAAAAATTAATTTAATAAAAAAAAATTAAAGAACTAAAAATGGTTGAAATTGAAAATTCAAAAAACTGTAGGAAAAAGGAATCAATTTTTTATGTGTATGTTTATCAAAAAAAGGTTTGTTTATATATATGTTAATAGCATCTAAATAAGAGAAAAAAATCGGTTTATTTCGGATATTATCTAAAACTTGACGGAAATAGTGATTTTTTTTTAAATCACTCTATATATTCATTGAAAGATTTAACACCTAAAATTGAAAAATACGAGGTTATTAATACAGATAATTTATGGTTTAAATAAAACTGTTTCAAAAATCTATTTAGAAAGCAGTTTTTTTTTTAAATAGAAAAAGTGGTAAATAAAATTGTATTCTTCACTTTGTTTTAAGATGCTTGGCCTTGGAAATCATTGTCTGCTAGCAAAAGTTATCAGTGTCATAGTCATTTGAATTTCGTTAATTCCTTAGCAGAAGAATGGTTCATTTAACAAAAACGCACAAAATAATAATTTTACAGGCGATTGGTTATGGACACAACTGCAAGTTGCTCGCTTATTCCATAAAATATTTTTAAATTTTCCTCTTATATCCCAAGGGAAGATTAGTAAAATAAAAAAGCAGTTGCGAATGCAATAAGTGATGATACCAAATTGGTTATTCAGGTTATTCAGCAGTGCCACTGTTCGATGTTAGCCATTTACAGATTATACGAACATTGAAAGAAAATAGAATGCATCCCTATAAATTGATGCCAACTCAGGAACTAAATTAAACAATTTTGAAAAGAGAACGGATTTTTGTGAAAAAATGATGGCAAAGTTAGTTAACAATGAGACTCAATCAGACCATGTTATGCACCTTTACATATCATGCTCATGCTAATCGACAAAATTGCCGCTATTGGTCTAAAGAAAATCCTCACTGGATGAGAGAACAGCATACCCAACATCCTAAAAACGTCAATGTATGCACAGGAATTGTTAGAGATCATATGACCCTTGTCCATCGATGGCAATTTGAATGTTGATAATTATTTAACACTGATCCAAAATAATGTCGTGCCAACTTATATCCTGATCCAGCTAATATCATGAGGTTTCAGCAAGAGGGAGCACCACCCCTTTACGAAATACTTCAGCCGAATATTTCCAAATCTGTGGATAGGAAGACGAGGACCGATGGAATGGCCGGCACGATAACCTAATCTGACATCGTTAGACATCGTCAAAAATATTAGCTACAAAACTAAACTCGACTTAGCTGACTTAAAAGACGAATAAGGGTTGGGATTAGTTCGGTCACGCCTGAGATGTTGAATAACGTTAGAAGAAATTTCTATTTAAGATTAGGGTGTTACCAGGGCGTTCGTGGCGAACATATTGAACATCTCACACTTTGCCATTAATGTATTTTTTTGTTGTTAGAGGTAATGGATTAGTAGTAGGAGTGGATTAATCAAAAATTAATTTAGACACAAGCATTTTGTAGATTGATAGTTAAGATATCTTAAATGCCCGAAATTAAATGAAAACTTACTTTAAATGCCTAAGCGAAGGAAAGACCAAAAAAAAATTCCCAAATGTCTGTAAATCACAAGAGAGTGATTTTTTTCCAGTGCATGGAGGACATAAAACACACCGTCAAAATACCATTGTCTGGAATAAACGAAATAATACCCGCCATGAAGATATTTGAAATGCCTGGAATTAAATGAAAACTTACTTCAAATGCCAAAACGAAGGAAAGACCAAAAGAAAAAATAATTCGCAAATGTCTGGAAATCACAAGAGATTTTTTTTCCAGTGCATGGAGGACATAAAACACACCGTCAAATGCCTGGAATCAACGAAATCATGCCCGCCATGAAGATATTTGAAATGCCTGGAATTAAATGAAAACTTACTTCAAATGCCTAAATGAAAGAAAAGACCAAAAGAAAAAATAATTCCCAAATGTCTGGAAATCACAATTGAGACTTTTTTCCAGTGCATGAATGGCATAAAAACACACCGTCAAATGCCTAGAATAAACGAAATCATGCCCGCCATGAAGATATTTGAAATGCCTGGAATTAAATGAAAACTTACTTCAAATGCCTAAACGAAGGAAAGACCAAAAGAAAAAATAATTCCTAAATGTCTGGAAATCACAAGAGATTTTTTCCAGCGCATGGAGGACATAAAACACACCGTCAAATGCCTGGAATAACGAAATCATGCCCGCCATGAAGATATTTGAAATGCCTGGAATTAAATGAAAACTTACTTCAAATGCCTAAATGAAAGAAAAGACCAAAAGAAAAAATAATTCCCAAATGTCTGGAAATCACAATTGAGACTTTTTTCCAGTGCATGAATGACATAAAAACACACCGTCAAATGCCTAGAATAAACGAAATCATGCCCGCCATGAAGATATTTGAAATGCCTGGAATTAAATGAAAACTTACTTCAAATGCCTAAACGAAGGAAAGACCAAAAGAAAAAATAATTCCTAAATGTCTGGAAATCACAAAAGATTTTTTTTCCAGTGCATGGAGGACATAAAACACACCGTCAAATGCCTGGAATAACGAAATCATGCCCGCCATGAAGATATTTGAAATGCCTGGAATTAAATGAAAACTTACTTCAAATGCCTAAACGAAAGAAAAGACCAAAAGAAAAAATAATTCCCAAATGTCTGGAAATCACAATTGAGACTTTTTTCCAGTGCATGGATGACATAAAAACACACCGTCAAATGCCTGGAATAACGAAATCATGCCCGCCATGAAGATATTTGAAATGCCTGGAATTAAATAAAAAAATATTATAAATGCCTGAAAGGAATATCAAAATTATTTCCAATCCTTGCAAGTTATAGACTTATCAGGCTATAACTATAAACTAAGTTCAATTCGGATATTTTTTATTAGTTTTTAGGTGTGTTGTAACGAGTGTATGTAACCAAATAATTTTCTATGTTTTTAATGTTAATTTTTGCAATAAATTGGAAAACATGACAATGTAATAGAACTACCTGCGAAACAGTTGAAAGCACTATAGGACATTGTACATGGAATATTCTGAAGAATCAAAAAATTGAACAATATATAGCGTGTCGAATTTAAAATAAAAAAGTTGTATATATTGACCACAGTTACCTGACACGGGTTGTATATTTTTTGCTGTTGAAAAAAATAGAAAAAGTAACAATACTTATCGACGTGTCTGGGCGTTTTTTTTTTTGAGTATACCTCCTTTTATTATGATTCTATTTGGCTGATACATACTGTAAAATATCAATCGAATCGAGTGTTAAATGAGCAATAATTTCGAGGAAGTTAGGATTAAGTCGGTCGGTAGTATCCAAAACTATATAAAGTTGCACCCCAGACAACGGAAAATCGTATGGATCAGGCGTCTTAAAAATAAAACATTTGACCCAAAGTATGTTTTGGCCAAGCATAGACGGGAAAGTTTACAAGTTTGTGGCTGTTTCTCTGTATTGAAATAGGCCCTATTGTCAAAATTGACGGAATTTTGGATTGGCATTGGTATCTAGAAATATAGTGGTAATAATATGTTGCCATGGGCAGAGACAAACATGCCATTGCAATAATAATTTGAAAATATTACTGTTCTTAAGTGGCCAGCCCAGAGTCCCAAATGGGTTCTCTATGGGATTTATTGGACAAAAAATTCAATGTAAATATTTCGAAAAATTTTAAAATGTGGCCGAGTTGTATGAAGCACTGTATAGCTAAGTGGATCTAATTAAATCTATATCTATGAAGAGGAGATTCCTCGCAGTTATCAAAAGCAAAAGATGCAACCAAACATGATTTTTTAGATAAGAGATGTTTCACATTTATACGCGTTCCTCTGTTTTTAAATTAATTTATAGGATGACGTCATACAAGTAGAAATATTATTTTATGTCTCTTATATTATACAGGGTGTCCCGTATCGTTATGTTCAAATTTTGGGAGCATAAAGTATGCTTCATTTTTATTTGTTTCAAAGTTACACGCCCATGAATGTTATAAAAAGAAAATACTAAAAATTAATTTGTAAAGTAAATAAAAAATGATTTTATTAAAAAAAAAGGTTAATTGATAATATTATCAAATTGTCCATCTCCTTGTTGAATGCAGGCTTGTGCCCGTAAGCCAACAGATGACGTAGTTATCCGTACTTGACCCCTGTTTTGTCTTATTTGTTAAGCAGCTTGCTGAATACGGTCCAATAACTCTTCCCTTGTATTTGAAACTTGCGCATAAACCAAATCTTCCATGTACCCCAATAAAAAAAAATCAAGGGGATTGTGATCGGGTGATCAAGGTGGCCAGGCAACAGGACTACATCGACCAATCCATCTTGGATAGTTGGCCGTAACGCAGCTTCGGAAAGCAATTCCGAAATGCGGTGGAGCCCCATCCATTTGGAACCACATGTGTAGACGAATATTTAGTGGGACATCCTCCAAAAGTCCTTGAAGTTCTTCCATAAGAAACTGAGGGTAACTGTCCGCATTCAACCTTGCAGGAAGCAGAACAGGACCAATCAACAATTCATCGATTAAAGCAGCCCAAACGATAACAGAAAATTTATGTTGAAAATTACAAGGACGAACAGTTTTTAGATTTTCTGATTCCCACCAATGCAGGTTTCTCAGATTTGTAATACCACACCTTGTAAATGTTGCTTCATCTGTCCACAGGACAGTTCTGCAGAAATGAAAATTAAGACGGGACTGTCTTAATATCCTTCACGTTTTAAAATTGGCCAAACAGTACGCCGACTTGTGTAGAGATTCGACGTAACTGAAAGTTGGATCTCTTGCAACAGTATCTAATACTCGTTGATCCAAGTCTGCTAGCAAGTTCACTCCCCGATCGAAATAATAATTACGCAGTCCGCATTCCCGAAATTGTCTGTGTACTTCCAGAAATGTTCTGCAATAAGCGCCTATTTGGAAACCATTGTTCATATTCGATAACTTCTTGACGAGAACTGTCGTTACAGTACCCATACACAAAATGCATGTCTGCGTACTCTTGAGAAGAAAATCGGTACGGCATTTTGACAAAGATCTCAATTGAGTCACTAAGAAACTAGAATAAATGCCTTGTTTATCATAAGTCAATTTCGTTAGTATTTATTGTGATCTCCGAAAAAAAATTCTTTATTTACTTTGGGATTTTATTTTTAGTATTACCCTCTAATAACATTCATGGGCGAGCAACTTTGAAACGAATAAAAATGGGCCTTCAAACTTTATGTTTTTTTTACTTATAATGAAGCGTACTTTATGCCCCTAAAATTTGAACATAACGATACGGGACACCTTGTATACTTTGTAGATTGCCTATAAAGTTTTTTTTTTTTAAATAAAGTAGAAAACTTGTTATAAAATGCAAAGAGTCATTACTTTTGCTCGGTACTGTATATAGGTAATACCGTTTGCTTTTGAATATGTTATCTTTTTCTTTTTTTCCTTTCGTTTGCAGTTTTTTTAAGAATAATTTCTATAGATTTATTTATATTTGTTTTGCATTTTAAGTTAAGTAGAGCCTATGACTAGACTTTGCTTATGTAGCCTTTGTTTAGTACTAATAAAGTATTATTATTATTGTTGTTATTATGACTATAAAATAAAGCAATTGAACCTACATATGAACCGTCCTAAGTTGATGCTTGACCACCGCCGAGTTCCTTTTCAGCATCGTTTTGACAGAGGGCGCGGCGAGTCGGTGCAGCGCCGCCTTGACACGATCCTGACCCCTGCGCAGTCCGGGGTGCATTCTCATGCTCACCCTGCGTCCGATGAGGCGCGCGTTACCCAACTGCGCGAACCCGTCGAAAAACGTGTGAAAAAACTGCGCCTGCACGACAAAATCACTGTCGGCTATGGTCATCGTGTGGATCAGTAGATACAGTCTGCCGGTCTGCTGGGCCATTTCTGAGCGCCTTCCTCCACGCTCAGAATCAGATCAGGGCGACCGAACTGCGACTGTGACAAAAGTAAACGTCGCAATCGTCTCTTCTCTTTGTCGCCCTCAAGCGAAAATTGATGTCATCTAATGCGTTTGGCCTGGTACGATAGGAGTATGACGAATAGGGGGTAAAAGATCGCGTCCTGTTGGCACATTTCTCCATAAAATCGGCGGGAAATGGTAGTAGTGTAAGTGCCGACCATTCCTGGGCTAAAGCAAAACGGTTTTTGGGGCGGAATAATTTAACCATTAAACGAACTGGACCGCGAGGGTGCACAGATTCCCTTAACACTATAAAACTTTCACTTTAAAATTCACTCGACTAATTTAAATTCCATGTAGCGTAGATGAATGCGAAGAAGTTTTCAACGGAAAATCATTATTGACAGCTGGGTTGAGGTAGGTCCGAATACACCAACGCGAACCGTATTACTATCAAGCGAACCTTTCCGAACCAAATCAGAAAAGAGAATAGAAGAAATAATAATAATAATAATAATAATAATAATAAGCGAAATATTCCGATAATAATAAAATGCAGCGAGTGTTGTCTGGATTGAAGCGGCAAACTACGTATAGCAGGACCGCACGACTCGGTCGTATCGAAAAACCGAAATCCGGTCAAAACTGGTTGAGCAGGGAATAAGCGGTTTGTGTCGGCTCGGTATCGACCCGATATAATCGTATCCCGGCCGAAGTACGTTTAAAAAAAAATAATAATAATAAAATTACCGTCTTGTTGCCTTAATTGAATTAAGAGCGCCGATTTGTGAAAATTGCATCTAAAAGCACCCGAGTACGTTGCACAACTACGAACGACACCGATTGCGCTGTTGCTGCTACATCGCTTTAATTCAATTATTTCGTTTTATTGTATTGTTCGGTTATTTAAATTTGTGAGCTAAAAATAGGTGCCCTGGGACGTTTTATTGTTGTTAATATGTCGTCGGGATTTATTAGGGTGTCCCGGCTAAAAATAGATTGCAGCATATGAAAATCATAATAATAAACAGATCTAGTTTGGTCTAATAAAGTTCCAGAGCGAGTCAGTTTTTATCAGGCGTACGTCATTATTTCATTTAACTGATTATGGAAATGTCATAAAGCATCATGTGCAACACTACATTAAAAGACTCGATAGTTGTATTTATTTCTTAAAACATTAAAAGCTTGGGCAATTGACAGGGTCTTAACCTGGTGGATAACTTATGAATTTTTTGCTATAGTCTCTTTTTATAATACAGTAATATATTTTGTGAATATTTTATCTTTTGTTTCTGCCGCTATGATTTTTACTTATTGCCTTTTCTGTTGCTAATTTGTTAATAGTTATTTAATTTATAAAAGTTTTTCCAAGAGAATTACTGCTTAATTGAGTAGAGGGTAATTTCTTGGTGAATTTATTAAATTTTTATTGGCTATTATACATTTTTTATAACTTTTCATAACACCCTGAATACATTTTACTCTACAAAGTTTGTTGTTCATACAACAAAGTTCCTAATTAAATTAAGTTGTAAGTTTATACATTATGGAATTTGGACGAACTGTGATATTTTATTTAATGTTTTTCATGTATAACTGTTAATTTTAATTGTATAACTTGTGAGTTTTTTGCTATAATCTCTTTGCATAATAGAGTAATACATTTTGTGAATATTTTATCTTTTGATCCTGCTTTTGTTGCTAATTTGTTGATAGTTAGTTAATTTATTAAATTTTTATTGACCATTATACATTTTTTATAACTTTTCGTAACACCCTGAATAAATTTTACTCTACAAAGTTTGTTGTTCATACAACAAAGTTCCTGATTAAATTAAGTTGTAAGTTTATACATTATAAAATTTGGACGAATTTTTATATTTTACTTTATGTTTTAACAAAAACTGTTAATTTTTTGCTATAATTTTTTTTTACAATATAATAATGCATTTTATAAAAATTTCTTGTTTAATTTCTGATACCCAGACCTATGTATCTAGTAGGAAATGTATGGGTCTTTTAGAAATTATAATACACAAATAGAAAAAGTGGAAAATGCAAGTTTTTTTTTTAAACATGGAGGCAAAAAAAAAGTTTAATTTTTTTTTACATTTGCGTACTACAGTTGCCGAAGGAGCCACAGATTTCCCACTAATTTTAAGGCCACGGTAAGTATAGTAGACCAAAATTCAAATTAAAATTTCCCGCTACACACTCATTTTTAGTACTATACCTCGACATTCAGAGGGTGCAATAGTCAATCGAAGGTTCAGTGTTCTATTGGCTCTTACTCTTACTACTTGGCTCTTATCTAAGAAGTATTAATATGTGCATTGAAAGGCTAGAAGTAGCATGTCGTGGAACTACGGGCATTTTTCTTACTTGCATCTCTGATGTAATGATGCCAAATGCTTATGTAGAAATTAGACACATTAAAAAAGTAACCATTAATTACTCGGCAGTTCTCGTAATAACAAACAGATTACTTTGACTACTTCGGTTATTCAGTATTCATTAATTAGTATTATCCCATAATGCAAATGAGGCGTTCAGTTGCAAAACTGCTTAAGTCCATTTTTATTCAAAAATGAGATATGTGTGGCGTTGTCTTCTTTAAGACGTTTGACATAAGATGTCAAATTTATTTGGCCACAAAACTTGATAAATCCCAAAGAAATTCCCTTCGAAAAAGTAGTAACGATAGCAAAACTTTTTTAATCCTATGTAAATAATGTTTTAATCCATTAATCTGCAACGTTTTCAAAACTCTTTTCTTCCATTTACACTTATACCACAGTAAGAATACGCGAAATCAAAAATGTTTTGTTCCGCGAGATCTTACAGGCATGTGTTCTACAAATTATATTTTTACGGTTTAGTTTTGTTTTGACTGCGGTATAAATATGTACGTTGATTTTGTTTGTGCAGTGCTTGAAAGTTAATTTGTGCTGTTTTTGTTAAAAATTTGTTAATATAAAGAGTCTTACACACATTGTGATATGGAATACTCATTTTGTCTTGCAACACCTGGTAAAGGCCGAAAGAAATTGCGAAATCCATCAAACTGGAAGAAAGCAAAAGATAAAGTTCAAAGGTAATATTTTAAATAAATTTTTAATAGTTAGGTAGGTAGGTACTTAAAATATTTTTTTTATTGCAGTTATAAGCCTAAAACTCTACCTAGACACCCCAAATGTCATCATAAAAAAAGTACTTTTGCCAGTGAAAACTTGTCTATGCAAGATATTCGAAGATTTCATAAAAAATTCTATGAAAATACTACGAAAATTGCGCAAGATAACTTTATTCTTAAACATACAGAACCAAATATTCCAAAAAGGCGCCGTCCAATAAAAGGAACTCGAAATAATTCCGTTTCGTTAAAATATTTTATTAAAACTAAAGATGGCACTTTCCAGATTTGCAGTAAAGCCTTTTTATCTATCTTGGACATTTCAAGGTTTCGGGTGCAAAATATAGCTAAAAATTATTTGATTGACACTATACCACCCAAAGAAAATAGATGAGGGGATAGGATAAGTACAAAATATGCCGAAAGAAGAGAAAATGTCAAAGCATTTATTTTAAAGTTAAAATGTGTTCAGTATCACTACACTAGGAATAAATCTCAACGACAGTATATGCCAAGTGATCTATCCATAAGGCAGTTGTGGAAAATATACTGTGAAGAAAACAGCAGATTGGCTGTAAAATATGACTATTTCCGGGAAGTATTTACAAGGGATTTTAATACTAGCTTCAAGAGTCCTGCCACCGATGCTTGCTCGGAATGTATAAGACTTACACAGTAAAAAAAACAGCGTGTATTTGTACACGACAGAGTGGTAAGTGGTTGCGTGTTAAAAAATTACCCCGTTTTTCGTAAACGACGTACTTTTTAACCAACACTGATTTGGTAAAAAATTATAATACACTATTAAGTGTCAAATAATTTTTTTGATCATCTCTGTGTTAATTTACACGGCTACGTGAAATTTTTACACCAGTTCCATTACATCTACACCATTATTAGTGAAATTTACACGGAACCGAATTATTTTACACCGTGTGGTGTAAACTGGTCAATCCCCGTCGCGTAGCATTCTTGTCAATTCTTGATCGTTCTTTCTACCGACGCCGTGTCTGGTCTGGCATGTGTTTCGCGTTTGTGCCCTGAGATTTTTATTTTGTGTAAATGGCTGACCTATTTGCGTTTAAATTGAAGCATATCAACACCATAAAATGTGGAGAAGATTCATACCAGGATATTGTCAATAAGGCTAAGTAATAATATGCATTAGTATAACGTATATTAAAACGTTTTCCAAAAATGGAGGTTAAAGATTAAAACACCAGGCAAGGTGTCTGATGAAGCAAATACTTCGAATCAAATGCTTAAAATTGCCTCTGTAACCTTCACAGACGAAAGTGGAAGCATCTTGAAGAGGATTATCTCTCCTTATTTATCAAATTATTAAATCCGGGATGTTTAGTAATTATCTGTAGAACAGATGCAGCGCCCCCGGGTGATGAAATAGTTCCCAAAGACATTAATATAATGATAAAACCCACATTTATGAGTTATTGCCAAATGGAGATTTTGGTAAATATAAAATTTAAAAATTTTGGCTTCTATGTTTTTTGTTTTGCTTTTGTTTCTTAATATAATAAAATATTAAATACCTATAACAGTTTTTTATTTTCAGTTTACTCATAACTGTGTACAATATCCCAAACTTTAAAAATAATTTTACACCATATGGTGTATGCTCTAACACGGCTTAGTATAAATTTAACACGATCGAGTGTGATTAATATAAATAAAATCTACACGGAAGGGTGTATATTATACATTACCAGGTGTAAAAGTTACACTATATAGTGTATTATAAGTAACACAACTTGGTGTAAATTTTATACACGATGCTTTTTGTATAAATTACCAATATAATACGTGTAAAATATACACGCAGAAGTGGTGGACTTTTCTGCACCAGAATTTTTGTAAAAATTAACACGGAATTTTTTACTGTGTAAAAGCTTAATAACTGCCGAAACCAACAGGGATAATAAGGCAAAGCTAATATGCATGCTACGTGATCATAATCTAAAAGCAAAGGCATTTTATGAAGCACTTAAAAAACCTGAGGAAAATACTTTAAAATTATCCATCGACTATCAAAAAAATATGGTGTTGCCCCGAGTCCCGCATCAATCAGCTTACTATTCCAGGCAGCTCTATCTATACAATTTCACAGTATGTGAAGGAAATTCCAATGACAAACAGACTAAGGAAAGTATCACTTCATACACTTGGACCGAAAATGTATGCGCTAAGGGCTCAAATGAAATATCTTCACTAGTTAATCATAAACTTTCTATGGTAGACTTGACTGATGTTACCTCAATCAAAGTTTTTTGCGATGGGTGTCCTGGCCAGAACAAGAACGTAACAATGATGGGTATGCTGATGTATTGGATGTATCACTCTAACTCTACATTGAATGAAATTATTGTGACATTTCCTGTGGTTGGTCACTCTTTTTTACCGGCGGATCGTGTTTTGTGATTGAAAAAAGAGTTAAAAAAAAGGAAGTTATAGATGAATATAGGAAATTTTTTTCCGAGTTTTTAACTGTGCTTGATATCGAAAAAGATTGTCAAATTTTTAACTGGAAAAAAGCTATAGAATCGGTCATAAAGCCACTTGGGCAGTGGCATTTTAAGTTTGCTCCATGTAAAAGAATTTCAATTTTAAAGAAATGGAACTCAAAAGGAACTCAAGCAGTGCTCGTAAAGGGGGAAGTAAATTACAAAAGCGATTTCGGGATATACAAGTCCGTTTTGAAAAAAGGAAAAACCTTGGCTACCTTAAATTTGGAGCCTCTTCCTAAGGAGTGTGCAGTAAAACCAGCCCAGCTTAAGGATCTGGATGCGAGAAACATTGAAGAGGTCGATGTAACATTTTATAAAAAAGTAATTGACAACGCCATTGAATCACTTCATGATACAGAAGTTGAAGAAGAAGAAAGAATGGAACCCATGGAAGAAGACGATGGACTAAGAATTTAATTTTTAGGTTTCATTTAAAAAAAATTATATTTGTTTTTAAATTAAAAACTTTTACTTATTTAAAACTCCCTAAATCCTACAGATACTGAAACAAAACTTTTTAGTTCCATGGTGCGGTAGCAAAACTTGTTATATCCCTATTATTTTTGTCCATAACTACTTCTTTTAAACAAAAATTTACTACTTAGTAACAAATATTTAAATAAACAGTTGTCATATTTTCATTTTAAACCACAAAAATTTGTTCTTAGAAGAAATCCGAAGTTTTTCTCTTCTCCTGTAAAATTGGTTAGCGCGGATCTAAAGAGTTTTAGAATTGGGCGCCTCAAATATACTAATATGTATATTTTCGTCTGTTTCCGGCCCAAACGTTTATCGTCTAGATTGTCTAGAAAAAGAATAAGTCAAATTTTATTGCTTGGTCATTTCCTATTTCCTAGGCAGCAAAAAATTAATAAAACTTATTTTAAATGTATTCATTAAGAATCTTCAACCCTTATAAAATGAAGAAGAGAATTATCTCTCTCTCTTATATACTATGCCAAGTAGGTTTATTTTTACAAAATAATTCTTGCATCAAGAATATCAATAAAAACGTCTCTAAATCGTATTCAGTTGCTCAGTACCTATTATTATAATTCCCGAGATACTGATAATTTTGATGTCAATTTAGTATTCAAAAAATAGACCTGTAATTCTCAAAGCTTTACTCAGATTGAAATTTTTTATTCGATAAAAAATGTCATAATGTACCTATAACTCTAATAACTTATGCCTTTGCTACTATTTCTGTATTATACAGGGTTTCTGCGATAAAGTTGGGAGGAAGGTTACAAGGTATCAAAATTAAAATTTTGTGTTCTATTTTTTTATTGCTTGAGAAGCATTTCAGATTTTGGCATAAAACTCGGTATAGAAAGGTTTTCTAGTACGTATATTAAAATATCTATATTTTATAAATAAATTAAAAGTACCAACCACACGTAAATAAATAATAAACTCTTGGCCATTATTCGCCACTCCGTTTGAATGTATTATTAGGGGCCAGTCGCGGTTTCCACAAATTGTCCGACCGTAAGCCTACGATGAACAACTCCGGCCGTTGTCAGTTTATACCGGATATTAATTTTAATCTCTTATTTTCTGTACATCTGTGATTTTATACGCTTTTAACGGGTTTTAGAGGATTTAAAGTGATTTGCAAGAAACATTTTTATTTATAATGTTGGTAAGCGCAGTTTTTGAGTAAGAGTTCGGTTGATAGACATCAAATTCAAATATATTACAAGTGATATATATATAATAAAAATCTTATTGAGTACACAATGGATTACAATCTGTGTGTGCACATGGTATAATGAAATACAGGAAAAGAACTAATTATAAGTAATGGTAATATTACATTAAGTAGTTAAGTATGTAAATGATGAAAGGAATAAGTTATACCAGAAAATAGAGTAGCAAGTAAGCACGAGCAAAGTCATTTAGTAAACCAATCTATATTATTTACAAGTAACCATGTATTAATTTTGCGTTTTATTTTATTAAAGTTTTTATTTTTTATATCAAATGGAAGCCTGTTGTATATTTTTGGCACTATATAAAAAGATTTTTGCCATTTTTTTTGCCATTTTCCAAGTTTTACATTTTGTGTTACTGCTTCTTTTTTACAGTTTGCCCTAGTATTAAATGTATAAGTTGGAACACTTGATATGTATCTAATTACTGCTTTAACATATAATTGATTTAATTTTAATATATTAGCTTCACAGAAAAGAGCAGTAGATGAGTACAGTTTAGGTTTTTTTTAAATAATTTGTAATATATATTTCTGGGTAATTACTTAAGGTTCTATAATTGTTTTATTTGTTGCTCCCCATACAGCAATGAAATAATTTAATATAGTTTCAAGAGTGTCATTTGTCACCTCAGTTTCAAACTGCACTTCTTGATATCAAATGGCGAGTATTAAACATTTGCTTTTAAAAATTTGTATTATTGTAGTATAATAAAATTTAGGAAATTTTACGATAATTTTGAATTGGGCGTTGCTGTGTATCGAAAAAAGGAATATTTTGTTTATTGTAGGACTAGAAAAAAGGTAAAAATGCCTTTTTTGGTGCCATCTCTAAAAAATTATGGAATTTTAATTTTTACTGCTGCATGCAATCAAAGCAACCCTTTCTAGCATCATCCCCTCTTAAGAGCCGTCTTTTCTATTGTGTTTTTTTTTAATGCATAAGCGAAGAACCAAATTTGTCATAAAGTAGGCGACAATAAGCAATTTTTAAAAATCTGAGACGATTCATTTAATGATTTATTATGAAAATTTGAATGATTTAAGTCAGTAAGTGTTCTCCATAGCACCTCAATTTAACACTATTTCTTAAACATTAAACCTTACGTACAAAAACATGTTATTTTGGAATTCTCTATATCATCATATACCTATTTTAATTGACACATTTCGATGGAATAAAAAGCTTACCTATAAACTTTTAATGACGCCAGACAATGTGTGTTAACTTGCTCAATTTCTCTTATCTTACTATGTAAAGCTTTTAATGCAATAAATGTATTTTTTTCAGTTGTTTAATTATAGGTTTCTATTAGCACACAATCGAATAACACCCACCGGATTATACTAGTTTCGAAAGAATTAACCGGTTAAAAATAAGTAATTATTTGCAGCTCATATTATTCAATATTAACAGAAAACATAGCGTGTGATCACGTAATTAGGTTTTTCTTGTTGTCATACTATTTTCTAATAGGCGGTTCGTTGTGTATTCAATTATTAAATAATCGCGATGTTTATTACTTCGTCCCATATAATTTAGTGGGCTTATGTGCGGGTGGAATGAATGTTATAAAAGCAGGTTCTTTTCTTTCATTTGTGGTAATTGGTGCATAACTAAATTAGATTGATTAATTGTTTGAGTCATTTCACAGTCGTCATACTTAAAATTATAAAGAAATATTAAGGTCCATTTGACCGCCATTATGTCATTATGGTTTGGAATTTTTTATCAAGAGTATAACTGTCAGAATAGTTGTTATGTTTAAAATAAATCTATATATTTGTTAAAATGTCATGTTTTGCATTCAAATCAATGTATTTTAATATAAGGTTTAATGGAGCTTTTATAAATAAATAAATAAAAGAAAATTTTCAGAAATAAGTCAAATATCAAGATATGCATATCCGAACATTGTATTTCATTTTTTCTACAAACTAAAAATTCTGGTGGGTAGATACAAAACATATCAGTAAACAGTGTCTGAGCAGACAATTTGAATAAATAATAAACTTTTTAACTGTAAGAAAATCTTGAAAGAACATTGAAAGAATGGAATCAGTAAACAACAACTTTTTGATGTTTGAGTTCAACATGTGCTCAGGGGGCAAGGGGGTGTTTTGTTTACCAATATATTTAACGATTCTCTGTTGTCAAGTTTACACATATTTCCAAAAGAGAAGATTTTGAGCTATATATTAACACATAATATACCTTATTTGTATTGGATTTTGGATTAAGAATAAAACGTGAAATAGATATAACCTATTCTAAGGGTAAATATAACATCTTTAAACCAGAAAAAAATTATTAACATTCTTGTTCCCTACCCTGCTAGAAAATATGGCATGGAAACACCGCAAGATAAGTGACATGTCATCTTGTCAAACGGCTTTCTGTTCACACTCGGCATTTGTGAAGTTTTGTGTTTTTTATTACGTTTCTCGTTAAAAAAGAGAAAAGTCTTATTTTAGTGTTTTTGTGAACTGTGTGGAAAAAAGGCAATTAAACCCGATCTTTTCACAACTGAATATCATCACATCATGGGGAACCATTTTCATAAACGTAGAATAGGGGATCTTAGAAATAAGCCTAAATAAAAACTTGAATGTGAATGTGCGTATGAAATACGAGTGTAAGTGAAAAGAGAATATATTTTTAAATCTTAATTTTTCTTAAAAATACTTAACTATTAATAGACTATAAAAAAAAAGAAAACTGTAGTTTTGTCCATGGTTTTACTAACAGAACTTATTTCATGTTTTGTTTTTCTTTTGGCATTGGCAGAAAAATTGCATAATACCTATCTATAGTTATTATATATTTTCAATACAGACATTACGTAGATTTTCGTTTCTGATATACCAATATCTACTATCTCTTTCAAAAAGTCGCCACTCTGTATTTGGATCTCTTACTAAACAATATAACTCCAATAGAAAAAAATAAAAAAATAAATTGTGGTAAACGTTGGAATCAATAGGAAGAGATATCCAATCTGATGTCATATTAAATAAGTGATGTAAAAATGATATTTGTTTAATATAAAAAATGCTTCTTATTAGGTAGGTACCTCTACTGTAATGAAGTGCTTTAAAACAACACATAAATAGTTTATAAATGGTATTATTGCTTATATTTGTTTATTACTTTATTTATTATTAATAAATATTTATAATGTAAATATTTTTTGAAGACGTCACTGGTAGTGATTCCTTGTGTCGGTGGCATAAACAATGGGATCTAGCGGCGTTGCCATGTCATTACTTTTTTCTTTAAAATTCATTATCTACATTCATTTATGGTTGAATATCGACTACATTAAAGAGTATTTTATCATAGTTTATTTAAAAAATATATATTTTGATATTTTATAGTGTTTTTTTTTTAAATTTCTATATAAGTATTTGGAATTATTGCATCAGAGATTTTACAAGCAAATAAACTGCCCATAGTTCCACAGTATGCTACTTCTATCATTCCAATGTTTTAAAAAGAAAATTAAAAAATAGCCTTGGCTATTAAAAAATACCTTTCACTGTTAATTTTTTATAAACATAAATATTAAATAAGGACTTCACTGTATTTCAAAGATTACAAATGAATTAAATATTTTAAAAATTCGATAATTTTAATGAAAAAATTAAAAAAGGTGCTAAACATAAAAGATAGTTAAAAAATATCAGAACAAAATATTCTCATGACATGTATGTCATATTTATATAGTGAAATAAACGTCAAATAAGAAAGTGTATGAAATTTGGCAAGATTTTGTGATTATTCAGAAAGTAGTTTAAGCAAGAAACATCTTTGGCATTTAGTATTAACCTGTTTTGTTTTATTAAATTGCACATTTTCCATCATTTTAATATTAATTTTCTTAATAGCTCAGTACACATTGACTTTTTTTCCTTACTTGAATAAATCCATGTTTAAGAGCAGTTGCATACATAACTTTTTCATAATATCTGTTACGTTTATTTTATTTTGTTCGACTCTTCAAGGACATCTTCAAGAAAATAGTCATATGGGAAAGTTACATCCGATATTTATTCGCCAACTTACGAGTGCTCTCTACTAGCAATAATAACGATCCGACTATAAATAACTGTGAATTTGAACCAACTGAGAATAATAAGAGCCCAGGACCAGACAATATTTAATCAGAAGTTACTGAGGTAATTGATGAAGAAAACTTGGATCTCTTACTAAAACTACTATACCAAATATATAACTCTGGTAAAATTCCAATAAAATGGCTAGAATCTACATTTATTCTCCCCATTTCCATTTGACAAGAGTTCTACATACAGGCCTCCCATACTCCTTGTCAACGTTGAAATCAATAGGAAGAGATATCCAATTAATGAGGAATCTTTATTGCTATCAAATAGCAAAAATAAGAACAAACAATACTACATCTGTGGAAATAGAGATTTGTAAAGGAGCGCAGCAGGAATTCATATTGTCACCTGTCCCTTTTAATGTTTTCTCGGAGAAGCTGTTAAAATCCGCACTAGAGGAAATTCCAGATAGAATTCAAGTAAATGGGGAAACCGTCAACTGCATAAGGTACGCTGATAATACGGTAATAATATTTACTATTATACTTATTTCAGTAAGCAATTGAACTGCTACCTTTCGGTACCATTTGATACTGTGTCGAACTGACGTAGAGTATGATGATAACTTGAGTTAACATAAGGTCATCTTATCTTTAGGAATACCCTACCTATTTTTTTGTAATTTGCCTGAGACACCTAGTTAAAACTTATAAAATTTATATAAAAATTATACCAAGAAATCTTATCTCTAAACTCACAGTTAAATTCTTATTGCGTACCAAAAATACCAGGTAGCGGTACTCGAGTGTAATTTAAATTGCAGATTGTTGTTACAATAAAGGTGGCTCTAGCTTTTTGATTTTCAATCCT
Organism: Anthonomus grandis grandis; assembly: GCF_022605725.1. Taxonomy (NCBI): domain Eukaryota; kingdom Metazoa; phylum Arthropoda; class Insecta; order Coleoptera; family Curculionidae; genus Anthonomus; species Anthonomus grandis. The sequence goes on along the minus strand of NC_065557.1, from coordinate 8,338,097 downwards.
CCACCTGATGATGCGACAAGTTTTGTAATCGCGAAACCGGTCGTCACAAAATAAAAAATAGGAATTTTCTGGAGAAAAAAGACCTTTTTTTACCTTCACCTTATAAACCTACTTATTCACTAATCAGTGATATTACAACTTACTAAAAATTACATTTAAATAGTTTTACTTACCTATCACCTGGTATATATGGCACAGCAGCTGGAAGCGGTGGAGTCTGTAGAACGGCATCGTTTGAGATCTGAAAAAAATAAAATTTTCACTTCACAGAGTAGAAGTTAATAGAAATGCTTTTATAAGAGAAAAAACTTTTAAGTTTTCCTTGAGAAAGTTTCTAGATTAAAAAATTAGCCTTTGAAGTTGAAAAAATTCTTTTTAGAAAAATGATTAAACTTTAAGGCATAATATGTTCAAATTGCTAATATAACTCAAGCGCAATCGTGTGGGCAACTCTAAAACTATTTTAACGCTCTTCTGTGACAATCCTGCAGAGTTTCTTCGGAGATATATAATTGTGGATGAAATATGTATTCACTACTACACTTTAGAGACGAATAGACATAGAGAGTCACAATAAGACCAACTTTCGAAGGCCAAAACTACAGAATTGAAATTCCAGTTGTCACAGCATCCACCGTACTCACCAGATTTGGTCACCAGTGAATTTGTCCTGTTTTAGAATTTCAAAAAAAATGGCGCGGCGGAAGACGATTTACTTCAAATGAGGTTTTAATTAGAAAAAAAATGCTCTTTGCACTACTTAACTGGAGTGAAAAAATACTCATGTATACTTACTATGAAAAGCAGTTTCCATTTACCACAAAAACAATACATTCAACAAATAAACAAAAAAACAGGTTCTTAAGGGAACTTAGGTCTATCAGAGACCATCCTTGGTTTTGTATGCAATTTTTCAACAGTAATTCATATATAAATTGTAAAAACGTTATCAAAAACCTCAGAAATCAGTTTAAAACATTAAAGCTAAAGGAACAATAAAAATATGTTGAAAATAAAATTATTACTGCCAAATCTTTCTGGAAAATCGAAAGTGATTGGGCGCAAATTGGAATTGATTGCAAAAAATATAAATTTTGATGAAAAGGAATTCGTAGAAGTGGGTTCACAAAAAATAAAAAGTGTGGTTCCTCTATCTTTCTTGCTCCTTTTATTGAGTTAAAAGTATCTGATTTGATTAGCGTATCAAACAGTGAAACATATGTAATATTTGATCTAAGTAATAAATTTATAAAAACAATAAGATATTGTTTGTTACCTGCAGTAACCATCTTCATCAATTCTTGTTTTGCCAGAGAAAATTTGTCCAATATATAAAAAACACAAAACAGTTTCGGTTCTATCAAAACTAACAGCTTTTCAAGTCCAAAAGCCCTAACAAATTTATTTTAAGACATTCTGTATGCAGAAGTGGTAACCATCAGCTTAATAAAATCATCTTATTTTGGTACTCAAATGCGACAAGAAAAATATATATCTCACTATAATAAGATAAAATTACTAGGCTGTCGAGAAGAAATAAAAATAAAGAGGAATCTTCTTAGAAGTAAATTTAAAGTAACTAGAGGAATCTAGTTACTTTAAGTGTAAAATTCGTTTTTAGACAGCATTGCAATACTACACTCCTGTAGTATTGCAGTGTTACTCGTAAACGCAAACATTTCTGCAATACTCTTGCTGGGTATACTCGAGCAGTTTTCGTATAGATGGTAACGGAGTCTGACAGTATTTCGAATAATGGACTTTAGTATCGTGCTAATATATCAAAAATGCTAAACTAAATTAAAAACAAGCCAATCATTGATTTTGCAACTACAATAAATACAGTAGAAGAGACCACAGTACAGCAGCAGTACAAAGAAGATTATCTCGTGAGAGATACCACTAGTTTATAGGGTCTGATGATGCTTTATTTTAAGCGAAATATGTAACCTTCGGGACATATTTAAAATAAGCCAATGATATGACTTGGTTTGGTTCATTTCTTTTATTGGATATAGGTTAAGAACTACTTCAGATAATCGATTTATATATTTTGGTCGACATTTTGATCTCTAGAGATCTCTAGAAGATCATCCTCAGGACTATAAAAGATATACAAAACACAAATAAAATCATACATTCCTGTATACTTACAAACTTTAAATTCACACAGTAAAAGTTGTAATTTGTCTTAGTATCATTAACTATAAATTTTTTATGTTTACAAATATTCCAATAAACCTTGTCATTGCAATTTCAACAAGAATGTGCAACATAATAAAAGAATCAACCCTCTATTCATGAGGAGACGTAATTTTGGTACACCATCTGCTGCGTCTCTGGGTGAAATGCAGTTGCAATACTCCAGGACAGTTCAATTTCTGCAAATCACATTAGATACCAAACTCTCCAGGTAGGGTCACGCAAACCTCAAAAATAAAAATGTCACCTGCGCGCTATGGTCCTGCAGGAGGGCTTTCGGCCACACCTGTGGTTTGTCCCCTAAGATCTTTTGCTGGATCTGTTCATCGATTGTCAAATCTCTTTTCACATACAGGGCTATCGTTGTACGTTGGACTGTATGGCATCTGAGGTTGTGCATTGCAAGGGTTTTGTGACCCACATCGCAGGCAGAGAGGATTCCAATAAGCCAATAAGGAGGCAGCATTCCAGTAAGCCTAGACTACTAAATAAGGGGACTATTTGGTATAGCCATCTGTCTCCAAAATGCACAATAGAGCTGCTGCAGGGCTCTGTGGTGGGGTACGGCATACTAGCAGGCCCTACTCAATAAGGGATCAGGCTAAAGTTTTTGACGTGTTAAAACGCGGACAGGAAATAGTAAACTGCGGAAATCGCAACTCAGTCGAATCAATCTGCTCGTCGTATAACAGGGGTGGACTCTTTTGGTGGACTCGTTGGACCTCTTTTCGGCTGTAATATATTAAGGCTATTACGGCCGAAAAGAGGTCCAAACTCGTACTGGAGTGCATAAAGATTCTGGAGGAGCTGGTAAAGGTGGGCTGCAGGGTTCAGCTTGTCTACTCCTTGTCAGACTAAGATGTGTGATCAAAAACAAATCAAAACATAAAAAAAAATTTCTATAAAATACAGTTATCGTTACTTAAAAAGCAATAATCTCTCAGAAAAAAATTGTAAGAGAATAATATTAACACTACTTTTAAGAATGAAAATAAAACGGTTTTTTTTCAAAGTTAAAAACAAATTCCATCTTCTGCATGCGTTGCTGTTTATATCGATCAAACGGCAAGACATTTCAAAGCTAGAGTTTCTAAGCATAAAAGAAAAACAAAACCTTACGTACTTATTAGGAGCTATTTAAAAACCGCTTTTGCTGAGTACGTTAAAAAGTATTTAACATTAATCTGATTTGGAAAGACAGATATTTTATCTAGAGAGAAAAATTATAAAAAAAGACTCTTAAATAAAATAATTGAAATTAAAAAACATCCAAAATAAAAAAATTAGCACAAATTGGAAGTAATTGCAAAAAATATAAATTTTGATGAAAAGGAATTCGTAGAAGTGGGTTCACAAAAAATAAAAAGTGTTGTTCCTCTATCTTTCTTGCTGCTTTTATTGAGTTAAAATTATCTAATTTGATTAGTGTATCACACAGTAAAACATATGTATTATTTGACCTAAGTAATAAATTTATAAAAACAATAAGAGATTGTTTGTTACCTGCAGTAACCATTTTTATCAATTCTTGTTTTGCCAGAGAAAATTTGTCCAATATTAAAAAAACACAACACAGTTCCGGTTCTATCAAAAATAATTGAATTTGCATTCTTAAAAGAAATAACAGCTTTTCTCTGAAAAAAATAATCTACTTTCAGCATCCCAGTTTGGCTTTAGACAGGGTCTTTTCACATTTGATGCAATACAGAGATTAATTATGGATACAGTTGGCGCCTTTGAGAGGGGAGAGGCGGTTACAACGGCCTTCGGTGACCTCTCAAAGGCATTGGACTGTAACTGTCATCACATTCTGCTGCAAAAATTATCCCTCATATGGAATGACAGAAAATTCATACTAATTTATACAGGCTTACATTTCTAAAAGGTTCCAAGATATTAAAAGCAAAAGTAACCAATCTGATGGCTTAGAGGTTAAAATAGGTATTTCTCAGGATTCAATTTTGAGGCCGTTATTGTTCAAATGCCTGCTATATTCAAATGATATGTCCCTTTTATTGAATTCTGTAACTGCAGTTCAATATGTTCAGTACAAATTCATTGTTAATAAATATAGAAAAAAAAACCTTCAATATTCAATTCTCTTTAAGACCTGATAATAACATTTCTCAAAATGCTTTTAACTTTCTTAGTATCTACCTTAATAAGACATTAAATTAAAAGTTAAACTAAACTGCTAACTCATTAAATACGAATATTATCAACATATTCTAGCCAAAAAATAATTAGAACAGCACACATGGGGATGTTCCAAAGGCATTTACTATCTAGGATGCTGTTTTGGGGAAATTCTACGGACATTTTAACTATCTTCAAACAACAAAAAGCGGTAATTAGAGTAATTGAAAAGTTGTCAGACAATAAATCGAAATTGCTTTGTTTGGAACTATTTTCAACAGTATTTTAAATGTTCATTAATTGTGTTTATATTTTTATTAGGTTACACATTAATTCTTAGGCTAGTTTTAGGCTAAAGTCGTAATTGAAGCCAAATAAGTCTTTGATTTGATTGCAGATCTTTCGAAATCCTATCTTTAGGAAAGCATAAAAAATTAAAAAAAAATAAACGACTGGAAAATTGTATAGAGCTGAGAGGAGATTCTGTTAAAAAAAACACAATTTTTTAACTTTTTCTACGGACTTATTGAACGACCCTCCCGTAGTGTCTAAGTTATGATTTGTATATTAACAATCCGTACAAATTATATCAAGTTTTTTGTCATGGCCTCTTGGTCCATAAGTTCTTTAGCAAAAATTCGATTGATTCTTGACTTCACACTACTATCATATTGATTTTTTTTTAAATGACTCCTGTACCGGCATTTTAACCACAAATGCATGCTTCTGATATATCTCAAAAACGGGAATGTTGCTAATATCCAATAAATAAATGCTTTTATAAAATAATACTTACATCATTTAACACAGTGCAATCGTAACTGGGCTGATACTTTTCTTGTTCCGCCAACGGTCTCTTCATAATCTTCTCTCTGTCTTGTTTATGCTTCCTGTCCGCTCCCTTTAACTTGAACACTTTAATTTGGCAGGCGGCCGCGTGCAATCGCTTGTTCGACGTTAAAGCGTCTCCGTTTTGATAAGTTTCCACCTGAATCCGGAATGGAACTCCCTTTTCACCGCCGTGTTTTTTCGGGGTAAATTCTGTGCTTATACAGTTAACCTAAAAAAGGTAAACGAGGGATTTTATTTCATGAAATATTGGTAGTTTTGAGAGATAGACACGAAAAGAACTGAAAATCTACAGTTATTAATTTTTTTTTTGAAATCTATAAAATCTACAGTATCCAAAAATATTTTTTGATTGTAGGCTAATTGGCAGAGCAAAAGCTGAACTGAATAATAAAATATCGAACCCTGTGGTACCCCTGAGCTGACTAAGTAAACATCCGACCTATGATCATGCAACTCAATGTATTGTTTTTGTCCACAAAGGTAATAATGAAATAATAATTCTAAAGAAAAGTTATCGAAGCCAAAAATGTCAAGTTTATTAAGTAGAATTGCATGGTCAAGGCGGTCGAAACCGTCGACGTCGTTTTGAAAAATCCGTAGATACTTCTTAGACTTCTTAGACTGGTTGTCTATGGCCTTTGGAATGTGCTGTAATTAATTAATTACTAGCGAGTTAAAAACAGTAGAACTATTTTTAATAAACCCATGTTGATTAGTTACGAGTTGCCCAAATACCATAAGATATAAACTATTACAAACCAAAAACTTCAGCAAAGATATCCATGATTGATACCGGTCTATAGTTTATGATATCTTTTTTTTTTTTTAATAAATAGGGCAGATCCTAGAGGTTTCCAATATTTCTGAAAAAACTCTCGATTTTAGACATAAATTACACAAATGAAACAGAGGCATAATAAGAACTGGATAGAAATCACGAAAAAGATTTGACCAGGACCAGAGATCGGTTTGGGTTTTATCTTCTTAATTCCTATTTGAATATCATTTTCTGTAAACTCCATTATTTTAGTATTTTGAGCAGAAAAAGTGATTCATTCCTCTTCCACTTCCTAATGCTCCCAGCATATTGGTCGAATTCGGTATGGTAAAAGACTGCCGAAAGAACTCAGAAAAAGTATTCAGAATAGACTTGGGATTATTTAATTTATTTCTATTAAAAAACGTATTGTTTGGTATTCTGTTTGATTCTTTTTTATTGTTTACAAATGTACAAATATTCAGAAAAGCCCTGAATTTGAACTTATTTAATTTTCCGTATTTTATACAAATTATTTTTATAGGTGTTTTTATTTTGACATCAAGTTATTTTAATTGTTCAAGATACTCAATGTTGTTAGTATTTTCGTATTTTCTATAAAGCCTATATTTTCTTTATATGTTGTTTTATATAAGGACACATAAGAAACGACTGTAAATACCTAAATAAAAAACATTATTTAACCTTAATTACCACGATTGTTTTTTTTAAACCTCTGTGTTCCCAGTCGACAAATTAAAAGATCAGCTGTACATGATAGAAATACTGTACCTAGGACCTTTATGAAATTCCTAAACATACAAGTAGTTTTTGTGATAATCTTTCCATTCCAAAAGGCCAAAATTAAAAAAAAAATCCACTCATTTACAGGCTTTTATAAGAAACTCTTATAACACACTAATAATCGTTTTGTACTTTTACTGATTATTATTAATTCTAGTGCCCACTTTTTGTTATTTTTACTTATTGGTACGGTTTTATAGTTTATTGCCAACTTAAGATTATAATTTAACTTAAACTTTTCTTAATTACTATTTTGAATGCTCGATTAGTAATAGCTAATCTACTTAAAGAATACCTTAAAATGCCCGGAATAAAATTGTAGCTTGCTCCAAAAGTTTAGAACAGATAAGAACTGGTATTAATAAAACCAGGAAAATATAATTAAAATTTAAAAAAAAAATGCCCAGCGTTAAAACCCTAAAAATTTACAATAAATGGGCAAAATATTGCCCCAGTTACATTTGATCGAGGTTAATAGTCCGACATGAAATTGATTTTTTTTACTTTACCTTATTGCAGGCGGAAAATTTTAAATAAAATAAATATAATTTTATATACAACAAATTATACCCAATAAATTAAAAAAAAACTCATTAAAAATCATTAAATTCTTTTATAATAAAAGACTAAATTTAAACGAATTTAATAATAATTATTTAATAGGTGAATCGATTAATAATGTCGATTTTGTTTCGATATGGCGTCACAGGTATATTAGTAGCTGAAAACTAGTGACATTACTGTATTTTTAAGGATAAACAGGTGCGATTCAAAACCTCTTTGTTTTGGTCTGTCCCTGTGCCAACAACTTTGTTCTTTTTTGCATCAAAAATCTCGAATTTTATAGCATGAAGAGTCGTTTTGCGGGAAAGCCTTATTACAATCTTTCATTTGAATAAAACGGCTGCTAAGAGTTTTCGACTGTTGGTTGAAGCTTATTATGCTAAAGATGCTTGAGCCCAAAAAACTTGTGAATATTTCAACGCTTCAAAAATGGTGGTTTACATGTGAAAGACAAGGATCGCCCAGATTACACAAAAAAATTTGATAATGCTGATTAACTAACATTATTAGATGAAGATACAACAAGTAATAAATTAATTAATTAAATACATAATATTTGCAACTATATTTATACATTAGAGTTCACCATCAAAAATCAAAGTACAATAATCAATTCATATAATCTCATTCCATGATCCTTCCAAAAATAAATTTTTAACATTTCTTTTAAATGTATACAAATTATCATTTAACATAGGATTTTGAATATTATAAAAAAGAACAGTATTATATGTAAAAGAACGGATAAACAGAGCAGTTGACTGGTGCGACATAGTGAGGGTAATATGTCTAATATTTTGACCATGCACTCGATTTCTAGATAAAAGTTTTTCATACAAATATTTGAGGCTTCGGTTATTATATTAACGGTATATAAATGTGGGAAATAAAAACTTAAATAAATACGAGTACGGTATTTTGAGCCATTTTAAATTATAAATGCCTTGAGAGACATGATCAAACCTTCTTAAATTAAAAATAAATCGGCAACAGATGTTTTGAACCCATTGTAAATCATAATGTGCCTGTTGATCGAAACCTGAAAAATACACTAGCGAACAATATTGGATAATGAATTAAATTAGTTGATTAAATAAAATTAAATTATTTACTTGAAGCATACACTTTCTCAAATAGCACATTTTTAGCAGAATACTGATATGTTCTCTAAACCACAAAGAGCTATCCAAAGTCAGTCCCAGAACCTTCATATCATCAGAAAAAGGAATTGATGTGTTATTTAGTTGAATTTTAACGGATGAAACAATATTTTTCCGAGCATTTTTATTCGAAAATCGAACCATTTTAGCTTTGGCTGAATTAATCAAGTTATGCTCCTTTGAGTAAACTGAAATTGAGATATCGCTGATATTTGTGTTGACTCAGAAAAGTGTCTATGTATTCGTACTCTTTGTGTATGATTCCACAGATAAACAGTTTTAATATAAATTTTTTAATGAAATAAAATTTATACAATAAAAAGTTTTAAACAAAAGATAATAATAAAAAATTCATTGCCAAGCGCTCGAGTTTGATTATCAGCAATATTCAAGAGTGCACTAGTTGTGCTATGCCCATAATCCTAAATCCCGACTGCTAAGGAGGAAGTATATTGTTGGATGTTAGGTAAGTAGCAAACTGAATATTTCAACATGACCATGATCGACCTCATGTTGCAAAATGTGTTAAAAATGATTTGGAAAATGTCAAATGAGACGTCCTTCCCCACCCGCCAAATTCTTCAGACTTGGCTCCTTCTGGCTAACGCTTATTTCGATCAATGCAGCACGGATTTTCAGAACAACATTTCCAATCTTTCGAACAGGTGAAAATTTGGATTGATGGATGGTTGGCTTTCAAAAACGAACGTTTATTTTGGCAACAAATCCATTTCTTGGCAGAAAGATGGGAAAAGGTTATCTCTAACGATGGCCAGTACTTTCATTATTAAAATATCCTGTTTCTGTATAATGATAACACATGTTTAAATCAAACAAAAAAATTGACATTATTAACCGAAATACCCATTATATAACGTGACAAATTATTAAACAGTTTTACTTGACCTTTCCTAAAAATCCCGATTGCTTACATACCTTAATATAAACGCCAACTTCTTTCGTAGGATCCCAAACAAAACTAATAACGTTCAAGGCACTTGACGGTTGAGAAATATCAAAGGCACCATAAGACAGCGGTATGTCGACCTCCAAAATCCGATCGCCCGGTCTCGCTTTCTGCCACGATTCCATTTGCTCCTTTTCCATGTATTGCAGGCGTCGTTCGTGGAAACAAATCCTCACCACAGACTGACAAAAAAACATTAAAAGACACCGTATCTATCATTAGGACGTAGAAGTCGTACCTTTAACAGTTTCCCTCTATACATCGACAAATCACCAAGTTTTTTCAATTTGATTTCGTAGCTTTGTCCTTGGTTTAGGTAAGTGAGGGTGTCCTCGTTTTGCTTTGTGGCTATGCTGGTGGCTGCCGCTAGGACGTATTGAAAGCGACAGTCTTCCAGGAGACTGTAGTTCGTTGAGGAAACTGTGTAGTTGTCTGTAGAGGTAGTTAAATTGTTTCCTTAAAAAAAGAAAAAATAAAAAGTTCTTAGAAAACCTTTTATGTTCATACATGGTTTCCTATAGAAGTATGCCCGTAGAGTAATATGGTAAGATTAGTATTAGGAATAGCATATGTGATGTATCATTTATTTATTATGTATATACATAGATCATATTTAAAGGAATTATTCTTATACCATAATTACCACAAGAGAAACCACACCTGTTTAGAATTCCACATCATAAAACATCAAACCATAAAAAATCACCACAGTTCACTAAACAAATGTATTGCGTATGTTATGAAGATTCTTTAAAATCCTCAATTATTACTGTAAGTATGTTAACAAACATTTATTAAAATCTGATTTTATAGTTCTTATTTGTCCGTGAAAAGCATCTTGATTCTTATATAATTTTTTTTTAATAAATCACTTATGATCTCGTCGATCTTGCATATATTGAATTTTAAATGTTAAACCTAAAGTATTCATTTCTACCTTGCGATGTACTTGCCTGTATTTTAGTCTTAGTTTTTTAGGTTGCATAAGTTAAAGCATACAATACACACTTAAATTAACTCACCATCCATAACGCTTTGAAGACCGGCAAGGGCGCTATGGTTTAGCAGCTGGTTAATCGTGTTGCTAAACACGTTCTGGCTGTTTTCCTCCATGGTGCTATTTATCGGATTGACCATGGGTCCCTGCTGGGTCGACGTGGGACTCTGCCGATTGTGGTGGGCCACTTGCAGGTGCACCACATCGTTAAGGGTGGTAGGCGAAGGCGCTTCTTGCTTAAACACCGTCATACCGTTTATGGCTAATATCGTTTCACTGTGGAGAACACAAAAAAAAACGATTTAGTTATTATTATCACAAAAAAAATTGATTTACAACATACAAATGGGTGCATTTTTATCTTGTAACTTACTTTGTATACGCACCACCGGACAACTCCGAGTCCAGATTCAAAGAACTGTCAATATCCTGATGAATATCTCCATAATCATCCACTTGCCACTGAGGCATTCTCGTTGAACCTAAAAATTTCAGAAATTATTCACTACATCCTATAGTAATCAAATTCAATAACTAATAATTTTCATGGTACGTATAGGAATGTTCGTTATAGTAATTGGCTATTAATTTGTATGAATTAATCCAGACGTAAATGGGATTTAAATCAATATTTACTCTAGTGACTATTTCCTTCGCTTCTAAGTTTCGCTCTATTAACCTCAAAAATTACAAATAGATACTCAATGGTTGAATAGTCAGGAATGCATCAAAAATGACCCTCATTAATTAATTTCATAGCTCATAGTCTCTAATAACTCATGTACCAAAGTACCATTTGCGATTACACCATTGTCCTAACAGAATAATTCAACTTTGACCCGAATATAATGAAACCGTTATTGCTATGACCTTTTTCATTTAAGAGGCTGTTAAATGGTTACGTCTCACTGGAACATCCAACCCACTTTGCATATTATTATTGATTAATCGGGGCCATGAGTCGTATAACAAAAATGGTCAAGCCGCTCTATAGTCTAACGTAAAAAGTAAAATGTAACATTAATTAAGGACAGAGGATGTGTGGTGTTGAGGAATGTTGATTTTTCGATTAATTTAAGTGCGGAGTATTGGGAACATAAAATAATGTTTTATTAAGTGTTACTTAATTTATTATCTAGGGAGGCTTACTGACAACGTATCATTGAAAAGCGGTTTTAATTTTTGTTGGCGTTTCTCTTGAAAGAATCGATCAATTCGTCTAGAAATTTTGAGACCCTCAATGTTACAGGTTCAGTGGTTCATACAGTTTATCACCAGCTTTAAAATTAAAGCTTTTTTTTTGTAAATTGTAAACCTACAAGTGTAAAGGCATAAATCGTTGATGTAAAAGTAATCATGATGTTTGCCCAGGCAAAAAAGTATAGTTTGCATAAAAATTGATTTCTGCACCTAATTTTAGATGCTCATGCAGTTTGTACAAGCCGATTTATACAAGCATATATGTAGTTAACTGAATTTCAGTTGACTACATATATGTTACATATTGTTTGTCAACAGTTTGTCAACAGTATCAAGTGATAAGCGTAGTTAACATTGAAATTCTTGTAAATATACAATTAATACAAATAGTTCCATGCAACGTAAATGGATCACGAAGTTTGCGTAAGCCTTGCAGTTTGGCTTCAATAAATCTATTTCAGTATATACTGGCAGTATTAAAAGCCATGTTCGTGCAATTTGTACAAGCCAATTTATACAAGGATGTCCCTGCACCTACTTTGCGGTATATAAAGTTTAAGGTTTAGACAATCATGCATTTTGTGCATGAATCTGGCTCGTTGCTATGCTTTATTGTTACAGTTAGTGAGCAGCATCATTTTTATTCAAATGACACTTTACTTGGCAAACATCTTTCTATTACACACAATGATTTTCTTAAGCAACGGAATCATGAAATCTCTCCAGACAATTTGCATGATTTGCATCTTGAAATAAGAAATGCGATTACATCCTGATGCTGCTTACAAACTCTGTATCTGCTCAAATTGCATGAGCGTTTAAGCGGACCATAAAATACAACGATTTACTTGAACAAATTCCATTACGAGTCAATAATCATGTATCCAAAGGGAATAAAAAAGTTAGAGCAAATTGCATGAATTTTTAAACTCTTAAATAATTGGTCAGTACAAACTGAGCCTGTACAAATTGCATGACCACCTAAACGGACCATATTAACAAAATCATGAAATTTCCACAGACAATTTGCATGATTGGCACCTTAAAATAAGTAATGCGACTACATCTTGATACTGCTGACAAGCTGACGAACTATGTAAAGTAAATCGCTCGCACAAATTGCATGAGCGCCTAAACGGGCTCTAAAATACAACGATTTACTTGGATAAATTACTTTATGAGTCAATGAGCATGTATTGAATGTAAATGGAATTTGTAAACGTTAAACAAGAAAGTCGGAGCAAATTGCATGAGTTTAAAAACCTTTAAGTAATAACTCAATTAATGTGTCCAAACTTAAAATTCATATAATATATTCATACAAATCATTGATGATGTAAAAGTAATCATGAAGTTTGCATAGGCCAAAAATTTTGTCTTGAATAAAATCGATCCCTTAAGTTCCTTTTAGATGCTCATGCAGTTTGTACAAGCCGATTTGTACAAAGATATCTATGTCAATTTATAATTGCGCTGTAAATATACAATGGGTACAAATAGTTCGATTAAACGTAAATGGATCACGAAGTTTACGTAAGCCTTGAAGTTTGGCTTGAATAAAAATCTATTTGTGTACAAAATTTGCAACGTTACCAGCCATTTAAAAGCTCGGGCAAGCCAACTTGTTCAAGTATATTCCTGCACATACCTTGCAGTACATAAGGCTTAGTATTTTGCCACTCATCCAATTTGTACCAGCAAATTTGAACAAATCAACTGAACCAAGCTTGCTGGTTTTCATATTTATACAGCGCATCAAAAATGTCATTTTCTACTGAAAACTTTTTATTCAAATATCACTTTTTAATTGCACAAACATATTTCGATAACACACCATAATTTTCTTAAGCAAATTTACTTGTGCGAGTCAATGGGCGACTGTCATGTCAGTTCGTTTAGACTCTTAGGGAACTTGCACCAATAAGCTAATTTGCTCTAGTGTTTGACTAGTATAAATAGCAAAAGCATCTAAATGTATTAAAACAATGAAATCATGAAAATTTCACAGACAATTTGCATGATTGACACCTTGAAATAATAATTTTAACAAATTTATTAATTTGCCCAAACCGATTTATTTTTTTTTAATTGTATACTTATTCATACAAATCATTGATGATATATACGTATTCATACACAGGCAAAAGTTTGGTTTGAATAAAATCGATCCCTGTCCTTAATTTGCAGCAAGAATTAAGTTCTCTTTGGATGCTCATGCAGTTTGTACAAGCCGAGCAAGCATATATCTGTAATTAACTGAATTACAGTAGCTGAGTTAATTATTTGCATCGTTCGTCAGTAGCATGAAGTTATAGTTGGGTTGTTTATAATCAAATAAAAAAATTTCCTATAAATATACATTTATTATCAACCGTTAATGGATCACAAAATTTGTGTAAGCCTTGTAGTTTGGCTTAAATAAAAGTACGAATAAAAATAAATAAATGTACAAGCATGTCACTGCACATATCTTGACATTCATGCCATTTGCACTAGCAAATCTAAACAAATCAACTGAACCTAAGCTCAATAAACAACTGACACTTCGTTTATGGTCTCAGGCAATTTGCACTAATAGAACTTATTTTTCTCTACTGAATTGTTTTGTTTAAATAGAAACTTTAACGAGTTTTGCAAATCGACTTGTAAAAATTGCAAAAGCATCTTAACGGAGCAATGAACAAAACAATGAACAAAAGAGTCAGAGCAAATAATTTGTAAAAACCAATTTGTACAAATTGCATAACCACCGTATCAAATAGTAATTTATTTAAACAAATTACTTTACCCAAGTCTATGATTCTGTTTAGTTGGTAACTGTTGGTAGTGAACCAAATATCTCTCCAAACAATTTACATAATTGGCATCTTGAAGTAAGTAAAGCGACTACAGCCTAATGCTGCTAACAAACTCTGGAAAGTAAATCGCTTGCACGAATTGCATGAACGTTTAACGGACCATAAAATACAACGATTACAAACAAATTACTTTACATGAATCAATGAGCAAAAGTCAGCACAAATTGCATTAATTATGTAACAGGTCCGTTAATTTGTCCAAACCGACTTGTCCAAATTGCATGAGCACCACAACAAAGACTAATTTACTGAAGCAAATTGTCCGAGTCAATGAGTCTGTTGGTCATGCAATTTGGGCCAATTGACTTGTGCAGACAGTGAACCAAATTCGGTCAATTTGTACAAAAGTGCTTGCACAAATTGACTTATGAACAATACATTGATCTGCTTGCATAATTCAATTGGAAAAAAAGCATAAGCTTCTTAACCTAATCAATATTGCTTGTGCTTAAATTGTCTTTTCTCTACAGGTAATGTATATCTTGGGTATAATTTTAAGCTGATGATTCACTTTGGTGAAAAGAGTAAAAAGTTGTTAGAAAATGACTGGTGGGATTCAGATTGTGTAGAATTATGTCAACAGTTCAAGGTTCGTTGATAGAATGAATGAGGGAATAATTAAGTGATTTAATCCACATTTTAATAGTTTAGATTATAGTAACTTTGAATGTAAAAAGATGGAAGCGTTAAAGATGAATATGTGGAGAAAATATCTGAAATGCTGAAAAAATTTAATTTCATGTATAGTGCTAAACCCCAAGTATCTTTCCTCTGCTTTCGATAGGTTCGAAAAAAAAACATATAATTTTTGTATTTTTATACTTGACTTGCAATCCGTTTGTCCGTTAATTTGTCCAACCGACTTGTCCAAATTGCATGAGCACCATAACAAAGACTAATTTACTTAAGCAAATTGTCCGAGTCAATGAGTCTGTTGGTCATGCAATTTGGGCCAATTGATTTGTGCAAGTTCGGTAAATTTGTACAAAAGTGCTTGCACAAATTGACTTATGAACAATACATTGATCTGCTTGCATAATTCAATTGGAAAAAAAGCATAAGCTTCTTAACCTAATCAATATTGCTTGTGCTTAAATTGTCTTTTCTCTACAGGTAATGTATATCTTGGGTATAATTTTAAGCTGATGATTCACTTTGGTGAAAAGAGTAAAAACTTGTTAGAAAATGACTGGTGGAATTCAGATTGTGTAGAATTATGTGAACAGTTCAAGGTTCGTTGATATAATGAATGAGGGGACAATTAAGTGATTTGATCCACATTTTAATAGTTTAGATTATAGTAACTTTGAATGTAAAAAGATGGAAGGGTTAAAAATGAATATGTGGAGAAAATGTCTGCTGAAAAAATGTAATTTCATGTATAGTGCTAAACCCCAAGTATCTTTCCGCTGTTTTCGATAGGTTCAAAAAAAAAGAACATATAATTTTTGTATTTTTATACTTGACTTGCAATCCGTTTTTTTTTGAATATATTATTTTTTATATTTTCTCAATGGTGCTCTACCATTAAACAATGACAGAATAAAGCCTCACGTGGACCAAATAGACGTCAATTAAGTGCTCTTTTTGCGTCACTGCTCATCAAGCTTAAGAGGAAAATTGAGGCAAATTATAAAATTACAATGTGTAGGACTGGCTTTTTGTAGTACATTGTTGTTAGGCAATTTTTTTTTATGATGATTTATTGGCGGTACACGACCTTCTTACGTCGCCATTTTTCGGCGCATTAAACTGCCAGGAAGAGCGAGATAATAGTGGCGAATTAAAAAGTCAGTGATTCATACTATTGTGAATGAATTTATCCACCTACCTACCTACGTTCGTTGCGAAACAGAAACTTTCAAAAATCATGTTTTTAATTAATATCACACACCATATACGAACGATTTCCACTTGGGAATTTAACACAGCACTGAGAATAAAATTTGGTATTTAAATTTACGTTTAACTAGTCCTTCTACTTTATTTCATAACGCCGCAATAGGCTATTATTAATCTATTAAGTTGGAATGGCCGCACACTCGACTAGATTAATTATTATATATTGTCTTTTGTGATTTAATAATAATACACAAAATTTATTATTTTACATGGGAAATTTACAAAAATATGTACGGAAAATATTAATAGAACATGAAAAATAAAGGGTCATGTCAATGCAGCCTTCAGGCGATGCCAGAAACTGTTTAGCCCTAATTAAATACCTAATAAGAAATAATAAGAATAATAATAAGAATGACGCTTCACAGTGAAAAAAAAATTATATAAAAATGAAGATAATGTAAATTATAAATACAAGCAGCATGAAGCAAGCACATAGAGGGTGGTCTGGTTTAAAAGTTATTAATTTTAACACGTGATAGAGAATTAAGAAAAAAAGAGAAAATTTTATAATTTTAAAAAGACTTTCATTATAAAATTTTTCTCAAAAATATTTAATAACAAAGATACAGGGTGTTAAAGTTAAGAATAATTATTTGTTTATTTGTCATAACTTTTAAACTACCAGCTCAATTTTAATTAAATTTCGCATGCAGATTATTGTAGTGAATTGTCAATTACTGATGAAGTTAATTTTTTTAAAAATTGACAGTGGCGTAACATACGTAGGGACTTTTTTGCCTCAAATCTGCGAGGCGATAAAATATTTTTTTATAAGAAGTCAACTGTTAGATTCTCCATTTAATTTGGAAAAAAAAGTTACTCTTGCAAAATTATGATTTACGGCACTGTTTTAAAACTATCTTAGTTTAATTATACAGAAACGCCAGTTAAAATGTTACAAAAGCTTAAAAAAAAAAGAAAATTAGGCTTGAATCCTAAATTAAACCTGTCAAATGAAATAATGACTTAAGGTAACTTTTGATAATCTTTTATATTCAACTTTTTTACGAATCCAAGCCCGATTTTCTTTTTTTTTTTATAAATTTTTGCAACATTTTAGCAGGTATTTCTGAACAATTAAAGTAAGATATTTTAAAAACGGTGCGTTAAATCACAATTTTGCAAAGGTAACTTTTTTTCCAAATTTAAGAGCCGCTTTTTTTAATTTATGAATTATATACTCATGAATTCAAAGATCAGAATCAGTAATAAGGCCTAAGGATTTCGAAGTATTTTAGTGTCATTTATTTTTATTTTGAATTCCTCGCTTATTATGAATCTGTGGCTTTCATGTCCTCCAAATAAGGTAACTGACGATTTTGTAGGGTTTATTTTTAAATGATGTTCTTTGGAAACTGCAATTACATTTTGTAGGTAAATATTAATATTTTGATTTGCAGATGTTATATTATTAGCGTTAAACTGAACATAAAGCTATAAGTATCGTCGGCGTACAACTGGTAATTACAAAAAATTTTAAAAGTCTTTAAATCGGCAAGGATAAAAATGTATACAGAAGTGGTCCTAATAAACTTCCTTCAGGGACATCCACAAAAAGAGGTATATATAGTATTAGATTTGGAACTCCTCTATTTGCTATCGAAAATTACTCAAAAAAGGACTAAAGAGCTTAACTGCATAATTCCAAAAGCCTAATTATCATGGTATTTCATGATTTATGAGATCAAAAGCCTTTGCATAGTCTAGCAAAACAAGAGCACTAAATTTATCCTCATCCCTTGCTTGAAAGATTTCATCAGTTACGTCAGCCATTGCTGTAGCACAGCTATATCCTTTTCAACACTTTAGAAAGTGTTGGAGGAATGCTAATTGAGCCCAGATAATAATAATAATGATAATAACAAACGTCTTTTATTTAACAAACAAATAATTTACACTTGTGAGTATCATACATTTATTTCTATAGGGATATAAGAGATGCGAAGTCTAGCCGTGTGACTACCTAATCCCTCTAAAGTGAAAATAAAATAATATCATGCAACTTATTAGCGAATAGCTCTTTAAATGTACGCACACATTGTAGAAAAAGAAAGTTACTTAAAGAATTATTATACACAACGACAAATTGTGCGATACCAAAGACCGTAATATAATAGCTTTATCTAGTAGCAGGTAGAGATTTTCTTTAAAAAGTAAATAGTTATATTGTGAAATAATTTCAAAACCTAGTCCAGTTCAGTATACAATCCCAATACCTGTTTATTAATTCTTCAAATATATTATAAGATTGGGTTATTTTCCCAAGTATATTTTTCATTAGTATTACCTCAACATGCTCATTTTAAGTGGCTTTTTGTCTTTAATAAGAAAAAGAAATCCTTTCTTATTCATGGTGAGTTGGTTGATTAAATAAAAGCAAACGCATTTTGTATTTAAATTTATTAATATTAAATATTTTGAGTTCTTTAGGTTGCGATATTTTAGGCAAAGGTGTGACGAAAGCATGCTTCCACATATCTGGAATATATTATTTAGTTATATATTCATTTATTAAATGAAGTAAAAAAGGAATCATAAATGGACAAAATTAAATCATTGTAATATTAACATCGGCGGATCTGCATGCTTTGGCTTTTATGGATAAAATAATTCTCTCATTCCTCTGTCACTACCCTCAAAGTAAAATTATTGAAAGCATTATTTTTAAGGTTATTTCTATAAAAGTCAAGTAGATTTTGGACTGGTTGTTGAGGATTAGTGCAAATCAATGAAAAAAATTATTTATTTACGTTTTTTTTTTATTGCGACGAGCTGTTTTAAAATTTTAAAAGGCCATTAAAGTAACGTTAATAAATGATATTGAGTTTTACAGCAAAAAGTTGGATGTCTTTCGAACTTCCAGAGATTTCCTTCTTTTAAACAAATTGCACTACATATAGACACATATACAGTTAGACTGTTGGAATTTTGAGAAAGCATATAGTGAAATTCGTTTTTCGGAAGGGTTGATTGATTTTGTCCTAAAATGTTACCAACATAGCTATAGCTCAATAGCGTTGATTAAGAATACCCAAATATTCAATCAACGTCAATAGCCAATAGGGTTGGACACTTAAAATTCGTATGGCGGTGGTACAATTAACATGATTAGATATGTACTTTAACTACAAACAATATTTAACTATATCTACTTTAAAAAATTGCCAATATATCTTGAACTAGATCCTATCGGTTAGAATTAGGTAGTCACTTAAAATTTTGTACATGAATTGTTAAAATAAATTTACAAATTAAAATTTTTAAAAACTAATTTTGTACGTTTTTTAAAAAATATGCAGGGGTTAGTGTTAAAAGTTGTAAATGTATTTGCGAAGCTTGTTGCCCAACCGCAGTTTTTAATTAAGCTCGCGGACTATTTTAGAGCCCTGTCAAAACATGACAATGGTACGCATGCAGCGGAATATTTTCATTGCAACTATGAGTGTGTAAAGAACCTTGGCTTAAAACCACAATGCCTTTACCGGTATCTAGAGATGAGCGATATTTCACTATCGGTGATTTTGTCACCGTGATTTGTAAATCGCCAATAACGGCGGTGACTGAAATATTCATATCACGGCGACCCGTGATTTCAAGATATCTGTTACCCTTCCAATAGTGTATATTGTCATGGAACGACTTCATGCTAAATGCGTATGACGTATGAGTGATGACTGATATTTTTACAGCTTTTAACCACAGCCCGGCCAGTTGGCCCGCCAGTGATCGCGGTCACCGTTTAAAAGAACGGTGATTGCCAAATCACGGTCGCTAATCACCGGATCGCTCATCTCTACCGGTATCTAAGTAGGTTAATCTTGTAAAAAGTGATGAGAGATGAAACTTCACTTTTGTACCCAATAAATTACTCAAAGATGAAAGAACTCTTTTTATACACCCGGCTGTCTATCGCATGACCAGGAGATCCTTATAACATTAAACAGTTAAAAACAAAATATGATTCTTAAAATATCAATTGCAAAACAAAGACAAACAGACTTAAAATTTAAAGATTAAATTTTGTGAAGAGATTGCTGAATGATGCTAAAATGATTAAAGGCCTACTTCAGTGTTTCTTAAAAAACATCTTACACCTCAGAAAGGAAATATTTTTTTCTAAAAAAACCCAACCCAGATAGCAGACTTAGAAAATGTTATATAGATATAGATCCACTATTATGAGCAGAATGCAGCAAAAGGCACAGGAAAATATAGGATCTAGAGCATTTTATATGAATTTCTACTTAAAGTTCAAATTTAAAGTTCACTGGTTTATCAAACAACTTTCTTAGAGGATGTTCTTAACTTAAAAATATTCTGCCAACGCCGGAATGAGACTTAAAATGTAGCCGCTAGATAGCACTTGCATGATCTTATACAGGAGGGTTTCAAACGACCGTTCCATTAAGTAGCAAAACACAGTAGCAGCTAGACTTCCAAATCCATTCCAGTGTTAGAGGATCTAAGAAATCTGACCCAAATGCCTTCCATATAAGAACGACTTGCACTTACACATTGTTCCCAATCGAAATATATTCTGGCAAGACCGGAATAAGAATAAAAATTTAGCCGCTAGTTCCTGTCCTCAATTAGTCTCTGTTCACCGAAAGATGGCGCTTGCAAGATCTTATACAGTAAGGTTTCAGACAAATCTCCAACAGGGGATAAAATATAGAAAATATTAAAAGTCAATTTTGATTTACAGATAAAGTTTGACGCAATTTACAAAACTTCTCTAGTGTTCTTGTGCTCCCATTTGTAATGACCGACAAATTTGATTGTACCTTGGTTGTTATTAAAGACAGAGGGATAATTTAGAAATGTATGCCTAGAAGGATGTATGCCTTGTACCATTTATGCGTCTATACATTTTCTAATAAATCAAGAATTTTTGAAAAATTATTAAATTTTGTCGGCATTTGACATGCACTTGAATATCCGCCACAAAAAATTGTCTTGGTTGCTAATAAAGACACAGGAATAATTTAAAAATGTATGCTTAGAAGAGAAGTAACGGTACGATTTATGTATTTATGAATTTTATGAGAAATTTTTAAGAAATAGCATTTGATTGATTTTCAAGAAACTGGTTTGATTGGCACATAAACATTCACCAGAAATTTGATCGTATCTTGATTGTTATTAAGGATAAAAGTATCATTAAAAAACGTATAGTTAGGAAATGTGCTCTTGCCAATGAATTTTTTCACTAAAGCAACCTTGCACTTACACATTGCCATTAATCTAAGAATATTCTGGCAACACCGGAGGTAGTACGTAAATTTAGCCGCCAGGCTCTGTTATCCATGCTTCTGTTGAACAAGAGATGTCGCTTAACGTGACAAAACGAACAGGATGATGTTCGGTAGTTATTGAGGAATTGGAGGAATTTGCATAAATGTTTACTTGTAACTATAGAGACCAGTAGATAAATGATATTCAAGTAAATATAAAAGAAGGGCGATAATTTATGAAATGGCCACATTTTGGCGTCAAAATGTAGTAAAATGAAAAACTTAAGATATTAACCAAAGAAGGGCCAATAATACATGTTTCTACCAAACCTTACTTACGATAATTATACTGACAATTCACCAGGAACACTGAAATCGACCTGCGGTACCTCTTTCACTGGGATTTTTTCTCCGAGGTACTTTCCACACCAATTACGTTCAATCGCTATTTTTTTATTGCTTATTTTCGCGACGGACGCACGAAAATATTTAACTTAACAAAACGGTTTTCTAAACCGGAGTCAATTGAGGTTAAGTGGCCAATATTGAAGATGTACACGCTTAAGTTTTATTAATTTTAATGGCCGCGTCTCTTTTTCCTTAATATTCCGCGTCATTTTTCGATTTAATAAGAGTGAACAAAAAATATAGTACCTACTTTCTGCCAAGTAATCCGGTAGCAGCATTCGCCGAAACATCACGAGTTAAGTAGCGAAAAATTAATATTTAAGCACTACATAGTTAATGTTATTTAAGGACCTATACAAATAATTAATTAAGTTTGTATCGGTTTCATTAAGTTTACCAGTCAAAACGCCACGGAATATAAAAATGTTTACTATCGTCTTAATACAATATTAAAACAAAAGATAACTGTTTGACATTTGAGTGATAAGAATACGCCGATGGAGTACAGGGTGTATTTTAATAAAAAGTACATATACGTCATGGGTTTCAGCTCAAAATATAGAAATAATTACGGATTCGACATCTATATTTCTTTGTTATTTTATAATTAATTTTTTATTTCAAGTTTTCTCACCTAGTTTACCCAACTTCATAGAAAGAAGAAAAATTATGTATTAAAATACTTTTGGGAAAAAATTTGCGACTTTCCTGACGCCTTCACCATTTTTTATTGTTAAATAATATTTTGGGGCAATAGTCCAAGCTCATTTGCCTGAAAAACCAAATTGGTGCAGCTTTATATCAATCAATACTGTCCTAGCACATCCTATATGAAATTTACTTTTTTAGTATATTTTAAGAAAATAAAAGTATAGTCCAAGCTCATATATGCGTAAAATTAAAAAAAAAATAAGCATCCATATTCCTGTATAATAAGAGTATAGGTAGGTAAGTAGGTAATGTAGTCCAGGCTGTTTTCCTCAAATTTCTTAATGAAGAACATCAGTATCACCATTTCCCGACACATTCACCATTTTCAATCCCAATAAAATTGATTTAGTCCGAGCTCGTATGCATCAAATTAAGAAAAATTCAAGACCAAATTTCAGTATAGTATAGATAAGTAAGTAGGTAGTATAAATATAGTCCAGGCTTTTGGCCTCAAATTCGTTAATGAAAAACGTCGGTACATGAATGGCATATGGCATCTTTAAATCTTCATTCATAATAATCAACTTTCCCGACACTTCCAGCATTTTCAAACGAAGTAAAATTGATTTAGTCCGAGCTCATTTGCCTTATTAAATTAGGAAAATTTGAAGACCATTTTCCGCTATAGTATAGGAAGGTAAGTAGTTAGTATAGTCCAGGCTTTTTGCCTTAAATTTGTTAATGAAAAACGTAGGTATGTACATAAATGTCGTAAGACATCTTTAATGTTTTTAAATTCGTAACTCAGACACCTCCACTATTTTAAATCTAAATAAAATTAATTTAGTCCAAGTTCGTATGCCTTGAATTAGGAAAAATTAAAGACCAAATTCCAGTACAGTGCGGGTAGTATAGTCCAGGTTCCCTGCCTCAAATTCTTTAATAAAAAATGTACATGATTGCATGTTTTATGTTTTTAAATTCGTAACTTTCCCGACACCTTCACCATTTTCAATTTGAAAACTGATATAGTCCGAGCTCATATGTCTTCAATTAAAACAAATTAAAGACCAAATTACAGACTAAATTCTAGTATAGTATATAGGTGGTACAGTCCAGGCTCTTGGCCTCAAATTTGGATCTTAATGAAAGGCGCATATAAACGCAGCATTGCTTTTTATGTTTTTAAATTCGTAACTTTTATGACACCTCCGCCATTTTTAATCGCAATAAAATTGATTTAGTCCACGTTCGTATGCCTTGAATTAGGGAAAATTAAAGACCAAATTCCAGTACAGTGCAGGTAGTATATATAGTTCAGGTTCTTTGCCTCAAATTCTTTAATGAATTAAGTATACGATTGCGTTTCTTTATGTTTTTAAATTCGAAACTTTTCCGACACCTCCACCATTTTCAATCCAAACGAAGTTGATTTAGTCGGATTTCGCTTGCGTTAAATTTAAGAATTAAAGACGGTTTAAAGGTAAATAGTTAACGTAGTCCAAGCTCTTTGGCTCAAATTCATTATTGAAAAACGTACATGAAAATTGCACCTGTTACGTTTTTAAATTCGTAACTTTCCCTACTCCTTCACCATTTTTATTCACAGTAAAATAGATTTAGTCCGAGCTCTTATGCCTTAATTTGAGAAAAATTAAAAACTAAAATCACCTTTTTACGTTAAATTTAATTCCACGATTTCTCTTATTGATAAAATAACAATATTTGCTATTGTAATTTGGTTGTAGTCCGGGCTCATTTCCCATGAATTTAGGACAAAATAATTTTTTTTTACGCCAATCAATTTTTCTTTTAACAAAAGCGAAAACGCACATAAACCCAAAATTGAGACCTTTTACTTATAAAACTTACAAAAACCTTTTCTAGTGTCCCCACCATTTTTCTTTTCGGTTATTCTATTAGTAAAATTGAATTTTTTCACTTTTTTCCTGTAGGGATATTTCATTTCTATATTAGTGTCTAGTTCTTCTGGAAACTCCTATTTTTCTTGTGTAATTTACCAAATAAAAAAAAACATCATTCTATTCTATTACTATTCTTCGTAAGGATTCAGACTGAGACGGAAGTATAATAATTATATTAATATTAAACAGTGAAAGCTGCAGACAAACCCTTTTCATTTCAATTACAAATGGCATCCTTAGACCATTTTAAAAGACCATCAGAAAAATATTTTAATATACGGAGCAATGAAAGCAGCACAATAGTGTGTCTCTTTGTTGCCTTAACAAAAGCGTTCGATACAGTTTCACACTCTTTACTCCTGAACAAAATCAAAAAAGATCCAATTGAATACCATATACAAAGGAGAATTTAGTGAGGCTAAGTGTCTCTTAGCTGACCGTTCTGGGACCAGTTCTCATAAAACTGTATAATTAAGTTTACTCAATCAGAATACGAAATTCTTACCTTTTCCATTTTGAGCTTGAGACTTCTTGACCGCCTCAACTTTCTCCTCGAACGCCAACGGATCCTTGACCGATTTAAATCCGCCGCCATTTTGTTGCTGTTGTTTCGCCCTCTGGTGGTGTTCCTCCTGCAGTTCACTCGACGCCTTCCGTTTCCTCGGCACCACCACCTTACTACCGGTACCAACTGCTCCACCCGTTTCCCCTTCGTCGATTTTCAAGGGATTCGGCCATCCGAAGTACTCGTCTCCGTTATCCATTACGATTCCGCTACCAGTCAAATTCCACGACTCTTTTGAACTCGACGAGGAAGTTTCGATCAGGAGCGTGTCGGAGTTCGTGTAGAGTTTAAACTCCATAATAAATTCGAATAAAACGATGATCGTGTTTATGAGGGGGGTCGTTTAACCAAATCGAGGGTTAATGATTAAATGAAAATAAACTGTATCGTGCGAGGGGGGGGTGGGATGAGAGGGGCCGTAGTCGAAGCCCGATTTTTATTTAAAATAAACTCACGGATGATCAGTTCAAAATTCAACTCACCTGAGGAGCTGAGGGGCTTTAAAACATAACGAAGAATGAATTGTACAACTTTTTGATACCCGTGGTCTCTCGCTGGCGCCGATTTTGGAGGAAAATGTTGTCCGTGTTTAGCATCTTAATTTGAAGGTATCTGGATTCAATATCCATTTATCACAGACTTAATGGTGGAGCAAAAGTCTTAACCCTCTATGCTAAGGGTGGAATAACGCGCGGGCAAACCCCAAATGTCAAGCGGTTTTTCGAAACCGAGCCGTTTTGGCGAAACCCCCCGGAAATATGGTTGGCCTTTGTTGGGTTACGGATCAATAAACAGCGATAGCGCTGATCAATTGAATAGATTGAGACACCGATAATATTAATTGGAATAACAACGGATTGCGGTTGTTCGGTTAAATCTGGACTCGGTCAAATCGGAACGGGGCACTAACAATAACTGAACCGATGTTGAATAGTTAAAATGCTTATGCCACTAAGCGGAATACTTAAATTAGTCTTAATTTGTTACAATGGGATAACTGAGGTACTTAGCTGATTGTTGACGCTTCTCTGTATGGCAAGCGGCGATGAGCGGAGGGGAGAAGAAACCTTTTTTGTTGTTGTTTAATTCAAATGTGCAATTTATAAGATTCTCTATGTGGGTGGAGTCTTGGGGTCGCTCGCTTTTAGCCCTTAGGACCGCACAATCAGTTCCTAATTCCTGAAAAATAATGAGAGTTTAGTTAGAATAAATTACAAGATTATTTTGAACTATTAATTATATTTTTCAATGATCTTCTGTCGATAGTAAAACCTTTAAATTAATATATCACATTATATGCTTTAAAGGAATTTTTAAGCTTTATGGCTACTATTCTCGCACTACATGATAATGATTCAAAATTAATGATACGCTAAGACGTTTCTTCTTTTAGCGTCCGTCATCAACACTTTTTCTTCTTATGGGCAATATATATCTTGGTAAAATGAATTTGGTAGCATTATATGGAACCCTAGGTATGGAATTTACATTGATCGATTGGAGAGCATCTAAAGAGCATTTTTTAAAGATTTATTTCTATTAAAATCCGTTTCGGTTCACATCAAGATGTCCTGATGTTTGACAACTGATGACAACCTGACGTTTCGCTTTTGAATAAAGCAATTAATTGTCAGTTGAACACTCCCCCTAATTTGTCACTTTTTGAATTTAACATTCTTCAAGTCGATGCCAGATCAAGCAAATTATTTTTTATCCCATTTAGGAAAAAAAATTGTGGTCACAACTATCTATTATGTAGAATAACAAAAAGTTAAAATTTATACTGCTGTTTATTAATATAGTTTAAAATACTTTAAAGCGAAATATTGACTTTGAAACTTTATGAGGATAATGTCGACTTTAGCCGCGACTTTAACATTAAGAACTTATTTTTTAACATACTTTATTAATATACTACGTACCTTTAACACATTACATTTTGTGGATACGTTTTTGAGCTTGTAACCTGTTGTATCCCTGTATGATATGACACCAAATTAATAAATAAATATTGGATTATAATATGTATCGCGCTATCTCTCTCTTTCTCATGGAGGTCTTATGAAAATTAATAAAATCGTTACATTATTTTTCAAAATATTTAGATATTTGTAAAGCCTTTGATAGTATCAAGTTGTTTTTTCAATGCGTCGAAAAACTACTCAATACCTTGAAAACGGAAATATTTTTTAAAATATTTTTGATTTATTGAGTTTTAAGAAAATACGATAAATAAACTGTTTATCCATTGTTGCGATTTGCTTTAGATTTGGTAATTGGAATATATCTAAAATATTTAGCTATGGTTCTGACTTTCTAAAATTGAAAATTAGACTTTACGTAGCATAGGCTTAATGATTCTTTAAATATTTTTGACTTATATTTTACTAAGCAACTCGTCACCTTTCATGTGAAATTAATAAAATCGTTACGTGAGTTTTCAAAATATATAGGGTGTTTGTAAAGCCTTTGGTGGAATCAAGATTTCGTCGGATTATTAATTATTAGAATAATTTCTAACTAATTAAAATTAGTGGAATAATTCGTACCATCACATACAGTCGAATATATTTTACTGTGCAAATATGGTATTTTTAACATAGAAATAAACGGTATTCAACAAAATCGTAAGAAAGTAATTTTATTTTTGTGATAATCGATTAAAAAGTGTATCAAAGCCTTTTACCTTTTACCAAAATACATTAAAGTATTAAATAATTTATTTTCTTTTTTGTTGTGAAATGCATTGTAGGGCCAATGCTTCAAGTATTAATGGGCAAAACTCGAAGCAAAAAATAGACATGGACAAAAAGAAACTCAGGGCTATCATGAAGGTTATTATGAAGCTCCTTTCTGAATACTTGAATCGCATTAAAAAAGGCGTCGAAGATGAAATGGCGGAAATAATAAAGTCGGTTCAATATATATAAGTCTGATAGCATTGATGATTCAGATCAGGGACGTGATTGTAAAAATAAAGAACATTAAAAAGGAACACAGCATCGAATCAATGGAAAGCTGAATTTACAGGAGAAATGGGAAAAGAAGAACAATCTCATTATTACTAGAGTTTCACGTCAAAAAAAAAAGCATTTATTTCCAACAAGTTTGTTACCCAATTACAGGAAAGAGTTTAATTTGAAAAAAGAAAAGAGAAACAATAAAATTATGTTGAAGTTGGTACTTTAGCATACGGAAAGCAAGAAAGAAAATAACAAAATGTGTATAAAAATGGATACTTAAACAGACTATATACATACTGGAAAGACCCTGCAGCACCTATCTACTTTATACTTTCTATAATGGATCTTGAACTGTGAACAAAAATATCGCACCGTTCATGTAAATTATTATTAATATAATTTTGACACATTATATTAATAGGGGAACAGTAAATCTTGTTATGAATAAGGTTATATAAGAATTTTATGCAAAGAAATTCTCTTTTTTTTTAATTAAATTAAATTTATTTAACTATAATTGACTATCCAAACCTCTTGCCGGAAAGACACCTTCCTCATCAAAAATATCAAGCGAACAAATATATATTATTACTTAATTTATATGGTTTACAATAATACATTGTAATCCTTACCAGAGTAAGTAATGAAACTGAAACCTGTATTGAGCATCTTCTTTTTGTATGAAGTGATCATATTGATTGCTTTTGCGATAAAATTCATAGTTTGATTCATAAATCATATGTGCTTTGAGTTATATTATGTAATAAATTATATCTACTTATGTCGAATTGTATTACAGTATGAGGTGGTATATACAAACCAAATATTCAATCTTTGAAAGTCTTGTCCAAAATTATATTCTAAAAGTAATTTACAAAAATAACAAACTATCAATAGTATAGATCGACTTTACATACAAAATGTTTCTTGTACATAAAACTAATATCTTAAAGTGACAAGTTTCTCATTCTCGGAGAACCAGAAATAATGTACATAAGAATCTGCCTTTACCACTTAATCATCACTTCATAAATTATCTAGGGCCAAAATTTTACAATTTAACTCGTCCTGAAATTAGAAATATAAAAAGACTTAAAATATTCAGTAATAAAGTTTTTTTTAATTGTGCATATTTTATGTTAGGGAAAAGTTGTGTGGAATTTAATAGGATAGATTTATGTACTGGTTTTGGTTATTCATATTTCTTTTCACAATCATTTATTTCTAGATAATTTAAGGTTGGAATTTAAAGTTATTATATAGACAAGTTGAAGTACTTTTTGTATGCTATTAATACTTTAATGTACCATGCTGGGAATAAATTAGAAATGGGAAATTACCTATTTGTTGAATTTCTGTTATACAGGGTGTTTCAGAACTATGGGATCAAACTTTTAGGGTTTATTCAGTGCAACAGTAGAAAACATTTTAGTATAGGGACCCATGTCCGGAAAAGTGTCACTACGGCACTACGACCCTAAAATGCGTTAAAATTTAGAAAGACCATGAATGGTCTAAATATCATTTAATCCATTTAATTTTTGCCGTTTGTACCGTCACAATAATTGTTCAAAATCTCACTACACCGATTTAAACGTCGCACATGATTTCGGCGGATTTGACTAAAAATTTGATACTCGTTTTGAACGATTTCAGATGCTGCTATAATTCGTCCAATTAAGTCTCGTTCTGTTTCTACTGGAGTTTCGTAGACCTAATAAGACTTAACATGTCCCCACAGGAAAAAATCTAATGACCTTAAATCGGGTCACCTAGGAGGCCAAGAAACTGCTCCAATGTTATCGTTTTTAAAAATTCACAACACACAAGCGCCAAAATTTTTGCATTGACATTGACAATTTAAACAATTGTTTTGTTGCTATCATGTAGAAACGGCAAAAATTATATGCATTAAATCCTATTTAGGCAATCCATCGTCTTTGTAGATTTGAACGGGTCGTAGGGCCGTAGTGACACTTTTCCGGACATTTGGCAATATTGACTGGTTGGACGGAGTATCCGTCATATTTTAGGAAAATTAGATTTATAATTTATAAGAGAAAATCATTATTTTCAAAATGTCCTATAAAGATATATATATAAATTCCTGGCATTAAAATAACAATTATATTTTATATTTAAAGGAAACTCTTCCATGGTCCACATATGTAGGTATATCCACTAGGTGTATAAAGACATTGGGTAGAGTTAGGTTGGATTACCCTATGAATTAATAATTATTACTATTAGAAAATTAGCAAAAGCAACCCTGATTCAACTCGGCCCACAGCAACTCAAAATCTTTCTTATTAGCAGAGTAAAAACCGGCTCGAGTTCTCGTCTTTTTTTTTCGAGGTATAACCAGATAAGTCCTATACTAAATTATTGGGAATATTACTTGGCATCTGAAACCGAGTTCTACGACATCGCTAGTGTCCCGATTTTTTATATATTGAAAAAACTTCAAGAATCGCGATAATTTAGAAACTCAACTTTTTGACACATACCTTGCTCTATCTCAAAAACCGCTCTAGCTACTAAAATGATTTTTTTTAAATTTTTTTGCGCACATATTGCAATAGAAAATATTGAGGTAGTGTTTTTCTTTGTTATTCATTTCTATCAATTCAATAATATTATTATATATAATTCAAAATTTAAAAAATGTGTTGGTCACCGTCTATAGAGATACTTTTTTCAGCAATCGAAAAACTTTTTTATTTAAAGGAATTTTACCATATAGTCTGCGAAGAAAATGTAGCAGACACATTAAAAAAGTTTTTAAAAGAAACTGCAACCATTTATCTCTAATAGATTTTGAGTTATCGATTTTTGGGGGAAGGGAAACGGGATTTATTCCATTCACCGCGGGTTGTAGTCACAGACAATTTCTTCTTTTTACTAACTGTACTTTATTATACTGTACTTAATTTAACTGCACTTTTTACTACTGTAACAGTCTGTTCAGTTTACTGTAGTACGTTTCTGTCTGACGTGCCGGTTAGTGATTTCGATGTAATACGATTTTAATTAGGATTTGGATTAAATAAAAGGCAGAAAATAGGGTTGACAAGGGAAACAAATACTAAGAAAATGAAAAAAAAAATAGTCGGAGTGGCGTTCTGAGGATAAATCGAAATGAGGGTAGTTATTATGAACGGTTTGCTCCCATGCACTTGCTGCATGTAAAACTTTTCTCCATAAATAAAAGGCACTCGCGTTACATTAGTTTTTTACTTTCCAAAATTTAGTACATTTCCGAATCCGAATCAGATATTTCATTTTCAAAATTCATTTTATCGCTGCACGATTTGCATTTGCATTGGCAACAACATTTCAAGCCATGTGTTACACAAACACATCGGCTGGTGCAGCCTCTGTCGGAACAGCAAATTGATAGAGCACTTCGAAGATTTTCCGGATGTCGTAAAACTCGATTTCAGATGCCAATAAACATGCCTAATAAGATAATATAGATTTGATCTGGTCATAGTTCAAAAAAAAAATCGATAAATAAGCGTCTTTCGACCGCGTTTTTACTGCACCATATATTTCCCATATTCTTATGACAATCCCTAGTTGTAGTAAACTTTTCTCAGCAAGTCCTAGGAATGTACAACAATATTCTTCAAACATATAGATTAGAATTCATTTGTATTTTATTGGGTATACTCAATACAGTTCTCTCAGTCTATTATAATAAAGTTTTTCTATACTATGGATGAATCACATACAAATACAAATAATAATCTTCTTCATATACCTGACTTTCTAGAATCAGCAGTCACAACTAAAACACACTCTACATGCATGTTATTAAAATAGACTCTATATTGGCCTTTCTTCATCAATATTTCACACACGCCCGCACAAAAACAAGGACTCGCTGGTTTAAAAAAAAATCAACACACCGATAATTTAATATATCATGTGCTAATTGTTTTATAACTATAGAATTTCAATAATACATTACATGTAT
This sequence comes from Anthonomus grandis grandis, assembly GCF_022605725.1. Lineage (NCBI taxonomy): Eukaryota > Metazoa > Arthropoda > Insecta > Coleoptera > Curculionidae > Anthonomus > Anthonomus grandis. Next base: position 8,305,970 of record NC_065557.1, on the reverse strand, counting down.
TTATTTTACATTAAAAAATTATATGGTGCTTGAATTTCTCTGCTTGTTCAGCATTTTTTTTGTTTGTATAAAACGTTAGTGAGGTGGGTATATGTTCAAAAAGTCGAGTCTTATCAAAAGTAACTTAAAATTATATAAAATTTAATACAATAGACTTATTAAAAAGAAATTTCTCAACTGCAATTGAAATCAATGTATATCAAAATGGATTCTAGTTACATTAATATGAAGAGTGCTTAATTATAAACCATTTTTATAAGAAATATGAAGAAAATATACACCATAGTTAAAACACTAATTTACTTCTTGACTGGCACATGCAATCATTCAATGCATGTTATTAATGTCCCGATACACTAATCAATTATGAGGTAAAAGATTAATGAAATAAAAGAACAATCCACTATCTTAGATAAACTATATTACATATGTCAACAAATATTACAATAATTTCTCCACATTTTAACAACCACCTCCATTTAATTCCTCACACTCACTCTCACACAAACCACCAAAAACCTCATAATGATGATTCAAGTCCCTCACAGTATGGATTTTACAAAGTGTCCCCAATCCCCCATTATCACTACTTGCCCCATAAAACACTCTTTTCACCCTGCTGTGCACTAGTGCCATTGCACACATAACACACACTTCAAAAGTTGAGTAAACATGATAACTTGTACATAAATATGGTCCATCACCGGGATCAGTTAGTTGATCTTTAGGTCTAAAAACTGTAGCTCCAAAATGGGTTTTTGAAAAGAGTTTTTGTAAGTGGGACAATAATTTTGGATGGAATCCATTTAAATTTAAATCTGACGAAGAAGTGTCAAGAGTATAGTCATTCCATGCTCCACCATTTTGAGTTTTTGACACATTATCTATGGCGACCATAGCAGCATGTTTGCAAGGGTTGTGCGTAGATTCTGAATAGCCAATAGCAACTACTGACTTGATTTTAGGGTCAATGACTATGACTCCTTGTTGAGTTTGGCTAAGGCCAACACTGTTTGCTTTTTTAGCCACTTCTATTGCTATTCTCATGTAAGTTATATGCTCATCCAGTTCCCTGTCATTAAACAAAGTGTTTGTTGATAGTTTTTCCAAATACTTATCTGGATGAAAGTTACAAGGCCATAAGGCATGAACTTTACAGTGTTGCTTTTTAGTTTTCGGAGGGATTTTTGCTACCAGAACAGTTCTAATTTTATTTGCTACAAGGTTGGTGTCAAAACCTTTCCTTTCCAAATAATTATGCACTTCTAAACAATTTTCAGCTATTTCCTTTGATACAGGAAACAGCAGCACCTCCCTTTTGTTAATTCTCTTTAAGTGGGTCAATTCTGGCACTGGTAGGAGAGAATTCAAGCTAAGCACTACTTTAGAAGTCATTTTAGGTTCCTTAATGGTGTCTACATAAACAGAAACCAAAGGGGTGTCTTCAGTGAGTTCATCTGGCAGCACTGGATACAGGAGTGCTTTCTGAGGTTCCTCCAGTTTCATTTTCTTGGGTTCGGACATGTTTACATATATTATTCAGGTTTAAAAATGCATTAGCATCTGGTCTTTACAGTTGCGATGTCCTGGAAAAATTCATGATGGTATCACCTGATATAATTTTGTCACTGGTATTAGATTTTAGCACTAAAATAATAATAATTTGAGTAATTGGAGTATTTTTTTAGTGTATATTTTTTTAAATATTGAATATCTAAAAGTTCTGTCGAGGGTTCTATTGTATATTGAAATATGATTTATTGATAATCATCATATAGACACAAATTCATAATTATAAGTTTAAATAAACATAATCCGAGGCAGAGTATTTATTGGCTAGACTCTAATATTATAAGCTAAAATAAGAGAATAAGAAAATGGTATTGGTATAATGATTATTCTCAAAATAATTCTTTTCACTGAAGCAATTACTAAAAAATTCATAAACATCTTATTGGAAGTTCTAAATAAATATGTCAATAGATATTAGATACTTTAATGGTATGGGATAAGATATGGGGCGAGTGGTGTAACTGCAATTAAAATCAATGTGGCGATAAGGCATAAAAAAATTGTACAACATAAAGGACAGAATATAATAAAAGAGTATAGAGAGTGCCTATAAATTATGGAATTCTTGAATAGTTTGCTATAACGTAAAATGAGTCTCCTATCGGGGAAGTTTCAATAATTTTAAAAATGCTAATATAAGAAACAAGTGTTTAGCTTTCAGTGTGACATATCCTTATAGATAGAAATCCTAACAACTACTTTAATCAATACAAAAATAGGTATATAAAGACCCCTCTCAAAGAGATTTAGGGGCCTATGTTAGAAGTAATTTAAGACATTGATGACTACTCGTTATATAAAACATGCTTAAGAAAGTTATGGAGAAAAGGATTTCCCATTAAGACAGGACAGATATTATACATTGCATCAAACTGTATTCATCTATAAACAATATAAGATAAAGTACATGTATATTTATGTTTATCTCTGTATAAAATTGCCATCTATTGTAGTGGATCTTGTCCATTGTTTACATGAAGGAAAAATACGCATTGTGTAATAAAATCAATATTAATATATTTTTAGCGTACGTTTCCATAAATAAACACAAAAATAGAGCTATAAAAAGCTGTAGCTTACCTGGAAACTGAGGAATCAATAAAAGTTCCAAAATCCATGTTGACTTGTTTATTATACATTTTAATAAGCATCCACACCTAATACCGTCAATTGGCAACTAGCAATCGTCAATAGTATTAACCCAAAAACTTATTTTGTAACTTTTTAAACTATTGTTATGTTGTTTTTCTTGCACAAACATCAAACAGATGAAGAATTTACCAAAAAAAAATACCACACTATACAAAATGACATTAACCAAATAAATTTGACGTTTTGGTCTGGAAGTATTCTTGTCATATGTTTATCTATTCCTCTCTTTCTTTTGCATAGGAAAAAATAAGGAGACGCAGTAAAGGTGCGATAAATGGGTTTAAATTATAGACAATAGATGGTGCAGACCGCTGTGGTGGCCTTAAAGATCTTAGAGATTTATGGCTTTTTTATGAAAAGCCCTATTTATTCGTTTAACTTGTAAGATTTGTTGATAGGTGGCGTCAGCGGGCGAATTGTCAATGTGACACTTTACGTCTATTTTTTAAGAATTTTCCCAGAATTTTTATAAATTTTGATCGGTTATTGCTTTCGTATTTATTTTTAGTTTAATAATTAATTTGTGCACATGGCGGGCTATGGAGACGGTAAAAATGTTTTTTTTTTTTTAATTAAATAGGTATTTTTAAAGCTTTTAGGGTGTTTTACCTATAGCACCGAATATTTACCTTTTGTGTTGTAAATAATAAATATAATATGTACAGTTTATTATATTACGTTGTGGTATTTATTATTTACTGCGGAATATTATATGTATTTATTATTTACTGTGGTATTTACTATTTTCCGGCTAGTGGACATTTTATGAATTTATTTGTTAGGGATTTAATTGTTATTATTGATTTTCCGGCAATAATGCCCTTTAGCTGTTAAATTAGATAAATAGACCCCGTTTACTTTTACCCCAATTAAAAACACCAAAATACTAAATAAAATAATCACAGAACACAAATATATAAAAAATAATCATAAACTACAAATCGGATAAATATGAATAAATTGAGGGGTTATGTTTTTCCCTTAGTACAGATTCCTACCACCGTGGCGCTGCATTCTTAATTTGAATCTCCAATACATATGTACATACAGGGTGTCCTAAAAAGCATTTGAAGGGATATCGTCGGCTGAATGCAAAAACTAGGTAACTCAAAATTTCGTGTTTATTGGGTTATCTATGTTTTAATATGCTTGAATTGAGAAGAAATTTATGCAAAAATTAGATAACACCTAACTTTAAATTAGCGACATTAGATATTGTAAAAAGTAGATAAAATAAATATGTTTCTTCTTTTTAATGCTAAAATCAGATAACTTAAGATACCCTTACAAATTTCTAAATAAAAGATCTTTTTCAAAAACAAATGTAGACATCTTAAGTCTCCTTTTTTTTGTACATAAATAATAGGTCCCTATTTTAAAGCAAATAATGGGTAACTGAAGATATCTAGTTTTTACATAAACTTTCACGGCTAAATTAATTGTTAAAACTGGGCAACTTCGTATACCTATTTATTGCCCAAAATATTTAAAACTTTTGTTTACGGTATTTGTGGATAACTTAAGATATACACTTTTTATCGTACTTTGACGGCTTAATTTACGACAAGTACAGTAGGTATCTAAAGTTATCATGTTATTGCAGTAAATATTTGTAATTATTTCCGTTGTTTATGTTTGCCAATGTAGACCGTTTTTAGTGAATATACAGTCCAAAATGATGTCTAGGGGTGTTAAAATGGTGAATTTAGTGCTTGAGGCAAATCCGAAAGATGAAGGTAATTGAATGTTATATAGGCGATTTATATTTCCCAATTTTTAACTCTAAAACTTGTATTTAAAAATAAGTTAGGTTAGAATTATGTTTTCTTTTCAACGGTTTTTACGTAGTTTGCTTGCGTGTTTTTTTTGGGGATTTAGTCGGCTCTCACGCTAAGGCAACCAGCTATAAGCAAGCAATCTGGCAATAGGCAACACGCAATTTTACATTAAACTTGGGTTGAACCAAAAATATTGCTTGTTGCAGCGATATTATTGCTATAGCGATACATGCACCGTGAAAAGCGTTAAATATTGCGGTTTTGCAAATAGTGCTGTGAGAAGTTTGCGCATTAGACTGTTAGTACTGATACTGATAGTACTTATTTTATTTTATTTATTTATTTTATTAAAAAGGCGTAAAATATTTGCGCCGTTCCAGGTTTTTATAAAATTTTTTGTAGAAATAGTGAAAATTCTTGTGTCTTTGGAGTCGTCGAATGACATAATGGTCAGAGAATTCTGGCAATACTGTTATTGTTTTAATGTGACAGGGAACTTAAATAATATTGCGTATTGCCTATTGACATTTTCCAATTGCTTATTGGTGTGCCTTAATGTGAAAGCCACCTTATAGAGGAAAAATTTGTGAGATTTTATTATTAAAAAAACTCTTAATTGCTTTAATTTTTTTTAAGTGACTGAAATTAGTACTTATATGATTAAAATTTGCAATTTACATTTTAAGAATTAATGCGTAACATGATGCGTAAGGTAAGTAAAGATATTGGACATAATTAAATAAATGGTAAGGCCTTATGCTTTTTTTATTAAATTAATGAAAAAATAAGTACCGATTTAATATGCAAGTATTTTAAATTCTAGATTCGATGAACCGATCTTTAACGACTATCGGAAAACAATGTGAATCTAAAGAAAACTTGGATTTTAATACTAATTTTGGTACTGAAGGCAACCTACTAAATAGACTTTCTTTAAACGGAGACGAGTGTCAAATCAAAGATACATTAATAGCTGGCCCGCGTCATGATTCATGAGTACAAGCATCTGCTGAGGAAGTTATATTATTAGGTAGATGCAAATTTTTTCTAGTGTTAGTATTCTATTTTTTTTTATTGTAGATTTTATAGCCAATCAAGATGAACAATATCTGCAAGATTTTGGCGAAATTAATTGCGTTAACAGCCCTACTGAATTTTCTTTAGATGAGGTCAATATTTCCATGCAAGGATCGGATCATGAGATAACTGAAGAAACGTTTAATATAGACCAGCTTGAATTAAATCATGGTAATGTGAATGAAGAAACCGTTGAGGAGGAGCCATTGGGTATAATATTATACTAGTAATAGCAACTATCATGCACTATTAAAAATTCTGTGTTTTAGATAACTGCACGTTAGCAGGGAACTCTGATTATGAAAAGAAAAAAGATGAAAGCTTTAGCGATTTTTTCCCAGACAATTCTGAATATCTTCCTAGCACCAGTTCTTCAGATTCGGAGGAAGATACAGCATCTAATGAAGGAGAAGGTATTAGTGAAAATAATTTAATTGGAATGGAGGAACATCCAGAAGTAGCTAGTAAACCTCGGAGGAAAAGAAAAAGGCCAGAATTGTGGAAAAGAAATGTTAGGAAAAAAAACAGAGATGAGGGAAAAAAATATGAATCAGTTAAAGGCGTTATAAAACCTGCTGCTAAAATGGGTGGTCCCTGCAAAAAATCTGGTCGGCTCAAATGCTTTGATGTCCCTGAGGCTCAACGGCTTCAAATCTTTAACGCATACTATGGCCTGGGCAACTACTCGCGCCAACGAGATTTTATTCTCTCTAATTCGGAAAAAACCGAGAAAAAAATTAGAACAACTCAGCACGAATCTAAAAGGAAGTATTCAATCAGCTATTTTCTTCCCGTTGATGGAAAAGGAAGAAAAGTATGCAAGCCCATGTTTCTGAGTACTTTAGGTATAAAAAAAGGCGTTGTTGACATTGCTATGGCAAAGCGATCCAACGAAAATATTTCAGCTTCTGATGGCCGAGGAAAGGGAAAGGGTAAAACCTTGAATCCTACTTTAGTTCAAGACATAAAGTCACACAGAAAGTTTTCCATGTGTTCCCTCTCATTATTGCAGAGCTGATATTGAACGAAAATATTTGGATTCTTTTTTAAATTTGCCTACAATGTATAGGATGTATGTCCAGTGGTGTCGAGAAAATGGAAGGCCAGAAGCAAAGTTATCGACCTATCGAAATATTTTTAAGGATAACTCTAATTTAGGATTTCATCGGCCAAGAAAAGACCAGTGTCGAATCTTCGTGTCTTTTAATAATAAAGAAAATATAACTGACGAGGAGGCAAATGATTTTAAAGTACATCAACAATTAAAAGAATCCGCCAGAGAGCAAAAACGTACGGACAAAGAAATTGCCGTTACCAATAATCAAATTGTCAGTTGCAATTTTACCTTGCAACAAGTTTTACTTAGTCCTAGTGACCCCACGAACAATGCCTTATTTTACAAACGTCGATTAGCCACTTATAACTTTAAAATTTATAACGTTGGTAACAGAAAAGGAGACTGTTTTATGTGGCACGAGGGCCAAGAAGGTAGAGGTAGTTGTGAAATAGCGAGTCTTTTATTTAGATATTTTAAATTCATGCCAAATTCTGTAGAAGAAATAAGGTGTTTTAGTGATAGATGTGGTGGACAAAACCTTAACAAGTACGTTGTTGCAATGTGCATGCATGCAGTACAAGTAATAGGCAATTTAAAAACGATCCATCTAAAATTTTTGACACCTGGTCACAGCGAAATGGAGTGCGACTCAATGCACTCCGCTATAGGCACTGAATTTAAAAGGGTTGGTAAAGCACTGTGGCCAGGCGATTGGAAGACTATTACCAGAAGTGCAAGGAAAAGGGGAGATCAGCCCTATGCAATTCATGACATTCAGGGCAATGACTTTTTTGATTGGAAGGCATTTGCCAATAGCCAGTTGACCATGAGAAAAACAGATATTAATAATGAGCCATTTCAAAAGTTCACAGGTTTCATTTCAAAAGCTCTGCTGGTTTCGCTTTAGAAAGGAAAATGCTTACCAATATGAGTGCAAAGAGTCTTTTGGTGAAGCTAACTTTAGACAGGTGGATTGTAAAAAAAAAACTTTACGTAGGCAGTCAATTCATATTCTACCTTGTTATCCACAGGGCCATCCCATAACTGAGCAAAAATATAATGACCTAATGTCATTGTTTTCTACAAACCCACCAGCATTAAGTCGTGATTATTTTGATTTTTACCATATGTTATTACATACCCTTACCCCACGGTAGGAGGGAACAAGAAGAAGATAATTAATCACAGCAATTTTGTTTACTTTAAGCAACCATAAAAGGATAAAACTTTTAATTTACGTTATTTTAATTATGTATTGTGCCTCTCTTTCACGTACAGGTACATACAAAGAGGGAAAAAAAATTAGTGCAAAAAGTAGATATCTTTAGTTTTATTTTTAAATATATTTATTTTTCCTTGCATAATACATATATATATATATATTTAATTTTGTACTAAATGTAATGTTTTCATCATAATAAAGAACTTACAAAAAAATTAAGCTATTTTATTAAATACATTTACTGCAGAGCAGTTCTAATTATATCGCTTATAATGTTTTGCCCATTTTCTCGAAACTATCAAAAAATAGTTGCCTAGTTTTTGCATTCAGCCGACGATATTTCCCAGAAACTTTCCCAACATATACAATAATCTACAGATTTCATGCTTGCTTCAACCACATCTTCAGATATAGTTTCCAAAGCTTCCGACCTATAGTTTATTGCAGTTTACTTCTTCTCTTCACGATCTTCTTGGTCTATCCCACTTAATAAATATACCTGAAATGTCAATTCAATGAAAAGTAAATTACCACTACTAGGTGGCCGCCATTTTGCGTGACTGTGTCCTTTATTTTTTGTTATGTTGGTCACTCTGACAAATTTCAGTTGTGCCAATTGTAGGGAAACAAAACAATTAAAGTTTTTGGGAGGTTATGTTTAAAAAAACAAAATAAAAAATTACATTTGATTAAGAATAGATGCGATAAGATAGTTGCGTTATTAGATCTGAGTATTTTTCTTGTACCTCTTTAAGAATTTCGTTAAAATTTATGAAAGAAAGTAGATCTCACCTAAAACGAGACAAAGTTTTAATTAACTTGGGATAGACGCATGTACTTTAAAATATACAACCATCTGTAAAAATTCCATTTCCACTTCAACCATTTTCATCTATCTTTCTTAATTTTTAGACTCAATAATTCCACGTAAACTGCTCTTTGACGGTGATGGCACGGGTGAAGATAAAAAATTACAATTTTTAATAAAAACCCTCTACACGTGGGCGGCTAAAGAGAACGACCCTCAAACAGACCAAGACGTTTTTATGAAACTTCAAGGTCTATTATTCGACATGAAACTGCGTAAGAAACAGAGAGATTTAGCAAGAAAATGCACACAAACCCAGATCGATAAGTTCCAAAACACTTATAAAATATTCGAGGATAAAGTTAAAGAGATCAACGGTGATATTGAACATCAACAAGGATTAGTGAAGAGGGCGCAGCTGGTGAAGCAACATTTCGTTGAATGTGAATTTCTTGTTAAAGCGATCAATCAAGAACCGTCCCGACATGATTTAGAAAGAGATATTAAGAGGTTGAGGGAGGAAATCGGCGAGTTAAAAAGAGAGAAAAATATTTTGGATGATAAATGGAACGCAAGGATTAAGCAATGTCAAGTGCTATCAACTTCTGCTAACGCCCTTAGGAGTATTTTGAAGGATGAAGAGGTTAGTTCTGACGAAGAGGTTGCTAGTGGAAATATAAATAAATTAGACTAATACTTTGATCATCTGAGGGTCATTTTTATTTTTTTTTTATAAATGAATTTGTTATTTTAAGTTTAACTGTGAATAGAATGTAATATTTTGTTTTTAATTGATGTTTGACAAGTACCAATATATTTTTTTTAAATAATTTTTGGTATTTATCCTCTTCATAAAATTAAAAGTTAAAAAATCAATTGACCTACTGTCATTTCTTTGGGTCATTAAAATGTTCCTTCTTAATCCAACACAACCCGATACCCTTACTTGAATTTTTTAATCCAAACTTAAAATGAATTTTGAAGTATTTTTGGTGAGAAGGGTTGTCTTTGTCGGGAATTTTTCATTTTTATTTAAAGATAGAGATGGTATCCGATGAGTTAATGAAAATATTGAAAGGGCTGGTGGAGCAACTCATAAGCGTTGAAAAAAATTAAATTGACCCAAGTAAAAAATCGATGGTTTTCGAGATATTGGCTCTTTAAAATTCGTTAAAATCGTACTCTTGGATCAGATTTTTTATTGTCACATCTCAAATTCTGGAGTCTGATTTCAGTTTTGTAACACTGAGTATCCATTTTATTGATCAAAGAGTCAGTTAATAAGAAATTTATTTTAAAATATGAAGTATGACTTATTTTTACTTACAGTTGCTCAATTTTGACCCCTCATACTAGACAAAAAAAATTGTATGCTAACGTAGCTGGCTAGTACTTTGGAAAGCTCATTTATCTTTTTAAAACTACCCATTGTCTTGATAAACAGTTTACTGTTATTGTCTTAGAGTGAAGGACAAACCTAATAACCCTTAGGAAATCATTTTAAAAATAAAACGAATTAAATCATGTTCAAAGAATGTTTTTATTTACTTAGGAAAATCAAAAAATCATATAATGCGATCAAACCTACTACCAATGCATATACAGGCGCGCCATCCTATCTCGTGGACGTCTTCCATCTTGCAATCTTAATTTCTTGAAATGCGTCCGTTATTAACTGATATAACCATCAATATTATTTACTGGTCTGATATAAATCTGTTCTTTTATGCAACCCCAGTGAAAAAAATTTAGAGGGTTCACGTCTGGAGATCTAGGAGACCATAAGATTGGATCCAGTCGGCCAATCCATTTGTTAAAGAACGTTTGGTTTAAGTAAAGACGAACTTGTGCTGGGGAGCCATTATTTTGGAATTAAATTAATTAGCGACTGATAGTTCGTACAAACGTAAATAAGCCTGCCAGTTCAGATTTTCGTGGTGGAGATTTTTCAACGGATGGGAATGTAAATTGTTTATGTTCAAAAAGCCATCCACGACATCTTTGAAGACGTGTCGAAGGTTAGTGAAGGTTAGGAAGTGCTTAGTGATTCATACACCGGTGTCGAGTACACGTTGCATGGCTGCTATTGCTATCAATCAAAATAGAGAATATTTTTGTGTTTCATATATATGTAAGTCCATTATTTAATAACAAGTGTGTACACTACCGCTCAAAAGTATTTGCCCACATATGACTGTTTTAAAGTTATAACTAAAAATAATAAACCGATCAGTTATTCTTATGAAACGGTTTATTTATAACAAAATGAATATAAACAATACATTTTTCAATTCATTAAATTTGAGAAAATCAAATTTTGGATTCATCTACATGTCCGCCTCAAATCCGAAGACGGATATGTAGATTCATCTACATATCCGTCTTCTAATTAAATTGTCCAAAGTTTCCTAAGGTATCTTGTGCCACTGTTCTTGGATGATCCTCCACAAGTCTTCTTTTGATGTGGGGCATGATTTTCGCACTTGTCTATCCAGTTCATCTCACAGTAATTCGATAGGATTGAGGTCCGGTGATTGTGGGGTACATAACATAACTTTCAGAAGATGTTGCCTTTGGAATTGACCTAAATATTGCTTGCACAATTTCGACGTGTGCTTGGGGTCATTGTCATGTTGAAAGACGAAGTTTTCCCCAATTATTCGAGTACCAGAAGGAAGTACATTGTCCCTTAAAATTGTTTTGTAACCCTCTTCGAAGAATTCCCTCTATTCTAATTAGATCGCCCACTGCAGATCCTCCGAAACAATCCCACACCATCACGGAACCACCACCGTGTTTAACTGAGGCCACCGTACAGTTCTCAGCGACCCTTTCATTGGCATAACGGCGAACAAAAACTCGCCTCTTCGTTCCAAAAACCTCGAATTTCGACTCGTCACTCCAGAGAACTTTCTTCCAGTCATCAATGATCCATTCTTTGTGTGGTTGGGCCCACTCAAGTCTTTTCTTCTTATTAACATCCTTTAGAAGCGGTTTTGATACAGCTAAACGTCCTTTAAGACCATCATTATAAAGTCGCCGTTTAACTGTCGAAACACTGACCGCTTTTTTACGCTCCTTGTTGATTTTTGCTGTGATTTCAGGGGCGGTAAGGCGTCTATTGCGTTTGCTTGTAATTATAATATTTAAATCCTCCTTTTAACTTGTTGTCTTTTGGCCCGATCGAGGTTTATTGGTAATAGTCCTTTCTCTGGTAAATTTCCTAACATTATAATCGACAGTCCGCCTTGGAATTCCCAAATCCGTCGAAATTTGACGGTTAGTCTTTCCAGCCTTATGAAGTCCAATGATAATAATTAATACCTTTGGTTTCTACCGATAACTCTTTTGTTTTAGCCATTTTAAAGAATGTTGAGAAACCAGCAAAGAAACGGTGACAATCGTCAGCAGCGAAATTATAAGCGAAATTAAAATAGGATCAAATCGCGCCTACTACCAATCTTACCTTTCATTTAGCAATCTTAGTTTCTTGAAGTGCGTCCGTTATTCACTTATGTAATCAGCAATATTATTTACTGGTCTTGTATAAACCTGTTCTTTTATGTAACCCCAGTGAAAAAAATCTAGAGGGTTCACGTCTGGAGATCTGGGAGGCCATAAGATTGGATCAAGTCGGCCAATCCATTTGTTAGAGAACGTTTGGTTTAAGTAATGACGAGTTGTACTGGGCAGCCATTATTTTGGAACGAAATTATTCAGCGAAAGTAGAAAGTTCGTAGAAATGTAACTAAGCCAGTCAGTTCAGATTTTCTGGTAATTTGCAAACGCACCAATTAAACGTCTTTTACACGTAATAAAGCTTTTCCAACGAATAAGAATGTAAATTGTGCATGTTCAAAAAGCTATCCACGACATCTCTCAAGACGTGTGGAAGGTTAGCGAATCTTCCGAAACCATGGTCAGTTGAGTATATAAGGAGCTCGCGCCGCCGGGGGTTCACTTCAACTCACAATATTGGCGCGACTTTTAAAATCGACATGAATATAGTAGTAAATAAACATTTCTAGTAGTCTTAAGCAAAAGTGTTTAGGGTGTATGTGTAACATAAATCAGTCCACTATTTTTGTGCATCAAGTCTTTTAATTCTCATCTTAACGAACGGTAAAAACGCTACATTGGTGTCAGGTTTAAAGTGTGTGAAAATGTTAAAGCTAGCAGATTTAAAAGTTGATAAGTTGAAAAGGGAGCTATAGGAAAGCGACAGCGATCCGAAGGGAAATAAAGATTACTTGAGGAAGACATTGACCCAAACAACTTTGTTTTTGCTGGTGCAAGCGATATCGGTCAAATGCTGCATTCTGGAAGCTAAATTGTTAGAAAATACTACAGAGATGGAAGAAACTGTCAAACTTGCTCGAAAATTCTGCAAAACGGAAACAAACCGGTGTCATACTAATAGAGAATTATGTTATTAATCAGGTTAAAAGAAAAGATTTTTAAAAAACAAAAAGGAAATAAAAGAAGAAATTCTTTCATTAATTGACGTAGGGCGGGATCAAGCAAGTTCAACGCAGAATCGCAACATTGGACGTTAGCACTTTCGATTAGCTGCCCTGTAGACCTTCAGCAGTGGACCACAAAAATGAAGTTTGTGCCAATACTGGAACATGTCTACCACACGCAGTTGACAAATCAGTGTGCAAGAATTTGCAGCCGACATGCATTGCACGTTTGCTTTAACTAGCATATCCAGATATCTCAAAAAGAATCATCGAACGTTTGGCAGTTCAAGTGCCCCTGGATGGACTTCACGATGGTGAAATGAGGCAATAATTTACTAGTAGCACATCCCCCTACAAGCTACTCGATGCACGATTAATACGATTCCTTAAATTCGAAGCTGCCAAGAACACGAACAAGGGTCAGGCTCGTGTCCGGCAAGTGATCCCAGGAGAGGACGTCTTTGAGAAATCCGTCAAGTACATGATTATAGGTAGGCGATTGGAGGACCTAGCTGCCAAGACAAGAAGTTCGAAATATGGAACAGTTCCTATAAAAAGACACCCTCCAGAAGGCGATAGTTCCTCCTCAAACCTCGTCAAACTAAGGAAAGTCGATACGACGAGGCGATCATTGATCTCGTAGCAAAAAGACCTTCTCCGAAGGACTGCAAGCATTTTCATGTAGAAAAGAAAAAGGCTTAGTTGTAAAGAACCACCATCATCGATGATACTTGGCAAAACACCAAGATGAAGATCCCAATATCCAGATAGTCCTAACCTGAATCAAGAAAGGAAAGAGGTTAACTTGAGAGGAAGTTGCCAAGTATTCGCCCAATGCCAAGTCTTATTGAGCACAATGAACTTCCCTTATTCTGAAAGATGGATTTTTGAGGCGGAAAATAATAGACTACAATGGCAAGGAGGAAGAAGACAAATCATTGTGTCTAAATGTCGGATTTCGGAGTTGATAGAAGAAATCCATGCCGGTGTATTAAGAAGGCATTTTTAACTAACAAACAAGACCCTGGGAAAATTGAAGAAAAGATTTTACAAGGTCAATATAGCAAGGCAGACGTTAAAGACTGGTGCAGGAAATGCATTGCATGTGCGGCAAGTAATGCGTCGCAGAGAAAGCAAAAGGCTTTGGGGCGTCAGGACAATGTGGGAAGTTCCTTTGAAAGCATAGCTATTAACGTTGCTGATCCGTTTCTCGAATTCGAAGTAAGGAATAGGTACATCGTTGTCATTTTCTGAAGTATTACCAAGAATAAAGTACCCTCTACCACACCAGAAAGCTTCTGCTACTGCCGAAGCTTTAATAAAGGAATAGATCTGGCAATTTGGGGTATATTTGGAGCTACATTTCGACCAAGGAGGACATTTTGACTTCAGCTTGTTTAAGAACCTCTATAAGACGCTCAGAATCAAGAAAACGAGGACTACTGCATTACATCCGCAGACAGATGGCATGAATAGAACCATTAATCGGTATTGGGCCAAAGTAGTCTCGAGCCACCAAAGAGACTGGGATAGATTAATTTATTTGTTCCTGCTGGCTTATTGATCGGCCATGGATTTGATTAAAACTAAAGTTTTAATGTTCTCTTCAAGAGATTCTAATTAAACGACTATATAAAGAACGGTATTAATTGAAATCTTGGACAATCGGTGCATTTTCTAATTATATGGAGAGAACGTATAACTCATAAGCCTTTTTGTATACCCCCTTTCTGAATATTTTTCATTCTACATTTTGCAGAAAAAAGCTTCGTCGTCGGACAAACCTGCATTTTTCACAGGACAGTTTATCATGTCGCTGGGTATGCTTGATAACCTACATAATCAATAATAACAAAAGCATATGCTTATCTTAGAATACTCCGTAAGACGGGAATCTGAACAATTAAGATGCTGCCTGCAGACACGTGTTTCTGCTCTTTAGCTTCTTCAGGGCAGGACAACCAGAAAACCGAAGGCAAAAGTGAAGAAAAAAGGAATCACCAACCAATTTGTGTAATCAGCTCTATTAACTCCGATTTTGGAAGAACAATACAGCATCCACACTAAGGAAATATGAACTACCTGTGTGAATTAAAGCTAGTACGGAGCGTGGTACCTTATGTTTGTTCTTCACTTTTACCTTTTGGTTGCCCTGCCCTGAAGAAGCCAAAACGCAGAAAGACGTGTCAGCAGGTACCATCCTTCCTTACTCTGCTTCCCGTCTTACGGAGTATCCCGATAAATCTATTCTTTTGCCATTTAACTCTCCGTGCTAGCTTTTGTTCTTTGAAACATAATAATATTAGACGAACATTCGACAATACGAGTTGGTGATTTTACAGGCATCAGTAAATTAAAGCAACAAAGTAAATGCTTCCAGCGCAAAGTCGAGACAGATCAGAGTTGTCACTGTAATTAATATTAAAATCTTCCGTTAGTATAATTCGTTCGTAACAAGGAATTTTCGATAGCAAGCTCTTCAGACCTGAAAAGAAAATGTTTCTGAAAAAATTCCGACGTCGGTGATCTGTAAATACATATTTACAGGTACCAGTTTTTGGATTTAGAGTAAATCATAGTGAATTTGAATGCGGCTTCAATAAGGAGGTGGTTAAACTTGTCAGCACATTGAAAACAACTAAGAGACAATTCATTAATGAGAATCATAATAAATATAACTAGAAAAAATTGACAATACGTAAAGCTATGAGATCAATATATAGAGAAAACCGTTTTCTTTTTCTAAGAAAAATTATAGCTTTTAAACCAAGCGTTTTGATTCAGAAAAATTTTGCAATTTGTTAGTTCAACTGGTACACTTTACTCAACTGTTTTGTTTCTTTGCGGAAAATGTTTTTTGATAGAAATCGCAAAATTGCCAATAAAATAGTTGTAAAGTGTCATTCATTTTGGTCATTTAGAACGTTCGACTGTCAAAATCCATTTACTTTTGACAAAGTTAGGCACATTTGAAAAACAGTGATTTTCATTAACAATATTTACCTCTAAAACGTGTCTAATAAAATGAACTTTAATATTGATAGCAGACCCTGTAATAAAGCGATACCTTGCACGAAATAAAACACTTATTAAAATGAATATTCCCTTTATTCTTTTCTCAGTCACATTAATAATAGTTACTACTTACAGTAAAAAACCTTTTATTTTTTATAAAATAGTTTTGCTGCCTTTCGAAAAAAAAAATAGGCGTCCATTATTAGGCAGAACGGTTATGTGCACTGAAAAGGCGTCGTGCCGCCGCCCCCAATTCCTTTTTTGTCAATTATTATCCTACATATTAATTTAATATAAAAAAGTTTTACACATCACATGATTATTAAAAAGTTAATAAAAGAAGACTAAACCGTTTAGTCTTCATCATTCAAAGTTCCTTTTTATTTGTATATTAACACAATACAAAAAAAATTTACAAAGCAATAAAAGTGTTACTATACTAAAATTCTTTAAAAAAGCTACTATTTAAAATGGCCAACGTTTTGTCCTATTGTACAATAGAAATAAGGTTAAAACGCGTGCGCTAAAACAACGTACGAAAAGTACAATAGTACAAAACGTAATACAATAAAATATATTTGTACAAGTTTATTTACAAGAAGTTAAAAAACTAACTACCTACGATAATAAATAAGTGTATAAGGTTGTTAAATAGTGTGAAGCGAAAATCGACAATAATTAAAAAATTCTATTTCTGGCAGTGGGGGTTTCCAATTAATTAATATCCTTACTCCACAAAAAAGAAGACACATATGTAAATACTGACAACTTCGCATTTATATCCACCCACTAAAACTAAATTCAGGTCGACTTAAAATTAAAATAAATAACTTATATAGTTTTTATTATTATCGGGTAGAAAAGTTACTAAAACGTAATTTTCTTTTTTTTTTAGCATCGTATATAGTTGCTTTGTAAAATCGCTTTCGTTATATCCTACAGACTGCGCCCAGTGGGGATATTGTCAAACAAAATGTTCACTTTTTGAGATCATTTTACCTTAAAATTAGTTTTTTAACATACGGAAGTGAAGAAAAATATAAAAATATTGAAAAGTTGAGGCCATAGTATGTTTTTCTTTTTTTTATTATGTGTAAGGGGTGTCCTAAAACCTGGGAAAGTTGCTAATAAAAAAATATATTTTATTTTTGTTCAGTATTAATGTTAATAAGTTCTGTTTTATTCGAATTGATGACCAAAAGGAGGTTTAAAGGAAAACTGGACGTTTTGATTTAGACACAAAATTGATGGCTTCATGCCAGAAAATGTATTTATTTGTTTTATATTTTGAATATCCCAAAAATAGTTTTAAGAGGTACAACCACTCTAGGATTTTCAAAAAATCGATATCTGTGCGTCACAGCAACTATAAAATCCTACGGAAGAATAAATTGCATGACCCGCTGAGGCAGAAATTATCATATTAAGCCTGCCAGTTTTGATTTAAAAAATATTTTACAGACCTTGAAATTGATTGGTGTTTGTGAATATTGTATAGAGTAAAGCGGGGGAATATGCCGCATCGGGTAATATGCCTCAGTTCGCTCATAGCTCACTCTGGCGGTTACGCCATCGCACTACCATAGTAACCTGTCGACATTAACGTAGTCAACCACCTGTTTACTGATTTCCTATAATTTTCATCATTTAGTGCACGATAAACCCCAAAAACTGGTAAGTACCCACGAAAAATTATTTTTATACGATATATATGGTAGGAGTTTTTAAAAGTTTTTGTGATCCGATTGAAATAATCCACGTTGCTGTGGCGAGCTTTTCAGTTGAAACGTTGGTGTTGCACCGTGGGGTAATATGCCGCATGAAAATGCAAGTGCGGCATATTACCCCCAGGTACTTTTTTGATAGGTGATTCGTATTTTTTTATCATTTCAGATAAACACAATGCCACGTTCTTATATTCGGAAAAATAGAAGGGCCCAATGGTCACAAATAGATCTTCGAAATCCAGTAAGTGATATTCGTGCAGGCAAAGGGTTGGTTCGGGAAATAAGTTGTACTTATAATGTTCCAGTTAGAACCTTAATGAGAAGAATGCGTTCCGGAAATTTGGATAAGATGGCATTAGGTCGCAAAGGCTCACTTACTATGGAACAAGAAGCAAGTTTAGCCAAATATATACAAAACATGGCATTTTGCGGCTTTGCTTTAACTGCTCATGATATAAGAAAGCTTGCTTATTCTTTTGTGGTCCAACAAAATATTCCACATAAATTCAATACTGAACAGAAAATGGCTGGACAAGACTGGTTTCCAGCCTTTATGAGAAGACACCCTGTACTGGCCGTTCGTAAGGCTCAAGGTTTGTCTGGCAGGGCCAAGGGCATGACAAAACAAGAATGTACACAATATTTTGAATTACTGGGAAACGTTCTTGAAAATAATTTATTGAATACCCCACAAAAGATTTTTAATCTCGATGAAACAGAATTACAATTGAATAACAATCCAGGCAAAGTTGTGGTAACAAAATGCGCTAAAATGGTAAATTGTATCACAAGCGCTGAAAAAGGAAAAACTATTTCCGTTATAACCTGTGTAAATGCAGAAGGAACTTTTTTCCCACCCTGCTGCATATTTAAGGGCAAAAATACAAAACGAGAATTCAAAGATGGCCTACCACCTGGCGGCAAGGTTGTTATGGGCGAAAAGTCAGCTTATGTCACATCTGAAATTTTCTTCCAATAGTTTAAAGACTTTTTTATTTCGCGGAAAGGTACCGGTAAGGTTCTAATAATTATAGATGGACATTTCTCGCACTGTTCCAATGTCGAACTCTTAGATTTTGCTGTAGCGAATGACGTAATCCTGTTTTGTTTGCCCAGCCATCCTACTCATTGGCTCCAACCGCTTGATCGCTCTTTCTTTAAGCCCTTAAAAGCTTATTGGGCTCAAACTTGTCAAAACTGGGTACATAACAATCCTGGTCGAAAACTAAGCCGATTGCAATTTGCCCAACTATTAAATATTGCCTGGTGTAAGGCTGCAACAATTCAAAACGGGACTTCCGGTTTTAGAACCTGTGGGATTTACCCTTTTAATCCCGAAAAAATTCCCGATTATGCTTTTATGGTCAACGACGAACCATCGGTTGAAGATAGTCTTAACCCAGAAGAGATTTCCAGTGAGGAGGAGACCAGGTAATGTCACTGCAGTTGAGGAACCTGAAGATACGAATTCCTTTGAAGCAATTTTACCGGTTCCACGCGTCGAACCAGGACCAAGTGGCTATAAACGGAAACAACATGCCGAGATACTAACTTCACCAGAAACAATTTCTGCAAAACGGGCAAAGAAAGAAGAAAAGAACAGAGAATTAAAACAAAAAGAAGAACGGAAAAAAATACAAAATATTAAGAAAACGAAGAAAACCGGGATACCAAAGAAGAAAACCAAAGAACTACCAAGCTCTTCTTCGTCAGATACCGAAACAGAAGTAGTAACGCAGGAAAGCGACGAATCTGAAGTCGATATTGATGAATCAGAATTTTGCGTACAATGTCATGGATCATTTTATGACAAAAAAGGTCCCAAATGCGACTGGCTTCAGTGCGTGACATGTATAAAATGGATCCATGAGATATGTACGAGATCTGACCGATTTTGCGAAGAATGTACGCCATTATCCGAATTTGCTTAAAGAAACAATTAAATTAGAGGATATTTACTAGTAGCCACTAGGAATTATATTAATAAGTTTTCATGTTTTGTATTTAACTTCTTTCATTAGAAATAAATTTATGTTTTTGGGATCATTAGCATTTTTTATTAAAAAGAAACTCCTCATTCCTAATTTTTACATAACGAAAACATGTTGCCATATTACCCTGAGCTAGATGCCATATTACCCATGGGCGCGGGTAATATGGCAATACCGTATCATTGGACATTTATGATTATACTCTTTCTGACGACGACAATATGGCAACGAGAGTTTTCACGTCGCAGACCTACATGGGCACGCTCTAAGGTTCAGTGTTCGTATTGCGAGTAGGTCCGATGGAGGTCAAAAAGTGAGCGATTGACATTTATGTTGCCATATTTCCCCGCTATTAAAAATGTAATTTCATTTTAAAACAAACAAAATATACTAAAATAACTATGAAAAATAATAAAAATTACTTCGGTACATTCGAAACAAGGTAACCCAAACACATTTTTTGAACTTTAAACCTCCAAAATTACCATTTCTGCCTATTATTGCATGTAATTAGTCTTTCTTGACGTTTTCTAGTTAAGAGCACAAAATGTCTTGTCTGTCTCTCTGCCAAAAGTGTAAAAATATTCTTTTTTACACTTTAGCCTGTGTTTGATTAAATATTGAATACGCAAACGCGATTCCCTTATCCATATTCGCAAAAAAAATTATCAAAATTAGGTCCTCTTTCGTGGTTCTACAGCGGTTTCCCCTGTTCAACAATATTTTTTTATCCTATTTCTGGCAAATGGTGACAAAAGTTTCTATTCTCAGTTTTTCATGTCCGCCTGAAGATGATAGTCATTTAAGCGAAATTCCGTTAAACAAAGAGTTTTCTTTACACATTCAGACTTTCCAATTATTAATAATACATCTTGGGACACCCCTTATCGGTAAAATTATGTCTTAAGGCCCGTATTTCTGCGCAGTTAAGTTTTTACAATGAAAAAAAAGTCACCATCGATTCTTTCGGAAACATTCAACAATCAAACCAATAACAAAATAATGTAAAAATCAGTCTTGGGGTTATACAGGGCGTTTATACAGAATATTTTTGGTGTAGTGTACGGAAGCCAAGTATGGCACAAAGTAATGTATTTTATGCTGCAACAGAAGCTTATTTAAGGTGTTCCATTTTAATATTTAATTGAGGTTTTCAGAGAACTTTTCAAATCCGGTATAACATATAATCAAGATATTTTAGATACAAAATTATCCTAAGCCTTGAAATGACCTTAGAAACCGTTTGTCAAGTGGTTGGATTTATGCTTTCTTTTCTTCTGTTTCAAACTTCTCCAAAAGTTCTCCTCATATATATTTTAAAATGAGACACCGGTTACATCCAATATAGAATTTAAAAAGTGTGTTTTCCGCTAACTTCACTAATCATTTTATAGTCCTTTTTAGTTTTCCCAAAACTAAACCCTGTATAAACAAAATAGTGGCAAAATTGAGGCTTTCCATATCAAAACTCGCCTTTTATCCCTTCAAGTTAGGAAAAACTATTTATGTTCATATCACTGGTTTACTAATATTTCTATATACAATTATAAGAATTTTTTACACAATATCTATAGTAATTTTAGAAGAAAATCAATTTTACTTCGAATCTTTGTTTTAATTTGAACAGTTTTTATTCCTATTTTTTTCTTTTTATTTTTTATTCTTCTCAATAAAAGCTCTCTCTATAATTTGCTATCTTGGTAATATTGTTGCAAATACTCTCTACACCGGGTTGTTTTAACTTAGAGGAGTGTATTATGATCATTTACTTGTGACGGACTCGATCAATGACCGATTTCTGAAATCATCCAATCATTTCTTCAATCGTTAATTCCATCAATCGAAAGGGATATGCAGAAATAAGAATAGTATGCTACGCTAATGATGCGGTCTCCGAAGATAAAGACAACTTAGAAAGACTCGTATACAGATTTAAAAATCACAAAAGCACAATCATTACATGCAGAGAGCTCCGAAGATGTTTAAAATCAGAGTGTGGAACAGGAGTTAGAGCTCAAACATCAAAAGCCCCCCTAATACATTGGTACTCACGAGACATCTGTCGAAACAGATACATGAGGTTAGAAAGTAAAGTTAGCACCTACGAAACCTGTGCGAGGCCAGCGATGACGCAAAAATGTGAGTTCTAAGATCCATAATTGGACTTACACTTTACGATTGTTTACTATAAATGGTTCCTTTGACTTATGCTAAATAGAAGCTTTATAAGCACACAAATGACCAAACAGTTTAAGAAATATCCTCAAAGGTTACGTTTATTAAAAAAAATTATTTACTATAGTTTATTCAGTAAATGATTAAGTTAAATTCTTACTGACCGGTGCCCGAGTAAAATTTACCTTTAAGGGCTGATTTGTGTAGACTTTTTTTTACGATTGCATTATTATAGGTAGTTCTATACGTTTCAGTTGAGACCATGCATTAAAGTTCATGATTAGTTATGGGCTAGTTATCCTATTATTTACAAATCGTGCAAAACATATTTCGGCTCGTATGGGCGGATAGTAACTACACCTATACGAGTGCTAAAAATTTGTCGTCGGCTCTAAATTATATTGAGCCTTGAGAGGTAAAATCAAAGACAGTAATGCGGTAACATGGTGGAATTCCATGTACGACATGCTGTGTCGTATAATTTGAATTAAAAACGATGTCGTGGGCCTAATTATTGGTGTAGAAACCACAGCTGAATACAGAATACCATTTGATTGGTATATTTTAGAAAAATCTGTGGAGAAAGTTCTAAAATCTAAAGTAATTCTTTTAGTAAATTCTATGAACAAGAAATATAATTTAAATCTCTCACAGTTCTAAAATTTCTTTACTTTTACTCAAACTAGAAACAATTTAAAAAAATGTTTAAGGTAACGGCGCAAGCAACATTTCGTTATCCAACAAAAAAAAACGCCTGAATATACATTTAAAAATATGAAGGGCAAAATTACATCTTTTGAAGTAAACATCAATGAAACATATTTCACTATGTCACTATTTCAAATACTCCTAGACCTAATCTCGCCAACAAAACTAAAAGTTCATATTGGAACGATTATGATGCCTAGGTCAAAAATGTTTACTCAGTAAAAAAAGACAAATATGTTAATGAGCCACTCATTTGACTTGAAAATCTACTCTGCATTGTGGATTGAAGGAGTATTGTGTGGTAATTATGAGTGTCTCAAATATTAACTATGCTGTCACTTAAAAATAATCCTTGTCAATTTTTGGAATTTATTGGTCAAAATCACATACGGGGAGCAATGGAGACTTTTGGTGACCAAACATAGGTAATACTTTTGCTGATTTCTTTAAGCGTATATGTTGATTCTTATAAGTATACTGTTAGTAAAATTAATAGAGCAACACTTATCTTTTCTTTCTCAAATCGACGAGATATGCAGCAAACTATCTAGACTGTATTTTTCATTGTTTATCCTTAAAAGGCATCTAGGAATGAAGGGTCTATTGAGTGTATACTATGGGATAGTTTACCCTCTCTTGACCTCACATGTTGCTCTTTGGGATAATAGATCAGAGGCAAAAAGGGTATTTATATTCCAAAAAAGATTTCTGAGACTGATTTTTGGTTTCAAATATGAAAGCTGCCGTAAAACATTTAAAAAATATAATATTTTAAGAATGCCCGGAATTTATATATTTAAATTATTGTTGTACTTATTAAAAAATCAAGAATATTTCTCCAAAGTAAGTGATTTTAATAAATATAGTATTAGAGGTAAGGATGCTCTTTATCTGTCAACATTTAACTTGTGTTTATTTTAAAAAGACCCCCTTTTATGAAGGAATTAGCTTACTTAATCAACTGCCTGCTTCGTTAAAACAAATAGATAACTTCAATATATTTAAAAATAGACTAAAACGGCTTATTATAAATTCTGTCGTCTATGATATCAACGACATGTTGAAAGAAGTCACTTCTGGCTGGTCAGTGTCTGTACTTTGCTTGTACTGTTTGTTGGTACTTTTGTAGTTATTAAGTTTTATATAAGTGTAATTCGTTTTTTTTTATAATAGTTTTACTCTTTTAAATAAGTTAGTTAGGATTATCAGTTTCTTTCTTCTGACTTGTCTTATTCTATTGTATATGTAGTAACAAATGACCAAATAAATCAGTAATCAGTAAGAGCGCACAAAACATATCTCCTAACCCACTTACAAGGGATTAAGTTTGAAAGCCACTCAAAAAATGCTTAAAAAATGCATATATAGCTGAATATGATAAACTATCTTCTTTTATTTTTGCCTGAGAAAGATTATTTCTTGATTAGCGAATAAATTCCAAAATTTCTCCGATATTTAAAGGTGGGTCTGTAAATAAAATTGAAAACTATAAGCCAATTTCGATTTTCACAACGAAGGCCTTTAATCCGTTTCTAAGTGTGGAATATTTTCCAAAATATCCACGAAGACAAACTTAGCTTGACTGAACAAAATCTTTAAATAAATTGTGTGTAAGATTAAGGAATATTCTTATATAGAATAATAAAATTCCAGAATCATTTTTTGCTTATTCCATACTTTCGCTGTAATTTTTAAATTTATTTCAGGCATTTGAAGTTTGTTCCGGGAATTCAAGTGGAAGGTTTAAGCATTCCGGGGTTTTTTAGCTAGATTATTCTTAATTTTATTCCAGGCATTTGAGGCCACTGGATTTTTTTCCCAGAATTTTTGGAGTGATTTTTCATTTTATTCCAGCTATTTAAACGATGTTTCTTCAGGAAAAAATTTCATTTGTCACTTAAATCCCTAGAATTTTTAAAATTTTAAATAAATTTAACAAACAAACACATTTTTGATATATTTGCCAGATATTTCAGATCTAAGAAAAGAGCAGAGAAAATTCAAAATCAAGAATAAAGATCCATATTTTTCTTAGTCCGAATCTCTTTTTCTACAAAAACAACAGATTTGTCATATTCCAGAGTTTTTAGGGGATTTTCAATATATATTCTAGTCATCTGAAGTTTATTTTTCAATTTATTCCAGATAGTTGAACAAAGTTCAACACTAAACCTAACACCCCTGGAATATTTCATATTTTTAAATAAATTTAAGGAAAAAACACTCTTTTGATTTAGTTGCCAGCTATACCAGGTTTAAGGAAGAAATCGAGAAAAATGTATCCACAAATAAAAGATTTTTGATATTCCAGGGCTTCTAAGGAAATCTCCGGATATTTTCTAGGCATTTCGACTTGTTTTTTTCACTTTTACTTATTTTCAGCCATTTCCTTCTTGGTACTTAAATTCGAGGTTATTGTGACATTACTTGTATTCCAGAGATTTTAAAAAAGTAAAATTTAATACTGATTTAATTCAAGTAAGAACGCTGCCTACATATTCTTCAGATACTAAAACAGATGTTACCACTCTTTATCACATCAATCTTTTATATTACTATGAAGATATTTTTCGCCGCTAGCCTAGAAAATCAAAAAGCGGAGAATACTGTACTTAAATTTGAATTGAATGTCTATATAAAAGAATATTTGTAAAGGATTTGGCGACTTTTGATATGGAACTACACTCAAATATAACTAACACGAAATATTCCACGTTCAGTACGTACATCTCACTAAAAACGCATTAAACAAAAATTCACCTAAACCTAACCAGCAAACGAGCAGATTGCATTAGAAAATATATAAAACCGAATCCTGAGATCTTGAGACATTCAATCTAGATGGCTAAAAAAGGCACACGAGTTTATAAAACTGCTCTCCTTTTCTATCTTAAACCGAACAACAAATGGCGTTCAACATTCGAACTCGTTAGCAGTAATGGCGTTCAAAGTGAGCATCAGACCCTCCAGGTTCGCCATTTCTTGGTTGAGCTCCTCGGTGGAGTGAGAGGGTTGTAAACGTTGCATTTCCTCTGCAGTGTGAGGAGGAGGATTAGCCGTGCTGATCCTCGAAGGTGGGGTGCCCGTTAGTGTGCTCGTGCTGCTCGTCGGTGGTTTTTTGTATGGGGATGATGTAGGCCGTACTGTAACTGAAATTGAAGAGTTTCTTTTAGAATTCAGTCGTTTTAGTTTATGAACAAGATGGTCAAACTGATTGACGCGGTTTAAATTATTAAATCTATTGCCAACGTTTTGATTTAATTTGTTTAGTTTTACACACTGATAATGATGATCTAGCCCTAATAAGAGTATCGAAACGTTGGGAGTTGATATAAACACTATTCAAATTATCGGTTTCAACTATTCGAATATACAATGTCCCAAATGCAACAAAGACCATTAATTAGAATATCGAAAACTGTCAAAGAGATTTCCAGATATTAAATATAGACCAGTTTTTATCTACCAACATCTGGTAAAATGTCGAAATGTCTCAAGATACTGGGTTGTAATTTTGTTTATAAAGAATTCCTTATTCTTATACAAAAATAAAATTGATCTAACAATCCAAGTTTAAATAGTATAGACTCATTAATGTAGTGCTGCTTCCTGATTAATATAATTCCTTAAATTTTATTTAACTATTTACTTTCCGAATATTTATTTATATTTAGATGTGTATTGTGTATTTTATGTAAGCAACAGATTTCATTGTTTAATTATATATTTCCCTTATGTTCCTTCAATATAAATCTATTACTTTCGATACAAATACTATTTTGTGCAATAAAAAAGAATCTTGAATCTTAAAGTCTTAAGGTACGCACTTGAAAATACATAATACTTTGAAAACTTATAAAACGGTTTTCTTAATTTTTTGTTTCGTGTAAAAGCTAATGAGTTTCTTTGCTAAAAAGGGCATTAGATGTTTTTTGTAACAACAGCCGTTTAGGAGTTATTCATTATATTTTCCATGGATTGAAAAATATTGATTTTGTCAAAGGCTTTACAAAAATCTAAATATCTCGAAAACTTCATGTAAAAAATGTTAATTACCATAAGTTTGCATTATTTATGTAAAAGGTTTATAATAGCAAAAAATTAAACAACCCAACCCAGGTATTATAGGTTGTAAAGTAATCATATCTGTCATTTAACGCTAAAAGTTTTTTAACATGGTTGCGGAATATGGTTCATTACCTTATTTATAAAACCTTTAATTCCCAGCACCTCAGGCCATATAACCATATTATATAACCGTTTCCGAAATTTATGTACAAAATTTATAGGTTCGAATTTTATACCGGCAATTGCTGACACTATTTTGTTACAATACTGAAGAATTACCCGCACTATTTTATTACTATACTGGATTTTAGGAACTGTTACATAATTGATAAAATTGTTGGCTATAAAGATTGACCTTTAGTTTTGGTTCATAAAAATATATAGCAGATTAGGAAGTTGTCATTTTTACACACAACTTTTTGAATATAACCTTAAAGTTTTGTTAAAGTGTTACTGTAAATGTGTTTTTTCAAAAATGAGTAATCTAAGTAATTCAATCAGAAACTGGTTAAAAAAATTAAAAAATCGTCAGAGAAAGGTACATAAAAATGTTGTGAAAATAAAAAGTACTGATATAAGAGAGGGATCTTTGAAATTTCATAAAAAGAAGGCAGGAAATAAGCACATAGGATGTAACTTAATTGAGTCAACTTAAAGTAATTCAAGTACAGAAAAATGTAGCAAGGCATATGAAGAATTTACCGTAAATAATTATTGGATTACAGAATTGGAAGTTGAAGAACATAAACTATCATCACAACACATTAAGTAAAACGATAAGTTCTGTTCTAATTTATTTAACACACATATTAACATATCAATCGTTGAGATTGTACCAGATCAATTTTATTGGCATCAAGGTTTATCATTGTACATTTGCTGTATTTAAACATTTTTAAAATATCTCTTAACATGCCCCTATATACAACCTATGTTAATTGGAATTTATCTAGTCAATGTGCAGCAATTTTTAAATTCATTTGTGGAAGAATGTAACAACCTTAAAGACAGGGCATTTATTTAACTCCTTAATCTCCAAAATTCGTGGCTTTCTTGCAGATTATCCAGCAAGTGGTTGTCTCTATTGGTTGTAATATGGTGGTCTCAAATGCACAAATACAAGACGAATACTCTTAAATCTCTCATTCCAACATATTCATTTCCTAGTCGCATACAGTTATAAACCAAGGACAAATGAAGGTTTATGATCTAGGATTTATAAAGGCCATCATAAATGCAATAGTCCACTTGAAATTTTGTCTATCGATATAATCCAGTAGGAGATTTTCTTCACTTTTAAAACTTGGATATGTAATGATGTCTCATGGGTTGGAGAGATGGAAAATTTCATAACCATTGATTTAAACGATTAACAAAAGATATAGAAATTAATTTACAATTTTTGTTACGTTGTCAGCTTCCTAGTAAAATACCTGAACGGTGTATTTTACTAAACAATTAAAATTTAGAACATCTCTTCTTTATATTTGAGTAGCTGTTCTTAAAAACTACGTTCCAAATGATGTATATGAAAATTTTTTTTTATTATTTTGTACTGTTACTATATTTACTACTAAACATTACTCACCAAAATCGCTTTTTCATCAAGAAGGTTATAAGTTTCCCTATACATACAGCCATTTTGGAGTTATAGAGAAGTTTTTTAGTGATTTTTTTGATATTGCCAAAAGCTTTACAAAGATCTAAATATTTAGAAAACTCATGTAACGATTTTATTTCAGTTCATGGAAAAACTACCCTGTATATACTAAAGCCGAAATAGACCAATTAAAGTGCTTCATTTTCAAACAATTAAGTTAATTTTAAGTCCTGCAGCAATTCCATAAGTAAACATACAGTGAATCCTGGAACACCCTGTCTATTTTCTTCAGAACTGATGAATGAACCTACTTCCGCGTTTTGAAAATTCACTATATTTCTATTAAAACTTCATAAAACTATTCAGAAAATTAAAATAAAGAAATCGCATGGGTGGGATAATATAAGAAGCGAGTTACCTTAGTAGTCCTTACTTCAATAATCACCAAATCATTTCATAGAGGTCGCTTCCCAGATTGCCTTAAAGTTGGAATTATTAAACCATTAAATATGGACGGTGACAAGCAAATAGTGTCGAGTAATAGACCCTACTCAAAAAATACTACAACTTAGAAGAACAACTATATAAAATTTTCTCTGATCTACAATTTGGGTTTAGAGACGGAAGATCTATACAAGATGCAATTAAATGTTTCACGTCTCATATATCTGATACAATGGACATCAGTGAAGCTTGCCTATGCCTGTTTGTGGATCTTTCCACGGCGTTTGATACGGTTTACGAGGTAAAATGCTCGATTTATTTAATAGTTATTTATCGAACAGAACGCAACGTGTTAACTTAACGTTGAGGGAAATTCAAGCAATGAATTATCAAGTTTGGTAAACCACAAGGTCCGTTTTAGATTCTCTGCGTTTTAACATTTATATAGATCATAAGTTTGAACTTTAATTAAAAGGACAACTTTTTAGTTGTGCGGATGACACGGCAAAATTTTGTAAACAAAAATCTTGGCGTTTATTGAAAATTCGAATTGATAGTGATTTTTAAGAGATAAGCAAGTGGTTTTAATAAAATAAGTTAACGCTTAATATAGAAAAAACGAAGTATATGCCATTTGCAGCCTATGAGAATTTTCTCACAAAACTTGAACATTTAAAAGTGGTAAATCATGAAATTTCAGAAGCATCATCTATCAATTACCTTGAAATTAAAATTTACAATTCAGCCAAATGGGACCTACATATTAACGAATTAGTTCAGAAAATCAGGAGACTTTTTTTAAAATTCATTAAACTTAAAGACTTTATAAATTTTAAACAAAACTGAAAATTTTGTATTTGTTCTATAAATCATTTATCATATGGTATAATGCTAGGTTGCAGAGTCTCTGAAAATCATTTAAAAAAATATTGTAAATGTATCCAACCAATGAACTTTTTTCGCAAAATAGAACCTTAGATATGCGCCAATTATACCTCATTGAATTACTAAAAAAAATTTACAAAAAACTTTCTAAAATATATCACACAAGACCTCAGCATATCCAACAACTAATAAAACTCATGCCCAAAGAAGCTTGAAATACTTTTTGCCAAGATGCTGCCTGAATACTTAAAAGTAAATACAAACTCAGAAAACTTTTAAAACTAAAATTAATGGATAACACTGGATATTTTTAAAGGACAGAGTCGCTTTTAATAATGCGTATAATTTTTTATTTTTTTATAAATTTGTTTTTAAGATAGTGCTACCTAATATGGACTTAACTATATCCTAGAAAATTCTAATATCCTTATTTAATTTTCATTGTTCTTATATTTTGTAACTATTTATGTTGAAACTAATAAACTTCACCTAAACACTTTAATTAAATCTGGCGAACCATGTTTTATAAACATTTAATTTTAATGTATTAAAAAAAAATAGATTCTTACCAATATGTTTAGGTTGAGGGGTACCAGGCGCCGACACTGGCGGCGGTGCAGGTACCGTGAAACTTTTCAAAGGATGACCTTGACCTTGAACCCGCTTGGCCGCCTGCGATTCCGTGAGAACGTTCATACCGGGGGCGTACGTGCTACCAGGAGGAGCTTGTTGACTTGAAAGAAATTTTCATTTTAAGTAAAACTTCACAAACAATTATTCTAAAAATAAAAACTTACTTTATATAACTAGGGGTTACCGGTCCGTCATACCCGGTTGGCCCGCCAGGGTGGGCAGAATAAACATTTTCCACGGTATTATTCGGGGTAGATTCCAAGGACATGTGCGTCCTTGGCACTTGATAGTTGGTCCTGGGGTAGTTTGGTCTACTGGACGGAGTCGAATCCGAGCTGGATTGGCTTAAGGTAGCTGTGTTAATTGGGGTGGCTATTGCTGTAACAAAAGGGTAGTGAAATTAAGTATAAATAAGAGGTTTTGTTTTTAGTTAGTAGTTAATTACAAAAGGTATAAACACATAACATGTCGTTATTTCTCCAATCTA
The DNA here is from genome assembly GCF_022605725.1 of Anthonomus grandis grandis. Taxonomy (NCBI): domain Eukaryota; kingdom Metazoa; phylum Arthropoda; class Insecta; order Coleoptera; family Curculionidae; genus Anthonomus; species Anthonomus grandis. The sequence continues at coordinate 8,275,108 of NC_065557.1, read as the reverse complement.
CTACCTTTTATTTTACTAAATATTAGTTAAATTTGGAAAAATCCTTGATTAAACCATGACAATCAAATAAATATAAATATTTCCAAATCAGAGGCGGTAAGACGTGCATCGATTAGCCGGCTACGGAAAAACCGCATGGATGTTGTAAAACTTTCAAGATTTTTTTACATTATCTAAAGAAATAATTAAATTTATAAAATAACTAAACCCCACACATAAACTAATATTCCAAGCAAAAGCACAAATTACCGTGTATTGTGTGACATGAAAAGCGTAACTACCGTACTTACGTTCTCTTGGGGGTTTCGAGTCCACTGGCAGCGTAATCTTCGATCTGGGTTTTCTGCACTTATCCTCACCTATAATAATATATGTGCAAATGCTAGCGTGGATGTGTGCAAACAAATATATAAATAAATAGACGTGTGTGAATATGATGTAATAAGATACAAAAACCCCCGTTGTGTGTGTAACTCATTCTGGCTACAGCAAAAAGCCAATCCATACCAAAAGCAATAAAAACGACTGTTTTCCCACTTAAGAAATTTAAAGAAAAAAATTATTAATTTAAAAAAAAAACAGGATTGCTTACCATAATTAGGAACATAAGTGCGTTTATCTAAAGAGTTAGTATGTACATTGTCGTGGGTATCGTAATCGTTACCGCCTACGCTGCGCGGTAACGTCAATGCGCCGCTACTACTGGCGCCATCGTTCGTCGAGTGTCGTTTTTCCATCGCTTTCAATTCCATCTGGTCGTGATGGATCCAGAGGTCTGGAGGTTTGACGGTTTGGTTGCCTGTGCAGATCATAAAAATGCCGGGATTCAGTAAAAAAAAATATACTGGAGAGACCACTTAACCAGTGTAAAGACTTATTACCTTCATTTATATATGGTTACGCTATTTTATAAACCAAAAAAGTTGATATATACAGCTTGGGGAATAGAACACTATGCATAGAGAGGTGCTTAGAGGCAAAATGTGGCAACGCGCACGCATGTATTTCGTGCGCCTACTATGTAGTTGTTCTTCAGTAGGACGTTAATATGACCGTATGATGAGGCAACTGTATTACTTGTATTAAAATTGCCCAAAATAAGTTTAGGCACTTCATATTTCTTTGATGCAGGCCTTACATACATCATATTATTATTTTGTATAATGAAAATTAAAGCGATATTATAATAAAAGAAAAACTGAAATTCTTAAAAATGAACTTACCAAAAACTAATTTTTTAAATAAAAGACTCGAAAAGGCTTCTTCCTTGCCTAAATAATAAGTTATCCTATCATAAAAGCCGTTTCGTACTTCCAAAAGTTACTTGAAATGAAATTGGCACATTCAACAATTTTCTCTCCCATAGCTGCTCTAAATTTGATGGCCTACTAAATTCGTTTGTGTAAATGTGTAACTTAACATAACCCCAAAACTAAAAGACCAATCTTAAGATCTAGGAGACCATTTAATATCGCCAGTCAAACTAATAAGAGGGTTAGAAAGAATGTTTATTAAAAATGTTATAACGACATTATGAGCAGGCCAGCCATCTTGTTGAAAATACCAATCTCTAGTCTAAGTTACAAAGGAATGACAGGAAGAACTTGGTTTTGTCAAAACTTTAGGTATTCAAGAGCGTTTAAAGTACCATGAATAAAAAATGAGAATACTCAGGATACTGAGTACGCACTTAAAAACTTCTGTGCTAATTCCCCGACACCAAAATCGAACGATGTAAGGATTGTGTTTCCCAAATTAAATGGTGTAATGGAAAAGAAAATTTATCTGAAAATAGAATATTTGGTAAAAAAAATATTTTTATTTGCGTCATGGTTTCACAAAATTCCCTTCTTTAGAATGGCTCTGAGTTTTGAAAATTTAAAACATTTGTACTCAAACACGTTTTTTCCAAATACTGGTAAGAGTTTTATGGTCTATACCCAGTTCCTCTCCAACACTTCTACTTAATTGTGTTGAACCCACTTCTAGGGCACTAAAGACCATTTCTTCCAGCTAGTCGTTCTTGCTTCTGGTCCCTTTCGATAGATGGTTATTGCAATTTACTGTGGTGGCATTTATGACAATTTTGAAGACCTCTCACAATTCGAAAGCATTTTAAAATTGTTTTTTTTTCACAAGGTCTATCAATCAGTCTATTTTAAAATGTAATAAAAAATAAATCTTTACATTGTACTCCCGCACAGACACCAATTTAAAAATTTAAACTCTTTCGGAAGAAATATAAAAAAGCGTGAGGAAGCGGTATTGCCATTATTTTGGACAATGCGTAATTCTCCAACCTGTATACACATTTTTTATTTGGAGAATATTAAACTTTCAGTGTCATTTCTATAGGTTTTGAAATAAATAATTAATTTTCTAATATGCAGGCTTTAACTCACGGTCTTTTGCGAATATATTAAGATATACAGTGAGGACGCACAAGTTAGAACAAATTCATTTAAAATTCAGGGGTGTGCTCGAAAAAACACACGTCGATTTTTATTTTTTGTCGCGATTTTATTTAATTTTTGAATTCTGCATAGAATTTTAAGTATATTTTGTATCCCATGTCTTATACCTAATACTAACATTATTAATAAATTTGCAACTGTTTGGCTCATTTAAGCATATTCAAACATGTTTTTTATTAGGTATATTTGATTGTTGACACTTTATCACCATTTAATCGCATGGTCACAACAGTATATATTACTTTACGTAAATGTCAGTAAAGTGCAGTTGCAAAGTTTAAAAGGATGGCGCGTTTAACTGGAAAACAAAGAATTGAAATTTTGATGATGGTAGGATATGTCGACAAGACTGGAACACAGGTCGGTTAGTAAATCATGTGTTCTAAAATATTTGCATAGGACTAAATGGCATCCATATAAAATTCATTTAATTCAGGAGCTTATTGAAAATGATCACATTCGCAGAATAGAGTTTTGCGAAATAATGATGAATAAATGTAATGCAAACCCACAATTTTTAATGGTTCTGTACCATTACTATACATACAATTGTGGGTTTCTATTTTATTGAGGGGGCGCACTTACCTCTGAAAAATATTTAGAGTTGCTTCAAAATCAGATAGTACCTAGTTTAATTGCACTTTTTCCAAATAGTGAAAACCCATTTATACCGGCAGATTCGATATGGTTTCAACAGGATGGCGCCTTCCCTCACACTATTCGCGAACAGTACGAGATTACCTTACCAACATTTTTCCAAATAGATGGATGGATTGGAAGGGAGGGTTTTATTGAATGGCCAGCAAGGTCGCCAGATTAAACCCCATTGGATTTTTATCTATGGGGTTATTTAAAATAAAGTTTATTTTGATAAACCTGAAAGTTTAGAAGAAATAAAAAATAAAGTTAGAGCCGAAATACATTAAATCCGGCCTCAAATTCTTGTAAAGTATTATAAGAATTTGAATATCGACTTGGTTACTGTCAGGAAGTTAATGGTCAACAATTTGAACATTTATTTTAATTTTTTTGTTTTTGTTTTTTTATAAACTGTTCTAAAATTCATGGTTATTTATAAAAAATTAGTATACAAGTATACAAAATATACTTAAAATTTTATACAGAATTAAAAAATAAAATAAAAAATGGGTGTTTCTATTTAAAAAAAGTTAAGCTGATGGTCGTAACTAATTTTTTATTCCCCTGTATAAATGAATTCATTATCAAAAAAAACGTTTTTTTTTCGAACATACCCCTGAATTTGAAATGAATTTTTTCCAACTTGCGCGTCCTCACTGTATAAATATATTCTTATCCTAGTAGAAATAGTATTAAATCTTAAGATTATATATACACTTTGTGGGCCCTTATAAAAAATTATAATAAAAATAATTTTGGAAAAGAACGGTAGACTGCAAAAAATACAAAATATAAAGCAAAAAAATATAGGAAGAACTTGCTAGGCCGTAGAATCTTATCTACTTATTGGTTTCTCCAAAAAAATATATAGAAAAAACGCACAAGGGACCCTAAACAGGGGCGAACAGTTAATTAGTGTAACCAGATTATTCCTCTGAAATTGGAGGTATTAGAGCTAATTTACTTTAACATTAAACATATATTTTGCAGGGTCTTACTTGCACAGCTAATAAAGAATAAAAAATTAACTTTAAATATATCCAATAATTTTCACCCTGCCACAAGAACAAATAAAAATAATTAATTAAACCTGAAATAAGCCAATCCTCAAATTACCCTGTAGTTACAAAACAACAGATCTAAGTATATAACGTGCCCAAGATAAGGAGGGCCAGTACAGGGATCTCCGTAACCATGAGAGATAGAAAGTTGGTTAAATAGGAATAATTTAGCGGCTTTGGGTGCTCAATAACATGCCGGTTTGAAATCTTAAAAATTCCGAGTGGTTCCGGAGATATCCGAAAAAAAAAACGAATTTTCTAAAAATATTTCATATTTTCTGCTAAGTTTATTACAAAATATTTTTGAGCATAAATGACACTTTCTCATAGCCACTTTTTTCCTTCTCTTTAAGATGCCGTTATTAAACTTTAGATCCGACGTTTCGTCCACGGGCCACCATCATTAACTTTCTTTTTCTAATACGGATTTATTTTTAATTTGTTAAGCACTATGTTATAAAATTTAATATTTATGGTAAAAATAATTTATTTATTGAATTAATTGAGAATATTAATGAGGTTTTATTCTCTTTAGTTCTGTCTGGAATGCCGCGTTACTTAAAATGCCTATCAAAGAAACTAGTGAAAGTAGCAACCGAACCTGATTTAATTAAATGTTTTTTAATATATAACAGTTAGTGTCCATCTAATTTTTATAAATTTAAACTTTTAATATTAACCCTTGACCTTATACCATATAATGCTCTTTTTGTTTTTTATTGTAAGACATAAGGCGAGAACTTGTTGGCTTATTGAATTGTAATTTATGTGTAAGATAGGCTTAATTAATATGTGTATATAATATGCTTGTCATTTATATTTCTTACAATTGATCTGAGGATCTAAACTATAGGTAAAATACGTATAAATGCCTTTGATTGATTATCAATGATTTTCTCAGGTTTCCGAAACAGGTAAGAATTTGTTCAATTTTTAAAAAGAGAGATCAAAACAATATAGAAAATTATCGATCAATTGCGTTGCGATCAATTCCTGCAAATTATTTCAGCTAATATTAATAAGAGTAATATATATAGCCTAGACTATCAACTAGAAAAAAATGCTTTATTGTTCTCATACAAAATTATTACTCTTGTAACGTACAACAGAAGTAACTTATTTTCGAATAATCTTTTATAATGATTATATTGAATTATTGACAATTCAACATTTTAATCTAGATTAACTTTTAAAGCACAATATAAGGAATACACCAACTTTACCTTACATACCTTACATAAAAGTAAGGACTAAAGGTCTCTAGAAGTTAATAAGAATATAGGATAATAGAAATCCATTTTTTTCTTAAATCTCATTATTTTTGTGAACAGTTTATAGAGATGGTTCAGAAGTAGTTCTAGTTAAGTTTGCTATTTTACTTTTCTTATAGAGTAGTATTACAATAGGGAGGATAGATGATATAGATATTTTTAACTGCAATTTAGCCAAATTAAAGCACTTATTAAATGAAATTTGGTAATCAATTTCATTGCTTTAGGTATGGTTGTTAATTTTGGTTTAGAAGTGTGCTATGTAATAGGATTAGTTGCTTCATGTAACCTTTCTGTACAGTGCAATTAATAAATGTGTTTTTATGATTCTATATAAAAAGAAATAAATTTTAAATCTGTGACGGCGTTTCCATTAATTCCTATTTAATTTAAATCGGTATGTGAGAAAAACAGACTATTTCTTCAAGTTATGAATTTCGGATATACAATAAAGAATATAAATAGAATAAACTCTATTGCAGCGGCAGTAATACGACTTGTTTTTAATAATTTACGGTTTAAATTTAAAGAATGCGTGGCAGGAGTAATTTTTTAATCAGAAATACAAATCCGCTTACAATAAGTTAAATTTTTTTTATAGGTAAAACATTTTTGTTAAAAAATAGCAAAACATTATAAGATACCGTATATAATGTAAAAGTTACGCAAATTTAGCAAATTTCCACTCTACACAGAGTGGTTTCCCGTTCTATTCGTTCAACCGATGGTCTACTACTAAATTATAATTTAAAAACGGAACTTTATTGCCCTCATTCAATCTTAATGAATTTTTTCTTTATTCTGTTTCTCCTGTTTTTTTTTAGTTTTGATCTGTTAGTTATAGTTCGTTTTCACTTTTAAAACCCTCTCCATTACTACTTTGGGGTTTGTAAAGGGTAAAGTGATGGATCTCGGGAGAAAACCATGGATGTTATAAAAATCTGTTTTTGAGGAAATCGATTTTAAAAGCTTAATACTGCATATATTCATTCTGATTTTGCGTATAAATATAAAATAATTATAGACGTTATTAATACGTAATAATACCAATTTTGACTTATAAATAAACATATTGACACCTCAAAGCTAATTGCATTGAAATGCAGTACATTCAAAGAAAATAGTTGTAATTAATATGAATAAATAGTTTTGTTAAGCATACTTCTTTTTCAAGTATGGCTTTCTGCTTCGGAGTTTTCTAGATAATTTTGTTAAGTCACTGGAACCCTTGGATTTCGAACAAAAAAAAATTCTTTATTCACTTATTACGGTTAAAATATTACTTTTTAATGTAAAAGGGGCCTGGTGCTACTAGATCATTGCCATGAAGTGATCCTAAAATTCGTTAGTCATTTTCAAAAAGTTATTAAATCTGTAAAAGCATTTCTAATTACCTGTTGTTCTTTTACGGTTATCAAGGTTACTTTTCGTAGTTTCAACTGAGTGAAAGTCGCCAGGATTTTCATCCTTGCCAACTTCTCTGTCTCCTCTACTTTTCTTTTTTTCATGAGGTATAGGCATGTAAATTTCTTTTTATACAACTTATATATAGCTACACTGAACTGGCCACATGCAAAACAAAATTTAATACGTAATGTTTTAATTTTATTACTGCTGCCGAATGGACATTTATTATTTCATACACGGTTTTCTTCAGACATAGCGATTTTAAAATGCTTAATAATTCATACCATTCAAAGTTTTCTCCCTTTCTTGATAAAATAGCAGATAGTTTTTGCCAAAAATGATAGATGGAGTACTTAATTCAATTTCAATAATGTTGTGACATTCATGGTTTTCACCCAACACCCTTAAGAGCTAAAATAATATATACACAAAACAAGATTAAGGTTTATACATAACTTATCTATCGAATAAACAAATTAATTAATTTACCTTTTTGGTATCCCTTCTTGTCCCTATTAGGTGACGCCAATTCGGTATTCTCTCGTCTCCTACAACAAAGGTAGGCAACCACAAACGCTGCAGTGACCAGCACTAAGATACAGCTGCCTATGATTATTAGTAGCAGGGTGTTTCCTGAGAAAACTCCCGAATGTTCTAGAAAAAAACAAACTATAAGACATTTTAACATACAGACAAGGTGTAAGACCCTTTTAAGTGATACCATAATTGTTATAAGGTGGGTTAAATTAGAGAAAATCGACTTAATTTGACATGTCTGTTAGTGATTACATATTATATTATTCTTATTAGTTTCTAATGATTTAATTTTATATTTCTATTAGTTTTAGTGAAGTATTAGTCATTCTTTAAGCTACTTTGCAAGTTAAATAAATATGTAAGTTAAACGTTTCTCTGCAGTCTAATTTAGCTATAGTGGTACCATTTAAAATTGACATCTTCTATATTTTATTAGAGATTGTACAAAATCAAACATAATTACTACAAAAAAAGATAAATAAAAATTATCTACCTGCCGTTCCTTGTACAGGCGCTTGTCTAGCAACATCTACATAAATAATAAACAAAAATAAAATAAAAAACCGAACAAAAAATAAAAAAAAGCAAAGGCAAAATTTATGACTTAACTTACTTTGGCCCGTCCTGAAAAATACGGTATTGGAAAACGGTCCGTATCCCCTGCTGTTCCTCGCCTGCACTTTAAAATAATATAAAGTGAACGGTTCCAGGTTGTAAATAATGCTGGAATGATTATCGCCTTTGACCGGTAAAGCTTTCCACAACGCGTCAGTTTTATTTTTATTATCCGTGTATAAGATAACATAACCTATGAAAAAATGCACAATAAAATCCTACTTTATTCAGTTGGTTCAACTGTTGTTTAATTACCGGTAATTCGTCCATTAGAAGTTTTAGGCGCCAGCCACGTTATTTCCACCAACTGCGAATCTTCATCTTTAAAGTGTACGTCGACATTCCTCGGTGCGACGTCAGGTGGGAGTTCCCAAGTACGATTTTGGACTACCATACTCCAACCGCTCTCTCTACGTCCTTAGGTAAGGAAATTTAACGTTAAATAAAACTATTTTTATATGCAATTTTGTATTCGTTAAAAACGTATGTTTCAAAACCGTGTAGAGAACCTGTGGCTGTTTGGATTAAATGTTGTTAAAAAATAATATCTATGTTCTATTAAGTTGAGCACTGCAGTTTTAAAGAATATATTTTTTTATACTTAAAAGATTACAAGACGTAAACAAATCATCAGTGGCAAATAACAACGGTAAGCCAAACATACATTTAATTATTCGTTTTAGTATAATTTTTAATAGTTTTAGAGTTTTGATTACCCCAAGCAACAATTCCATAGCTCAGGTGAGATTGTATAATAGTAAAATAAATGGATTTTACATCACTATTTTTGAGAATTAGTTTAAACGAAATTAATAGAGTTCTAAGTTGTTCTCACTAAATTGGAAATATTGGCTTTAAGAAACGAATCAATTATAATACCTAAGCATTTAGTTTAATTTTTGGTAACTAAAACCCCTTTTTTCATTGTTTCTACAAGGAATGTTGATTTCCAGTGATTTTTTGTATAATAAGATCCATCCTTATAATAAGAAAAGGGCATATATACTGTTTTTTGAAAATTAATCGTGAGAAGATTTACATTAAACCAATTTATCATGTTTTTTTATATCTTTGAACCTCTTTCCATGATTTCCTCTTAACAAAGTAGTACAGAATCGTTTGCCAAAGAAATTATTTTTCTGGAACATGCAAGATTAAGAAGGTCATTTATATAGGCCAGGAACCAAATAGATCCCAAAACTGTCCCTCGGGAAATTCCATAAAACAACTTCATTGGGTCAGTTTTGTCGCCATTTATTTCCATTATCTCTATTCTTTCTGAGATATTTCTTTTTAATAGCAAAAGCGTTCTCGTATGCCCATACATTTTAACTTTGATAAAAGCATCATGACTTACTGTATCAAAGGCTTTTGCCAAATCTACAAATAATCCTGCGCGCATTTTTCTCCTCTATCTCTATTTTTCTATTATTTTTGGTAAAAACAAATTGCTGCAAAGGTAATTGAGTGTGCCATAAAGAAATTGACTACCTTTATCTCTGTCTGTCTCTCAAATATTGTTATTTATTAATTTTCAACTATTATTGATATTGAATCAAATCAAATCAAATCAAACTGGTTTATTTGTCAAAATTTACAGTTTTATAGGTATTTTTTTAATACTTGTATTTTTTATACTTGTATTTTTTAAATTACAAGGAAAAAAAATTATATTGACAAATAGGACTATTCTCTCAATTATGAAACCGTTTTCCCTAGTAAGCACAAGCAAAGAAGGGATGAAAAATCCCTTTACAATTTACAAAAACACAAAAACAAAAACAATTTTACAAAAATAAAAATAACGTTTTTATATAGGAATGCAAAGTAAGATATACAATTACTTAACCTAAGATTTTAAGACAGGCAGCGGCAGTGCAAAAATGGACGAGCGCAAGGAGAGAGGCAAAAAAAGACTCCAAAAAATAACCCCAAGATGCGTGCATCGGTCTAGGCTATCAAAAAATATACGTATGTATGATACGGAAAAAGAAAGAATAAAACTAAAAACGGAATTTTAAAATAGAATCTCCGAACATTCCACTGAAAATTTGCATATTATATACACATGTATATCTTATGTTACATCTTACTATTTCTTGTATTATGTTATTATACGCATTATTACATTTTATATATCACCCTACATGAATTAATTGCCAACTCTTTGCTCCATAGGTAGTTTACATTTTATTTGACCAGAGAAAGCTCCCAAGGGCATTTGCTTTATGTCATTGTTTAAGCCATTCCACATTTAAACAGCTACATACTTAAAGGAACGTTGAAATGCTGCGCTTCTATGCAATGGTACGATAAAAACGTTGTTATTTCGTGTAGCATGTGCATGTTCGAATTCTTGAAACTGACTTCTTAAATTAAATGGTTGATTATTATTTACTATGCGATATTCAAAATTATACATATGTAGCTTTCTTCTATTGTTTATATTTAATATTTTATTGTTATTGAGATAAGGCGATATGTGGTTTCTGTAGGGGATACTATAAGAGAATCTCATACAGGAATTTTGGACTTTTTGTATAATTTTTTTATTTTGTAAAGATAAAGAATTTCCATAGACTACGTCACCATAATCAAATAATGACAAAATAAGACTATCGCACAATAAGTACTTGCCGATAAATTTCGCTTAAATTTAACATGTTTTTTTAAACGTAAATAAGTAATTTTCGTTTTATTTTTTATGTGTAATTCAAAAGAGAGAGAGCTATCAAATATAAATTTCTCAATACTAAATTTTTTGCCTCGGAAACAACAGGAATTAAAGCATTATCAATAAATATATGATTTTCTGCATATTTATGTAGACTAATTAAATCACTATTAAAATTTGGATAGAATAGATTTATATTATTAATGTAAATTGGAATATAAACTTAGGAATCATCGGCATATTGTTGCAGTGGCGTGTTTTATTACTTTGTACATATCAGCCACGTAAATAGAGAACAGTAACGGCGATACTATAGAGCCTTGAGGAACTCCCCGGGTAAAAGGTGTAAATTCTGAGTAATGCTTTTCAGACTGCGGAACCACCACAACACAACTTTCTCTATTACGCAAATAATCCTTGAAAAAATGTATACCGCTCTCTGAAATACCAATATATTTTAATTTCGCCAATAACATATCATGGTTAGTGGTGTCAAAAGCCCCACTAAAGTCCAATAAGGCCATACATGTTAGCTGACCATTTTCCTCATTTACCCTAATATCATTTAAAATACCCACCAAACTTGAAGACGTGCTAAAATTTTTCCTGAAACCGGATTGATAATCGGGGATAATTTTATGAATATCAACAAAATTTGAAATTTGATTAAAAATTTGCTTTTCCAGAATTTTAGATGATGCTGGTAGAATACTAGTTGGTCGATAATTTGATGTAAAAGATGGTCCACTTTTTAATATCGGTTATATTAGAGCAGTTTTAAAATGATTAGGGAGATTTATCTTTTAAAATTATTAAATTACATACTCTAGAGATTGTGGAATTTCATTTGCAATTTCCTTAAGTACCGCACTAGTTATTTTATTGAAGCCTGGAGCGGAATTGCTTTTTAGGGAACTAATATTGTCTTTTATTTCTATCTTTGTGACGGGCGTCAAAAATATTGAAGACGCGGTTACTTTTACATTATTTTTTATATGGTTTTGTAAAACAATTAATTTTTATTTTTTATTAATAATTGACAAATGCCATTTTATGTTTAATTTTTTTATAATAAGTATTGCAATTCTTTGCAATATTACGTTGATTTTGTTTAAGTAATTATTTTCGTCCTTTATTTTGAGAATATTTACGGATGCTCTTACTTAATGCATATTAGAAAATTTACTTACAGTATCCCATAATTTCTTTTGGTTACTATAATTAAAGTGAATGATATTTCAATAATAGTCATATTTCAATTCTAGAAGTAACTTTTTAATTTTGTTTCTGTCTTTTTTTCCTTTTGCCTTTATTATTTTTAAAGTAGTTGAAGTTTCAAAATCTTTTGTTATATACTATGAGGATGGAATACTTTGTGTTTAATATTAACCATCAAAATAATAAAGAAATTTTTGATATACGATCCTTATATGTATTAGAAGTAAGTATATTTGTTAGTAAGAATATTGAGCTAAAAAAATATGTAAGTTATAACTGCAAAACTAGAAATAGAATTAATAATTTTATAGAGTTGCCCACGAGTAGTAATTTAAGGTTCCTAAACTATTGTGCACCAAAAATATATAACCTCATACCTTATGAAATTAGAAATTGTCCAAAGATCAATAAAATATAAAAAAGAATGTACTTAGGTCATATATTTTCGAGAAATAACCTTATTTCAGGATATTTTTTTAATGAACGCTGATGGCGTTTTGGCATTGCACTGCTAGGGGAATAACATGTATTTCTATTTTTTCTGTGCAATTATATATATGTACATATTTTTTTTTATAATTCGGTCTTTTATGAATTAGGATCTCTTATTACATTTTTTTGCTTATTCTTTTTCTAAAAACCAAGACTAATACAGGTGTTTGGTCACCTTGGTTGCTACTAAAATAATCTAAAAGTAATCTTTTCTATCTGAATAATCCGTTTTTTTTTGTAATTTTATAGTTAGTATAGAAAAAAATTTTGGTATTAGTAAAAAACAAGAAACTAAATGAGAAGGGTACAGGGATATATACCTACCAGCAATATCAAGACGGCTATATCGTCATATATAGCCCATCTCAGTCGATTTCTTTAAAAATTTTACTAATATTTAATTTCGTATATGACTGGTTAAATTATACAAGAAAAATACAATTTCTAGTAGATTCTGCAAGTAATTAAATAATAATGAAAAGGACTTTATAGAATTAAAAAAACTATTTTCAAAACAATTAACCTTAAATATACAGAAAACTAATTAAAAAGGGACTTCTGTCAAAATTTGTCTACCTTCGAGAATTTTCGAACAAATAAAAATTTTATATATGACTCTTGTATAAATTCATTTAACTTATGTTATTCTAGGATGGGGAAGTGTTTCTGAAATACATATACAAAAATTTAAAAAAATTCTACTACAACATAATAAGAAAGACAAGATACAGGTAAATATAAACGGAAATTCCTTAACTAGAAAAAACAACTAGGCATATTCAACAATATCTCGTAAAACCCTTAAACAAAAAACCTTAAAATATTATGCCCCAAGATTGTATAACATGCTCCCAAATGAGCTGAGGTTGGTTGACGATTTTAAATCTTTCAAACATAAAACTAAAAACTGGATATTTTGGAAAAGTAGAGAAGTAAATTCATCCAATAAATGCTTTTTGGTCCAAACTGCTTTTTAAAATGGAATCGACTTTATAACCCGCCTAAAGTTTATTAATTCAATAAGGGCATAAATGCTCTCTTAACGTTTATTTTTGTTTTTGATTTATTGTAATGTTTTTAAACAAATAGTATAGCCATAATATACTTTTTCGTATATCGTAAATACTACGATATATAAATTTTTAAACTTGACTTACCTTTGACCAACTTTACAGCAAACTCGTATAAAGTATTGGGTTTTAAGTCCGAGATGTTGATATTCAAATCGCTCGAATTCATAATTTTCGTTTTTCCAGAACTCTCCTCCGTATATTTGACTTTGTACAGTCGATTGTCTCTTACATACTAAAAGATTTTTAAAAACATAGTGGGTTAGTTAAAATAACTATAAAAACTAACTAAATATAGCGGATTCATCAAGGGTGTTTTACTAAGTGTGGATCGGGGCAATATCTCGGGAACTGTTAATGTAAATCAAAGCACAAAGTCTCGGTTTCAAAAAAACTAATTTATTAGTTAAAGTGGTGACACGTGTTTCACTGGGTCACTATAAACACAATTGTACACACACTAAGTGTGTCTGTATAATTGACTCAGTCGGTCATGTTTTAACCTTTTTAAGGTCTGATGATGCTCTTAGGAGCGAAATACATGTCATCACCTTAACTAGAAAAATAATTTTTTTGAGACCGAGACTTTGTGTTGTTGTCTTTTGATTTATTTACATCAAAGTCTTTTTAAATTCTATATTTCTCCGGAAAATGTCAGCTTAATTAAAAACATAATTCGAAACCTTAATAAATAAATTATTTTAAGAAGGAACATTTCCATCTTTTTGGTCAAAGATTCATTGGCGTGCCAACCTTTAAAAAGTAGGGTAAGGTAGTGAAACTGTAATTATTTAAATGGCTAACTTTGAAAAGGTTTATCCAATTTTGTTCAATTTGAGACTGTTTAAAAGTGAAATGTCAGTACTTTTAAATATTGTGTCCAGTAGTATAGGAAAGTTTCTAGTAAAATTAGTGGGAGACCTCATTTGAATTAAAAACTGTTACTTTGATTTTTTCACAAACATTTAAATGGCACTGTATAATTTTATATAACAGCAGAATCGAAAATTAGATTAAATTTACTAGAACCTAAAAAACGCAGTCGGCTTTCGCAAGGTTTCTAATTATGTTTAAAAAACGTACCTTAAGCTGATATTTTCTCGAAAATTGAGTTATTGACCTTTTAATTATGCCGCCTAGTGACCAAATTCCGAACCTATAATTAATTGTCAAAATTTTCTTTTGAAAAAACAATTCTAATGATGTCAGATTGATGGTTCCCGAGATATAGCCGCGATCCACGCTTGAGGAAACACCCTGTATCATACCTGAGTTTGTTTTAAAGTAGGATCGGTCCAGTACAAAACGACAGAAGTCGGACCGCCGACTTGCGCCTTCAGCCCTACGGGGGGCAAAAGGGCCGCAGTCGGTTCCGGCGGAGGTTCGTCTTGCGTTTTAGCGGTGGCATAAATCGGTGGACCCGGACCCATATTGTTGCTGGCTCGTAAACTTATCACGTATTCGGAGTTTGGTTCTAAATATTTTTTTTAATTTTATGATAAAATAGCATAGAGTTAAAGGACGAGCACCACTTACCGAGACCCTCAATGACAAACGTTCTATTCCGTTCTTCCTGCTCAACAGTGTACTGATCGGGAATTCCTTTGCCCCAGCCGATGATGTAACTTCTCACTCGAACATTCTGGTTGGCTGGAGGTGACCATATTAGAAAGAGTTTCTCGTAGGTTGGACGATCTGAAATATTCACGTTAATGATTTTTGACAAGTAAATGGAAAAGTGATTATTTTTTAACATGTTTGGGAAAATTCGAGAAATAATTTAAAAAGGATCATCTAGAAGAAAAAAAGCTAGAAATATGGTATTTTTAATATGGGAAGACATGTCATGTATCGAGCTTAGCACTCTTTGGGCTGTCGTTTTTTTTGAAATTCGATTTTTTCGCGAAGACATCTTTTAAATTAGGTCTTCACTTAGGACGTTGCCAATAGGACCCTTTTCCTCCCGTGAATGTCCCAGTAGGGGCATTTTGTTGTGGTATTTGTATTATTTATATTCAGAACTCAATGCGGATTTTGTCTTTTGCATTTTTGCAAATTTCTCCGTCTATAATATTATTCTAATAATGGTTCCATTAAATTTGAAAAGGGATTTATCACACATCCAGGGATTTATTTAAGACTTAAGAAATTCACTGCGTCACATTTCCTAGTGGCACGTTCTTGGTTTGCGAGGTAAGACTTGGAGGAGATAATTCTACTTGATCATATTTTAATTTTTTTTTGTTTCTTTTTTTTTAGTCATGATAGTCATTTTTTAGTCTGAATAGCGATTTACCCTTTAAGCAACATTTTTGTCATCTTGGATACTGACATAGATATGTATCTGATGTGCCTCTCAAAGCATGTATGATCATACTAACTACAGTGTACTACTTACATCCCACTTGAAGATTAGATTTTAGAAAATTAAATTAAGTGATATTTATAGAGTTCAAAGAGTTGAGGTTGGCGTACCGCAACGTACAATGTTGGCGCTGATTCTATTTTTAGCTTATAATAAAAGTCTTTTAACCTTAAAAGTTAATCGCTTGCAGTTAATGTTTAGATACGTTTACTAAAGCTGAAATGGCTAAATAGCTGTACTTACATTGGTCTCTGATGGGCTGATCAAAGACGACACTCTCGTGCAAATTCATTTAATCCATCATTTATTTACACTTGACTGAATTTTACCGTGGAACTTACATTTTAAAACTCTGTGAATCAAAAAGTACTGAAATAAGTTACGGAATATCAAGTGCCTTCCCCCAATCGAGATCAGAAAGTTATAAGACAATAATTGGAGAAATCAATTGGGCTTGTCGATAAAGTGACTATATTTCGGCCAAATGCTAAACAGACCAACAATTTTGAACACAGTGTATAGCACGCTTTAGGAGTATTTAAAGATCTTTTTTGTTTTGTCATTGGTTATTCTAGATTAGTTCCTAACTTGGAGGAGCTCTGTATTCTGCCCTCCCATATAGTATTGAGCATTTATTTATACAGATTTTATAGATATGCGTAAAGTGTTCGTAATAGTTATTATTTCTGTTTCTTTGTTACAGTAGATCTTAAACTAATCTAGAAACATGTGTAATCCTTTAACCTTATATTCCAAAGTATGTAGGACCTGCTACTTACTTACATTTAAGGTCTCTCGGCAGCTTATTAAACTCGTTTTAAAAAGTATCAAACTCAATCTAATCGCTCGGCGACCCAGTACCGTTAATATTTATTTATTCTATTATCTATTTACATTTAGACAATCTGCCATTGAATTCGTCACCGGACTAAATTTTATCGTGGCACTTACATTTGAAACCTTTGAGAATCAAAAAGTGCTAAAATAAATGACGGAATCTCAAGTGCGCCCCCAATCGAGGTCAGAATAATACAAGACATTAAGTCGAGGAATCAATTGGGTAAAATGGTTATAATTATATAGCTATATCAGCCAAAAGCTACACGGATTCTTGAGGTTAAAAGGAACAAGCATTAACCATAAACTTCAAAAAATTATGTATTTCAGTGAACAAAGAATATTACAAAGACATTCCAGAAGTTTTGAGGGTTTATTATTGCTTAGAGACTTTAGACCATCTGAAATACATTATATTTAAAATACCTATGTCTAGGAGAAACTCGAGACAGAAAAATATACAATCCTGGAATGTTCTACCGAAATATTCATAAAATATAATCTGTTTAAAATTGGTAATGCATGATCTAGAAAACTGGTAGATAGAAAAAAACGGTTAAATAAAAAAGATGGCGTTACAGGTATATTAGTAGTTAAACACTAGTGACACTTAGTGTGTTTTATTTTAAACAAATGCGAAAATGTCGAATTTTATACCAGGAAAGGACGTTTTCCAGAAAAACGTTAATCAATTCTTTTATTTGAATAAAACGGCTGCTGAGAGTTATCGATCGTTGGTTGAAGCTTATGGAAAACATGCTCCGACCCAAAAAAACTTGTGAACGATGGTTTCAACGCTTTAAAAGTGGTGATTTCGATGTGCAAGACAAGGAGCGCCCAGTTCAGTCAAAAAAATTTGAAAATGCAGATGGGATTGCTTTATTGGATAAAGATGCAACAGAGACATTGAAGCAATTAGGAAAAGTATTAAATTCGGACGTCTGCACGCATTGAGTAAGATGCAAAAAGAAGGAACATAGGTTCCTTATGCATTAAAGTAGAGGCGAAAAATCATTTGTAAAATCTTGCTCGCTAGACAAAAAAGAAAAGGTTTTTTGCATCGGGTTGTGACAGGTGATTGATAATCCAAAGAGCAAGGCATCATGGGTAGATCCAGGCCAGCCATCAATATCACAACATGTACGCGATATACACGGAAAAAAACGTTATGCCTTGTATTTGGTGGGATAGTAAGTGCTATTGATTATGAATTGCTAAAACCTCGCGAAACAATTACTGATGGACGATACCATAAACAGTGGATCAAATTGAATCGAGCATTGAACAAAAAAAAAACGCCCAAAGCCGCGACAAAGTCATATTTGAAGATGACCATGCCTCGACCTCAAGTTGCAAAAAGTGTTAAAATATTTAGAAAACATCAAATGAGCCGTCCTTCCCCATCCGTCGTATTCTTTAGACTTGGCTCCTTTTGATTATCACTCATTTCGATCAATGCAGCACGGACTTTCAGAACAACATTTCCAATCTTTCAAATAGGTGAAAACTTTAATCGATGCAGTTAGTTGGCTTCCAAAAACGAAGGCTTCTTTTGGCAAGGACCCTATTTCCTGGCAAAAAGATGGGAATATATTGGCCAATACTTTGAATGTTAACATATTTTGTTCCAGTATGAATAAATGTTTAAATCAGACAAAAAGTCGACATTATTAACCGAAACACCTATTATCTAAGATCAACCAATTTGGACACGCTATATATGAAGCTTTAGGGAATTTAGAGATTGTTTTTGTTCGGCCTTCCATGAATTCATCTATTCTAGATCAATTTCCTACTTGGAGCCCAGTGTTCTGCCCTCCCATTCGGTACTAAGCATTTGCTTATACATTTTTTATGAAAATATGTCAAAAATGTTCATAAAGCTTATTATTTCTGCTTCACTAATACAGTAGATCCTAAATAAATCTAAAAACATACCTATGTAATCGTTTAACCCTATTTCCCAACATATGTGAAACATGCGACTTGGACTTTAACTTATTTAAATAAACATATATTTTGCTGTCCCTAGGCACGTGTCTCTTTGGTTCGTACAGTAGTTTATAATAAAGTAATAATTTAACGATTTTGTGGTACTTACATTTAAGGTCCCTGGGCTGATCAGGCACGACACTCTCGTCCAAATCGTTCTGAAAAGTATCAAACTCGATCCAATCGCTCGGCGGCCCAGTACCGTTGATATTCATGGACCAAATTCGAACCTGATACGTCGCACCTCGGTCCAAATTATTTAGTACAGCGTGTCTTTCATGCGCGGGGACTATCGTCGTGTTTCCTTTACCCTTCGAATTGTTTTTCCGATATTTTATCTTATAGCCCAAAATTACTCCGTTTTGGGATCCGATCGGGGGTGGTTCCCATCTTACTACCACGCTCTAAAGAGAAAAATTTAGTGATATTAATGATAACAAATAATAAAAACCTTATTTCTTATTTTTTTAGCCATATCGCGTCGAAACTTTGGCATTATAAATGGAATCTAACCTAAGTAATTCTATTTTTATTTATTCATATCTACAGAATATGTTAGTAGTGAAAAAATGGTTTAAATTGCTTACGGTACTTGAAGGTTCCACACTGACATTGCTAGGAGGTTCTGTCGGCAAGGCACTAAAGGTTCTTACTAGTTTTTCTTGAGTGGCGTCTCCCGCTCCTTTGGCGTTGACCGCCACCACCCAAATGTTGTACTCGGTGTATGGAGTTAAACCGCCTAAATCGTATTGCAATTCGGTGGTGTCTACGTTACGCTCTTCCGACGATAAAGTCTAGAAACAAAAAGAGCAAAATGGGTTGATTTTCATTTACATTTTTCCAGTTTTAGGTTCCATCGGGTCTTAAATGACGTTAAAACTGACGAAAATGTTCTTACCTCCATGTAGTAAATAGTGTACATCAAAATCCTTCCGTTGGTGATCTCTGGTGGTTTCCATCGAATATGTATGTTTCTAGGGTTGGTCGCGAAAGCTTCGAAGTTTTGAGGAGCGGAGGGAACGTTTTCTTCCGCCTGAGTCGTAACCGTCAGGGTGGCCGAAGATACTCCCGGACCGTGGGCGGTTATCGGTACCACCCGGAAATGGTAGATTTTTCCCGGCCATAGAGATCCGATGTTGATTTCTTCTTGCTTATTTCGCGAAGTGTTTTGGTAGCGTTCCCTAAAAAAATATTTATAGTTTTGAACTTATGTAATGGACAACAAGAAAACTACGTTTAATGCACTTATACGTAAAAATACCCAAATCAGACCAAACAAACGTAAGAGATTGTCACATGATCGTTAGAAAATGATGTTCCTCATATCCAAATGCCGTAAAAAATTTACCCTTCAAAGCAGTTCATGCTGTTATTATAGTTTGACTAGACCAAAATGAAAAAGCAAAAACATTTTATTTCAGGAGGTTTTGTAGTAGTCAGTGGCATTTCATATATAAAATTGAAAGAGAACTAAATATAATCTGAAGATGTTTCTGTTTTTACAATTATTATTTTAAATTAGTAGATTAATGACGAATTTAAAAGGTTATGGACGCTATGGTGCCGAAACTAAACAAATTCCTTTTTTCCGTCTGAAAAGTATCAAACTCGATCCAATCGCTCGGCGGCCCAGTACCGTTGATATTCACGATGGACCAAATTCGACCGATTCTCTGTCATTCTTAAATAAAAGTGTTTTTGACAGTTGAGATTATTTAAAATTAACGACATTTCACAGGTTTTAAAAAGTCAAAATAGGAAATTTTTGTTCCACTATGTTGAAATTTTTCTTCCATAATGTTTAATATCATAGAAAATTAAAAACGTATCACTTAAAAACAGTTGAATAAAAGTATGTCATATGGTACATCAAATTTCTTAGAATTTAATGTAAAATCCAAAGTTGATATATGTAAAATATAGGGTGTCTCATTAAAAATAAAATAGACCAAATTTTCAAATTATTCCAACTTAAGAAATAATTAAAAACTTACCATCGCTGGCTG
This sequence comes from Anthonomus grandis grandis, assembly GCF_022605725.1. Taxonomy (NCBI): domain Eukaryota; kingdom Metazoa; phylum Arthropoda; class Insecta; order Coleoptera; family Curculionidae; genus Anthonomus; species Anthonomus grandis. The sequence continues at coordinate 8,254,450 of NC_065557.1, read as the reverse complement.
GTTATTCAGAAAAGTCTGACTTCAGAACTGGAATTTATATCAGGTTGAATTACTTAGGATGGCACGGGGGTCAAAGTAACATATTCGTTCTCTTTTTTAATAACGTGTTCACCACAATTTTTCCATATGTTAGTCTCAAAGTTTCGTACGATTTGGCGAATGTTTTCAATCACTTTCCCACTCAGAGTAGGCAAGCGATTAAATTTCCTTAGCTATTTTTTTATGGTTCCCCAAACCAGTTCAATCGCAATAATAGAGAGGCAGTCTTAATAAAGTATGTCCATGACTTGCAGAAATACTGTCAATAACGTACTCATTCTTGAAATTGTAATTTTTAATAATTTGCAGTAAAATCTTGTTCTGAAATGTCAAGGTTTTTAGTTTTCATAAAATTTAAAATATTTTTTTTTTAAATTGGTATTCGATATTTTATTTAATATTCCGGAATGGTAAGAAGCATTGTTCATTATTATAACAAAGTTGGAATACCTGACAAAAGCTGATCTGTGAACCATTTTTAAAATAACTCTGATGTCACATCTTGGTGATAATCGGCCGATGATTTCGCAATGTTTTTTTGCTGATAAAAGCAGTGCATTCAGAATAAAACCATTTTCTCCACCAGCATGGAGAATAATTACACGTTTTCCTGGTGAGCAAGGCGTATAAATTTAGAACACATTTATTAGATTTCTCAACCCAGCCAAACTTAAGAACGTCATGCGTATCGAACCACGTTTCATCTAAAAACACTATGTTTCTGTTCAATTCTCGATTGTTTTAAATATTCCGTAAATATTCTTGACGAAGTGCAACGATACGCCGTGATTCCATTATAATCATCCTATTGTCAAGTTTGTTATGCTTAAACCCGCACTCTACTAAAATACTGCGGAGAGTCTTTAAGCTACTGTAATCATAGTCTGGATATTCACTTAGTTTGGGTTTAATCATTTCCAGAATTGGCACTAAATTGTCTTCATAAAAACCATACACTAACGAATAGTGTAATACGTCCTTGGTCGCGTTGTCAATTTTTCGCAACTTCTGGTGTTGGTTGACCTACTTCCACTTTATGGAATGATCTACAATATCTCCAATATTAACAACACGATAAATTGTAGACCAATATATTCACGTCAATTGTTAAATTCGGGTTATAATTGTTGCTTCCGGGTGATCCATATTTTCGCGTCGAAGACAATCAAACATATTTAGAACAAGTCTTTGACGTTGAACGTGCAGGTGTTTATGTTCAAATTCCCGGCTTTGCTCATTACTTGCATAAATGTATTAGGAGAAGACGAAGACAACTCCAAAGCTTTTCAAAAAGCATCATCGACTTCAACTGGCCGCCAAAATGCCATTTTAATAAAACGATTTAAAAATTACAGAAACGATAACAACAACAACACCGAAATTAACTAAAAAAGTAACGCAAAAGAAGTAAAACGAATTATAAACGGTAACGTGGCGTTCGCTCGGAAATGTTTGATGACTTTTTTGTTTAATTTTTTGCTTTTTCAATTTGCACTAATTGGACTATTAGGATATCAGACACACTCACCTGTCGCTGCCATCCTGCCTCCAATAAATCGCATACGCCTCCACATTATGCGCGTTCTCTACCGGAGGTTTCCAACTTAAAATGACGAATCGTGCCTTGACAATGACCGCCTTCAAGTCCTGCGGTGCACCGGGTAAACCCTCCGTGATCGTCCTCTCGGAACCACCTGCTAAACGGGATTTTAGGGAGGAAAACGCCTGCACGTCCCCCGAATCGAACGACTGATCGCCCAAATTCAAATCGTCGCCCGACTCGCTACTTTTTAAGCTACTGAACGCGAAATGCGGATCGATGGGTATTTCCGGTAAGTTCGGTTTACGCATCTGCCCGAAATTTAATTGGTCCAACGAGCCGCCCTCTTCCGACTTAAGCGAGAAAAACGAGATCGATTGTTTTTTTTGCAGCAGGGATTTTTGGATTTTTTTTGGGCGTTTTTTCTTTTCTTTCGGTTCCTCTGGGGGGACGTGGTTGCATGCACATATTTATTTAAAAGAAGGGCCAAATGCATGCAAAATTAAGATTATTTTTTTGGGGGGAGGAACGGAGGTGAGGAAGGAGAAAAAAAAACAAAAATTAAAAAAGAACGAAATAAAAATCAAAATATAAAATAAATAAATAAAACCGAAATATATTTATATTGTTTTAAGTGTGCTTACCTGAATTTTGAACTTTTAGGTTAGCCGACGCTTGGATGTTTCCAGCAGGGTTTGAGGCGAAGCATTGAAAAATGCCCGAATCGGATACCATGAGCCCCATTATTTTTAAATTGTTCCTAAAATAAATTATGTATAACAATAAAAGAAAATAACATCCGGCGTAATTAACTACATTATTTCCACAAGTTAATCCATTATCTGATTACATTTAGACAGTTCGACACCTGACTGAATTTAACCGTGAATCTTTCATTTAAAAACTTTAAGAATTAAAAGGTGCTGAAATAGATGACGGAATGGCAAAGGCTACATGGATACTTGAGGGGAAAAACATCATCCATATATTATAAAAAATAATTTATGTCAGTGAACAAGGAATAATACAAACAAAATTTCAAAGATTTATAAGAGTTATTCCTAACTAGGAACTTAAGATCGTCTTAAGAGAATATTCCTTGGAGAAACACGAGAGATCGATCTATATAATCGAGGAATGTTCTACCGAAATCTTCGTAGAATATAGTTGTTTACAATTGCTGATGCATCATCTTCAAGACTCTTAGAAATAGAAAATTGTCTTTTATGAAAATATGTCTAAAATTACCATTAAATCCAATGTAAAATTCTTAAAAACTCTTGGACATATTCTAATGGAAACCAAAGAGAATCTTCTCAACAAATGATATATTGAGTTCGAAACGATTGCAAAGAGTTTCAGAGATACTGAATTTGTAATTAAAATAAAAAGTTATTTACCAGCTGTAAAGCCGGTTTTGTAGGCTTTAAACAAGTGTGAAATTTGTATATTAATTGCTACTTTTTCTTTGCCTTGTCACCATCTAAATTAGAAAATAAATAAAAAATAAACTGGTAAAAAGTGCTGAAATAAATGACGGAATGGCAGGTGTTTTTATCCAAGTCTCTATAGAGCTAGAGGCTGAAAATAAAGGTGCGTTTAAAAAATTACAATTTTTATCATTGAAAATATCCTTTAGAATCTTAAAACAATTCCAAAATATCCTACAGGAGAAACCCAAGACATAACGAAATTATTAACGAAATTATTATCTAAACTATCCATTATCTGTTTACATTTAGATATGATGCTACCGAATTCAGCACCTGCTTCAGAAGAACTGACATTTAAAAATTCTGAGAATCAAAAAGTGCTGAAATGAATGACAGAAAGTCAAATAACCCAATTGAGGTCTGAGTGTTACGACGTAGACGTCAAGTCGAGGAATCAATTAGGTTATTGTCGATAATAGTAGCTATATTTCAGTCAAAGGCTAATTGGATTATTGACGTTAAAGCCAAAAACCATCAACCATAAACTACAAAAAATAATGTATGACAGTGATCAAAAAATATCACAAAGATATTCCAGGAGCTTTATAGGATTGTTACTGATTAAAAACTTTAGACCGTCTAAAATACATCTCGAAAGAATATTCCTTGGAGAAACGCGAGTTAGTGACATGTGATGCATGATCTTGAAAAGTGCTAGAAAGAGAAAGTAGACTAGACCCTTTAAATTTTTTTACATGTATTCAAGGTCAATTTCTAACTTGCATCTCAGTATTCTGCCCTGCAGTTCAGTACTTGTTTATACAGTTTTCATCAAAATGCTAGTGCTATCCAAAGCACTCTTAAAAACTCTTCACCATGAAATATATTCAATTTTTTATTGAAATAAAACGTAAATTGAGAAGCAGACTTTCAAAACGCAGTTTGTCCAAAATTTCATTATTTGAACTATAGGTGGCCTTATAATAGTTACTTAAATGGCTATCTTTTATACAATATAGGAGGGTCATAAGATAAAGAAAAAAAACTAGATAGTTTAAAAAAATTACTAGAATCATTATCTGGCGAGAACTGAAACAATGATCCAGACTTGGAATAGTCAGTTCTAATGTTTGTTAATTATTGTGAAGCTGGAGAAGCAGTTATTGAAGAAAACGAAGAATGTGGGTGTAATGACATAGAAGCCGTTAATGGAACATGGAGCTAAAGGAGAATATGGTTGTGTTTGATTTCCTTATGTTCTACAAAAAAAGCTATATAACTGACAAACAAAACGCTATTTGTTCACTAGTAACATGCAAATAGCATTTTGTCCAGCAATTTTTTAAAAATATTTAAACTATTTTTTGCATTTTCTAGTCTGTAAATCCAGTAATTATTTATGCTATTTTTTCTTATTTTTGTTGTTATAAATTGCAATTCAATAACTAAGAACGTTTCCAAGTGCCAGTTTTTCGCATTTCCTGAAAATTTACAGTTTTGGACAAACCGCATTTTGCAAGTCTTCTCCTCAATTATTAGCTTTATTACAAAATCGATCTTAAAACAAATTTCACTTGCTCCTTGAAATCTTTTTTTGTCTTATTATAACTTATATTAGGTAATACATTAATAATAATCTGGTTAGCAGTTAATGAAAAAATAATATAAAAAGTGCTGAAATAGATGACGGAATGGCAGATGTTTCTATCCAAATCTCGATGGTAAAATACACGGCGAAATAGAGCGGGTGAAAGAGAAAGAGCGTTAAAAAAATTAGCATGTGATCATTTAAAATATCCTGAAAATTCTTAAAACCATTCCGGAGTATATCAAACACCAGTGCATTGAAAACTCATGTTTTTTAGATTATTGTCTGACCTGATTATTGGCATTCTACCATTAGATTCAGCACTATCCATTCGCTTAATTTTTTTAATGAAAACATGCTGAAAGGCAACAGGGAAATTCCAAGACCATAATAGTAAAAAACCTTGGGCATATTCTGATGAAAGCACAATACAAATAATATTTGTTCAAATGATTGCGATAAAGAGTTTCAGAGATATTGAATTTGTTATTAAAAAAAAAGTTAATTACTAACTTTATTGAAAAATCGATCTTAAAACAAATTTCACATATTCATTGCCAGTTCTTCCTTGCCTTATAATAACTTATATTAGATAATCAATAAAAAATAAACCGGTTAGCACTTATCATCGGTTACACAATATCCTATAGAAGAAACTCAAACCACAAACATAATTTTCTAATTATTATTATAGAAATTGGGTTGAAAAATCATCATTTAAAATATCGTGTAAAGTCTTAAAACATCAGAAACTTAAGCTATAAACATTTTTTTTCTAATTATTATAGAAAGTGCTTTCAAAATATATGTATTTTAGATCATTCTCTGATATGAATATTGACATTTTGCCATCCTATTGAGCACTATCCATTCTTTCATGAATTTCTTAATAGGTCGACTTAATTCAAAGTCCAAATTTGACGGGAATAATAAGAATAGAAGACTATTCTCTATTACTGACAATCTTCGTCAAAAACAAATGGAACAAGCGTTTCAGAGGAGGTTGTAATTCCTGAGAGATTGATTTTGGTTCTTTGATGGCCTCGAGATCACATGAGTTACATTGTAATATTATTAGGAATTAAGGAAACTAACACGTTTTACATTATTCAATATTTCACATTAAAACTGCTGTAAAACTAATGAAACCTTTTAGTTTCCGTATCACTTATAACTCAAGTAGAAGTGTTTAATTTTACGACCTCCGAAGGAACAAAGGAAAATAAAAGAACCCACAAGAAGTTCAACTTCATGTGCATACAATTAAGAGAAAAAAAAACGTATGAGCCATAAAAGTCAAAATAAATAACGTATTTAACAACGAAAGCCCCTAACTCCGTCACCGCGCGCTACTAAAGGCAATTAAAGTCGAAAATCAATGTCGTCTGTCATCGGAAACTTACCCATTAACGAGTTTATAGTACTCCGAGTACTTGACTAAATCCCCGTTTTTTAACCAGTGTATTTTCGGCTCCGGAATGCCGTACACGCTGCATTCCAGTTCGACGTCCTTTGACGAATACTCGGTACGGTCCTGGGGTTTTTTCAAAAACCTCGGCGGCACCTACGGATGTAATTTTTCCTTATTTATTATTGAATAAATAAGTAGCGTCGTCTTTTGTTAGAGTAAAAGGATCCAAAGGGAATTATTGCTACTCAACTGTTTAAAAAAATTCCTTTTTTTGTCGATGAAACTTACTTTTATTGAGTGTTAATGAGTTTCAGATAAATCAGAAGAAAACTTTAAATTTGAATAATAAATTAACTTGACACCAAATAAAAGAATAGAGTCAGTGTTGCAGAGCAGTATTCTGGTATATAAGTTGCCAGATCCTGTGGTTTCACGAGTAAATAAAATCATGGTTTACATATATATAGTGCGCCAAACAACGTAGAAAATTTAAATTTCATGTATAATTATTACTTCATTTATGATTCAGGTGGCAATAGAAAAGTGATGCAGTAGAGATGATGAAAAGTTGAACAATCCCGTTTTTTCGTTATTGCCAGATCAAGGGATCATATAGGGCTGTAATTAGCTGATGCTTCTCTAAGAAACATGAATTTATGATGCAACAATAGAGAAATTTCGTGAGACATGGATAAAGACAATTGCTTTCTCCAATTTCAGGCTACAAGCTGTGGGACAAACTACGTAAGTAAAACGAAATTATGAAAATTTATTATTAATCCAGCAACGGTAGAGCAATATTATCAGACAAGGATAAATAGAAGCTTCTCCTATACAGTGACCAAGTCTATATGAGAAAAAACCCAATTTCATGAGCAGGAAAGAGAGGAGAGAACTTAAAGAGACAGATAAAGGGAAAGTGAGAGAGAAAAAAAGACATAAACGGAGTTCAACGAGATATACTTACAGGCGTTTAGAAGCAACATATCTTTAACTCTTTTTTAAAACTAGATACTGACAAGGACAAATCCAAAACTTTGTATTTATTTATATGACAGGCAATTTGATAGGCAAATGATTCTTCAAATGCATCCGTTCTATGAACAGGTACTGTTAGAAAGATTTAATCTACGGATATTAACATTATGTTCGATATGTTATCTTAAGGTAAAGATATGGAGGGCAATTATATTTAATAGCTTTATAAAAAAAGGCAACAGAGTGCAAGGTACGTCGGTCAGACATATTTATCCAGGCTATCCAAAAAAGGTCCATATACATGATCTGAAAAATTGAAGTGTGATAAGAAGTGTCACAAAGCTCACGCCTTCCTTTCCAGGGACAAATAGTATCTATGAGAGTAAATAAGTTTAAGCATTGAATAGGCCCTTTTTAAGCATTGGGTAATAGGATCCTTAAATTTTAAATTACAATCAATAATTAGGCCTAGATTTTTTTACAGAATCTTTAAACGATATTATATTTATGCCAAGTATCAGTTGTATAATATTCTGTAGTTAACATCTCACAGTTTCGTTGCAAAAAGGAATAGCTGTATATTTATCAGGATTTATTTTTAATAGATGATCATTTGAGGCTTTTAGAAGCATATTTAAATAAATAGTTGCCACCAAGGCCGGTTTAAAGGATACGTAGATTATGAAAATGATTTTTTTTCTCACTTTTAAGTAAGAATGTAAAAGAGAAAATAATTTCTCAAGTGAATTTTTCCCTTAGGTCCGAATAATACAAATTACAAAACAAGAAACCAATAGGTTTACAAAATTCGAATATCATAATTAATTATTATATATATTATTTTATAATAACAGAATATCCCTCCCTCACTCTGTTTCAGGTTTTTAAAGTTTCTTTTTATCGTTTTATCTAACAATGTTTAGGATATTTATGTGTAAATAATTTTGGTTGACCCTTGGTAAACGATTACGGAATAAAGTAAGGATAGAATAAAATTTAGTTTTTTCTTTTTATTGATCAATAGAGGGAAAACTTACTTGAATCCCAATTAAAGCGGAAGCGTCCAAACTGTCCTCCCTATTTTCAGCCCGGCATTGGTAAGTACCTCCATCTTGCTCCTGAATTCGCGTCACCCTTAAAGAACTCGTCGATCCCACTTTACTAAATCTGCTGTCCAGATCACTTAAAAAAAAACAATCAAATATTAACATTAGCTCTCTTTAACATTTAATAGGATGGGGTTATGATTAACTCGACCAAGTGCCAAATTCGATTTTTAGATGTTATTGCCTCATCTAACGGCCAACGACAATTATATAAAAAATTACACTTTTCACTAAAAGTTTTTGAACCTAGGAAAAACGAAATCATTCCACATGCACGTAGCTCGTTTCATTAGATCTTCCACAAAATGTGCCTTAAAACATTCTTCAATTACCAAGTCTGGATTAGTAACAGAAATATGCTTTCGATTTCTGTGCAGCTAAAAGTGGTGTAACTGGGTGCGACATTTTTGAGTAATATTTTTATTAACATCAATATACTTAGAGAAAGAGTGAACTCTTCTTCAGAAGTCCGAAAATTGGAAACGTAGGAATAATCATAATTACCGCGAACAATAAATTTGGATTGATCAGACTTGATCAGACTTCCGTTTCGCGTTTGACACCGCGATGTTTGGTGCAGTAATGTGAGCATACCGCAGTACAAAAGACCCTAAAAAATTGCTTTAAAGACGAGTAGCTTCCTCAACCAATATATATAGTTCTGCAAGTTAAGGCATCAACAATAAATACTAGAGCCGTAGCAGCTCAACTTAAAATTCCTCATGTGGAAGACGTCAAGAACAGTATTATCTTTATTAATATCAACGGGTGTAAGCGTTACAACCGGAAGATTATCCTGGAAGAGGTGTATTTTGCCAGTGGCTTTTAGAACAGTGCAAAAGAAATAAAGATTTTAGTACTAATTTTGTGTACAGACGAGGCCACATTTAGATGAAATGGAGTGCAAAATTTCCACAACAATCATGTTTGGACAGTAGAAAATCCGCATGCTGTAAAATAATTTTCAACACAGATTTTCATTAAATGGCAAATGGCATGCTTATTGGACCCTAATTTTTTTCACCTCTACCGGCTGGTGAAATTTATTTAAATTTTCTTCGACACAATCTGCCACAATTATTACATATTTCTCTAAATATGAGACAGAATATATGGTTCAGGCATGACGGGGCTCCACCACATTTTAGACGAGAAGTTCATGAAGATCTAAATAATGAGTTTCCGAATAGATGGATAGGGAACAATTGACACATTTCTTGGCCATACGGTTATTTTCTGTGGGGCTATTTGAAAGAATTGTTGTATCATGATGAAGTAGTAAATACTCCGGAAGAACTGCCAGAGCGCATTTAAAATTCTTGTGATTTAATTCGTGGATTTTATTTTCAAAGCTTGTAAAGAGTCGTTGATTCGCCGATTGTATCTTAATCAAATAAATGAGGACAATTTTGAACAATTTTTGTAAAAACGGTAAACAATTAATTTAATAAAGATTTTTAAAAGATAATTTTCAATATTGTGAAGTAACTCTCTTAATATACAACTTTTATATAGGTGATTTTTGGTATATTAGTTTCTTTTGACGAGTTCTACAAGGTGTTAAAGTAAATAACTTAACATTGAAAACTATAGAAATTATGTTCTAATTCAATAAATAATATATTATATTTGGTTTTTTTAGAACATTTTATTAATAGTTTTCTGAATATTTTTGCTATAGTATCGTTAACACTATGAATATATACCCTTCGAAGCAGATCAGTTGCGTTTAATCCTTCCACATGCATCAAAATCTTTATTTATGATGATAAAAACCCAGTAATCATTAAATTTGCATTCAGGAGTAAAACTGCACGTAAAGGTACACTCGGAGCCTTATCGTTTTTGCTTAATGAAAATAACTATAAACAAAGTCAAATTACACGCGGCTCAACCTTAGTGTTCCGAATTTCAGCCGCATTAAAGTCGTCACTATTTTTGATAAAACCAATGATCATCATAAAATGTATGTAAAAATATAAATTCCCATATAAATTATGATACTTTCAAATATTGCCTCCCCTGTATATTTTACTGAAAAAATGTATTAGACTTTTTTAAAGGTGCGAGTAAGATAAGCCACCACACCAAATTTCAATACTTTCTTCAAGAGATTTAGAATTAATTTGAAAAAAAAAACTAATATATGAAACCACCAGCCAAATTATCAAAATGTTATGTCAAAGTATGGTCAGTATGAATACTTATTACAATAATCAAGAGAAAAAAACTATGATTAAGTGATACTACACGGCGAATAGTTTTAGAGTACTGTCCGAAATGTTCTCTGTGAATTTCCCTGATAGGCATTTTCCAAGTAAAACAACAGTCAATGATATTGTTAATAACTTTGAGACTAAGGGTACAGTAATTTATAAATACAGAAGCTCAGAGCAAAACAATAATGATGGCAGAGCTAGAGAAAATTGTTCACATTTTGAAATGTTGCTTCATTCAATAAAACAAAGGAATTAGCTACAACTCTTGGAGAAGTTGTAGGAAAAAATCATAGTACAGTATTGCAAATACCATTCCATAAATATGAAAAACATCAGAAACTAAGGAAAGGCGATGAAATCCGAAGAGCAGATTTCTGTTTTGAAGTTATGTTAATAATTTCTGTTTTAAAGGGCGAATAACCACGGGGATTGTTTACGAAATGTTTTTTTACAGACGAATGTACCTTTACCTTAAATAACGAGCCAAATGTTGAAAATGTTCGTTACTGGGGTAAAAAAACGAATACAGATATGTTCTTACAAGAACCCACCCTCAAAAGGTAAATGTTTGAGCAGGGATTTTTGATCATAAAATTAATGAATCTTTTTTTTTAGAAAAATATTTAGGCGCACAATTCACAGCAAGTCAGGGAATATCTTAATGGACGCATAATTGGGCTAAATTACACTATTAATTGGCCAGCCAGGTCTCTGGATCTTTCAGCAAAGGACTTTTTCTTGTGGGATCATATTAAAAAAGTTATTTATAAAGATGTGCGTTGTCACAATTTAGAAGAGGTAAAGATGGCAATTTTAACGACATGTAATTAAATAACTGCATATCAGCTTACTAATGTATGAACTATGGCTAGCTTGCACCACCATATCTCGGTAGTAATTTATTAGCCACAAATGATTGAATACATCGTCGAAATCAAATGTCAACAATAGCCTGAATCAGCTGGAGCATGAAAGCAGCAACAGCATTTGACGTCACTCAGTAACCACCAAAAAAAACAATGAAAAAGCGTGTCACGAACTTCAAATATCTTGAATGAATATCTTGAATTTTCAATATCTCCTAATTCTACATACTTCATATCAATAGGAAATCCATCTTTCAGCCACGTGATTCGCGGCACCGGATTGCCATTGGCCGCACAATCCAAGGTCACATTTTGCCCCTCCACCACAGTGGCTGGCCTTGGTCTAGCAATAAACGATGGGGCTGCAGAATGCGCAGCTTGCTCTTGGTCCATGTTGATGTAGAGCGTCGCTTTATTGCTCAGGATGTGGCTGTTTAAACCGGAGGCGTTGCACCTGTAAGAACCCTGATCGCTTTCCTCCACCTCGTCGATTTCCAAGGCTCCCGACGGTAGTACCGTCATACGTAAGTCGTTTATTTGGAGCGGTCGTTCGTCTTTTAGCCATCGGATTCGCGGGGTCGGTACTGCGTCTACGTAGCACGCGAAGTGTGCTTTTTGGCCCAGGTATACGGTTATGTCGCTTGGTTCTTCGTGGAAACCGTTAAGTCCTAAAAATATATTCGATATAGATAGAAATTAATTGTTTTTTGGAATTAATTCAGCTATGTACAAGCTAACGACCACAGTTGTTAATTTTCCTTGATAAAGCCTTTTGTTATCGGAGTGAAATTGGATCTTATTGTATTATCCTTAATTTTAATAACCCCAGAGCAATATCGATTATCTAAATTACTTTGAAATCGAGTGGGCACCTTATTCTCCCGATCTAACCATTCCAGATTTTTGTATATGGGGATATGTAAAAGACCGTTGATACAATCCAACCCCAAGAAATTTGGATGATCTGCACAACAACATAGTAAACGTTTTCAACCAAATTATACCGCGAATGCTACAAAACGCCTTCGGCAACTTATTTCTCCGTCTACATTTGTGTTCCGGGCAAAATGGGGGTCATATTCACCGGCTAATTTATTATAAGTTGTATAGTTATAAATTAAAATTAATTTCTTCAATTGTTTGTTGTTAAAATTGTTGTAAATAGTTGTAATTTAATACATAGAATAAATACTTTTTATAGACATGGCAATAGCACAAATTATTTAATTATGATCATGCTAAAGCGATACATAGGCAATTACCAGAAAAATCCCCGAATATGTATTCTAGGAAAATTTTCAAAAAGGTGTCATTTACTAAAATTGGCTCTGTAAAAAAAAATAATGAATTTAAGACAATTTGTTTGATTAAAAGCATGTATTTTTTCCTAATGAAGCCATTGTGTCTACATTACTTAAAGTTATAAAATAGTAACTTAATTTATTAGGGTCCTGTAAAAAGAGTAGTACGACATAATTTTTAGGTTTATTTACAATATTTAGCCCGCTGCAATCTAAAATTTTTGCTGGTAAATCTTGGTGCCGTCAAACTATTTAAGGTGCCGAATCCTATAGCGGAATGTTAAGGCAGTGCTGAAATCCAGAGTAGAATGTCACGTAACAATTATTTATAAGGGGTGCTGAATCCTTAAGTACAATGTCAGAGCGGTGCCGAAATGGAGAATGGAATGTCAAGATTGTTGATGAAGGTCTTGTGTAAGCTATTCAAGGTGTTATAGAATAAGATGCTGATTCTTAAGGGGATTAATCCCTAGATTATTTAAAGAAGAAAAGCTATGTCCTAAACTCCTTCACTTTTGAGTTACAGAATGTTGAAAGTTGTCATCCTTGAAACCACATTTGCGAGACCGCTAGACTTCTATAATTAGAGTTGTTATACTATAATGGTAAAATATTATGTAGTTAATAAAATAAATAAATTTAATATATTTTTTTTTACTAATAAATTTACCATGCATAAAAATGTTATATTTTTTCACGGTAATTGCATCACGGTCGGAAAAACGTTAAAAAATTAAGTTTGCCCTAAAATTAATGGAAAATATAAAAATTGTTATTTTACGGAAAAGTGGTGGTATTTATTATTTATTTAAATACGTAATATTTTAAAAAATGCCTGACGAAACGGTGTGCGCTAAATTTCATAAAAAAATTTTAATTATTATAATTTTATTTTATTTATTGTTTATTGGATAACAGTACTACACATACTACACATGTGTTTGTATTTGACCACCCTACTATCGTTTATATTTCATGTAGTTTTTATTTAGGTGCACATTTCATATACAGGGAAATACAAAAGCTTCAACAAACGTTTCGTAATGGAACACCCTATTATATTATTTAAATTTTAGACTACGTAAAGTATAATGAAAATTTATTATATAAAGTAGCTGGATAAATCGATAATAATTATTCAGTAAAAATCGATTTAAAAAGCATTAATTATTATTTGTAGATTTAAAAAAAAAATAATTTAGTAAGCAATTTCCAATCTATAAAAAATCTAAAATTAATAGATTTTGAGTTTTGATGGATACTTTAGACGAGATATAAAGAACATGGTATCTATGCAATGAAAGCGGAAAAGATGTTTCTAAAATAACTCACATAAACGTTTTAAATGCTATATTTAATATTTACTTATAAAACGAACACACCAATAAAACGATTGAAAACAACAAACAGGCATAACCTCAACGCGCGTCATTTCATACTGGGTTTCAGCACCGCCTAAACATTTTGCTATTCGGGTCATTGTTTGTGTTCGCGATTTATTCAAATCAACCAATCAGAATAAAGGCAAGTGCCGAATCCTATAATGGAATGTCTAAATACGTCCGGTCCAAAGGATTGGTGGTAAAAAGTTCACACATGAAAGTAAACGCGCGTCGTGGAGTGTGAACTGAATGCGTATGCTATCAGACTGCGTGGAGTATTTGCCGTAATAAATTGGCTAAATGTTTGCTTAAAGGTTTGAGAGAAAATTAATTATAAAAGCATTTTACACATACAACACATAAGGGGGCAATATTATATATCGATATTTACTAGGCTCCCAATATCCTTACACCTGCCCAAAACTTAATAAACATGTTTCTCCAAAACAAGTTTTTTTTAGCAATTTAATACTGCTGTATTAAGGTGGAATAAGTTTCTTTGGGTGCGGCCTATTAGTTCCCTTAATAACTCAGAAAAGACAACGCCAACTTGGAACTTTGAAAATTTCTCTTGGGACATAATGTATAAGTTTCGCGGAAAGTTCGATAATAAAAGAACATTAAAGTTACCTAAAGTGATTACCGGTAGATGTGCTCTGGCATATTAAAAGGGAAATTTTTGTTCTTTTTTTTTTTTCGAGGTAAAATATGGTGATGATAATTTTATTACCCGCTGCGGGGTAAAAGTTTTCTTTTAACCGAAAGGAGTTAGATTAAAAAAGTTTTTGTTATAATTTTTTGCGTTCACCATCTACAAACGGTGCATTTATCAAACAAGCATTAAATAAATCCGGGTTATCTGTACATGTTATGCTGCTCCCCCATTTCCAATACTGTTGTTAATTACCCAATTTTAAACAATAATTTTATCAAACCTTATCCGTTTTAAACTATTTTTTCTAAAACCTTTCAAAGTGTTTTACGACCTTGGCAGTGATTACAGTAATCCGCCGATTGAATTTGAAAAACGGTTCGACCCATATTTCGACGACGCCTTATCTCTGCCCCGCGCACTATTTGCTCGCTCGTAAAATTTTGTTTTATAACACCTAAACACGATATATAGGTATGTAAACCTTTGTTTTTAGCGCTTTATTTCTCATAAAAACTGGAGATATAAGGCACATGTGGGTCAAAAGGTCACTGGCACCGTAATGGGTCCTAAAATGGTAATTAGTTAAATTAAATCTTAAATCTTG
Organism: Anthonomus grandis grandis; assembly: GCF_022605725.1. Lineage (NCBI taxonomy): Eukaryota > Metazoa > Arthropoda > Insecta > Coleoptera > Curculionidae > Anthonomus > Anthonomus grandis. Next base: position 8,239,328 of record NC_065557.1, on the reverse strand, counting down.
ACTAACCCACTCGTAATATTTTGATTACTAGACGTGAAAATTTATATGTTTTTGATAGCCTTCCAGGTGCAGTCAGTTATGTTCGTTCTAGTCAATAATTCAAATGAATTCACAAAAAAGTATTTTTTCGTATTTGCCTCATAATTGTAGACGTAGCAGTGGAATTAATACCAAATTCTTATACTTGAGTAACTATTTTCGTGTAAATTAACTCTATACCTTGTCTCTGTTAGTTTTTTCTCGGCGTTCTTTCTTTAGGACGTCTTTAAAGTCCTTAATTAATTTCTTGTCTCATTCTTCTTCTTGTCTCACTCGTTAATTATGCTCTTCAATTATCCATTTAAGACTCACTTTTCCTTCCGACTGATTCATATTGCGTTGTCTTTGATTTTTTTATTGTTCTACATTTTCTCTCGTTACGTTTTTTCTTCAGGTAAGCTTTGAGAGAATATTCTTCTTTTATTGACTCTCTTGTCCCTCACTGCTTTCACTCTTTATTAATTTAATTTAACATTTTGTTCTTTTCCAACGCACGTTTTTTCTTTCCACCATTTAGGATCTTCCACTTACTGCTACGTTCTTCTCGTTCTTACTGCTATTTCATCATTTAATACTCCTGCTCTTTAAGTCGTCTTTTAGAAGGTTATTCAAGATTACTTTCTATTTTCTTTTTTCACTTTGCATCTTTTTCTCATTATTTCTTTTTTTTTTAACTGCTTCTTGTACTACGACTCATACTCCTTTTTTAAGTTGTTTTCAGTCAAGGTTTTGTTTGTGTCGGTTTTTCATTTTATTCACCTAATTTTACTGTTATTTCATTGGTGCGTTTATTTTTATCCTCGTTTCTTATCCTTAAGTATTATTTTATTTCTTATAACAATTATTCAAATGAATCCAAGGATTTACAAGAATCTTTTTCCGTATTTGCCTTATAATTATAGATTAATTGTAGCAGTAGGATTAATACCAAATATATAATTATTAATTCTTTGCTATGCTTTATTAATATCATGCTCTAGGAAAGGTATTACGTTGTCTCGTTCTCTTTTCAGATCTTCCCGCTCCTTTTTAAGCCATTAAATTTTTTAATAGTTTCACTCTTTTCCTGTAGTTTTTGTCTCCTTTCTGATGTCATTATTTTTTTATGCTTAGACTCATGTTTTGATTAGCTCCTCTTGTTCCTCTCTCTGACTCTTGTTTCTTTATTGTTGTTTTTGTCAGTGTTTTCATTCATCTCAACGTTCTTTCTTTAGGACGTCTTTAATTAGATCTTCTTAATCTCAACATTTTTTGTCTCATTCTTCTTTTTGTCTCACTCTTTAATTTTTCTCTTCAATTATCCATTTAGGACTCACTTGTCCTTCCAACTGACCAAAAATGAGTCACATTTCTTTGTCTTGTTTTCACGTTATATTCTCTTGCCAGGTAAGCCTTGATAGAATATTTATGTTTTATTCACTGTTTTTTTGTCTGACGGTCTTTTAATTTATTCTATATTTCGTAATTTGTTACTCCTGTTCTCCTCTAACTCATACTCTTTTAGAGAAAAAATGAAAACTCTAAGTCTCAGTCTCAAAATATCTTTTTAATTAATCAGGTAACATGTTTCGCTAATAAAGCATCATCAGACCTACAATAAACAGAAAAACACACGTAACTATAATAAAACCTTACACTAAAACAAAATCAAATATTGAAAATTAGTTAAAATTACCTTATAGCTAGATGACCTGCTAAGTACTGACAAATAAAATTATTTAAATCTGAGAATACCCACATATTTTGTAATAAAAATAATAACACGGCACAAAAATTCAACAAAAAATATAAAAAATATAAAAAGGGAAAAAACGTGACAGGTGTAGTATTTGAACTCACGCTCTAAAGTTGATCTCGGTGAAACACTAGACCGTAAACCACTCTGCCAGCCCTGCCTATGAATATTAGAGTCAAAGGCATATATGCGTATCGTGAGCAGAAACAAGAGGTTAGATAAGATTATTAAAGATAAGTCCTGGCTCAAAGGTGAAAACATTATTAACGCATGTCAAATTTGGACTCTTTTTGGCTTTGGTGATTTCCATTTTCACCAAGAGATCCAACTTTCTACCCTTAGGGCACTCGTGAACAATGGAAACATTTTCAGGGACGGAAAAACTATGACCCATTGATAATAAATGGTTAGCACATGCTGACTTAGTTTCTGTGGTGTTGGTGTCCCTGAACTTATAAACGAGGCTTAGGTGTTCCTGTACCCTTGTGGATACTCTCCTTCCTGATTGTCCCACATAAACAGCAGGGTAATCCTTACAATTAAGACAATATACACCCGATTTAGATAGAGGATCACTTTTATCCAACGTCTTTACTAGGTTCTTCCTTAGCGAGTTTTGAAGCTATGGAAAGGCTGAAAGGCTTAAAAAATTTTGCAAGTTGTTGAGAAATGCTGCCGAAATAACTAAGGCATCTAAAATTATTGTTGTTCGGTGGGTGGACGATGTGATAGGACAGTTTATATTGATTATAAAATTTGTAATATAATTTGTTCAAGCTGTAAAATGAGAAATTATTGTTTACAGCAATTATTTTCATAGCCTTATGTTCTTTTTGAAAAGCGTCTTTGGACAGAGGTAATTTAAATAAACGGTAGAACATTGAGTTAAAGGCTGCATATTTGTGTTGATAAGGGGAATTGGATTATATTATCTGTTGCAAAAGATTCGCGATATACTTCAAAAGAAATACTGTTATTATTTCGGTATAAAAGAAGATCTAAAAAGGGTAATTTTCCGTTTGTCTCTCTTTCCAGCGTAAAAGAGATCTGATTATGAAGGGAGTTAATAAATGACAAGGAATCCAATAAATCATTCTCGTCACCAACCCACAACACGCACACATCGTCCACGTACCTTTTATAAGCTCTCAAAAAGCCCGCAAAACGACTTTTCATGATTTTCTCCTCCAAGTGACTCATGAAGACCTCGCTCAAAAATGGTGAAAGACAAGGACCCATGGCGAGACCAGATTTTTGCCTCAAGAATTGATCATTAAATTTGAAGAAATTTTGTTCCAAAACTAATGATAAACGGTGGATAAGATTATCTACCACCAGCTGTGGCAAAGTACTATTATTGTTTAGCAGGATCTCAACCAATGTTAAACAATCTGACGAAGGTATGCTAGGGACCAAGCTCTTTACATCTAAAGAAAGCAAAATGGCATTGTTTGGAACATCTATTTGCTTCAGATCATTGGCAAATTCAATTGAGTTTTTAATAGAGATATAGTTTTTAATAGATATATAATCATACTCTTTTATTTTTTTCATACTGTATTTTTGGGTTTTTCATTTTATTCACATAATTTCACTTTTATTTTATTGGTTCTTTCTTATCGTCGTTTCTTGTCCTCGGGTATTATTTAATTTTTTTATATAATCTTTTACTGCCTCTATCTGAATTTTTTGTATATATATTTCAATTATTCAAATAAATCCAAGAATCCACAAGTATTTTTTCCATATTTGCCTCACGATTGTAGACGTAATAGTGGGATTAATACCAAAAAAAAGTAACTAAGAAACTTTTTTCATTAACTAAGAAAAGTGTTCTACTTCTCGTTGTCTCGTTCTCTTTCCAGATCTTCCCATTCATTTTCAAGTCTAGATTTTTAATAGTATCATTTTCTCCTATCCTGTACTTTTTTCTGAATGCTTTGTTCCTGTCCTCTCATGTTTATTTTCCCATTACTTTATGTGTTCGCTATCCTTTGTTATTCTAGTACTTCTTGTTTCTGTATTCATAAGCTCGTTTTTATTTTCTCTCTGTCTCAATTCCTTCTTGTTCTTCTTCTCTTTATTTTTTTCGTTCTTTTAGACGTTTGTTCTTAAGATAAGCTTTGATATTCTCGAATAGTGAAAATCTTGTTTTATACATAGTTTCTTGTCTCGCTTTTTCCACTCGCTTTGATTTACAGATCCTTATACATTTTTTAATGGTGAATATTTATTTACCACGTAGTTTCTGAACCAATATTTTTTTACAGTTTAATTGAGTATGATCCATAGTCAACATTTTCAACTTTTCCATAAAAAAAAAAAAAAGTTAAATCATCTGCTTTAATGCTCTTCTAAAGATGATAAAATTGCAAGCAACAAGTATTGAGTGATAAGTGAAGTGGATGTAAGATTATATTTTAAAGTTTAGTCTTAGGGATACCCTATAATGCAAGCAAAACACTATAATCATGACGGGTAGTTTGACCTATCTCTGTTTTAGCATATTCAACATTTAACTATGAAAATTTTTAAGAAATTAAAAATAAGTAATTATAGACTTATTAACCTAATAAATAACTTTAAAAAATGTGTTAAAGACAGTGCTACATTTTTTATATGAAAAGTGTGTATGAATATAATTTAAGTTCTAAAATAATGTTAGGTATCTCAAATGCCTTCTAACATCTAACAAAACTTAAATATAAATAAGAACGAAAAATGTATGGCAGGTGTTTTTAGATTTAGCAAAAGCATTTGATACGGTGCCACACCAACTACTTTTGGAAATTCCTAAAAAAAATGGTATCAGAGGAGTAGTACTGGATGTTTTTAAAAGCTATTTGGATTAGCATTAGAATTCAATTTGTAGGAACAGAAAATACACTAGGCGGTTATGAAAAACATTAAGCGATATTAGAAAATACATTACAACGATGATACCTTAAGGTGTACCACAAGGCACATTTTTAGCCTCAATATTTTTTTCAATTATACTCTAACAAAATTAAAACCATTTCTTATGCAAATGATACGGCTTTAATATTTTCCGCAGTCTTGGATTGATGTAAAATAATATGTCACTAATTACATGGCTTATTCGATAACCTCGGTCAACCGCCATGAATTTGATAACATTTCTCCTGTTTAATATTTCGTTGTCTTTATTTTTCTTACTGTTCTTCATTTTCCTTTGGGCTTTCTTCAGGTGAGCCTTGATATTCTTGTTTTATTCACTGTTTCTTGACTCGCTCTTTTCACTGTTCTTTATTTTATTCGTTTTATTCTTGCCCAACACTTTATTTTTTCTCTCCATATTACCCATTAGGATATTCCTCTTTCTGTAGCGTATTTCTTCTTCTTACACTGCTGTTTCGCCATTTATTATTTGTGTTCTTGAAGTCGCCTTTAAAATATAATCAGTCAAGATTTCTCTTTTGTGTCTTTGCTTAATGTCTTCTTCTCGCTATTATCTCACTAATTTCTTCACGTCATCTTTTAGTATTTTGATTAGATCTTCTCACTATTTCTTGTTAAAGATCATATTTTCTGTTAACCTTTTAGGGTTTTTATTAGGCATCATTGTTCTTCTTACCGTCTTTTGTCTTCTTCCTCTCGCTTTTATCCTGTCTTACTGTTCCTCCTTTCCTCTACTACTACTCACAAGTTCCGTGCTCATTTTATAAAATTAATAATAGATAAGAAGCTTGACAACACTGTATCTATTTACAGTAAACCTCGCCCCTTAGAAGAGTATATACGAAAAACACTGTTGTCAATTTCATGATAAAATCCTTAATACTTACTAGCTATACTAAGTTTAGCTGTCCTACTGACGATTGATCCGACATTCGGCAACGTTGCCATACACTGATAGGTCCCGGTGAGCCTCTGTTCCTCTATCACACTGTTTATGTACAAAGAGCCGTTTGTAAGTTGGTTTCTGAAAAAAAAAATGTTTTTTTTTAGCATATTATAGACCACGTTTCGCCCAGTTCAAAGAACACACTGAACTAATAAAGCTGACACGTGATATTCGAGGTAACGATAGTGAAAAGAGGGAAACTTAATAATATTATACGTCCTGGTGTCGTTAATTGAACCCTCTTTCGAGTCGCTGATAATTAAAAGAGACCCTTCAAACGGTAATGGATCCGCACCTGGCAAGTGAGTTGGGTGTGTGTGTTTTCTTTTTTGGGACAATCTGGTTGGAATTAGGTTACGCTATTTACAGTGTGTCATATTTAGAAGTAAACGGAAGTAGATTCCCAACATTTAACTGAATTTTGTACTTACTTTGAAAAGAATATATTTATACTGTTTATTTTTCAAATCACGATAAGTAATCAACCGAACTGCAGACAAGACTAATTTTAACTAAGGGGTTCATCTGCCATTTTAAATTTAGTCATTATTATGACACAAGCAATAAATATTTAATAAATATCTGCTTTTTTAATCGGAAATATTCAAAAAAAAAGGTAATAGGGGAGGACGGGGCAAGTGAGACACCTTAAGACTCTGCGGCGTATAACTTACTAAGTTTTAGAAATAAAAAAACTTTCATCGTTTTTAACACGAGTTTAATTGGTTTCAAACCAACATAACCTTAAAAATAAACTAAACATTAACTCTTTGGAAAATATCAAACTTAAAACAAAAAAAGAAAAATGACTCTCTTGCCCCAAGTTATAGTGAGTCCGAATGCTAATTAATCAACGACAATTGTCACAAACATAATTATTAGTACCTGGCTCATTATCGGAACAGTCCTCATGTAACCAGGCACCACATTGCATGCACATTATCCATTCTTCATAACAAGTGTCTTCGTAGGTCTCATGACAGTAAATGCATAATGTGTTTTTCTCTTCGTCCAGCATTGTTTTTATGTTGTGTTGTTTCTCTTCTGCTCTTGACGTGGCACTTTGCTCTTCTTTTAATTTTTTTCCATTACTAGTACTTGTCCCTGCTTTGTCGTCTAGTTTCGTTTTTACTTGCTTAGCTTTCACTGGTTTTAATTTTTCTTCCAATTGATCTTTGTAAGGAGAACTGGCTATTATTTTAGATCCTTCTATGCACCTAGATTTGGATTTGGCATTTTCTTTCTTTTGAGAGGGTTTTGGAACTGGGCTTAAAGTTGAAACTGAAACATAACTTGCTCTTGTTCAAAATTGTTTACTAATTCTTTAGAAGTACTCTGGATATCATCTTTTCTCAACAAGACTTCATCACTTATTACGGGACCTTCGCCGGGATTAATGTTTTCTGTCCAACATTCCTTTTGAAGAATGTTCTCGGCTGGCGCCAAGTCACTGTCTTGAAACACATCTGGATTATATGTGTAGAATCCTGTTTTTTCAAAACCCTTAATAATATTTATTGGTGTAAAAGCCTTAATAAGCGCATTTTTAATAATAGGAGCCATATCATATTCTGTGACCCTAGAGCCTGGATGATTTGAAGCCAGTGATCCATTTCTCCTGCCAGATAGGTTTTAAATGGTCCAAAGACACTTACGTCCAGCGGTTGCAACTTATTTGATGTGTGAGGAGGTAAGGTTATAATAGAAACTCCTGATTTTCTAGCCAGGTTTACTAAATTAATGGATTTATGACTTGAATGTCCATCTAGTATCAGTAGACTTGGACAATCTGTTGTTGTTTTGGTGCAGCCTATAAAATAATTTAAAAATTTGATAAATAGGTCAGCATCCATCCAGCCTGATGGAGCAGGAAATCCTACTGCTCCAGGAAATGAACCGCTGAAAAAACCAGGATTCATTCGAACACAAGACCATAAATGGTGGAATAAACGTACCTGTAGCGCTGACACAAGCTAATAAAGCTGTGTTTTTTCCTCTCTCTAAAGAAGTTAATCTTCCCACTTGCTTTCTTCCCTTTTCAGCTAAAATTTTTACCGGTTTTTGAACGCAGGTAAGCCCCGTCTCATCGCAGTTAAAAATCCGATGCGGCGAAAAATTACACTTGTCCAAGGTCTTTTTTAAGTTTTGAAAAAAATCAATAACCCTAGATTTGGAAAATCCTGTTACTCTTGCAATGCTGGTGTTCGAATGGAGAGGATTGACTGACGATTTAAAAATGACCCAGTCTTTTCTTGCAAGTTTTCGATTTTTATTAAAATGATGACATATTTGATTGGCTTCAGTAAATTGAAATGCAAGGCTTCGAAGATCTGTGGTCGAAAGTCCATAAAACAGTTTTTCCAACAAAATTTTGTGTTCACATAATTCCTTTTCCATTTTTTCAGTGAATACGGGTTTAAACCTGCCGTGGTTTACAAGTGGAGTGAGCTATCGACGCTTTAATCGTGATTGTAAGGTGGTTCTCGGAATACTAAAAACCACACTAGCTTTTTTAATTGACATCTCTTTATTTTGAATCGGTCGGTTCTAAGGCACCACGAATGGCATCTTCTGAGGATGATCCGCACGTAGTTACGCACCATTTTTCCTCTGCAATATATAAAATATATTTATAAGAACTTTTTATACTACAATCGTTCTTAAAATATAAAAATTTAAATCTTGAAAAGACAGATAAATGTGGCAACATTCTAAGCATAACGCGGTATTAAGCAAATATAAGGTTATGGTATGCACTTCATACAATATTAAAAAAATGCCTTTAAATTGGGGAAAATCCTTAATGATTTCGCTTAAAATATTATAAAACAACACGCAAAATTTAAAAAATGTTAATATTTACCTTAATTTTAGTAATTTTCAGCTAAATGCTTAAGGACACAATACGCGCTAATAGACGTGTACATTGTACACTACACTATAGTGCCGGTCGCTCGACATATTTCTAGAAACGCACTTGCCCCCTATGATTCACTTGCCCCACTCTCCCCTACTGGCTCCAGATCTAAACATGTCCTGCTCAAATTATTAACAACATAATTTCCAATTTCTAGGAGTAATAGAGTGGTTTTTAAAATGTTCGTACCTAAAGAGCCATATAAACGATTTCTTATTTAATTAAGTTTTTATTTATTTATATATATATATATATATATTAAAAAATCATATATTATTGAGAGGCAGCACGAGGTGTGCCAATTATTTAAATTTTATTTCCGACTAGTCCAGGTGCCAAACTAACATTAATCCAGGATGTCAGGGCAGTTTGTTAATTTATTTATAAACCCATTCTCACCATATGACTCATGTTTTATGTTTAATTTTTTTTTTGGCATCGGGTCACACCTCATGAAAACACACTTATGTAAAAATTTAATTAATTTTCCTGAAGACAAAATGTTTGATAAGGGATATATAACTGAATTAATATAAATATTAGAAGAACCAAATATAGTTAGCATCCTCGTTATGCGGTAAATAAACACATCAGAAATAAAGTTTAAAGTCCACAGTGGACACCATTGATAAATGTTGTGGAAATCTTAAAAACTAGGGCCATATTAATTGCTCTTTTTTTTTTTTGAAAATGTATTTAAAAAATCACGTCAATTAATACGGCAATACTGCGTTTAGTTGAATTAAAAAAAATCTTATACCAATACTGTGTGCCTTAACTGGCCTTTCTATTTATTTATAGTTATTAAAAAAGGCCGCAAGTTAATTGGTCATATTTAATTTAAAATAGAATCATAATTTACGTATGGTGTCGTATAGACAGTAAAAAATGTTCACACTATATTATGTCAATTCAACACAATAAATTGGAGCTCTTTGTATGGATGCATAGGAAAGACTGAGAATTAATTGGTCATTTTTATTTTCAAATATAATTTCTTTATGTATAACTTTGAAATTTCTTCAAATATTAAAAAGAAGTTGAATTCCAACGGTTTCCCCATATGTGAAGCCACCAGTTAATTGCTATAAAATTTCTAAGAAAAACAAGCGAATATTCAGGATTAGGTAGTTCCGACTAATTCAAACAGGTGCCAAATTAAACTAAACAAACGCTATAAACGGGATTTTATAATAAAAACAAACCGATTTTATGAATGTAACCTTAACAATTTTTGGCAATCGGTACGAAAACATGCAAATATACGCATCCGGGGACGAATTATTACGACATTAGCGTCGATAATCAGCACAGGAAATGCATTGCCAAGATTCGCCATTAGGATGTTTTCGCATTTATTATGGAATCAGACGTAAATATCGGAAATCCGCGTCTAAAATTATCATCCGCGCTAATTTCGGACAGATGTCGGTAACACGAATCCGCCATATCGAAATAGGTATAAGATAAATATATTTAAAGCATAAAAGAAACACGATGGGCTTCTCTAGGGAATGGCAAACGATATCGCGTTACTCGGGTTATTTTCAGTAACTTTTAGATAGAACGCGCTGTCAGACGGTTTGACAGTTAAAATGAAACCTATTTCTTGTTTTGAATGTTTTTTTTTTGGTGGGAGCATATTAAATTGCCTTTTAGTATACGTAATGGGAAGGATGGATATTTTAGAGAATATATTATTTATGAGGATTAGATCTCGCTCTTTTAAATTATCATCGTTGCTTTTTCTCTTGATCTGTTTATGCTTATTTATTGAAAAAATCAAATTTTGATAACATTTTCGAAAACATCTCTGTAAAAAAGCTTTTTTTCTAAAATTTTTAATTGGCTTGCAATATGATTGAACTCAATATCTTAAAATATTCTACAATAAAACACCAAAACTAGAAACAGAAATCTTTTGCGGTGACACAAATATTGATATAAAGGGAAAACATGAAAATATATTGCATAAATGCCTCTATTTAAATTTATTCTCATTTTTAGGCTTTAGAAGCAAAATTAATGAATTTACTAGAATAGATGGGCCACATGATTCATGTTTAGATCATTATTTTATAAAAACATAAAAAAAACTAATGCAAGTATTATTAGAGGCGGACACTGAGACCACTTTCCTATTTTGCTGAATATCATCTTAAAAGAAGGAAAGTCGAATGTAAATAAATATATAAGGAAAATTGATGATCAAAAATTAAATATATTTCTTCGATCAGAAAACTGGGGAAGTATTCTTAAAGAAAAAGAACCAATTAAATGTGCTCATTTATTTATAGAAAAATTAAAATCATACATTAATTTATCTACAAAAGAATCTTATGTTAAATGCAATAGAAAAAAGAAATTGTTTGACGGCTAATTTATTAAGGTGTATACGAGAGAGAGATTAGTTAAAAAAATAAATGCAATTAACCCAAATAATCTAAATGCTAATGTTTGAAAATTACAGAAAAATATTGACAAAAGTACTAAGTAAAGCTAAAGCTATATATTTGAAACTTGTAAACAAAATCCAAAAAAGTTGTGGAATAACATAAAACATGCCACCAATCAAAATTCGGATAATCCGAAAATAACTAGCGTAATGGGGGTCAGGTTTGGTAACAACAAATTAAAAAATATCAGAAGAATTTAATAAATACTTTAGTACCGTACGGCAAAAACTAGTCCCTAAAATAAAAAAAACCTGAAAACTATATTGTTAATCCTGAAAATAAGTAGTTTTTTTCATAAACCTATTTTGGAAAGTGAACTTATCACTGTAATTGGATCTTTGGGAAATATTGAGTCAAATATTGATGATGGCATATCTAATAGTTTTATAAAGAAATATAACAGATACTAGATAGTACCTCTTTTACATACAGTGCATCCCAAAATTTATGTCTAAGTTGACCGTGTATTTTCATAGAAACTGTATAACAGTTGTACGCCAAACAGATATTGTCAAGTGTGAAGTGTACGAGCAAAGTTGCGGTTTTCATAATGGTAAAGTTAACGGAATGAGAAAAAATAGAAATTCTGTGCATGATTGGGTTTAATGAAAAAGCACAAATATCACCCCTACAAAGTTATTCCTGTGCAAGAGTTATTTGATGACGATTTCGATAGGCGAAATGAGTTTTGTGAATGCTTACAAAACATGTGCAATCTAAATAAAAATTTAGTAACAAATATTATTTTTTCCGATGAAGCCACGTTCTGTTTGAATGGTAGTGTGAACAGACAAAATTGTCGATATTGGGCAACAGAAAATCCGCATTGTATGATGGAGGTAAACACCCAGTACCCTCAAAAACTAAATGTGTGTTGTGGAATAGTGCGCGGAAGAGTAATAGGTCCATTTTTCTTTGAACAGACTTTAACGGGACAAGTGTATCTCGATTATCTCCAATTTGAATTAGTTCCAGCATTACTAGCTTTATTTCCAAATCCATTGGACCTAGACTATCCTGATGAAGAACTAATTTTCCAGCAAGATGGCGCTCCTCCGCACTATGCTGCCACTGTGCGTACATTTTTGGATGAAACCTTTCCCAATCGGTGGATAGGAAGGAGAGGACCCACCGAATGGCCTGCTAGGTCGCCTGACCTAACACCAATGGACTTGTTTTTGAAGGTATTTGTTAATAGGCCAAATAATCTACGACGACTTGAAAGAGAGAATTCGCAGAGAAGTGCGCGCCATAACTCCGGAAATGATTGAAAATGTGCAACGAGACTTTATTGATCGCCTTGAAAATTATCAAGTCGTGAATGGCAACCATTTTGAACATTTAACTTAATTTTTGTCCTTTTTTTATCATGAATCGTCTTTTTTCGATAACTGTTGACTTTAGGTATAGGACATGATGCATGAAACATACGTAGAATTTCACGCCAAATTCAAAGATGAAATAAAAAAAGGTGCTTTCATTTGAAAAAATGAAGTTGATGGTCGCAATTTATTTTTGAGCAATCCTGTATATACAAACTTCACGTACAAAAATGCGCAAGTTGAAATAAAAATCGACAGGTCCGAGCGTTTTTTTTTTCGAACACACCCCTGAAATTTAAATGAATTTAGACATAACTTTTGGGATGCACTATGTATATAAAAAATTACAGACCCATAGCTCTGACCAACAGCATAAGTAAGGTTGTAGAAAAATGTGTTAAATTAAGGCTGAGTACCTATATTGATAAAAATAAGTTACTTAATGCAAATCAGTATGGCTTTAAGACAGGTATGGGAAGTGATGATGTATTAATCAAGGCAATCAATGACATAATTAATGCTTCTAGCACCAATATAAAATGTATGACAATATTCCTGAACCTGGCTTTTAATACTGTGCCACCCCGCATCTTATTGGAACGCTTAGAAGCTAAAGGTATAAGAGAAATACCATTAAATTTATTAAAATCATTTATCGAAATTCGATACCAGCAAGTTAAGATAGGCGAGGTTTACAGCAGCAAAATTTTGGTAGATTGGTCCTCGGTTCAATATTGTTTACTCTATATATGGATAGTATATTTTCGATTATTACAAATTGTGTGTTATGCTGATGATACCGTTCTGATAGTCAGGGCTGGCACATGGAATGAGGTATTTCAAAAAGTCGAACAAATTCTTGGTAAGGTTAAAAAATGGCTAGATTGTAGTTTACTATTGCTTAATATTGACAAGACTTATTTTAATCGAATAACTTTCGGTCTGTTAAAATTCATGATAATGATTGTAATAATATATAGTCTTATAGGCATCTAAAATGGGAGACACATGTGTAATTTATCCGTAGTAAACTAAGAAAACTTTTAAAGTCTTTATACTAAGACAATGTTTGTCACATACAACAATACTAAACATATATAAAGGTTTGGTAAAATCAATTATTAACTACGGAATTTGTATTTGGGGGGGCTGCCAGATAAGACTTTCTTGAATCCTCTTGAAATTACCTAGAAAAAAATTAATAAAGATATCTCTTTCAAAAAATATAATGCATCCTACCGAATTATTCCAAGAATTTAAGTTACTTAAGAAAATTGACATTAATACATTAACCCACTCAATACCAACTAGATTTGCAGAAAATAGATCAATGATTCTATTATCTTCAGTGCCTTATACTGCAGTTCAAAAAAGTATAGTCTTAGCTCCCAAAATATATAATCGGTTGCCTCAGGAATTAAGAAATAAAAAATTTTCTAAAATTAAAGGAAAAGTTAACTCGTGGCTACTAAACCTTCAAGATGATATACTTCAAACAGTAATATAGGATAATTTACTATAATATATTGTTCTTTCATATATGTGCGTAGATTTTTTTATTCTCTTTTTCTGTTGTTTCGACTAACGACAAACAAAACGCATTTTCTGCTTAGACAGACACACGCACAACTTTTAAAAGTAATTTTGAGTCTAGTGTTAAGTAAGTGTTATGTTGTATATATTTTCGTCAAATGAAGATACCATTTATTTACTTATTTATTCTTGGGGGAAACTTGAAAATTTTTAAATCAACCACTTTGATAATGTTCGAGATTATATTTTGGTCCTTCTAACCGGACAATCACCCACAAACCCCAAAATTATTAATAATTAAAAAAAATACAATTGTTTCGGTTACCTTCATTGTATGTAATGAAATTTTAATTGAGCTGTCATGTATCTACGATTAATGATATGTGTTAAAAAAAATATAAATTCTTTAAAGAATTTATTATTATTTTTATTTCCAGTTTCTCATCTACTATCATTAATTTTGTTCTAGCGGGCGCCACATTAAGTCATCAAAGTTTTTTATCTTATTAATTTTTCGAGGAACTAAAATTTAGAAATCACACTTATATAGTAACAGAGTTTAAAGCATACATACTTTAAAAGAAACTTACTTTTAGACAAACTGATTTAGAGTATCAAGCATGTAGTCACTTTCAAAGAAACATTTTTGAGGCCATTAACCACAAAATATATAAGCAAGTTTTCTTCACTAAATAAAAAAAAGTTCAAAGGTTAAACCACAAAACAAAATCTGAAAATTAGTCCTCTCAGTCAGTTGATGTTCCTAATAAGGGTTTTAACTTTGCACCAGCTTCAACCTGGAGGATATTACAGTAAGTGTTGAATCACCAATTCAATTCTTGCCAAAATCTTCGATCAAAGAATTTGCTAGTGACACAATTTGCAATCAAATCTTCAGAAATCTTACCAAATCGAAAAACACATCAGGTTTTAATAATATTAAACGACTGAGAGAAAAAGACCGGAGTCGAAAATAGTAGTGAATATCATCGAACCATAAGTGAGTACCTAGGGAATATAAATAAAATAGATATAGAAACACTGCATTTCTGCATAAGAAATTCGATAGAAGTAACTCAGCAAAACACTACTGAGGAGTAAATAACAAAGACGAGAAACTCTCAACAAGTACAAAACTTCTTATGAAATAAAGGTGAAAAATCAGAAGACCATGATAATTCTCGATTGTTCATATGTGTTTTTTACTTCAGTTTGCCTTAGTTATCTGGAGTTCTAGATACAAGAATAATATCGACAGGCTTTAAAAGACATAGAGCCGGTTTTTGAGATTCATTTGCTACAGAACTCATTCCTCATTGAGAACCATAATTACTTCCATACTCGTTCACATTTTAAAACCTTAGAATCAAAACAGAGACTTACTATTAGTCTCCTTGACTCTCCAGGTCTACTCAATAAGGTTTGTTTCAGTGTACCTCTTCTTTAACTTAGAAACCATGAGTTGTTCTATATTCCTTTTGTTATTATTCGAATGTTCCCTTAGTAAGGATGATTAAAACTTCCAACTTGCATCGTACTCATAACTCAATTTTTTGCAAAGAATTTGCTGTGATTGAAAAATTATTTTGAATGCAAGAACCTAGGGTTAGTTTGAGGTTGTGTGCTATTTGGAACCTTTAATAGGTAAGTATTACATTTGTCATATTTAGTATTTAAATTAGGTTATATTATCTTAGACTAATGTTATAATATCCGGACACGGTTTTTGGATTTTATCAACCTGGTTTTATCCTAAAAACTGAAATAAATTAGAACTAAAAAAAGAAATCCGAATTGGTTTAACTTCCAAGGACCATTTTAATATATTTTTCAGGACAGTAAACAATCATTTGAATTAAATGTTTTGGTCCTTCAGGCTAGATTTTTGCTTTGACCCTATTACATTAGAGGTACTTAGCCTTATTTAAAACCTATTTTGCCTGAAATTTGTTGAAACATTGTTGTTCAATTACTACTAAATATATGTATAGAGTTTAGCACAGCAATAAATAAAGTAAAAACCTAGAAACTCAGCTGTAAAACCTAAATAAGTTGAATAAAATGAACACTTTCTTGAATATAACTACAATTTTGTAAAAGTTGCATTATGTTAGAAGAATGTGACTGCTTTAGTGTTACTACTTGTGATGAAGTTAATATGGGTTTGGATGCATTCTATTTATGCATATCTGGGTGTTTGAATGCCTCTGTGCCTAAATTCAGGGTAAGGGACTTTGAGCCCATTAGGAGTTGTCCCCCTTGGTTGACTCTCACTCTGATTCATAAGATTAAACGAAAAAAATACCTACATCCTCTTAAGACTAAAGGCAGGGCAAGTTTACCCATTTATATTTTATCCAGCATTAAGACTTTGAACCTACAGGCTCTGAAAACATACCATCATATATGTATAAGGCTTGCGCCAAATGATTGTTCCTTTGAAGTTTCTATTCAATATCAGGGTCATTTTGGTGCGAAAACTGGAGAGATTCAGATACCAGAGGCTTCTTTGGTAAATCATTGATGCTAATGGCGTCATACATCAAATCAAAACCAAAGTGTAATAAAAGTTGGTAATGCCTTGTCTGACATGTATATTGCTACATCGGGAGTACCTCATGGTAGCGACTTGGGATCACTCCTTTTCCTGATTTTTATCAATGATTTGCTTGGCAGTCTGAGCCACTCTATTGGTTAATGTTTGCAGCTGACTTTAAATTCTTTAGACCTGTAAGTTCGGACAATGATGTGGCTTTCATTCAGGATGACTTGAATTATTTGACCCTAAACTGGTCCAAAAACAATAAAATGATTGTTAATGGTGGAAAGTATTGAGTCGTTCGATTTTCTTTAAAGGTCAATGTAATTGTTACGTATCATTAGGTTAACAATTTGGAACTTCAAAGATGTGATCAGGTTAAATGGTCAGTACAATTACATAATTAATAAGGAGTATAAAGTAATTGGCTTTACAATACGGTACAGCAAAGACTTTAGTATAGGAACTTAGAACTATACGACTTTAGACCACTGTTGTAATTGTAACCTTATTAATTTTATTCAATTAAGAGTTCCTAAAATCAACTTAAGGATCGTATCACAGGATTTATTCTTTGTTGATGGGACAATATATTTACAAATGTTATGATCGATGATTTCTTCGCTATCTGTTTGCAGGTGGTAAAGCACAATTACCTCTTGCATGTGGCTCATAATCCTAATTCTTGTGATATCTATTTTTTTTTAGTTATGCTCTATTTAATTGTTTATATTTTTGTATTCTGATTTTAAAGTTTCATTGTTTCCTATTACCAAGTTTTATCTACTAATTTCTACATTTAATTTTTCTTTTGTAATATTTGCATTTTAGATGCTTGTAAACTGATAATAATATTAAAAAAAAGAAAAGTTTCAAGGAAATCAAAGGTACCTAAATATTAACAAAAAACTGAAAAAATCTTGAAAAAAACATTAATAAATGTAAAATAAAAAAAAGTAACTAAACAATAAAGAATTACCGCATATACATGGTTATTTAAAAAAAAAAAATTACCTGAATAAATCCCCAATAAAAGTCACTTTGGACCCGCCCTCGTCCAACCACGTTATCAACACACTTTGCTGATGGTGGGAGGCGCGCACCACGCAGTCTAAAACCGCCGATTGACCGGCCTCCACCACCGTATCGGAGGGTTCCACGGAAAATTCCAGAACAGCATGACCTAAAACAAGAATTTTCATTAAAAACTTCTCAAAGAGAGCCTCAATTTTCAAAATGGCCACCATTAACTCACCTAAAAATGTATATAATCTACCCTGTACAAACAGGTAACATTTATTTTTATGTAACATGAATTGACGGAGGTAAGACTAAGCACGGTCCTGTCGCATCTAATATGCGCCTGGGTGGAGCCTTAGTAAAGGCGCGCGCAACGCTTTGAACTTCGATAAGCCGAAGGACAGGGCCGTATTTGGGAATAATTAATATTAGAGAAATGTTTTATGCTGCAATAAACTTAAATATTAAATTAGTATTTTATTTAGCCTTGTTTTTATTCAATCTTATTTTCTGTGTCCAAATTCGGAAAAAAGGCTGAGGGGTCAAATATGTCATATCATTGTAGCCCGTTACTATTCATATTATTTGTTAACAATATCTGTTATTTGGTACATAACAGGGTTGTTTAAGGAGAATGGTGGATTCGTTTTGCACAAAAGTAAACGTTTAATATTATAAAAAATTCATTAACGTAATAAGGTCACTGATTCTGGTGATAAATTTTTCTTAAAAAATGTTTTTTAGACTTTTCTATCGTCATTTCTCATTTTATTTCAGCTTTGACTGCTTGGAAAAATTGTCTAACTTTAACAGAGGAATTTCGAATCTTTTCCAGGCAGTCGAAGGCATTTTACGACACTTTACAGACGACTGAAGTCACTTGGTTCATTTTCAAGCATGTTAAGCAAGTTCATGTTCAAGGCGTTTATTTTTTCGCGGACTTTGTTGAGAGTTTCTATTGCAATGCTCATACTACAGTCCTTTTTTTAATTTATCTCTGAATTCTTGCAAATTTGCCTTATAATGGAAGAAAAATTTTATTATATCCATAATAACGTAGAATCCAATAAGGACGATGTTTTCTTCAAACAGCCTAGTGACAGAACATCTTGCTTGGTCATGTAATAACCTTCTTGTAGATCAAAATTATATGTTAACTATTTTTACTGATTTCTCCAAGGCGTTTGACACCGTTAAATCAGTAACTCTTAACCAACAAAAGCACCAAACAAAAAAGAGTCTATGGGGTTAAGTTATTCTATTAAAAGATAAATTAGTAGTTTTAGGAATTAATGCGAACAATAATTAAATTTCATACAGGTAACATCATTACAGTGGCCGTTTACTACTCTCATTATTTGTTACGAATATCTGTCATTTTGTAGGTCACTGGGTTGTTAGGATACTTTTTGCGTTTTATGTTTCAAACACTGGAGGAATTTTCCATTTAATTCTCGTATAGATATTTTTTATATTTAGACAATTTTGATATAATTTTTCATATCTTCAGGTATAATTGACTATCTATCTATAATCGTTTTACAGATTCTTGATCATATTAAGCATATCCATTTTTACTGTATTATTATCTGAATCGTCTGGGAAATTTTTTTTTACTGCATAGGTTCCCCTATTAGAATAAAAAAATATAATTTCATTACTTATCTCGGCGAATAAAAATTGAACTTTTTAATTTTTCTATATCATTATTTTATTCGTATACCCACTATCTGTATTCAAGGCTATTGAAACACATTTAACACATAAACATAATTTAGTTTTTAGAAAAACCCCTTATTTTCCGTATTTACGCAAAAACCCCAATTTCTCTTAACTGAAATCATTCTACGAAATAGCAAGACGTGACTGCTAAAATTCAATTACGTAATATACTTACTCAGAACCACCTTACAAAAAATGCAAATTGCAAATTATTATATCTCACCTTTCGTCAGGTGTTACTAATTACTATGTAAACTTATTTAAACAAGCATAAATTTATGTATGGAGTCAGTCACTTTTTCTAATTTATCTTGTTTTAATGACAGTGGCTTAACTAATTCGTACAAAGTAAACGTTATGGGTTTTTAACTGATATTCGCTTAACAGGATACCAGTACAAACCGAAAAATTCTGTCTCTGAACTCCCTCTTTCGACTTTTAGAAATATCTTAACACTGTATAGCGCCATAAAATTTGTTTCTATGTGCCAGTTATGAAAATGTCTTTATCCATTACGAAATCCGCTCAAGGCATATCAAAATCTCGTTAGCTAAGCTACAAAAAAATTCAAAAAAGCGCGACGAAAAGAAAATTATGTTTAAAAAAAGAAAACATGAATTTGCTCCAGTTTTTCCTGGTTTTAGCGTTCAGGCGGATCGTCTCACGCCACTTTCCACTTCAAAGACGTGAGGAAAACTCCAGAAAAACCGTTTGGTTGACAGGTTATTTACAATTGAGTGTTCCTTTGATGTCACACTATGGCCTTTTTACATTACGTCCCACTTAAAAATCGGCTTAACGAATTATGTTTAAAATATAGGGTCGATTCTCAAGTAGTTTTTTTAATTAATTAGCAAAATTAAGAAGCCAATTATAACAAGGCACTTTCTTGGGTAATCTAATTAATATCCACCCTCGAAATTTGATTAATCTTTCCGCTCCCCGGGTCCTTCAATAATACAAAAGTAAATTGGCTGCGATACAAAATGGTAAAGTGGAAATTTTAGAGCTTAATTATTTTAGGGAGGCGATTTGTTCCGATCGACAGGGTTGAACTTCTCTGAAGTAGGAGGAGGGTCAGTAGGGCTTAGATTTATTTAATTGGATTAATTCTGAAGAGATTTGGGATGAAATAATTGAATATTTAATTTTATTACAGCACGAAACATTTCTTTAACGTAAATTATTCCAAAACACGGTCCCGTCCTTCGGCTTCTAAAAATTCAAAGCGTTACGCGCGACTTTACTACATGGCTTTACGACAGGACCGTATTCAAGTTTACCTCCATTAATTCATGTTGCATTGAAATAAAAATATTGCCTGTTTATCATGAGATGAAAAGAAAATCATGTTTAAAAAAAATGGTACCGGTTTGAAGTACCCGTTTTAACCAAATCAAAAATATGGTCATGACTGATTCAAAAATAGAACGTTGGATGTTGAAGTTGTAAATCAGCGCTAGCCTCGGAGGTCTCCGGATTGGAACCCTACAGATTTTTTTTCGGGTTCCATTAAAGAACTTAAAGATGTCATCTAAATGTTTGCAGAACATAAAAAATTTGCAGCATTTCTGGAATACCATGAAAAAATCAACAAAAAATTTAGACCATTAGTTTAAATTTCTGGCAATGATAATTTAATCCGGAAATATGAAAAATTAGTCCAAATGTCTGGAACATAAAAGAATTTTTTTTAACAGTTCAAGTACACGAAGGATGTCTCGTAACTACTATGAAAAAAATTAGTGTAAATACTAGAAACGAATTTAAACAGGTCTTAAATGCCTCGCAGATATTAAGAATGGTGTATTACGCATAGAATTAAGTCAACATTGACTTTAAAGATATGAAAAAATATGTCAAAGTTCATCGAAAATTAATGTAATATTTGGAATATAAAACGGAAGAAATATCCCAACAACACAGTTATCTATAAAACGACAGATAATGTAAGAAATAATGAGTAATAATAAATAATTAAATAATACTTAACTACTAATTAAAATACTAAAGAAAAAACATAATTTTAACGAATAAATTTGAGAATAAAGCCTTTTTTAATTGTATGTTCTTTTATATAAAATATTATTACTATTATATTTTTATGACAAAAAACAATTTTATTATTAATTTTTTTCCATTTAATTTTTGTATATTTTTAGTTTAATATAATAATTTAATAAGCACATGTTAATAAATCGTTTTGTCAAAAAATATATCTATGTAATATAAATTATTCACTATATTTTTTTTTTAAACCCTTAACCTAGGATAAAGATAAAAAAAAATAATTTTAAAAAATATATATTAAGAAGTACAAATAAAAATGAAGTTTGCCTAAATAAAGACAAAAATGAAGCATGTGCAATTAATCATACATACAATATTTAAAAAAAAAAAATTATCATTTAAAATAAAAAAATATTTAAAGTACCAACATAGTTTTAACGAATTTTAAATTTTTAAAAAATATTATTTTAAATGTATTTTATTTACTAACAGTAAGCGGCCACAATGATGTGGTACCTGCAATACACCAAATATAAACTTCAGAGGTAAAATCTTAGATCGTCGATTGTAAAACTTTTAAAAATCCCATTTTTGTTTGTAATTTTTTATAATTTTCCATACATATTTTGCCTTTTATACCTTTTGCTCCCGCACTAAAGATGTTGCAATTTCTACAATCCAGATAGGACGTACAGAAAATTCAATAGATATTCATATCATCACAGGTAAAACATTAGATATTCGACTATAGAACAGTTCAAAACCCAATTTTTGTTTCTAATTTCTTACAATTTTACACACATATTTTGCTTTTAATACCGTTTGCCTACGCACTAAAGACCTCACAATTTGTAAAATCCAAATTGCCGTATAGCAAAATTTTGAAATTTTCTTAGACATTGATACCTTTAAACGTAAAACATTAGATAGTCGAGTACATAACCGTTCAAAACTCAATTTTTGTGTGCAAATTTCTATAATTTTGTACTCATTTTTTGCTTTTTATACCTTTTACCCACGCACCAAAGATCTCGACTATTCCATAATCCCAAATTTCATATATAGCAAGATTTTTAAATTTCAAAAGAAATTCGAAAGTTCAGACCTACGATCTAAGATAGCCGTGTGTAGAACCTTTTAAAGCCCAATTTTTGCATGCACTAAAGACCTCGTAATTTCTACAATACAAATTGCACGTACAGCAAGATTTTAAAATGTCAATACATATTCACATCTTCAGAGGTAAACAAAACCTCTCGAACAGGTCAATAGATATTCATATCATCACAGGTAAAACATTAGATATTCGACTATAGAACAGTTCAAAACCCAACAAACCAAGTTCAACCCCTTTCCTACAATTTTACACACATATTTTGCTTTTAATACCGTTTGCCTACGCACTAAAGACCTCACAATTTGTACAATCCAAATTGCCGTATAGCAAAATTTTGAAATTTTCTTAGACATTGATACCTTTAGACGTAAAACATTAGATAGTCGAGTACAGAACCGCTCAAAACCCAATTTTAGTTTGCAATTTCCTTTAATTTTACAGAAATATTTTGCTTCTTATACCTTTTGCCCACGCACTAAATACCTTGCAATTCCTTCAATCTAGATTGCAGGTATAGCAAGATTTTTTATTTATAAAAGAAATACGTAACTTTAGACTTACGACCTTAGATAGTCGTGTGTAGAACCTTTCAAAACCCAATTTTTATATGTAATTTCCTATAAATGTAATCACATATTTTCCAATTTTTTTTTTTGCAATTTCCGATAATTATACACACATACTTTGCTTTTTATACCTTTTGCCTACGCACTAAACATCTCCCAATTTTAATAATCCCCATTGCATGTATAGCAATATTTTAAAATTTCAATAGACATTCATATTTATAGAGGTAAAACATTAGGTAGTCGAGTATTCAATCGTTCAAAACCAAATTTTTGTTTGCAATTTGGTATAAACTTCCACACATACTTCGCTTTTTATAACTTTTGCCCACGCACTAAACATCTCCCAATTTTAGTAATCCCCATTGCATGTAAAGCAATATTTTAAAATTTTGGTAGACATTCATATCTACAGAGATATAACATTAGGTAGTCGAGTATTCAATCGTTCAAAACCAAATTTTTGTTTGCCATTTGGTATAAACTTCCACAAATACTTTGCTTTTGATACCTTTTGCCCACGCACTAAACATCTCCCAATTTTAATAATCCCCATTGCATGTAAAGCAATATTTTAAAATTTTAATAGAAATTCATATCTACAGAGATAAAACATTAGGTAGTCGAGTATTCAATCGTTCAAAACCAAATTTTTGTTTGCAATTTAGTATAAACTTCCACACATATTTTGCCTTTTATACCTTTTGCTCCCGCACTCAAGACCTTTTATACATGGCAATTTCTACAATCCAGATAACATGTATAACAAGATTTTGAAACTTCAACAGATATTCATATGTTCAGAAGTAAAACCTCCAATAGTCGAGTGTAGAACTGTTTTTTGGTTGCCATTTTCCTATAATTTCCTACATACTTTTACTTTTTATAACTTTTGATCCTGCACTAAATATTTCGCAATTTCTACAATCCCGATTGTATGTATAGCAATTTTTTTTATTTCCTTAGGCATACCTACGTTCAAATGTCTCACTAGTGAATCTTTTAGGGATCTTGCTGGTGCTATGAGAGCTCATACTATATGAGAGAAAAATCACAAAAATGAAATAAAATTATTTAAACTCTAAAAATAAACTACAAGAAACTTAAATGTTACTTAAAAGAAAAAACTAGTCGACCACAATCCGGTTCTGTTTGAAGTTCCATTAAGGAAACTCGATAAAGGGTTAAATCACTTTGGATAGATACTTTCTTTGAACCGTGCCAGCTTCGTCAGATAATAATTGATTAGATTTCAGAAAATAAATTACTGAAACTCGCAAATATACAAATCCCAAGAGAAATAAAGTTTCTTGTGAAATATCTCGAATGTGTTGTGTACTTAATATGCCAAATCTGGAACCATTTTTCCCTAATTCACCATACGTACGGGGATTTTCCAGACGACTAGCGCGTTTCCAATCGCCCGTGAAAGAAAAGTGATTTCCCGAAGGACTCTCGGATATGAAGTGGATTTGATCGATTTATGGATATGTTTTACATAAGATCCCTTTCTAAGCGATTTACGTTCGGTGCTTTTGGAAAAACTTTAAACAAATTCTTATAATTGACATCAAAACTCTTTCATCGCAACTAATCGATACGCCACTTAAAATACGCCGTGGCGTGTATTTATCATCATTAGCGCACATAATGAAAGTCATTAAGTCGGTTTGTTTGTATACAAGCCGTCTTCTAATTATTTTCGGCTCGATTTCAGCGGAATTATCGCATCTCGATTGATGCAAAATAAACCCGCCTAATGAGGTGTTAAGAAACCTTCAATTATGTCAGGTAATTGTCGTGGAACATGGTGGATTATAGGAGCAAAAAGAGAGAAACATTGTCAATGATTTATAGAGGTAACTTGTTAGTTAGGGTAAACTTTAATGGCTATTGATAATTTTTCAGGATTAATTTATTCAGGTGCTCCTAGTTATATTTAGCTAATTTATGTGTGAAGTGTTGTAAACAGTATAATTTTTTCTTTAATCAAGCTTAACTATTTAAGAGAATATTATGATGATGAATATGAAATGAAAAAAGTAGTAAGTAAGAAACACTTGCCATTATTACATAAGAAAAATGTGATTTTAAGGTGATTATTAATTAATTTTAAAACCGATGGCCATAATAGTGGTCATATCTTAAAAAATAATCAAAAATATTTTGAAAACTTTTGAAATATCTTGCCTGTTTAAAAAATATGTCCGTTTTTAGCCATCCAACGTGCCGGTATGAAAATATACTCAAATGAGATACATGATCAAATTTTAGGAGTCCATAGACAAACCTCACACAAGTATTTTGAACTCTTTGAATACGTATCCTACTTTCCGAATTTAGAGCAAACCCATAAACTGAATCGCTATAATTAAAATACGACAAAACAATAGATTCGTATATTTGTTTACCTAAATTAACGCTAACATATTTGGGTTATTATACAGTATTTTTAATGATGTATAGTTCTTTCAAACATTTTCTTAAGGTGAAATCTCAATTGATCATCTAAAATGATACCTATTTTTTAGCGTTTACAGACCTTACAAAAAACTCTTTTTGATTTTTACTGCCAAATATCATAGGTTGGAATTTTTTTAGATCATCATTAAAAGTAATTCAGCTTCATTATAGTCGTTAATATGATATGATTATGGTTGATGGTGTCAAACGCTTTAGAGAAATCGAACAACACCAATACCCTAGGCACATTTTTATCCCAGGCCCTAAATGTATCATCAGTTACATTAGAAAATGCTACCTACTAAAATGTTAAAATGATTTCTAAAGCCACATTGCGTATTTAATAATTCTACATCTGATTATAAAGAATTCGTTTAAAAAGTTTAGAGACGACAGGCCAAATACTTATAATACGACGATCATTAAAATTTGAAGGAGTAGAAGTTTTAGGCAAAGGTTTTCCCATTGAAGTTTTCCATTGATTTGGAAAGTAACTCACTTCGATAATTTAAAATGTGTGTTAAATATAAGTCAATAAACGGGCTACAATACTTCGTTGATTTAAGACATCTAATTTTTTGCTTGAAGCGTTTCTGGAAAACTGATAGTACCAAATTTTCTGAAGTTTATTGCCTCCACAAAAATCAGGTTCGAAAGTGCGCTTCGCAAGATCAACACAGGAGAAGTGGGTTTTTTGTGTGATTAAATGTTGTAGTTTTTACAGATTTATTTCTAACAAATGAAGCTTATTTTGTTTAAATTTAATTCGCAATATATGATTTTATAGTCAGATATATTATTAGCAGGTAACATACTCTTATTAGAAACCAGCAGCACGTAAGAAACAAAAATCGCATCTAAGAGAGTACTTGTATTTGCCGTGACTCTTGAGGGTTCTTTAATTAATTATATTCAAAAAGTGTAGTAAGTAGATTTTGAAGTTTCAATTAAATAATATTAAAATCCCCTAAATAGAATACTTCATCTACAACCGGTTAAAGACCTGAAAATATATTATCAAAATAAGCAGTTGAAATATTAAAATTTAGCATTGGTGATTTATAAAAAAGACAATATGCACAATATTTATTACTTAGGCTAATTTTAAAAATGAGAAATTCCAGTTGAGCATTAACATGAAAATCAGAAGATATTAAAACTACTTTATATGTAGATCCAACATAAGCTGCTACACCTGTCCCCTGCCCCTATGTTTTCTTAACGATTTGATAATCAGGAATTACAAATGCCCCAGAATCATCTGCCTCAGAAAGCCATGTCTCTGATATCAAAAAAAAATTAAAATTATGTATCTCTATCATACTAGGGAAATCAGAAAAAGCAGTAGAAATTGTTCTTGCATTTTAGTGAACAATTTTAAATTGATAACTAGTTATAAGTGACTTGTGTGTGTACTAATTAAATATTTAACAGAACAAAAAAAACATAACAGACAAACAGAATTCCTACACAAATGTCCCAGGATTATTATGATATTAAATAATCAGAACTACTCACGTACAGATCAGTTGTTTACATACAGCCATTGTTTAAGTGAAAAATGTTACAATACTCAAATAATAATTCATGAGTTTAGTTAATGCACAATGGTATGTGCTTTGGCTCAAATATAAAAAAAAAAAAACAGAACCAAGATAACTCGTATTTTTCGTAAATTTTTAACGCAATCATAGTTTTAATGCAACAATTTAAAAAGACAATACCCATATTTTTCGACAACAGTATAAAAGAAAAGTATGTATAATAAAGATATGCTTAGTTTACAGGTCCTTAGGTGCCAACAGTATAAAATTATCATTGATTCACTCTACAACCAAATAAAATTATTATTACGATAATAACATAGACTGATTGCACAAACCTAGGCATATCTCAAAGTAGTGCAGTTTTGAAATAGACTCTAGCTCAGCTATACTCTATTTCAAATAGGTAGAGAGTAATAAAACGTTATTACGTATGCAAAAGGGGTACAGGATGACTTTCCAATAATGTATGCCACTTTCATAGTTTGCATTTCTAAATTAGTTCTTTTTACGGAGTGCAGGTAGTACGACCCGGGTTTAAGTCGGCTTATGAGCTTTTTTTATTGTTATCCACCGTATAAATACTGAAAATGGTAGGACAAAGTCGTGCAAACAGAGTATTATTAACATAAATTAAGTATTATAAGTAAATTGCAAGTTTTTAAAGACTATAAATAAAAATATATATTATATTTTTAATCTGTCATCTGAAGAGCTGTCATCACCCCGTGAAATAATAATTAAAAGGTCAACCTAACCAATCAGGTTTTTTTTCTTCAGTAGAAATGATTTACGATTATGCTTTTTCCATGTTCAAAATTCAAATCTTCAAAATTCATATCTTTTAAAGTGATCCGTAAAAGTTTTTTACTCGTCAAAGCAATACTATTGTCTAGACCAAGCTCCATTTTGTCCAAAGTTGTTTTCTTTTTTAGTAAAAAGATTTACCTTTTCTACTCTCTACTCCAACAGTTCCAATAGTCTATAATTTGTAGATTTTCCTATTCCAGTTATTCTAAAACATTCCCGTACAACTTCATCTACAGCAAAATCAGGGTGATCGTGCTTTCAACAATCATGGACATTTAAAACAATAATTTTTCCATTAACTGATAATGCAGGAGTACGAGCGTAGATTTATTATTACAAATTCTTTTTGTTAGAGTAGACGTCTGATCCATTATTTATTTTTTTATTTTTATACACTGCGTTATATATATCTACATGTTGTATCTAAAACTACGACTAAAACTAAGACTTTTGAAGCAATATTTATAGTCTGTATTTCTATTACCAGACCCATTGTATCTATTTATAATAATACTATAGTAATATTTGTTACGTTTAAAAATCGCATCCACCTGTATCCTGTTTATAGCGTTCCAACCCTAACTTTTTTTTCAAATTATTCAATAACTTGGTTCTAGGTTTACAAAATGACCACAAAACTCTCGGATATTTACATTTTCTTCCTCTCCATCTATTTGAAATACAGTATAGTTTCATTCCAATACTTGGAAACTTTTTAAGGTCACTGTAAGGGTAATGATAATTACAATTATAATTTTAAGACAATAACATTAACCTGCTTGCATAAATCTGGCCATATCTTAAAAAGTAATCAAAAGTATTTTATAAACTATTCATGATTCTCGTATCTGTCCAGGTTTGGAAGCTCTAGCTCAGCCAGATTCATTGCAAAACCAGGTAACTTTTTAAAGTCACCCTAGTGGTAAATATAATTATTTTTACGACTTAAGTAACTAGGCAAACCTAATCATATCTCAAAAAGTAATCAAACATGTTTTCCAAATTCTTGATAGAAACGTTTCAGCTCACGCCAATGTCTAAGTTTGAAAAGTTTAGCTTAACTAGTTTCACTGAAAAAACTAGGAAACATTTTAAAATCAATCTGATGGTTAATTTAACTAATAAAAACATAAAGTGACAAAAAACATTGAGTAATTTCATAAAAGAATAATTATCAACTTAAGATCATTCAGGGTATGATTAAAAAGTAAAATTCGGTAGAAACCCCAAAAGTGGAACAAATAGTCTTTTATTTATAATTGAATTTCAACAAAAACTAAATGGTATTTTAAATTGAAACTATATTTGGAGAACCTCTAAAAAAGCAAGAAGGTATTTAAGTTTTTTTTTATAATTACATCTTGGCTTAAATTCAGCCTCCCTTACGTCAAATTATCCAAAATTTATTACATACAATCGCATCAGCTGCAAACTGCATTAACAGGGAGAGCAACGCAACTTTTATCATAAAATATACAATGGCGGGTCAATAATGAACTACGGATAACAAAAGGGAGAATAGATCCTTTCAAATCGCTATCGGTTAGATTGGTACTGCGTGTGCCCTTAAGTTTACATATGGGGGTGAAAAGTATATAGTAAACACGTTAATATCTGTACAGTTGATTGGATATTTTAGGTGGAACATCTGGTCGTAACATACAAGGGGTATATAGGAGCAAAGACCAAATAGAGGAGCAAAAATCCTCAAATATTTCTTAAAATCATTAGAAAAATCTGCTCTCAAATAGTCTGGCTCCTAATAAAAAATCGCCTGAAGCACCATCATCGATTTTAAATAGTTAAAGAGTATCCTTAAGAGGCGAAGCTCTTTCACGGCAACGTTTCCTGGCAAACGGGGAGCTGGGTTTAACGAAAAGCTTAAAAAATATAATCCCGATACCCTCCGGAGGCGAAGTTCCTGCCTTAACAAAAGACAACAGTCTATTCGGAGTCGAGGAAGTTCTTCACTGTTTAAAGTTCAGCGGCTCTAATGAGCGTGAGCTCAATCAATTGTTTAAGAGGGAGGCGTCGTAAATGTCGAAGCTTGAACGGGAAAAAATGATGATGCGACGTGCGGCAATGTTAGAGAAAAGGGCTTAAGCTCGTTTTCCATCCCCTAAAATTAGAAAATATATTCATTGTTGGGCACTAAAAAAACCCAAGGAAAATTTTTAGTCTCCGGTGTATCAGGAATAATCTGTTTTAGGTTCACTTTTAAGTTATCAATTAACTTGTTTGTGAATGTTTGGATTACTAGTGATTCCAACTATAGTCACAGAGTCTGTTTACCGGATTAGCAAAATGTGTGCACCTTAACTTCTAGTTTAACACCAATATTGAATCACTTATTAATAATTTATATTTATACTGTATAGTTCGAGGCCCACTGACTTAAAGTACTTAATGCCCAAAAGTGATTGGGTCTGGTAGTAGCTTGGATTTCTGGAATAAAATGATAACATACTAACAAAGGAAATTCTGACGTTATCATTAATATTGACTTAACCCACTCCCAGTCCAATTTGGCGCCCAACTTCGGGCCAATTTGAAGAAAAAATTACAGTGGACATATTACCTTAGAACAGAGTCAGGAGGATGGATATAATACAAGGAGTAAAGTAAGGCAAGGGGTGCAAAAAAGTCAAGGTAACAACGTTCTTTCTTTACCTCAAACGGGATAAAAAACAGTAGAAAATCAACCATCATTTAATTTATATCTAGAACTTGTGCCTTTTACAAGTGCAAAGCCGGATCCAGACTATGTAACAAAACATGTTTAATATCAAAGTTATATAATTTCAAAATTCAAGTAAAAAAAATTTATAAAACATAGGTTATACAACAATTTTCTTACTATATAGCATATTTTATGTTATCCATTAGGTGTCAAATCAAAGAAAGCTCTAAAACTTTGTTTTATAACATGCCGCGACTTGTTCACCCTTGTGATATTAAACAGAACAGCAGCGTTTGAATTTAGTATTGCCAGCTCCTTGCACACAATGATCTTTTTAATTTTTTTTGGCGATGAAATGTTCAAAAGAACTTAAAACTCATTTAATTGAGTTATTTCGTGAGTTTCGGGTATTACAGGATTTCTTCATGGATTTCAAAAACAGAAATAAAAAACACGACTTATGGACTTAAGTAGGTGCAGAATTAAAAACAAGTTCGAATCAAGTTGAAAAAAGAATGCCTTAGTTTCAGCAGATGTTGAAAAAAGGGAGGAGTGGCGATAGAGCTGATGCTCCATATAAAACAAAATGGACTTCTTTCCAAATTTTAAAACTTTACTTTATTTTAAAAAATTTTAGACTTTATTTTTAAAAGACAAAAATTAATATGAGCGAGAATGAATTATATATGATTTTTCCTACTTGTATTTCAATGAATAAAAAAAGGTTTAGAAGGGTCTATTATATTTACTTTGATTTTATTCCTTAAACAGTCGAGAAGAGTGCACTTCTCGTACAATATTCGAAATATTCTGTTTAGAAAATTTGAATAAATAGCTTAAACTTTGGTAGGAATCTCCATTTGCTAAGAATCTCAACGTATCCGCCAATCTTTCTTTTACTGGTATTGCATCTCGAAATGTGTATTTTTTGCTGATTTTATGGCCAACTTGATTTATTTGAAATCCGAACTTGTCATCCTTAGAAAGTTCTTAAAACTAGTATCATAATTATTAATGTCTCCTGTCAACGGGTCTATGTCATCCATTGCTAAATTATTTAAACGAGTTGTTCCCAAAATCTTAATCTAGATTTTACTCGTCGCCTACATAAAATGACGCAAGCTGCTACTGCCAAAATTACATATCGCTCTACGTTTGAAGACATTTTAAATACTACTATTTTATAACAAGTTATAAAATATAGTTTTATAACAAATTTTTTGTATAACTTCGACATAGAACATGTACTGTTATACAGTCTGGACCCCGCTTAAGCAGTGTAGAAAATGTTAGGTCAGTTAATTCCGTTGTTTTTGCTTCAGAAAACCAACCGACGTACTAAGGAACAAACATAACTTCTTTAAATATAAGTTTACCTAGTTTTCCGTTACATATATAACCAGAGAAGGCCAATTTTCTAAATTCATTATACCAGGGTTGGTCAGAAGAAGCGAAAATAGTTTAAAATGAAAATAAGGCAAATATTTTGTTAGGTTTAGAAGTGTAAGTATAAATTAAGACAGTGAAATACAAATAATAATAATAATGCAAATTTGTATAAAAATGTTCAAGGACATATAAATCATAGATCAAGTACTATCTACCATTCAAAATTTTAACTAATTACGTAACTAAATTACGAGACAATTTTATCGCTAACCAGAACTCTTTATTTTACTCTCGACACGAATTTTCCTAACGATCATCTTCGGAAAAATAATAAAACTACTTACAAGTGGCCTTATGTAAGATGTAACTAATAGAGTGGAGAACGCAATGAAGCATGGCTAAACAAATCTGAAACACTAACTAAACTATATAATTGACTATAAGGAATTGGACCTTTATCCCCGTTTAGAATTATTTTCTGATTAAAAAAAAATAATTATTGTAATAAAATTTATGGAGCAATTTGCACAAAAAGTTAGGTGTGTCCAAAAGAGAAACAAATAAAAAATTGTCAGTTTATGATAGCGCAGAACACTGTAATCCAGTGGAATTTATTAGACAAATAGAATTTTACTTTAATATTGGAAATTCTTTTTTCCTTTCTTTTTATATTATGTTTCCTTCGAATGTTTTAAAATTATTATATTTTTTATTAAATTAGGAGCAAAACCGTTGTTGTGGGGAAAGGCATATTTGTATTTTTTTTTGAAGTCTTTTTGCATTTTTGGTCAGAAAATAAACAACTCAAAACTAACATTTTATGTTTTATGT
The DNA here is from genome assembly GCF_022605725.1 of Anthonomus grandis grandis. Taxonomy (NCBI): domain Eukaryota; kingdom Metazoa; phylum Arthropoda; class Insecta; order Coleoptera; family Curculionidae; genus Anthonomus; species Anthonomus grandis. The sequence goes on along the minus strand of NC_065557.1, from coordinate 8,206,770 downwards.
AGCTTTAGCTAAACATTTATTATTATATATAACCGTTATTAATTCAAATGATTTCTAGACATTTTTCACCGTTTCGGTGATTTTAGTGGATTGTAGTAGTTTTTCAGATGCGATGAATAGGCTGAAACGAGAAAAGTTTTTCTTTCAGAGTCAGATTTTAACTCGAATAGAAAACTATGAACACTAGGCATTGCTAAAGAAATCCAGGGAAAAACTAGAATGCCGCTTTTATAAAAATAGTCCAATGGTGAAGGTTTGGTAAAAAACGACCTTTTGACAGAGACTGGGGAGCAGGAAAACGATGGAGATGTAGAAAAAATCCTTTAAATTCTCCAAAAAAGAAAACCTAAAGACAAAGAAAAGTACTTAAAGCCCCACAAATAGATAAAGAAATCTTGGATGACAGACGAGATCTTCAAACTAATGGAAAGCAGGAGATTATTTAAAAATAAAACAAGAGAATACATGGACATGAACCCACATGAACAGATAGAAATAAGGACAAAAATAAGAACAACCAACGAAATAGACAAACTGAAAGCATGTATAGAAATGGAATGATGTCAAGCCAAATTTGCTAACATGAATCTGGATCTGGCATATTCTATCCTTGGTGTAGACATATGTTTTTTGTACTCTACCGTTTGGACTGTCTATAAGTGTGAGATAGTAAAATTCTCTTCGTATCTAGAATTTTTTATCGATGATATTTTGATTATCTCAAAACATATCAAGAACATTTAAAGGTGCTTGCTTGACTAAAAGAGGCAAATTTTAGCCTTCACTTGAGACAATGTAAATTCTTTCGTAAGAAGATATTCTATCTGGAAAAATGTTATTATTTCCTCGATGATGAAACCCAATGCAGCAAATTTCGATCGGTCATTCTGTGAAAAATTTGCAGATGTGGTTGCTCCTCTGACAAGACTGTTAACGAAAAAGCAAAAGTAGTCCTGAACGGAAGTATGGAATGATTAGATGAGTGTACGGAGTTCTGCCATCTTGTGTCCGATCTCCCTTACTTTTTATCGGTAAATAGTTCAGAGGACGCCCTGGGTATACATATGTACCAAGAAGTGTAGGATTGTGTTCAAACCGTAGCGTGGGCTAGATGTCACCTTCTGACTTATCTTACACTATCATTACAGTCAACTAGAGGTTTTAGATCTAGTATGGCTTAGCAAGTTCTGAGTATATCTTCTAGGAAGAAAGTTTATGGTGCTTACCGATAACCGTTCTATTGTGTCGTCCGTTATCTTCCCGAATCGCTTGGTACACAATACAAGAATATAATTTTATAATAAAGCATTGTAGAGGAAAGAATAGAAATAGAAATAGAAGGAATATAAAGAACCCTAAGTTTCAGTTAAATCCCAAAGAAGTTTGGCGAGTTTTATAACAAATGAACCTGGGTAGAATTTCAGCATATTATGTTAATAATTTTGATGCTAACGCGTTAAATAAATATTTTATTAACAACATCCCCATATATATCAAATCCAGACTTTGTTTCAGACCTGTACGATGACAAGCGACACCCTTTGGTTAAAGCTAAATTTAATTTTCAAACAGTTACAGAGGAGATGGTGGTTGGAATCATGTCCAAAATTAAAAATCGGGCCACCAGTTTTGATGGTATAAATATTAAAATTCTCTCCTTGATCTTCCCTTATATAACTAACATCATGAATCTAATAATCAATATCCTTCACTTTGGAACAAATCAATTGTAATCCCAGTTCTTAAAGAGTCAAATCGCTCTGATGTATCACACTTTCTACTCATCAGTATTTTGTGCATCCTGTCTAAAATTCTTGAAAGAATTGTATTTGACCAACTTAGTCAAGATTTATCTAATTTAGTTGTTATACCCTCTACTTACTAAGGATTTCGTACTGGTTATAGGACAACTACTGCTTTATTGGGATTAACAGATCATTTCCGACGAACACCATGCCAACTGCTTAGTACTCCTCGACTATAGTAAAACATTTGACGTTTCACAGCAAGATACATAATAGTGATGCAATTGCCTTTATAAAAAACCATCTAAGTGAAAAAAGTGAGCAAGTAGTATATAGAGACTCTAAATCTTCGTCAATAAATAATGCTAGAGGCGTATCACAAGAAAGTATCTTAGGCCCTTTGTTATTCGTGGTATATAATTCTAATTTCCCTGGTCGTATCAAAAATTGTAAGTCGCATACGCGGATAACATGCAGATTTACTATAATGGTCATGCTTCTTAATAACCTTTTTAAAATGTCAAAATATATGGCCTCAATTTAAATACTTTAAAAACTAAAATGCTTATTTTGCGAAAAAATTAGGAATCTACCTTAATAATGATCTTCGTTTTGAGTATCAGGTATCACATCTGCATCAGACATCTTCCGCTAAGTTGTCACAGCTATATATCGGCAAAGAATTCAAAGGATATAAAGCTTAGATTAACTAACTCCTTAGTACTTTCTGACTTAACCTATGTGAATATTGGTCATTGCATTGCACTTACTGAGATCTGTACAACACTCATTCCAACAACTATACGTTATTGCTACTCTCGTAAAAATGTTGATCACATAACACCCTTATTACGCGAATCTGGTTGAGTTAATTAAAAACAAAGGTTTAAGGTGCCCAAGTTATCTACATTCTAAATTAGTCAAAGATAATGATACACATGAGCGTGTTACGCGAAGCAGAGAGTTTTATAGGGTAACAAATTATAAGACTGCTATGTTTTAACGATCCTCTAGTTATAATGCTGTAAAACATTCGAACAAAGCAAACTCTGGCGTTATTACTTATGTAGGCTTAACCCACTCCCTAAAAGAATCCAGTGCACAGAATTAACTCAATTTTTTTTTCTTATCAATTTTTTAAAAAAATTATTTTTTGTCTGTCAGATTAACTCAGTTCTTTTTAAACCCTTCAGTTCTCTTTCTAGGTTTTCTCGTTATCTATGTTGCCTTTTCTTGTGCACATTGCCTCTCTTGGTTTCATTAATTCTTTCTCATCTTAACTTTTTGATCTCCTTATATTAACGTTGTTATCTGTTATCAAGAAAAACACGTCTAAGACCGTCAAAGCTTCACAGAAGGTGCGTAAAAGTAATCAATCATAAAACGCAACCATTTTTGCATACATTGTCATTCCTAGTTCATACCCGTTTGTAAATTCAAATCCTGTCCGCGGTGGTATGTTAATATGCCGGCCTAATTGATGTTTATAGTGCCGACATTCGCCGTATAATAAATAACTGTATGCATTATTGGATTGGCACCGCTTTTAAATTGCTTATTAAAAAATTCTTCTCACGGCTTAAGGAAGAAAATTAATATTATTGTACGCATTATCAACAGGTGCGGGATTAAAATTAACGAGATATATATTAAACCTTAATAATAAGTGCATTCACTACTATATACTAAACCTCAAACCGACATTTTATCTTGACGTACCCTTTAACCAAGTTAAATACCATAAAGATCATATCAGGGAGGCCCCCATGTGCCCTAAATAGCGTCAACCCCTATAGGATATAACCTTTCCGATTTCTGAAAACTCAAGGGTTTAAAATGTCAATTTTCATAGACGTACGCCAGCGCCACTTACAATCTGTCTGGCAGATGTTGGCCCTATTATATAGGGCTTCTCTCTTTTTTTCATGTTTTATAATGGGGTATTGTATAGGGTGACGATATTTGACAGAGTAATATAGACAAGGTTTTACTGCGTTTGAAATTTATCCACCCAGGCTAGTTATATGACATATTACATAATAAGGTGTTAACAGTACAATAAAAAATTTTAAATTTCAACAATAATGTGTGAATTTGAATGTCTAGTTAAACAGCCTATTGCTGATATGGGTATATTAAAGACCGGAATGAATTATAGCTTAAGACAGATTAAGGATCAACCTAGCGAATAAATAAAGAAGCCAGATTATAGTAGCTTGCTAAATCTGATCTTCATAGAAAGGATTTGAAGGTAAGGGAACCTGAATGTCAGGCACCAAAATCTAACAAAAAACTAAATTATTATATGAATATAAAGCTGAAATATTAATAGTGATAAAACGATCAAAGACTGTGAAGTTAATCCACTCTTAATCCTTAACTCTTGATGAAAAGAAGGTTGTCAAACTTTATGTTTTTATAGATTGATAAATAAGTTAATAACTTCTAGTGATATTAGTAACTGACAATATAAGAAGGTCTCCAAATTTTTATCAAAGCATTTTTTTTTTAAATTTCAGGCAGTCAATGAAAATAAAGGGAAATCATGAGCTCAATTAAAAAAAAAATCAGGAAAAATGAAAAAAGTTAAGGGATGTGATATACAACTGAATGAATAATGGAAGAAACAAAAATTATAATAAAACAAACAGAAGATTAGCAGTACCTCTACAAAAAATTAACATGAAGACTGTGGGAGGCAAGAAGAATAAAAAGGCATTTTTCACTTAGTTAAATATTACTAGCAAACAAAATATTAGTCGACGTCAATGTAAATTAAAGGAACTAAACTCTTTCTCATTTTTTTGGTATACCAACCAATCTGAAACCAAGATTCTTTGACGATGGTTGTGCAATATTCTTCTATCATCTGCAACGGTGACAAATATGTAACAAAACCACAATTGATCCGGAGCATTACTGAATAATGAAATGTGGTAAAACTCGAAAAAATTCACTTTTTACCCACTTTTAAGCATATAAACCCATCAAGATCTTTTGACTCTATGAAATGGCTTATATCATCTAGAAATATCGCAAGTTCATAAGAGAACTGTAGGGAAAAGAGTTGTAAATTGACCACTTTTTACATTTTTTTAACTTCAATTTTACGATCTTATATATTCAGGGTGTTCCTTAAAGACGTGCTAATATTTAAGGGGATGATTCCTCAACCCATTTTAAGAAAAAAAGTTTTTATGAACATATGTCCTAAATGTCTTAACTTTTGAGATACAGAGTGTTAAAAAAAATCAGTTTTTTAATAATAACTTAAACAATATTGTAGATATTTTTACGAAATTCAGTACATGTATTCTATGCATCTAGACGCATTTTTTGATGTGCAAAAAGAAATATTTTCTCTGCCAGTGGCGTCCCTACAGGTCTTCTATTGAATATTTTTAGTGAAAAAAATTATTTTTTAAATCCTCAATCACTTTTTAGCAAATTTGATCTCCTGGTTTTTTCTGTCCGACGCATGGTTTTCGTTTAAAAAAATAAAAACGAAGAAGCTTTAGTACTTATGGATTTATTCATCGGCAAAGAAGAACCACACTCATCGTGGAAAGTGTCGGAAAACTAACTTATATTGCCCATAATAATTATAATTTACGAAATGAAGATCATGCAAGAATAAGCAAGTAGAAGTTATTGAGGAAGAACTAGAAAAAGAAGATGAGAAAAGACCTTATCACGAATCAGAAACAACTGACAAAATGTTAGTCTAAGGGAAATTGTAAAAAAAACAATTTGAAGCATAAAGAAAAAATACAAAGATTAATTTTAAGATAGACCAACCTGTACCTCATCACATATACACCCAGAGACGAAATAAACCGATAACAAAATGACTTATATGTATACGCTCCCATAGGACCATTGTTATTTAATGATTCCGAGAAACGGAAACGAACGTTTTAGACACAATTAAATGCCTTCTTGGCTAATATTTATTTATAAAGACGTCCACGCTCAATAATCCATTCAATGATTATTTAATATGACTCGTCTGGCCGCCATATTATTAACTAATTACATATCCAGGTCCGAACATGATTATAATATAGACGAAAGCCTCTATGGCTTTTCGTGTAACTTTATTTATTGAATATTTCAGCCTTTAAGTATATAGCGTTGGGAAATTGTCTGTGTAATTTACATAGATTTTTTTTCATAGAGTACGGGTTATTGGCGTTAAAATGTAGAATTACAAGGGTGGTAAAGAAACATTTGGTTTTATGTATAAATATGTAAACTGGACATGCAAAAAAATCCTACTACGGTCCTGTCGGTAATAGCTGGTCCTGTGGGGGTGGAAACTAATAAAGCAATACAGTTTAGAGATGGGTTGTTATTTTTTAACTGTTATTTGTCGATAACAGCAAGCAACTGTTAACTTCAATTAAAAATAACAGGTACACAAATAACAGGGCTGATGCCATATACACTTACTGTTCTCCCCGATCTTTCTCGTTGTAAAATACGCTTTTTGGAGTTTCGAGAACAGTATTGCAAAGTTAGGATTGAAAGTAATAATATTTTTGTTTTAGTTATTCATTCACTAAGTAGCAGTAATTTTTCTTGTAGGTAAAAAAGGTATTTATTGTTGATTGTTGGGGTATTACTACATTTAACTCTAAACTTTTTATATTTAAAAACCAAAAAAACATTCCATGAAAATGCGTGTATAGCAAATACGACAAAAAAATTAGAATATAAATTCTGGAAATTGTTCGAGACTGGAAAAAAAACCAAAAAAAAAAATCATGCCTGGAAAAACAAGAAATTCTTTAGACATTTTAGGAAATTTTGTGTGTTTTTGCAAAAATATAAAAATCAAGAAAATCTTAATTATGAAGAAACGAGAAATTCATAATTTTGAAAATATTTTCAAAGAACTGAAAAATTGATAGAAATTTCCAGTCTAGGCAACAAAAAAAAATTAAAAATAAAAATTTTGCTGTTTTTTTTTATGCACAGAAATTTAAATAAGAAATTTAAAATTTTGGAATATTTTGCTACCAAAAAAAAATTGAAAATTACAAAAAAAGTTTGATCAAAATATAAAAAACAGTGCCTTGAAAATACAAGAAATAAATTGAAATTTAAAAAAAAAAAATTTCGTGCATGGAAAACCAAGAAATTTATTATAATTGTGGCAAAATTATTAAAGTTTGGGAAGAAATAGAAAAAATTTGAAGATCGAAATTTAGGTTAAAATTTTCGTACCGAGAAAAACAAGAGAAATTAAAAATCGAACTTGGTAAAAATTGTTGTGTCCGAAAAGGTAAAAAATTGTTAATTTTAGCAAATTTTCATGTCAGGAAAATACGAGAAAAAATTGCAAAACTTGAAACAACATTTTGGGAGATTTTCGTGTCTAAATAATACAACAAATTCATAATTTTGGAAAAATTTTCATACCAAAAAATATTCGATGAAAAGTTTTCTTTTAAGAAAAAAGCTAAAAAAAATTGAAAATCGAGAAATTTGTTCACGAATGAAAAATGCGACAAAATTGATGATTTAAGAAATTGATGAAATTAATTAATAATAAAAAAACAAAAAATTTCAAATTTTATAAAACTTTTGTGTCAAAAAAAATACGAGAAAAAAGTGAAATTTTGATGAAAATTATTATTAATTTTCCTTGCAGGTAAAAAAGGTATATTTATTGTTGATTGTTGGGGTATTAGTAGACCTGTTAGTTAGGATATTATTTATAGCAAGTGAATGTATGGTATGGCTGGGGTTTATGTTTGCAGTTTTTTCAAAGTACTTTGGTAAAACGGTTGGACTATATGGAAAATTCTTAAATCGCATATCAATACCTCTAAAGTAAAGTGATTTTTTTTTTAAATTCTTTGTACAATTCGTAGAGCTCGTTAAAAATCATAATCACTGCAGAAAGTGTGACTTGCTTCTCAGAGCTTATAAATACTATTATGGATTCGAAGGGTGATACTAGTTGGATAAGTTCATCGACATATTGAAATTCTTGATTAGAAATCATTGGCCAATTCTCCTTTTCTAAAGCAGCATCTTGTTTAGTTCTACTATTTTACTTACTAGCATAAAAAAATTCACCACGTTACTACTAATTGTACCAATTTCTTTGGAGTTTTATTTAATTCATTTTTACGGTGTGTCTTTTAAAATGTGAAACAATGTTTGAAACTTTGGCAACAAGAGGATCAGAAAGTTCTAAAGCTTCCTAAGTAATTAGATTTAGTATATGAGCTATAAAACACACAGGTTTCCATTTTAACTCCTTATCAGATAAAGCTAATAAGATTTTATTTTCCACTTCCTACTATTTCTTGGTCTAACTGTCATTAAAAGGACCTCTTGATTGATTAGTAATATTGATTGTACATTAAAATTATCATCAATGAAATTGTCACTGCTATAAGCCCTTCATTATTGACAGAGGGCCAACAATCACTCGTATTTGTTATGTTCTTAGCAATGTTTATTCTTCCTTTTGCTTGTAACATAACTTCTTCATATTTTAATGGAAGAAGTGTGTTTAATAAAGGCTTCCTATCCGGTTTTTTATTCCGCCCTTTTGGAAGCATTTTTTTAATATTGCAGGTATTTGAAAGAATTTTAATTTTTCAGTTTATTTAAATTTCACATGCCTGAAATATTTAGCTGCAAACTCCAAAAGCATAGAGTAAAATCAATAATTATTTGAAATTTCTGGATTATTAAAATATCATTGATTATTTTAATCAAATAATTTTTGATTTTATTCCACGATTTTGGAGGCATTTTTTTTTTAAATATTTTAGACGCTTGAAAATTGATCAGAAGCTCAATTGAACAAAAGCTCCCAAAACCCTGCTATAAAAGTTGAAAATATTCATATTAATCAATGATTATTTTAATTTTCCTTAGATGATTAGAAATATTTTTTGGAGACATTTTTTTAATATTCCAGGCATTTGAAATAATTTTTATACCCTAGTTTATTTAAATTTTTATTGCCTAAAATATTAAACAAAAGCCAAAAGCGTGATATAAAATTTAAAAAAATTCATATTAATCAATGATTATTTTAATTTTTCATAGATGTCAAATATTTTTTGGAGGGTCCTTTCTTTGTAGGGGTTCTTTTAAATTAGAAATTGATAATTTCTATGATAGTGCTTGGCAACAAAAAAAATCTTGTGGTGTAAGAAGTGTCCAAACTTAAAGTTTTTCCTTGATATATTTAACAAGAATATTTAGTTAAATATATGTACGTGTGATTACAAAGCTGGCCTTATTGCACGAAAATCAACGAATTGTTACAAATATATTAAAATTCAGATCGAAATATCAGCTCAATAAAAGCATCCATAAAACATATTAGAAATGTAGAAACTCACTTATTTAGTTAAGTATATAAGTGTGGGGAAAACTAGTTACAGACACCTGTTATTTAAGGCTTTTTTAAAAATATAACGATAACAGAACTGCTATTTAAAAATAACAATTTCGTCCATTTCTAGTGGAGTTGCTTTATGAATTAAGAATTATGGCGCGACAGGACCGCACTTTAAAATATATTTTCGACCATTGCGGGGCACAATGGGCTTAATGACAGCCACACATCATGACTTAAACATCATTATTTTTCCATCCAAAAATACACTCGATATTGTCTCTAGGATTCCTTTTCGGTTTCGAGAATTTATTTTAAACAAAGCTGCTTGGGACGTACGGTCCCTGGTTGATAAATGGATGGAAATGACGATGGAAATATCTTTGTTTTGCGGAAAAACGATTTATCATCGTCGCGGGGATATTTATCCGATGCCCATTCGGAAGGTCAGTGGGTTATTTAAAATGTCACTAAAGTTATCTGGAAATTAATGATTGTGTGTGTGTGTTATATGGTATATGGGCAAACGAGGGATAAAGGTTGACATTTATGGAAAATTTAGAAGTTATTTAGGAATAATGGGAATCACCAATAAGCAATATAGATGTTTTTTCGTTTCTAATATGTTACTCAATCAAGACCTTATCCTTATGAAATTCCAATGAATTATTATGTTCTTAATAATGGAATTTATCAAAGTAATGACTCAAAAACGACAAAAGTTGCTACAACAAAGTATCATTTATTTTAAAAAAATCTAGAATCGAAATCAAAGGGTTAAGGAAGGAAAAGGATGTCAAATAAGTTTATCAAAAAAAAAATACAAATCTTAAACACATAAAATATATAGCTACTTACATAATCTAATACAGTTAAAAGTACTATGGCGATGGATTTCAAAAGTCAGGAACAGAGATGAGACACATACCTGCAATAAAAGTATTCATTAGCAAATATATTAAAAAAAGTCTAATATGGCGTCATACACCAAGAAAAATGGTAAAATGTAAAATTTTGGCACACAGTGAAAATAATAATTAATGCTTAACAAAAAGTAAGTAAATTTTCTTCAGTCTAATTTAAAAATTTTGCATAAAACAAATTATTTTAAAGAAATAATTATTAAGGTGTAATTCACAATTAAATTAATAAAAACTCACATTTAACATAATTTCTAATTTTCTTAAAACCAAAAGGTTACAATAGACAATATGAGAAACATTCTATCTAAATGAGAGGATGTGTGCATAGAAAATACGACAAAAACATTTAGAATCGAAATTTTGAGAAACGTTCGAGCCTGGAAAATGCGACAAAAAATTGAAATTGATAATTTTGAGAAAATTGATAATTTAAATTCAAAACATGTGATGAAAACATTTATTTTAGGAAAATACCCATCGTGCCTGGAAAAACAAGAAATTTATTCAGATCCTAGGAAAATTGTGTTTGATGGTAAAAATATGAAAATATAAATTTTGAAGCAACAAGAAATTCATAATTTTGGCTTCATTTTTAGAGAAAGAATTGAAAAATCACTAAATATAACAAAAATTTCCAGTCCAGGCAACTAAATAAAAAATTGAAAATTTTGGTAAAATTTTTTTAAGCCCAGATAAGCAGAAAATATAAAATTTTTGGAATAATTTCGTGCAAAAAAAAGCAACAAAAAAATTATAATCGAAGTTTGATTATGCCCGAAAAAACAAAAAAATCAAAACTTTGACAATTTTTTATGTCAGAAAAATACGAGAAAAAGTTAAAATTTTGATGGAAAACGAAAAAGAAAATAAAAATTTTGGTAAAAGAAAACGTGCCTGAATCGAAATTTTATTTAACATTTCCGTACTGACAAAACAAAAAAAAAATTAAAATTGATTTTGGTAAGAAATTTTATGCCCGAAAATGCAAAAAATTCAACATTTTGGGAAATTTTCGTGTCAAGACAATTCAAGAAATACATAATTTTGGAAAAATTTTGGTACCAGAGAAAAAATTGAAAAATCAAAATATTCGATGCAAAATTTTCATGCCAAAAAAATGGAAAATGGAGAAATTTGTTCCAGAATAACACAAAAAAAAAATCATGTCTAAAAAAACAAAAAATTTTAAAAAAATGTTTGTGCCTTGGAAAAATCAAGAAAAATTGAAAATCGCAATTTTAATCAACATTTTTGTACCAAGAAAAACATAATAAAATGAGCTTTTTTTTTGGTAAGAAATTTTATGCCCGAAAAGACAAAAAATTTAACACTTTGAGTAATTTTCGTAAAATTTTAGAAAATTCCGTACCATAGAAAAACGAGAATTTAGAGAGAGAGATTCATAATTCTGGAAAAAATTTGTACTAGAGAAACACCAAAAAACAAAAAATAAAAAAAAATATTTGAATATTGTAAATGCGACAAAATTAATTATGCGATTAAATTCATTAATAATAAGAAACAAAAACCTTAAAATTTTATCAAACTTTTGTGTCGAGAAAAAAAATGTTGATGAAAATTGTCGTGAATGGAAAAACGAGAAAGAGAATCAATTTTAATAAAAAAATTGTGCGCGGAAAATCAATTAATCAATATATGCTTTATTGTCATAAAAGTAAATTTGTTAACAAAGCTGTAAAAAAGAAAAACATATACACAAACATCTAAAAAGGTTATTTAGCATGCTATGGTCCAACATCCTAAAGGCATTCTACTTCCATGAATATGGTTTATCTATACCGGTAAAACCAACAACATCCCCACCAAAGCAAATAATTCAACATTTTGAGAAATTTTCGGGACTAGAATATGATACAAGAAATTCATAATTTTGAAAAAATTTTCGTACCAGAGAAAAAACTGAAAAATCAAAATATTCGACAAAAAATTTTCATTCCAGAAAAATTAAAAAACAAGAAATTTGTTCAAAGTTTTCCGAAAAGAGAATTTCATGTCTGAAAAAGCAAACAATTTATTAAAATTTTTTTTATAATTTTTGTGTCTTAGAAAAAACGAGAAAAATTGAAAATCGCAATTTAACATTTTGGTACCAGGAAAAACAGAATAAAATGTGATTTTTTTGGTAAGAAATTTTATACCCGAAAAGGCAAAAAATTCAACACTTTTTTCAGTATGTGGAAAATGCAACATAAAATTAAAAAAAAAATCCTTTAACGTTTTTTAACAGTTAAAATTTGATTTTTTTGTCTCGGTGTAGGTATACCGGTCCGGCAAATTTCTTCATTGAGGACCAACATATTTATGCATTAATATGCAACAGAAATTCATAGGCAAATCATTAAGTTAAACAGAGAATGGTATCGTAGGAGTAGAAGAAATTATAGCGTTCTTTTTTTAACTTGTAATTTGTTATTTATTTGCAATACATTAATTCCTGCACTCAATAATTTAGTTGGCAGGGCCGGTATACAAGAATCGTACCTCAACAATTACATTATAGGTTAAAAGAATTCGTTCTGAATTAAATAAGTAATAATTGCATTAAAAATAATTCCAAAATTAAATTCTGTGCCTAAACCGTAACCTCATAGCAAAATTATTTATCTTAATTACTTTTTTTCGAAATATTAACGGGAATAATAAATTATTGCACCCAAGTTGGCCAGGCCGGTATACAAATCGATATCGCGTACGTACGCAATAACTTTACGCTGAAAGAAAAAAAATATCTTGAATGAAATACGGAAAAAGTCGCATTTGAAATAATCACAAAAAAAATGTGGCAAATTTCATTTAACATCAAACTCCAAATTTGCTGTAATTTCGAGCTTGCAGCACCCTATATACCGTGCAAATTAATAGGAAGTAGGAACTCACTTCCAGGATTAATTGTTATTGCTTCACTATACATGGGTCTAAAACGTAATCGTATCTGATCGTGAAGATCTCTTAAGTCGCTTTTTTTTTCGAAATCATAAGACGAATATTAAACTCTTGGGCCCAATCCAAGATATTATCGGAATCAATATGGAGACATCCATATCGACCTTTAAACACGCGAGATATTGGAAATACCGCAACGCCCGACTAAATTTCCTATTTTATCCCGTTTTATATGAATATTTAATGCAATTACCGGATACTGAATGAACCGAAAAGATTGGACACGCCATCCCATAACTTTTCGACGTTTATATGCGGGTCAGACGTAAATTTTTATTGAACACGAGAATCTGCGGAGCCTCATCGAGGAAATCATTTCTTAAAGGTTTTGCCTATTAGGCATTCAATAAATATCCTTGCAGTGTGAGTTTAATTAACATTCCGAAACAATAAGGCGATAAATCTATAACACCCAATACATTTTATGTAACAATATGTCGGATAAGTTTTTTTTTATTTACCATATAGTCACGATCAACCTTTTGCAACTTTAATATGCCTGATTAATTCAGTATAACCAAGTTACTATTATAGTATTTATACACTTTTACCGATTGCTTATTAACTATGCAGCGCATGCATCTGGTATTAGCTGATAACAATTATTTCTTACATTATATGCTTATTATTCTTGTAATAATATACCACCCAAAGGCATTGTTCTTTCACGTTTTGTATGTTTATTTAAAAGGTCTGCTGGCGTTGCATAAACGTCGCACTAACTCTTCCCGGATTTTTATGTTTTCGTACAAATTAACCTTTCGGCTTGATCTCCATCACAACTGTCAAAATATTTTGCATTTATAAACCGGAAACCAGAAAATATCAACATTTAAGTCGCAATATAATAACAGTGATGCGGCTTCATTGACAAGCAAGGCCACCACTGAATGAATTGTAATTATTGCAAGCGTAATTACCGCCATCATTATAAATTACGATGTGAGTAAATATCGGGGAATTTTTTTTTATTGTCGATTTCGTGGCCGCACGTGGGGTTTTCGCATTTTTGCACATTGCCCTCCTAGAATAACCGATGGATCGTTTTATCTGGATATGCATCCCACATACACTAAATAATTAATGAGTTTATATTTTGGGAGTAATAATAATTAATATGTTTTATTAACAGAACGAATACAGGCACAGAGAATAACTCTATTTAGGAATTTCCGACGTCCCAATAATTCGGCTCGGAGGACCAAAATATGAGAAATCTCATATTGATCATTTTTAATTTGTAAAAACTGTTTCTCTTACAACACACGTTTAATTACACCTTTGTAATTATCTGTATATATAGGTTGTTCAGTAATTCTGTCGTAGAGCTTCGCTTCCCTGGTATTGTTATAAATAAACCCAATATGAAGCAACTAAGCAGGTATTTCGACTAAAATGGCCAATAACAATAAGTTCAGAAATGCAGTATTGATAAATAAATATTGAGAGTCAAAAAAATTTGTATAAATTCCTATCTTTCTTTTAATATTCTGCATTACTGAAATTTGTATTAAATTATTTACAGACAAAAGACATTTAAGGAAAAATGACTCGAGCCAAAACGTTTAATTTTTCACTAGGGGTTCCTATGAAAATACTGTTTACTACAATGTCGTAAACAACCCTCTTAAGTTTGGCAGCACCTTTTTAGAATACCCGGCATACATGTAACAAATCTAACAATTTTTCTATTTTTGCTCAACTTCAACTAGTTCGATTGTTTTCAAATTTAGTACGTGTTAAAGGTTCCGATGACAATACAATATTATAATATTTTTGAGTTATAAGGTGCTATGCCATACATGTTTGGGCTTTTAATAAGAGAAATAGTGCCAGAAAAAAAATCGGTTTTGTGAACTAAAAACATGAGAAGCAATGGATAAAATATCCCCAAAGATAGAAGTTTCATTTGCCTAAATCTAAAAAAAGAATGTGCCAAATAAAAATTTCATAGAAAAGGTTGGCTCGAAGGACCAAAATATGACGAGCCATAACCCGAATCATACTTTTACTACAATGGATTATTTATGACTACTTTACTATTTTATTTAAAAAAAACCTTTTAATAACTTAAATAATATAGTTGGATTTATGAGTTTCGACACTAATGATTTCACTGGTCTTTGTGGTAAAAAACGTAAGAAATCATTGATTTAGATGACCCTTTATTTGTTGGTAAGTCCTATTTATCTATAGTCAATTTTGTCAAATTTGGTCATTTCCTTCTTCACCTGCACTTTTGTATAAAAAGACAATCAACGAATATCTCAATCTCAAAACAAAATCATCAAACAAATTCTGTGTTCTGGAATCAATGAATTTATCCTGATTTGAAACCTTATTTAGGTCATCGATGTGTTTCAAGTATTCTTGGACTTGCACTTAATTATCACACAGGCTCTTTCACGGATTTTGTCAAGGATTCAAGCAATTGTCTGGACCTCCAAAAGGTCTTATTACATACAGATGAAGGAGCAGTTAATTTTTTTGTAAGATCAGCTTCATTATCCATTAACATGTCTAAAGTCTATTCTAGAGGCTTTTAATAGTTCTTATGATTATGAAGAAGCTTAACATTGTTTCAAGTATCCGATTGAGGCTCTTAGGATTGGATCTCTGATTAATATAAGTTTACGATTTTAATGGTGAAATTTTAAGGATATCATCCTGTAACATCTTTTATCTGGCTTGGAATGTTCGCTTAATAAAATTTAAAAAAAAATGTATTTTATTAGTGTAGTGCCCAATTTAATTATAATTTTTAGCTTTCTTCTGATATGACTTTTATTTCTGACTCGTAGAAATGCTTTGTATATTTCTTACCAATAGACATTTGAATTTGCAGAGACATATTTGCCATGAAACATGCCGGTTCCGAGGACTATGAATATGAGAATCAAGGATTGATTTATAATAAAGAACTAGGGTTTTTTTAAATAAAATAATGTGCTCAAAGACGATAGTCTCTTCTGGTGTAGTCCCAATAATTCGGCTCGGAGGACCAAAATATGGAGAGTTATGGCCTACATTTAAATTTAAAAAAAAATTATGATATGGCACAAACTAAAGCTCTTAATACTGGAAGGGAATAATTCAGTTTTGAAACCCCAGATATATATTTTTGCACTTACAATAAGATAAATAGTGCGATTAAAAAAATTCAGGTCGAAGGACCAAAGCTGAGGAGCCATGGCCAAAACAGAATTTTATTACAATGTTAAGAAATAAATATTTGTCTAGAAAAATTAGGTTCCGAAGACTAAAAATATGAGAATCTATGAACAAAATCTGCATTGTAACAGATTTATAATAAAAAAGTGGATTTTCTGAATAAAATGACATCCCCAAAGACGGAAATTTCTTCTGGTGTAGTTCGGCTCGGAGGACCGAGGTCAAAATCTACGTTTTTTAAAAAATTGTGCGAAATAAACATGCCATAGGAAAATGTTAGCTCAAAGGTCCAAAATATGAACAAACATGACCCAAATAATAACATAAAAAATACTGTTAAAATGTTGCCTCAAAATATGAGGATCATTTGCCAAACCTGAAATTTATATATTTTTGTTGGTGTATTTCTTAGAATTTCTTCCAAAGTGTCAATAATTCGATTCAGAGGACCAAAATATCAGGATTGAACAAACAAATTTAAATAAATTTATGGTAAACAATATGGTTTCTCATAGTAGAAAGAAATAATTCAGCTTCGAAATTGAACGAAACACAATATGTTTATAATAAGAGAAATGGTACGATTGGAAAAATCGGCTCAAAGGACCAAAGTATGACGAGTTATTGCCCAAATCGTAATTTTATTACGATGGTAAGAAATAAATATTTGCCGGGAAAAATTCGGTTCCAAAGACTAAAAACTAGAGAATCAGAAAGAAACAGAATTTTTTTTGTTAATAAAATAACATCCTAAAAGAAGAAAGTTTCTTCTGGTGTAGTCCCAAAAATTTGACTCGGAGGACCAAAATATGAAGAGACACAATTGCAGAATAGTAATTTAAAAAATAGTACGAAAACATATTTAAAGGTAAAATGTTGATCAAAACCTGAGGAGCATTGACCAACATTTAAATTTACCTGTGCATTTCTTAAGTTTTCTTCCAAAGTAAATGAATTTTAATTACAACCTAAAATTGTGTGCAAAACAATCGGCTCCTCGTATTAGAAGGAAATAATTAATACAGTTTGGAAATCCCAAGTACAATCTATTTTTTAAACTTATAATAAGAGAAATGGTATCATTGAAAAAATTCGGCTCAAAGGACCAAATTATAAGAATATATTTAAAAAATGCATCTATTTCATGCATTTTTTCTGGTGTATTTAATGAAAAATGTAAAAGAACAGTAATAAATAAAAAGAGAAATAAATAAAAGAATTATGAAAAATCAATAGAAATAGTCGTAAACGGAATGAAGACATAACAGGAACAACAAGAAAAAGAGTAATTTGTATATTTATGTTGTGTGAAGGTTGTGAAATCGCTTTTCAAGGCCTGATGATGCTCTAGCTAGAGCGAAATACGTGTAGCCATTATATGTTGTAGACCGTGACTGTGGGTTTTATTTGTTTTCGTCAATTATTTAAAATAAATCGTTGTATTTGATTGTTTTCTTTTTTCATTTTTGAATAGCAGCGGAAATTGGTCTCTTAAATTATAATACTATTATTTTACTATGTCTAGAGGTATTTGGCTATTCAAGTTAGAGAAATAATAATAAAAAAAATATCGAAGTGGTACTAAGCAAACAACAATTTCTAAACAATTAGATCTAAACTGCTCGGTAGTATCAAAGACCATTAAGATGTTTCATACTTACAAAACTTTAGTACGTGTGTACAAAAGTGAGACACACCTAGAATAGATAAGAAATATTTGTCTAGAAAAATTAGGTTCCGAAGACTAGAAGAAGAAGAAAAATATGAGGAGCATTTGCCAAACCTCAAATTTATATATTTTTGTTGGTGTATTTCTTAGAGCTTCTTCCAGTGTCAATAATTCGGTTCAGAGGACCAACATATCAGGATTGAGCCGTGGCCCAATTTAATTTAAATAAATTTATGGTAAACAATATGGTTTCTCATAGTAGCAAGAAATAATTCAGCTTCGAAATTGAACGAAACACAATATGTTTTTGCTTTTATAATAAGAGAAATGGTACGATTGGAAAAATCGGCTCGAAGGAGCAAAGTATGAGGAGTCATCGCCCAAATCTACATTTTAGCAGATTTATGATAAATAAATAGTAACAATTTTGTTAATAAAATGACATCCTCAAAGATGGACGTTTCTTCTGATCTAATCCCAATAATCCGGCTCGGAGTACCAAAATATGAAGAGACATGAAACAAATGCACCATATGAATATAAAAAATAATATTAAATTAAATTTTACAGCTAAAATATTGGCCGAAATATAAGAAACATTGGCCAAAATTTAAATTTATATATATTTTTTTTGATGTAGTTAGGGTTTTTTCCAAAGGGTCAATGATTCGGCTCGGAAGACCAAAAGCCTAATTTGCTTCTAAAATTATGCAAAATCAACATATCATGGTAAAATGTTGGCTCCAAGGACCAACATATAAAGGGAGTAACACAAATGCAAAATAATAATATAAAAAGTAGTACGAAATAAATATTTAAAGGTAAAATGTTAATCAAAATCTGAGGAACATTGGTCAAAATTTAAATTTACATATGTATTTTTTTGGTGTATTTCATAAGTTTTCTTTCAATAAGTAAATGAATTTTAATTACAACCTAAAATTGTGTGCAAAACATTCGGCTCCTCCCATTAAAAGGGAATAATTAATACAGGTTGGAAATCCCAAGTACAATATATTTTTTGTACTTATAATAAGAGAAATGGTACCACTGAAAAAATTCGGCTCCAAGAACCAAATTATGAGTCATGGACCAAATAACAATGTTATTAGAATGGGGAGCAGTAAACTTTTTTCCTGGAAAAGATCGGGTTTAAGGACTAAAAATATAAAAATCAATTCACAAAAGAATTTGATGAAAAATGTAAAAGAACAGTAGTGAATGAGAAGAGAAATAAATAAAACAACTAAAAAAAAGAAAAATCAATAGAAATAGAGAAAAACGGATGTGAAAAATGAAAAATGAAGACATAACAGGAACAACAAAAAAAAAGAGAATTCCACTTGTTCAACTTATGCGTGGACAAGCATTTTCTTCTTAAGAGATGAATTTAACATCTCTTTTTGTTTATTTATGTAGTGTGAAAGTTGTAAAATTACTTTTTAAGGCTTGATGATGCTCTAGCTAGAGCGAAACACGTGTAGCCATTTATTATACATTGTCTGACCGTGACTGTGTGTTTTCTTTTTTTTGGTATATTCTCTAAAATATGTTGTTGTATTTGCTTGTTTTTCTTTTTCGTTTGTGACTAGCAGCGGAAATTGGTCTCTTAAATTATAATATTAGTATTTTACTATGCCTAGAGGTACTTATTTGACTGTTCAAGTTAGAGAAATAATAATAAAAAAAATATCGAAGTGGTACTAAGCAAACAACAATTTCTAAACAATTAGATCTAAACTGCTCGGTAGTATCAACGACCATTAAGATGTTTCATACTTACAAAACTTTAGTTAGTGTGTCCAAAAGTGAGACACACCTAAAATAGATAATAAAATTGGCTAAAATCCGGTTAACACTGCTGTTTCCATTGAAGGACAATTGGATGAAAAAAAGTTTTAGAACATGTCACAATTCGAAGACTTTTTAGAATTTTAATTAAAGAAATATGACCTTCCTATAAGGATACCAGTGAAAAAGCCCTTTATTGGAAAACCATCTTGTTTTCTGAGGTAAGCAAATTTAATTTAAGCTCTTATTTTTTTTGTATGACGTCCAAATATTAACCGATTTGATTCCAAGTACAGCTCCAGGTACTGTGGAGCATGGAGATGACAACTGCATGATATGGAGTGCATTTTCTATATTTAATATGGGTCTCATTTATAAAATAGATAGTGTAATCAACAAATCTAAATATCTAGAGATTGTATCTAATATCGTGCTTCGATCTGCAAAAAATATGGCAGTAAAATGGAGATATCAGTATGACAATGACTCGAAGTCCAGCCTAGAACCCCGATCTTAATTCAATTGAGTTCGTATGGAATATACATAAATACGGAATTACATTTCACGTGGTTTAATTGAGAATCTGATTGGGTCTATGAGAAATAAATAATAGTTAAAAATAAACTAAAAGAACGCACTTTTATTGCCAATCGAACTAAAAGTAGAAAATAATTTAATACAATTAGATTTTATTACAGTAGTAGAAGGTCGGAAAATCAATTACTTCAAATAAAAATCAGAATAAAATTTAAGTTATTAACAGAATATTTAAAATCAGAGCAAAAAGCATGGGGTGCTCGATATATTAAATATGATTATTCTATTGGCAACTATCTATGAGAGAAGAGTTATAAAAACGAAGTAAAATGCACCCCACGCCTTTTACTCTGATTTAAATTATTCTGTCAATAATTTAAATTTTATTATGTTTATTTGAGGTAATTAATTATTGATTGATTGTCCGACCTTCTACTGCTGTAATAAAGACTCTTTGTAATTAAAAAAATATTTTCTACTTTTTAATTTGATACAAGCCCGTTCTTTCAGTTTTTGTAAAATAATATATATTAATCCTGGTAGTCCTAATAAGGATTATTGGACACTGTTATTAAATTATTTCATTGCCATCGGTCCTTGATATGTGTAAGACGTTGATCGGACTTTTAGAAACCAGTGAAAATGAAGCTGAAAAATTCCGTTATAAATATGTTTAATAGACGTAAGCTACATTCCAGTATGCAATTTTTTCCTCCCTACCTATACAACAAAATTACATTTCGGACAAACATTCACCACTTAAATTTAAGGATTAAATCTTTAACTATTCCTAAACACAAAAATCAATTTTTCAAACAATCATTCTCTTATAATATTTGTCATATCATTAATGCGCTATCATCCTCCATTTATAGATTTGAAACAACAGTAAGGCAAATTTTATTAGATCATTAGTAACATGCATATTAGAGCTAGAAGATTTATTTTTTATTATAAATTGTAATTCATGCATTCATATATTGTATGTACATTATATCTAGTAGTTAGTTTAGTTTAATTTATTAGTTGTTAGTTTAATTCGTTATAGCTGTGTAGGTAGAACAAAACCTGCGTTTTCCAGTGTGATACATTGGCTTTTATTTACCTTAATTATTAAACACACCTGTATGTTTATATTTTATATAATTTCCGTGGCAAATAATAAATGTTATTATTATTATTATTATATTATTAATATTATACATACATACAACTCGAGCTAATATAAGCGTGTTTAAAAGATGCCAGGACGTAATAAGAAAAATCGGTTTTGCAACTTTATATTTATTTTGCTGAAATAAAAATAATATTTTTTTTTTGTTTTCCTGCTTTTGCTTTTGTAAAATTATAATAATTTAATGTGCATTTTAAGTTTTGTGTGTTGATGCGGTTAAAAAGTGTAAAATGTAAAAATCTCCTATATTATAGAATTTTTCTCTGTATGCAATAAAGCCAGTAAATGTTACGTGTTTTTCTACTTTTGCTCCCTACCGTATGTATTGGACCGACACACACTAGATTAAGACTGTATTCCCACGGCAAGTCACCTTAAGGCTTATCAAACCGAAGGTTTATCTTGCCAGCAAAAAAAAACAAAGAAGCAAAAACTGGGTAAAGAAAAAACATTGTAAAGTGATAAGATTAGGTCGGGAAAGGAGCTTCCCTTGACAGCATATCAGGGTAATCAATATCGAAAAAGCGGGATCCCCAAATCTTGTTACTTATTTGTTTTTGGTTTCCGTTTCCCCTTTTTTTGTCTATATAATCATATATTACGTCGGTTGAAGGAAGATAATAAAAACCATATAAAAGTTAACTGTACCGTTATAAATTGATTTCTTACCGATTCCAAATTAATAAAACCGCATACGCCTCTTTATTCCACTCCATATGGGAACCGCGAGACGAATTAAAATTTTCGCTTTAACGATTCCGTCGGTTTATTTAAGGAGATCCATGTTAATTTTACTTGTTACGGTTGCCTTAATATGGACGCGTTACTGTTCCCTTGCCCAGCACAAAACCAGAAATGAAATTTATGCTTACTCGAGAATAAAAAAAAATTTTCAGCAATTTCTCATTAGGATTTAGTTTATTGCCCCAAAGAAAACCGCGGTATCCTGCATATAAATCGCGAAGATTTGATCTTAATCTTTCAATCTCGAACGTAACTGTTTCGGTTAATAGTCGTTGAAAGGAGGGTATTAAATTCAGTCAAAAAAGACAAGCCAGCGAATTAAAGGCTCACAGGAAATTATCGTTAAAATGTTGCTTTTATTACTACGGGCACAAAAACTGTTTAATTGCATGTTTCACTGTGATACATTTAGTCATAAAAGCAGTTTGAAAATAGAATTTTACATGAAGTTAAGAAGATTTAAAGAGCAAGTGGGTGCATACTTAAGAATCAGTTAGATATCGTTTGGGCATAGTGAAAAAACAGTAAATTTGAAAAAAGAAAACACAAACATTTTAACTTTCCAACATTATTTAATTTTCTTGAATAGTGTTTCAAATAAACTACAAAATGTTTCTTAAATTCTTCAATACACCTTAACGGGATTTAATTCCAGTGAAAAAGTTCTTATAAAACGTTTCTTAATTTTTTTCAAAGTGTTTTCTCTTGTTCGTCTGGTATCCGTAGTTTTTTTAATTTGGTTTCATTTTTAAGTATGTTATTTTAATTATCCTTCTATTGAGTAAATTGGACAAATGTTTTTTGTTGCATCCATATTATTTAAACAATTATCAGGCTGCCTTCTTGTTAGGAACCCTTAAAATATTTGTCTCTATTATCTTTTGTGTTTTGTACTTAATTGTTTTATAAACCTTCAAGAAAATATTAAATAATATAACTGCTAATTATTATTGTAATATGCCGCTAATCAGCCAATGTCAAGTTTCAGTAAAATGCAGAAAATAGTAAGAAACTAAAATGTATCTCTAAATATATCGAAATAATTCAAATTTACTGCCAAATCACCGACATAGAAATTCCAATTCCAGGCATTCCCGAGGTAGTAATTTTTGTATTTTAATGCAAAACGCCAGGACTCATTTTTCCAATTAAATCTAATTTATTAGTTTGTAACTTTCACACAGTGTAGAACAAGAATTAGTTTAAAATACGAATTTTTTGACAAGTTTTAATGGTTTATTAATGCCTTAAGAACAAGAAAATGCGGAGCGAAATACATATATTTATCCTATGTTGGCTCTAATTTTCTCCATATATATTTTTTACTGCGATACTTAGTAACGTTCCAGGAGTGGATATCATCGAAACCAGAAAAACTATTGACGATTAGCTGCAAATAAACCGAAATACAGCAAATAGCAAAAATCGGTCTAGTAAAGATACAAAACAAATCATACGTACAAAAATATAACGTTAAATCGAATCGAATGAATTCAAATTTTCCGCCAAAACCCAAAAAGGGAAATTCAAATTTGAGGCGTCGGCGCGAGATCCAAACTTCGTTAGCTTGCACTGTTCACAATGGGCGGAACAAGGATGGGTATATAAATAGCTTAAAATACGAACTTTTTAAAGAATTGTTATAAAGCGAGTGTTTTTATACGTAATTTGATGAACCTCAATAGAAAAACAGAATATTAGAATGATACCGAGAATATTCAAGAACTGAGACAGGAATATATCCGAAAAACCGGCCATAAAGTCAAGATTTTGGTTCTCCTAAGACTAATATCCTGCACGCAGTTTATAAATAAGCGAAGAATTATTATGAAATGAGTGTTTTCATACGTAATGGAATAAACTGCAATAGGAAAACATAATTTTAGCCTGATACAGGGAATATTAAAGAACTGAGACAGGGATATGTCCGAAAAACCGACCAAAAAGTCAAGATTTTGGCTCTCCTAAGACCTATATCCTGGACGCAGTTTAAAAATAAGCGAATAATTATTATGAAATAAGTGTTTTCATACGAAATGGGATAAGCTGAAATAGAAAAACACAATTTTAGAATGACACCGAGGATACTAAGGAACTCAGACAGGGATATATTCGAAAAACCGACTAAAAAGTCGAGATTTTGGCTCTCCTAAGACCTATATCCTGGACGCAGTTTAAAAATAAGTGAAGAATTATTATAAAATGAGTGTTTTCATACGTAATGGGATAAACTGCAATAGAAAAACACAATTTTAGAATGACACCGAGGATACTAAGGAACTCAGACAGGGATATATTCGAAAAACCGACCAAAAAGTCGAGATTTTGGCTCTCCTAAGAGCTATGTCCTGGACGCAGTTTAAAAATAAGTGAAGAATTTTTATGAAATGAGTGTTTTCATACGGAATGGGATAAACTGCAATAGAAAAACACAATTTTAGAATGATACCGAAGATACTAAGGAACTCAGACAGGGATATATTCGAAAAACCGACCAAAAAGTCGATATTTTGGCTCTCCTAAGACCTATATCCTGAACGCAGTTTAAAAATAAGTGAAGAATTATTATGAAATGAGTATTTTCATACGGAATGGGATAAACTGCAATAGAAAAACACAATTTTAGAATGATACCGGGGATACTAAGGAACTCAGGCAGGGATATATTCGAAAAACCGACCAAAAAGTCGAGATTTTGGCTGTCCTAAGACCTATATCCTGGACGCAGTTTAAAAATAAGTGAAGAATTATTATGAAATGAGTGTTTTCATACGTAATGGGATAAACTGCAATAGAAAAACACAATTTTAGAATGATACCGAGGATACTAAGGAACTCAGACAGGGATATATTCGAAAAACCGACTAAAAAGTCGAGATTTTGGCTCTCCTAAGACCTATATCCTGGACGCAGTTTAAAAATAAGTGAAGAATTATTATGAAATGAGTGTTTTCATACGTAATGGGATAAACTGCAATAGAAAAACACAATTTTAGAATGACACCGAGGATACTAAGGAACTCAGACAGGGATATATTCGAAAAACCGACCAAAAAGTCGAGATTTTGGCTCTCCTAAGAGCTATGTCCTGGACGCAGTTTAAAAATAAGTGAAGAATTATTATGAAATGAGTGTTTTCATACGTAATGGGATAAACTGCAATAGAAAAACACAATTTTAGAATGACACCGAGGATACTAAGGAACTCAGACAGGGATATATTCGAAAAACCGACCAAAAAGTCGAGATTTTGGCTCTCCTAAGAGCTATATCCTGGACGCAGTTTAAAAATAAGTGAAGAATTATTATGAAATGAGTGTTTTCATACGTAATGGGATAAACTGCAATAGAAAAACACAATTTTAGAATGATACCGAGGATACTAAGGAACTCAGACAGGGATATATTCGAAAAACCGACTAAAAAGTCGAGATTTTGGCTCTCCTAAGACTTATATCCTGGACGCAGTTTAAAAATAAGTGAAGAATTATTATGAAATGAGTGTTTTCATACGTAATGGGATAAGCTGAAATAGAAAAACACAATTTTAGAATGATACCGAAGATACTAAGGAACTCAGACAGGGATATATTCGAAAAACCGACCAAAAAGTCGATATTTTGGCTCTCCTAAGACCTATATCCTGAACGCAGTTTAAAAATAAGTGAAGAATTATTATGAAATGAGTATTTTCATACGGAATGGGATAAACTGCAATAGAAAAACACAATTTTAGAATGATACCGAGGATACTAAGGAACTCAGACAGGGATATATTCGAAAAACCGACTAAAAAGTCGAGATTTTGGCTCTCCTAAGACCTATATCCTGGACGCAGTTTAAAAATAAGTGAAGAATTATTATGAAATGAGTGTTTTCATACGTAATGGGATAAACTGCAATAGAAAAACACAATTTTAGAATGACACCGAGGATGCTAAGGAACTCAGACAGGGATATATTCGAAAAACCGACCAAAAAGTCGAGATTTTGGCTCTCCTAAGAGCTATGTCCTGGACGCAGTTTAAAAATAAGTGAAGAATTATTATGAAATGAGTGTTTTCATACGGAATGGGATAAACTGCAATAGAAAAACACAATTTTAGAATGATACCGAAGATACTAAGGAACTCAGACAGGGATATATTCGAAAAACCGACCAAAAAGTCGATATTTTGGCTCTCCTAAGACCTATATCCTGAACGCAGTTTAAAAATAAGTAAAGAATTATTATGAAATGAGTGTTTTCATACGTAATGGGATAAACTGCAATAGAAAAACACAATTTTAGAGTGATACCGAGGATACTAAGGAACTCAGACAGGGATATATTCGAAAAACCGACCAAAAAGTCGAGATTTTGGCTCTCCTAAGACTTATATCCTGGACGCAGTTTAAAAATAAGTGAAGAATTATTATGAAATGAGTGTTTTCATACGTAATGGGATAAACTGCAATAGAAAAACACAATTTTAGAATGATACCGAGGATACTAAGGAACTCAGACAGGGATATATTCGAAAAACCGACTAAAAAGTCGAGATTTTGGCTCTCCTAAGACCTATATCCTGTACGCAGTTTAAAAATAAGTGAAGAATTATTATGAAATGAGTATTTTCATACGGAATGGGATAAACTGCAATAGAAAAACACAATTTTAGAATGATACCGAGGATACTAAGGAACTCAGACAGGGATATATTCGAAAAACCGACTAAAAAGTCGAGATTTTAGCTCTCCTAAGACCTATATCC